>NC_050577.1:231211957-231826957 GCF_011100635.1 Trichosurus vulpecula | reverse complement strand
GAAGTCCATGCTGGGATTCAAAAGAAAGTTTTAGCTATTAGGAAGGAAGTGAAATGTGTTCCTAGGAAAGGGAAACCCTGCCTCTGAATAAAGCAAAATTTCTGCTAGGGAATGTCTATCTACATGAAGCAGAGAGGGAGTGAATTCTTCAAACACATACAGTCAAGATCTCAAATTGGATCAAATTGGGATAATTTATGTAAAGACAATTTGCAAAGCTAAGAGCTGGATGGACCCTGTCCCACTAAGCACTGTAACCAGGTGCTTATTTTAGTAATCACATAACTTAGAGATGAAAATAGAACCTCCTCCCTAAAGACCCTATCTGTAAAGATGCAGTTGAGTGGACCTGGAGGGCTTCAGGAGAACATGGGCTCTTTGTCACACACATACACACACACATATATGTGTATATGTGTGTATAAATACACATAAATACATATATACACACATGTATGCACACATATATTGTGTACATGTATGCATGTATATGTATGTGTGTATGTTTGTATGTATGTGTGTATGTATGTTTGTATTATTAAAAGTAATGGACATAGAATATAGGAGAAGACAGTCCTAATGCCTCCTAATGACTTTCCTGTCACATTGTAGCCAGAATGGACTTTGTTTTCTTTGAATGACTCAGCTTGCCTCATTGAGCTTCCCTGGACGCTGGGGCTTGCTCTTCCAGGACAGGACCAGAGCTTCCTGTGTGATCAGTCGTGGCGCTGGCTGAGGGGAGGTGTGTTAACGTGGTCTACGCTGGGGGAGGGGCCAAGTCAAGAACCAATCGGCCCTGGTCGTTCAGGCGGCGCTTGATGATGTCAAAAACTCTATAAGAGGGGAGAGGACAGCTTGAAGATCCTCCTTTCCTTTTCCGGTTGGAGCCAGAGACGCCTACAGCCGAAGCTGAGCTGCCGGTAGCAGAGCTGACTAGAGGCTAGTGGGTAATCTTCTTACCGTAGAGGGGAAGCATGTATACGATTTTGCCTTATACCATCTCGCTTCTCTGTGGCCTCCTAGTTACTCTTGTGAGGCAGACTTATTGGGCCTGGAAGCTTTTGATGAAAATATCAAAATGGGGACGCTGGTTTGTGGGATTGTTACTGTGGAGTGTAAATACATGCTTTAGTTCTCCTGCCTTCTGCCTAGAGAATTCCTTATATCCTGCGGTTCCGGACCTTTTAGGCACATATGAGATTCTCTTTGAAATCATAAATTCTGCCTTCCTAATATACACATCTACTAGTCTACCAGATTGGGTACATTTCCAGATGTCTTATTTTAGAAAAGACACTGACAGCATGAAAGGCCTCCAGTGGAGGGCAATAAAGATGGTTAGGGGAATGCAGATCATACTCTATAAAGAAAGATGAAAGGATATGCTGTAGTTAACATGGAAAAAAAACCTGGAGAGGCATGATAATGATCTTCAAGTTTTTAAAGGGATATTCAGTTGAAGAAGATGTGGATTATTTTCTGCTTGGTTTCTGAGGGGCAGGAATTAGAAAAATGGGTGGATAGTATAGAGGATTAGACTTTGGAATCAGGTGGGGTCTTCATCAGTAGAGATCTTCATGTGGTGGAAGTTAGTTAAGTTGTCTGGGATACAAGGACCATATAGAGAAGATTCCCATTGAAAAACAGAATAAACTACATGAACTCCCATTCTTCTCTAGGATTCTGAAAACTGATGGACTTATCAAGATCATTCAACATCCTGTTGATTTCCTCAATTATTGATATTTCAACTATAATCTCAGAATAATAGAATTTTAATGATGGCAAACCATCTACTCTAACCCATATGTGAAAGAAATCTCTACTATAAGATAACATGGACAAATAGCCAACTAATTTATTCTTGACATCTCCAAGAAGGGGAAACCTACCCTCCTTCAAAGCTTCCTCTTCTACTTTTTGGCAGCTCAACCAGTTTGTGATGATATTGTAGAAACCCATTAAAGAGATCATTTGCCTTGATCTATATAACTGAAAAAGGGAAGTATTAAGTGTATTTCAGTAAAATGTATTCACTCTTTTGGCATGCATTTGAAGTGAAAATTCTTTACCTAGGTTGCACCATATTGGTTACTTTAAATATATAGTGCATTTGATGATGTTTGAACATTATGTATATAAAACTTGCTATTTGGAAAATATTTCCCATGAATAACTATAAAATATATGGGAAATGAGGCTTTTCTAAAATGTAAAAGCCACCCCGAGATTGAGATTGAAAACATAATCACAGAATAACAAGAATGAAACTGAAATACTTTATCATTTCCTTTTCTCTGAGTTTTGAGATTTCTCTCATTTATCTTGTTTTATAGATTTATCTTTCCATCCTTTTGTTCCAAGAACATCTGCTATATATATATATATATATATATATATATATATATATATATATATACACACATATATATATATATATATATAAATATATATATTGCTCAAAGGAACACCAAAAACTGTTCTTTTTTATTCCAAAATCAAACCTACCCTGCTATTCAGTAGAGTCAAAAACACTGCCATTTTGTTGTATGATAAAAAATGAAGACCATGTATAATCTGAAAATCCTTCCTTCATGAGGCATTTTTGATAAGATGTTTTGCCTATTCTTTTTTTGTATTTTTAAAGGAATATATTTCTAAAATGTTCCTTAAATAGTCATACTATCAAACATGAATACCATGCTTTAAAATTTGCATGGCATTGAAATTATGTTTTCTAATTTTGTTAAGCATAACTCTGTGAAGTAGGTGCTAATATTATCCCCATTTTTATAGAAAAGTAAATTGAGGTTTAAAATTGAGTGATTTGCCAGGGTCACACAGTTAGTTTGAGGTTGAATTCGAGCTCGGGTACTCCTGACACCAAGACTAGCCCTTTTACACCCAGCTCCTTCTATTCACATTACAAATCCTTTAAAGGCTCTTCTAGGTTGTGAAATGAGAGAGAAATTTCTATGTCAAGTAGATTGTTACTTAAGTGGCATTTTTAGCCTAGAGAAAAAGAAGTCTCAGGGGCAACATGATATCAGTGTTCAAATATATTTCTTTGGAGCCCCAGAGGCAAAAACCAGGAACAATGAATGTAGGCTACAAGGAGGCAAATTTGGGAGTGATTTCAAGATTACTACCTATCAATTTGAGTTGTCCATAAATTTAAAGTCTTACTTAGAGAGGTAGTTCATTCCCCTTCCTTCAAGGTTATCAGTTAGAGAAAGGAGAACTACTTGTCTGGTTTGATACAAGGAGAATTCCCTTATGAATGGATCAGAACAATTAGATACTTAGTCCATTCTAACTCAGCTTCTGTGATTCTGTGTATGGACATAAGGAATCAGGAAGGTTTAGGGGAAGAAACACTGAAATTTGGATTTAGAGTCAAGAGACTTGGCTCCAAGGAATACTACTTGTGTGACCTTGGACAAGTAACTTAACTTCTTGATGCTCCAGTTTCCTCATCCATAAAATAGGGGGATTGAAGTGGATGACCACTGAGACTTGTTTGTCAAATACTGTGATCCTAAGGTGGGTAGACAGACAATCAACCAATATAAAGGGGCAAGTTATTCATGCTTTGGGGTGGGGATCAGGAGAGAGGAATGAAATCTTAAGTGATAAGTTTAAAGTCTTAAAATGATAATTACGGTGGTGATCCTTAAGACCAATGACAATGACTTTATATTGAAATTCTCTTTTTTAATGTTTTTATTTTGGCAAACTCTATGTTAGAAGAGTTTCCCTCTACCCTAAACCCCAATAGAACTACATGGATAATTGAGGATCATAGATTTAGAGTGCAAAGAAGTTAGAAGGACTCTAAACCAATTGCCTTTTTACAGACTATAATGGAAATAGTACTTGTTCTGAAGACCATGATTTGGTTCATGACTTCCCACTAATTAGCTAAGCTACAAGGTGTGCTGTGTGTTTTTTTTTCTTTCTCTTGGCACCTCACATCTATTTGGTTTACTTTCCCCGGTCCCTTTGCCTTCTGAAGGTCCTTTTACTCCTGAATTTTTAGCTGGCTATGGAGATTCATTTACCTTTCGATGTTTCCATTTTAGTATTTGCAAAATGGAAATATTGATATCTAGACCACCTATCCCACAGTGGGCTATTATACTCAGAGATGAGATTAGCATGTGTCTATCCACTTTGAGAAACATATAATTGATATACACAAATAAAGTGTCAATATTATCAGCAAGTGCTGCTTGGGTCCAGAACTAACAAGTGCCAATAGTCAGGAAAATTCAGCAGAGAGGAGAGCAAGCATAATTTTTAAAGGAAGAATAATTCCTACTGGGAGCAGGAAGAGGAGCAGCTGATATAGAGAGAGCAGATGTAATGCAATGGTGGCCAAAGTAGCCCGTTACCAGGGTGAATGCAGAGCACTGATCCCCAAAGGCTGAAATGAGTGGGTGAATAAGTTTCTAGTCAGAGTTCAAAACCCAAGGAATATGCTGAAGATAAAGCTGTTAGAGGCCAGGGGTTAGCACATTGTCAAAACTCAAATTGCCTTCTGAAATTTTAGGTCTTATTTTATTCTTGAATTCTTCACACCCCACACTGTCTGGGTGATGTGATATGTGGTCCCGGGTAGTCCCCTGTTGCCTCCTGCTGACTCAACCACACTCAATGAATAAACCACAGGGCTTTACAATCATCATCTATACCACAACTACTTTATTTCTTCTTAACAATCAAATACCCTCAAATCAAAAACATCTCAAATATGTTTTTGTTTATGACAAGAGAAAATCCAATTTCCTTAACCCAACATTCAGAAGTCCAAATTAGCTTTCCAATTTTATCTCACATTATTCCCCTAATAACTCATCAGCCCCAGCCAATTAATACTGGCTTAAGGGCAAGTTATGTTCATTCCAACCTTTAAACATAACGTAGTGGGAAAAAAAGCTTGAGTAAAAAGTAGGAGGCTTTGCTTTTGTTCTCCTTCTAATACAAGACCTTACATATTATCTTACATTTTAAACATCACCTGTTCCCTTGTCATCTGGATCTGATAAGCTCCCTGTGTGCATGGGTTGCATTATTTCTTGTACTTACATCTGCAGTAACTATCACAGTGCCTGGCACCTAGTAGGTACTTAATAAATGTTAGTTGATTGAGTGATAGCTGAGGGAGGAAGAAGGGGGAACATGAACTCAAAACTTCCATTTAATGAGGAAGATCAAGTCAGTAATTTCATTTCTCACCTGGCTGCACTGCTCTGGGACTTGTCAGACTTATCCACCATGCCTCATTGTCAGTTGTGTTTCCCACCATCCGACCTCTCTCCCTCCCATTTCCTGCTTCATTTTGTTTGTTGTCTTCCCACATTAGATTAGAAGCTACTTAAAGGTGGGGGGACTGTCCTTTCTTGCAGTTGTACCCCTATAATTTAACATAATGCTTGGCATATAGTAGATACTTAGTAAATGTTTATTGACTATTGTTTATTGACTGTTGAGATATAGAGATAGATATCTATCTCTATCTGTCTATCACATCTAAATGTGAACCTCAATTTTCTAGTGCACATTTCTTGGTGTATTTCCATATTATCATACATACCCAGAGAAGCCAGGACCACTTGGAATGCCTTCTCTTGTCTATTCAATTCATATCCATCCTTCAAAGTGCAATTTATTTTCCACCTCTTTCTTGAAGCACTTCTTGCCATCTCACCCCAGAAATGTTGAAAAGTGATAATGCATCTGACAACACTTTGTGACCAAGAAATCTGTGTAAATATGTCAATGAAACTACAGCTTTTGTGGGAGTAAGTAATGTGTTCAAACTGATATAAATCCCCGTAGATATCAAAGTATGTGCAGGTATTCTCTGATTATTTTTTGTCTGTTTATTGCATATAAGGAATCATTTTCTTTAGGCTTCTGAGCTAGAATTAAACATGCAAGCATAGAGTTCCATTACAGGACCTTAAGGAGTCCTATAGATAACCCTGAGTGACATTCTATTGGCAAGAGACTCCATTCAGAGGTATTATTCATAATATCCATGGCCAGTGATATTTGGTAATCTCTCTCTCTCTCTCTCTCTCTCTCTCTCTCTCTCTCTCTCTCTCCATAAGGAGAATTATCTGGTTCCCATCTAACTTATGGGATTTATCACTCCCTTATTTGAAGAAACTATTATTTTATCGATGAAGTGATTTGTACCCTAGGATAATTTATCCAATTACATTAATTTACTTTTATAAATTAATATGTCCTGAGAAGATATAATAAGAAAAGATGAACAAAACAATGCTCTGAGCTGTGGCACATTTTTTCTTACACCGTCTTAATTCCTGGGCAAAATTTTGTAGCAGTTGCTACAAAATATTTATCCAACCAAATTCACTCCTAGAATTTGTCTAACTTTTGGAAGAATTCATTCCCTAGTTTGAAGAAACTAGGATCTCAGTATACACAGCTGGGCTGGGTCAAGCAGGTAGCTCAGGCCCTCTTTGAGCTTGGCTTTCCTAATTTCTAAACTCCAGGTATTTTGTGGACCTCTCTAAGTTCATAAGTCTGTTCTTCCTCTAATCCATGTAGAAAAGAATATAGTCAACAAGGAATAGAAGCAACAACAGAATGATAGGCTCATGGCTTTATCTCAACTGGCTGGAAAGAGCAGGCCACTGGCACTCTGACCATGTGCAGATTTAAATGAGATATTCTCTCCCAATTAGAATGTAGCCAGGATGGAAAGAGGCCATATTTAAGCCTTTGGAGACTTTCACAGCTCTGAGCTTCACAGTTCAGTTCTGTCTCAATAAAAAGTTTAAAAAAGTCATTGTTCACTGTGAACTAAACAGACAGGAAACATTCAGGAAGTACTTGCATGTTATCTGAAATCCATGTGCAAGATACAATATAATATGATAGATTTTATTTTAACAATATATATTATAATTACTCTACTCTGCATACCTCTGAATTCTTCACATTCTTCATATCATATGAAGTGTTAGTATCACATTGAATTTATGCACCAAAGTGTGTTAGCAATTCCTCAACTGATAGACAAATATTGTTTTCATTTCTTTATGACCAAAACAAAAGAAATGCTACAATTAATGTTCTGTCAAATATTAGTCTTTTCTTTAACTTTCTAACATTTTAGGCATATACATGAGTGCTACTTCTGGGTTAATTATCATTAATATTATGTTATATTTAATATTATTTAATATGGTATAATGTGGGTGATAAGTATCATTAGTCTAAGTATCTTGTGTATGCTCATAAAGATTCTGATTTCATTTTCTGATTCCCATTTAAAAATATAAGCTATCATTATATTACCTAGGATCATGGAATTATATTTGGAAAGGATATAAAAGGCCATTAAGCCCAACCAATATTTTCTCATTTTATAGATGATAAAACAAAGATCCAGAGAAGTAAAGTCAGTTGTCTAAGTCGAATAGTCCATACACATCATTTGCAGGATTTGAATGTGATTTTTCAGACTCCAGCTTCTATATTCCTTACCAATGTGGCCTTCATTTACTTTCTTAAACTCAAATTTGTTGGGGAATCACACCTACTAATGTCACCCTCATTGTTATTTCAGTGTGTGTTTGTGTGTGTGTGTGTGTTAACATGAGTGTGTGCTTGCATGCTCATGCATATCTATGGTTTTTCTTCTTCAGCTATAATAGAATGTAAGTTCATTGATTGAAGGAACCATTTTTGTCTAAAAACTATATTATTAAATTTTAATGCAAGCAGACCAATTACAGAGTCATGTATTTCATAAGCACATGATAAATTTCATAGAATCAGAACACTAGACTGTGGATCAGGAGACTGAGTTTGTAGCAACTGAGCTGCCAATTATTACCTGTGTGATCCATTCTAGACAACTCAATTAACCTTTCTCAGAATACCTTTTCTCATATGGAAAATTATTAAATTGGACATGACATCAAGGATTCTTTAATGCTTCTGTCTTATTGCCTTCTACTTTCACACTCTACATTCATTTATCAACCTTGTGCAATCTGACTGGTCACTCAAGTCAAACTGCTCTCTCCAAGGCTACCAATCATCTCTTAAGTGGCAGATCAGGTGGCCTTTTCTCACTTCTCATAGCCTTCTTGACCCCTTAGCAGCGTTTGACACTGTTGACTACTTTGTCCTGCTATTTTATCTTTATATCGCCTACAAAAAAATCTTGTGTTATATATTCAGAATTGATCTGGTCGTCTTGCCTGTCCAATTATATACAACATTCGTCTCTTTCACTCATTTGATTTTATAGTCAAATTTGCCCATTTGCTGTTCCCTGTAAATTCTGTCACCCTTCTTCATGGCCTTGTATAGACTGTCTCTCAAGCTTGGGTAGGACTATCATAATACTCTTCTCTGTAGAATTCCCAGTGTCTTTCGAGGCTCAGATCAGTTGCCATTTCCTAGGAAGCAAGGTACCATATGGATAGAGGTTTGAATTTGAAATCAAGAAAACTTAAGTTCAAATCCTGCCTTATAAACAGCATAATCCTGGGTAAGTCAAATGACCTTTCAGCATCAGAGTCCTCTTTTCTGAAGTTGGAATAATAGTAACATCTAGCTCAGGAAGTTTTTGTGAAATCCAATAAGATAGCACATGTAAAGTGTTCTGCAGACTTTAAAACATTATACAAATGGCAGCTATTATTATTGACATCAAACCTTCCCCCTTCAGTTAAGAGAGTCACCCCTCCTCAGTAATTTCTTTGTATTGATTTTGTATATATTCAGTATTTCATTCTCTCTTTATGAATTGATCCCCAAATTAAAAAAAAATGTCAGCTTTTTCAGGGCAGGGACTGTTAAGTTTTTGTCTTTGTTTCCTCAGAGTCTACCATAATACCTGGTATTCAATATGTATTTAATTGTTTGTTAAATGAATGGTATGACTCAATGGAAATGAGCTTGCCTCTCCTTTTCAATGGTACATATTTTCAGGAAGGTGAAGGAATTATTTAAGATAATTATTTAACATTTATTTAGTAAAGATTCATTTAATACAGATAAGAAATCTAGAACAGGTGGAAGATAAATTGATACATGAGTGAATGAGCTCTTGGACTAGGATCAAGTCTTTCTAGAGAAGAAAAAGAATGATCTCACCAAGAGGAGTCAATTTTCAAAAATCTCTAGGGTTCTGACAGGAATCCAGGGACACACCTGTGGCTCCTGGGAGATACACTTTCTATCATTTAAAATTTAATACTTGTCTCTCACAACTGCCTTTCCTCACCCCTTTACTGAAATCCATCCCATCTCTGTGCCATGTCAAGGTCTCAGTAGTCATTCAGCCAATTAGGAGTCACTCCTGCGTACATGTACCACATAGAGCATCATAGGGCTGTCTCTCAAAAAAAAACCCATCCCAAGCTTGATAAGAAATAAAGTTGCATAAATAATAACTTTCTAACAGCGAGACATGTAAAAAAAAGAAAAAGAAAGAAAGAGCTATCTCCACAAGTAATGGATTCCTTGTCACTTTCAACAACTCACTGAGTCGGGCCTCACATGGCCACAAATGTGGCCAAAGTCAGATTAAAATGCAATTGGAAAATATTTTAAAAATAAACAAAATACAATAAAGCATAAATAATATTTCATTGTAAAACTAACTCAATATTCGGCCCATAGGGATCTTCATGTATATATTAATGGCCCCATTTCTATTTTTTGATATCACTGTCCTAGAAGGAACCTTTCTTTTTACTTTTCTTTTTTTCCCCCACTATGGGCTGAATAAGAAGGCTTATGAGTTTGCTTACAACTCTAACATGTGAGTTCAAAAACGAGT
Source organism: Trichosurus vulpecula (assembly GCF_011100635.1). Classification (NCBI taxonomy): domain Eukaryota; kingdom Metazoa; phylum Chordata; class Mammalia; order Diprotodontia; family Phalangeridae; genus Trichosurus; species Trichosurus vulpecula. The sequence goes on along the minus strand of NC_050577.1, from coordinate 231,817,122 downwards.
TTAAGTACCTCAAAGGGTTCTTTTGAGTGAGTAGTTTATTAAACTTAAAATACTATGCAAATAGGAGTTATTGTTATCATTTACAATTAATGTTTTCTTATGCATTCTTACAAATTCAGTTGATTGAAAAGACGGTATTTGCATAGTAAATCTTAAGTATTACAAGTGTTTGTTCCCTGGAAAAATGACACAAATAAAATAATCTGGCTTCCTACAAATTTCCCCACATTTCTCTGAATCTTTCATATTCTTCATGCCATATGAAGTGGTAATGTCATGTTGAATTCATAAACCAAAATGTGTTTAGCAATTCCTCAACTGATAGACAATTCTTGTTTACATCTTTATGACCAAAACAAAAAAAATGCTACCTTTTATATTTTGTTAAATATGATACCTTTCCTTTATTCTTCAGCATTTTTAGGTATATGCCTAAGACAGACATTTCTGGGTTAGTAGTCATTAGTTTTTAGGACCGGGTCCCAGAATAGTTTTTTTTCAGAATATAGCTATCTCTGTATTGTTTATATGCTCTACTTCATTCTCAAGACGAGACACTATTTCTCTAACCTATTCTTACATTGTATTTGGTAATCAGAAAAAAAGAAGAAAAAAAACTTGTCTAAGCTTTTGTGATACAGTGAAAATTAAATTCAACTACAAAACTACAAACTCCAAGAATAATAAAACCATAATCAGCTTCATGGATGGATGCTCCTGTGGGTCATCAAGAATTGCCTTTATTCTTCAGCAATAAGCAACGGAACTAACTCATACAGAATCCATGGACCCTACAGGGTGCCAAATTCTTGTTGCCTAATTGATAACTAATGCTGGCTTTGCTCCCTACCTGGCACATATCTTGAAGAAAGATTATTTTTTCCCCACAGGGTGGTGGAAATGGAGAATTCTACTGGACTATTCTTTGCCAGTAATAAAAAAGGAAATTACATGTTTTCTTTTGTCAAATAGCAAAAATGAATGTTAAAAAATATGTGTATCTTTTTAAAGTCATAAGATCACGGATTTGGAGTTTGAGGAGATCTTAGTGGTCATTTGATTGAATGTACTTATTTTACAGATTAGGAAACAATAGGAACAGAGAGGGTAAGTTATTGACCTAAGGTCACACAAGTAGATAGTGGCATAGTCAAGATTGGAAAACAAGTCTTCTCACTCAAAATCCATTTTTCTAAATTATTAATATTAACATAACTGATATTATGTTAAATATTTAAGTATATACAATGTAGAACTTCCACATAAGAGGGTGACCAGCAACATTTTAAAGGAACCCAACTCTACCTTAACCACCCAACAAGATCAATCGGTGCATGCATGATATATAACTTTCATCAATGCGACTAAACAGAAATTCCAGAAAGTTCATTTGTCCATCCCAGGACTGGGCATGAAGATGGTGAGAAGTCTGTCAGTGCTTGAAGAAGAAATGTGTCAGATAATGAGAAGTCAATTTAAATTGCAGTATATGGTGTCTGAAGCCAATGGAATCCATGCCATGGTTTTTCAGAGCAACAGAAAGGTATGGGACCAGGTCATAGGTCACTGTGTAGGAAGAAAACAAGACCAAGCATGTATGCCTTTGTCTACTCCAATTCAGTGCATCCTCTGAACCATAGAAAGAGAAAGTGCTAATAGAACACTGGGGCAGCATGTATGATTTCTTTCAAAGCTTTTATGATTTACATTTTCCTTAATCTTTTAAATTTAGTATTCTGGTTCTGCTTACATCATTCTGTATCTATTTATAAAAACTTCAGATTTCTCTGATTTAGTTCCAACCATTAATTTGTTGTATATTAAACTATTATTCCCCTGACTTGTGTATACGCAATATCTTAATGATGTCACTAGGAGGCATATGCCTCCCAAAAGGGAAAAAGAGTGGAAAAAGGCCTAAATGCACACAGTCATTTATAGCATCATTTTGTGTTGTTAGAAGAAGTGGAATAAAGTAGGTTCCTAACAAGATTGAAATTAGTGAACAAATGATGGTATAACAATTCAGTGAGCAGCACCAGAATAACAAATTTAACAATGATTAAAGAAAATGTAAATCCAAACAATTTTGAAGTACTTAAGAACTCTTACCAATGCACTTACCAATCATTCTTGAAGGCTCATGATAAATTCTACTTCATGGTTTGAGGCAGACATACTGAACTAGAGGCATAAAAGGAGATTTTTTTAAGAAGTATAATTAACATGTGAATTTGTTTTGCATAGACATAATAATTTATTAAATAAGAGAAGGCTTTTGCATGTATGAGGAGTGTAGGGAGTTCTTAAAACAGGGGGAATTAATAGGTAATGATTTTCATGCAAAAAGAAATGAAGACCATTGATGAAAAATTTTTAGACCATAAGACAGAGTAAAAGTCTAAAAGAAACACAGAGAAATAGGATGTTATTTTAAATTAAATATCCTTTTAAAGGGAATAAGACATATGTAATGAAGATTTATGGTTTTATATATAATCTACTTTTTCCCTTTGTATATGACAATATTCATATTTTAATATTTAAGGGAATAAGAAAAGAAGAAGAATCAAGGTAAACTAATAGAAAAGATAATACACAATTTAAAGGATAATATTTCAATTTAGTTATTTCCCTATTTACTCTTTTCTGCTTTGTCATTACTAGAGTAGAAGTGCCATAAGCAATACCTGAGTTTCCTATTTTTAGTACAAGTTCTTATAGTATCTGCTGCCCATGAATGACTGCTTTAGATTAGAGAAAGATTCAATACAGATGTGTTGATAACTGAATATTGTAAACATATGTGGAGAATCTGCCCCTGGTCCTACTAATGTCTTTCCTAAAATAGGGAATACATTAACAATCCATTTTCTAAATATTGAGTTGCATGCTAATATATTCACCTATTGTCCCATGATTTTGACCACTATATATACATACATATATGTATGTATATATACATATATATAAGCTGGGTTTTTTAATCATTTATTTTCCAAGGGGAAAAAGTAATACAAATGCCTTCAGAACTTCAGAATTTCTATACTATATTTCCAGACATGTAATCATCCTTTCTGACCTCATGCAGGTGTATAAAATGTATCTGTTCAGGTAAAAGGGCAGGTCAACCCTCCTGGGCTTCCTGAAGTGATTAGAATTAGGCTTTACTGTTCTAGTTTTGGATATACAGCTGATGAGAAAAGCTCAACCTCATGCTATTTTCCTTTTCTTTGAAATTTAGCTCCTGGGTGATAAGATAAACAAAAGAGTGCTAGATAATACACCCCCCAAAAAGTCTTATTCATCTCATTTACATTTGCATATGTGTCTCTATCTATCTATCTCTCAATCTATCTACTTGTACCTATATCTATGTACATATAGATATTTGTGAATAAAGTAGATTAGTAATAGAAAACCAACTGTGTTTGATTTCCAAAAATCTGATTTCAAATCCTGCTTCACATACTTACTGTGTGAAGTTGGCCAGTCTTGGAACTGCACTGTGCCTCAGTTTTCTCTTCTATATAATTAGAGTTGGATTAAATGGACTCTGAAATCTTTTACAAATATGATTGTATTATTCAGCGACCATGCTATGTACAGTGAAAGTCATTGTTTTAAATACCATTCTTTTTTTTTCTCTCTTACAGAGCAGTATTCCCTCCTTGAGTCATACCTCAAACTCAGAGTATCTGACCCTGGTAAGAAACTTGAGCAAAGAAAATATGGGCAGTACTGATTTAACTGCATTCAAAGATGGGAGAAGATAGAGAACTATTTTTGTTCTTCTACTTTTCTTTAAAGGATAAGTGAAGTCACTATAATGGATAAAATGGTATTTTTCAAAGGTAATCCTTCTCACAATAGACCCTATATCAATTAATTTGGGTGCTCTCCAATAATTCTAGAATCATAGGTTTTAAAAGGTCAGCTAGGTGGCATGGATAGAGCACTGAACCTTGAATCAGGAAGACCTGGGTTGAAATCCAGCCTCAGACATATACTAGATTTGTGATAATGGGCAACTCACTTAACCCTGTTTGGCTCAGTTTCCTCATCTGCAAAATGTACTGGAGAAGGAAATAGCAAACCACTCTAGTATCTTTGCCAAGAAAACTCAAATGGGGTTACAAAGAGTCAGACATGACTGAAACAACTGAATAATAACAAATAGTTTTAAGGCCAGAAGAGACCTAAGAAGTTGTCTTTTTCAATACTTAAATTTCTTAAATGGAAATTTGACATTCTTATGGGTCAAATCACTCCCTAGGGCCTCTAGAATAAAATATGAAATGAATTGTTTGTTTTAAAACCCTTGACACGCTAGCCCCAAACTATCTATCTAGCTTTGTTATACCACCATTCCCCTTTATGTACTTTTTGGTCCAATTAAACTCATCTTCCTCTTTTTTTTTACTCAATGAAATATTCGGTTCAAAACCATCAATGCTTTTGAAGTTAATGCTTTCCAGTAATGTTTTATTTTCCTCAATTACACATGAAAACAATTTTTAACATTTGTTATTTGTTTGTTTTGAGTTCTAAATTCTGTCTTTAATTCAATCCCCTCCCCTCAACATTGTAGGCAATCAGTAAATGTTATAGATTAGCAACCATGTGAAATATTTCCATATTAGTCATTTTGTAAAAGAAAACTTGAACCAAAAGAAAAAAGAAAGAATGAGAGAGATAAAGAGACAAGAAAGAGAGAGAAAGAAAGAAAGAAGGAAAGAAAGAAAGAAATAAAGAGAAAGAAGGAAAGAAAGAAAAAGAAAGAAAGAAAGAAAGAAAGAAAGAAAGAAAGAAAGAAAGAAAGAAAGAAAGAAAGAAAAGAAAGAAAGGAAGGAAGGAAGAAAAAGAAATAAAGGAAGAAAAAGAAAGAAAGGAAGGAAGGAAGGAGGGAAGAAAGAGAGAAAGAAAGAGAAAGAAATAAAAGGAAGGAAGGAACAAGGAAAGAAGGAAAGAAAGAAGAAAGGAGAAATAAAGCAAAAATTGTATGCTTGACTCTATAGTGAGATACCATCAGCTCCTTCTCTGGAGGCCGATAGCATTTTTCAACACGAATCCTTCAGGATTGTCACTGTACGGCTGAGAATAACTAAGTCATTTACAATTTACCCTACAAAATTGTTGTTACTGTGTACAATGTTCTTCTGGTTCTACTCACTTCACTCTGCGTCAGTTCATATAAGTCTTTTCAGGTTTTTCTTTTTTTTGAAATCCAACTGGTTTTCTTGATGGCGTCACATACTGTACTCCATCTCCTATCTCTGAACATATGCATATTTTCTTCCTTGAATTAATTATTTATTCACCTTTTATTATTAGAGTCCCTGATTTCCTACAAAAGTCAACTCAAATGACACCTTCTACATAAGACTTTTTTTCTTCTGAACTCCAGAGTTACTACTACCAAACTCACCCACAATTGACTTCAGTCATCCATAATTTGTGTGTGCAAACGCATGTGCTGCCTGATGAAATATAATCCCCTCAAGGACTGGGGTTGCTTCATTTCTTGGCTTTATTTTTGCATTGCCTAAAATATAACACTTCATAAATACTTGTTGGTTAATTGATCTTACAGCTTTCCAGGAGCAGAGTTACTTAGTATCTGAATCTAAGAACTCTGTGGCTAAAACTAGTATTTCCATTAAGCCAATCTTTGTTTTCTAATACCATATGACAGAAGGCAGCAAACTTCACTCCACAGGCCAAATCCAGCCTGCCAACTGTTTTTGAATGGCCTGCAAACTGATGGGTGTATAATAACTGATGATGGGCCAGATTTGGTCCATGGGACATTGTGTGCCAACTCCTGCAATGTAATAAAATCCTAAGGAAATGAAAGCCATAGGATGAAATGTCAGACGAATAGGATTTTAGTCTTGGTTCCTACCACTTAGTAGCTTTGTGACATTAAACAAGTCATTTGAGTCTCAAATTACTCCTTTGAAAGATGGGACAATTCTAGTGTTTCAGTAAACCACTCAATATAGGATATAAAATCTTAATATAGGCTCCTATATGAAAAGCTATATGGGGCCCTAGAAGTCATCTATTATAAACTTCCTCACTTTATAGATAAGGAAACCTAGGACTAAAAACATAAAATGATGTGTCCAACTAAGTATACGTGAAAAATAATAAAAATGTCAAAGGACTATTTGAAGTTATGGTATTATCATCAAAAAATATATAAAAATCAGGGTTTTCCCTAATGCTAAAGTTAACAGACATCAAGAAAAACATCTCAGCTTAACCAAAAAGACAAGTCCAGAAACCACTAATTAAGAAAATAAGGACTGAAATTCCATTTACAAATAATCACCACTGAAAACAAACATGATACCCATTTCATCATTCGACCTAATTATTGTCTATCTCAATAGAGAGGTGAACCAATTTGCCACATCATTTTTTTTCAGATATTCCACTTCAAAATGGATCAAAAGCTTTCCGATCATTATATGCTGTAGAACTGGTGGGTCTCCAAGTATCTACACGAACTTTTGTGAGCCATTTACAACATATTGCTTATTTTTTCTTCTATACACATTTTCCTCCTGTGCTGTCACTGTTTACATTTAATTTGACACATATGTATTCTCTTAGTATACCTTAACTCCTGACCACACACTTTGTATTTCCCTGTGGTCAATATGAGCTAAGAGGTGGTTGAACTGGGTAGTAATTGGGGTTTTTCATAGTACATATGTTATTTATTTTTATTTTTTCCACAATTACATGTAAACAAAAAATATTTATTTTAAATTTTGAGCTCCAAATTCCTGAAAAAGCAAGCAATTTGATATAGATTATACATGTGCAGACATGCCAAACATTTCCACATTAGCCATGTGGCAAAAGAAAACTCAGACCAAAACCAAAACAAAACAACCAAAGAATAATAATTTTTTTAAGAAGCATGCTTCAGTCTGAATTCAAACTACATTAGTTTGTTTGTTGGTTGGTTTGTTTCCTCTAGAGGTGGGTAGCATTTTTTTCTTCATAAGTTCTTCAGATCATTGTATTGCTAAGAATAGCTGTCATTCATAGTTGATCATCAAAGAATATTGCTATTACTGTTTATAATCTTCTCCTGATTCTTCTAATTTTACTTTGCATCAGTTCCTGTCAGTCTTCCCAAGTTTTTTTTTGTTTTTTTTTTTTGTTTTTCTGAAAATATCCTTCTCATCACTGATTGACAGGGCTCTTCTAGACAAATTGTTCCATTTTACAGATGAGGGAATTGAAACCCAAATTAATTAACTGCCATCATTCAGTCACTAAGAAGTTAAGTAGCAGAACTGGAATTCACCTAATTACAAATGTACTACACTTTCCCCACTGTGTTCTACTCCCATCCTCCTCTCCTCCATGCTTTCCCCCTCCTTTCTGCATGGAAGGCCAGCTCAAATCATAAAAGTTCAGAAAAAAATGAGAAATTATTATATTTCACTGATCTCTGTGCCAGGACAGTTTCTATTTATTCAACTCAACCTATATTAATAAACAACTACATTCACGTTTAGGTTTTTCTTTTCATTTTTATCTCTGTTTGTCAAAAGCCCCACTATTTTACATGGATTTTGAAAAACAATTATCAGAATTTAAGATTCTCAGGGAAATTTAATGAAAATATTTAAAAAAGCAAAGAACTGGAAACAAATATGATTTGCATTGATTGGGTAATGGCTAAACAAGTTGTTGTATATAAATGTAACAGAACATTTCCATTCTATAAAAATATGGATGTGAAGAATTCAGAGCCACATAGGAAAGGTATATTAACAGAATCAGTGTGAAGTAAGTAGAATTGGGAAAATTTTATGCAAAATGACTACAAAATGAAAATGGAAAGTTAAAATAAAAGAAAAAAATGAAACATTTTATACTTTGTTGTCCTTTCTTGATACGAGAGAGACAGAGACAGAGAGACAGAGAGAGAGAGAGAGAGAGAGAGAGAGAGAGAGAGAGAGAGAGAGAGAGAGGAGAAAATATATGTTTCTCCCTTTTTGGAGAGGTGGGGAATGGTGAATATGGAGTAGGTTAGATTCATTGAGGTATATAAAGTGTTTCCCCTCTCTCTCTCTCTCCTCAATATTTCATTAAACAAATGCCTCATTCAGTAAGGGAGAAGAGAAAGATAGATTTGAAAGTAAAGGTGATATGAAAAAATACATCAAAAATAAATTTTAGAAAAAAAATCAAATTATAAAAATTTCAACAAGTCTTCTATCTATATTTGGGAAGTGGGGTAGGAGGAGACACCTATAAAGGAAATTCCTTCCTGCAAATCAGATCTATAACTCCTCTGTAATGCAATTCTTAAAGTTGTCTAGTGACCCTGACAATTTAAATATCTTTTCCATGGTAGCAACATTTTTGTGAAGGGCAGGACTAGAAATGATGCCTTCCTGACTCCAAAACTTGTCCTCTATTCATTTCTCAATACTTCCTCTCTTTTATTTGAGGCAGAACAACCATGAATAGTTAGCCATGAATAAATGTTCAAATTATGAATATTTTTTAAAAGTTTAATAACCCCCAATGAGATGAGGCTTCCATTTAAAGAAATCATAAAAAAAGCTGTAGGGGAAAAACAACTTATAAATAACCTCATCTCAGATTATGGGAAGGAAATTATGAACAAGTGCCATATTCCATATTTTTATTAAGTGCTTAATCAAGGGATTATTGAAAACAACACAGTTTTTAATGCCATCTAGTGGATTTCTCAGTAAAAAATGTTCGTCAGGGATGTATGTTCTTTACCCAAATATGAAACATATGAAAGGGAATTCTAATCTCTATATTCCATTTTTATCAATAATAAAATTAAATGCATACTTAATATTTCATCCATTAACTTAAATAAAGATAAACGAAATATTTACCCTGGATTCAAATAAAAGACCTTCTACATTTTTATTAAGTGTTTAATCAAGTTTAAAGGCTCTTTAAGATCTGTCAGTGTCTTCATTATACTTTGACTTGAGTTGTTACTAGTAAGATGAATGGTAGTTTCCCAGGACCCTTGCATAAGACATTTTTGAATCTAAAAATCAGTGGGTTTTTTTCCCCATTGCTAAGATAAAAATAAAAAGAGAAGTAAATTCCAAAATGTCTACGGGCCCATGTCTGTACTCTTTCCCTGCCCTGTATTTATAGAGACTTTTGAAGGCACTAGAATAATTGCCCTATTATATTATTGGTTCATTTTCCTTAAAATCTGAGGATACTTACTATATATGTATACTTAGCAAATAAGTCACGAATTCATAAACTATTTTTCCTACTCTCCCTTTGAGGTTGTTTCACTGGAGAAAATAGCATCAAGACTGGGTAACACATAGTAAGTTGTATAGAGGGCAGAAGGGATCTATGTTGCTTCCCTCAACTAAGTTTTCAGCTCTATTCACTTTTTTTGTCAGTAGAATTTAAGTCAGTTTAGAGCAGGGAATGTTTCACATTTTGTCTTTGTATTGCAAATATATAACATAGTCCTTTGTGCATAAAGGCATTTTATAAATGCTTATCAGATAGTGTGATTCTCTTGTCCATTCTTTGCATACAAATGAGAATCCCTTAGCATCTAAAGTTATTTCTATGAGTCTGGAGTTTTGAATATTGCCCAGTGACATTTAAAGAAATATAAAAAAAACCAATAAGTCCTGTCCTAGTAAATGGTAGGGAAATGCTCCAGTTCCAAATAAATCATAATTTCTAAAAAAAAAAAATGCTTTATTTTTACATCACATACATTTCCAAATACACTTTGGTCCCATTCCATTCCACAAAACTATGCATCAAATGTGTGTGTGTGTGTGTGTGTGTGTGTGTGAAATAGAAAAAAAAATCAGAAAAAAAACTTACCAAGACACCAATCATTTATGGCATGGTCCTCATCTGCAAATAAAGGAGGGAAATGTTTTATCATATCTCTTCTTTGGGACTAAGCTTGATAGTCATAATTTCACAACATTCAATTTCTACTACATTATTTTTGCTTCCATTTTCATTGTTGTAACTATGCGTATATTTTTTTTTCTGGCTCACCATACTTCACTTTGTATCAGTTCATATAAGTTTCCTCATGCCTTTCTATATTCATCATATTAATCATTTCTTATAAGAGAGAAACATTCCATTATTCATGCACCACAAGTTGTATAGCCATGCCCCAATTGATAAGCATTTCCTTTTATTTTAGTGTTTGCTTCAATAAAAATGTTCCATAAATATTACCAAAACATAATTTCAACAAATTGAGCATAGATTTCAATTATTCCAAGGAATATTAGAAATTATATAAGATGCATCATTTGGGAAGGAGTAAGTTTGAGTTAAGATGTTATATAGTTTTAAAAAAAGTAGTCTTTTTTCCAGTCATGTCCAACTCCTGGTGACCCCATTTAGTGTTTTCTTTAAATACTGGAATAGTTTGTCAGTTATTTTCCAGTTCATTTTACAGATGAGGAAACTAAGGCAAACAGGATTAAAAGCCTTGCTCAGGGACACAGAGCTAGTAAGTGTCTGAGGACAAATTTGAACTCAGTAAGATGAGTTTTTCTGATTCTAGGCCAGTGAACCATCTAGCTGCCCTAGGAAAAATTGCAACCCATGGACAAATAGAAGAATCCTTCTCTTTGAGAAATGTTCAAGCTCATGTAGATGTAAAATGAATTGGAATTGAACAAATTCTCTTTTATAACTCATTCAACTTTTAAAATGCTAAGTATCTACTATATATAAAGCAGGATGATAGACATTGGTAAGATTTTTAAAAAAGTAAAACAGTCCCTGTCCTCAAGAACACTACGTACTGAAGGAAGTGTAAAAATATGTAAGGAAATTGTCCTTGCCTTCAAAATTTGAAAATCTATTAAGGGAGATAGGAAAATGTAATATATAACTAGTTCCTAAACATAATGAAATATGAATTCAGGAAAAGGAGACTTAACATCCAACTGGTAGTGGGTAGGATTTGAATGTTGTGTTGTATTATTTCATAAATGGAGATCAAGGAAAAGTTGTGCCAGGCAGAGAGACTGGCATAAGGAAAAAAACATGGACCTGGGAAATCATGAATTATATTCAGAGGAAGATGCATAATCTAATTTGATGGAACCCCATAAAACAGCATGGAATGATAGTCCCAGTATACTCTTCCCTGTTCAGACAGCATCTGGAGCATTGAGTCCACTTCTAGTCATCACATGTTAAGGGAGAGTAAGGTGGGGAGCTTGTCAATTTGTAGTGTATCCAGAGAAAGGTAACTAGGACAATGGTACTTGAAACCAAGGTATATGATTTTCAGTTAGAGAAATTGCTCATATAAAAAAGCCAACTCACTGTATTATAACAGATTAATGCAATCAAATTAATATCATTGTATTAAAATATATAAAGTGTTCCATTTAACAACAGGAATTAGACCAGTATTATTTAGTTCCAAGGGAGCAGAACTATGTACTATGAGTAGAAATTTCAGGAAGAAGGATTTCAGCATTAAAAAAAAAATCCTTATCAAGACTGTCCAAAATGTTTGGACTTCCTGAGTAGGGAATGAGTTACTTTTCACTGAAAGTATTCAAGTGTAGTTTGGATCACCACTTTTCAGGCTTTATTCTTCACATCTTTGTGATCCTATGATTCATAGTGTGAGATTACTGAAAATTCAGGTCTCTCATTAATTGTCATTATAAAAATTATGTATTTGATAATGAATTTATCTTTAAAAAATCTCTCCTAATAATCCAAGTTAGAAACATGTGGAGAAGAAAGAATTTTAAACGGTTTTCAACCAGCCATATAATAAGTTCGCATTATAGCCAAGTTTTATCTATTGGGATAAGAAATATTTGTTAGGCTATAGGGAACTATCCTATCCCACACCACTCCCTTCCAGTCCATTCTTACCTTCACATTCTCCCTTCTGTTAGGGCTTTCTCTACTCCTAATCAATTTCTTTGTGGGGTGTGGGGAGCAGTTAGAAAAGGGAATTATCTTCTTCTGCATTTACAACTGCCAGAATTGTGTTCATTTCCCTTTATCCTTATTACTTCAATAATTATAATGCCTGAAAGTCCTGGCCTGTAACTCACATTTTGTTAGTAGGTATTGTTATCCAAAATAATATAAAGCAGCCTCAACTTTCAGTAGACTCCAAGCTCTGTTATCACATTATTTCCTCCATACCATGTGTGCTCATAAATAAAATAGATAGGGACACCATAAGGGATCTTTTATCCCACAAATATCTCAATCTTAGTTCTGCCACTGATGACTAAAATCATTTACAAGAATGATTCTTATTGGGTGAAGGCATTTCCTCCTATTAAAATCTCAATTCCTCTAGGATAGATTAGTCATTAATATCTTAGTATGAATTAACTGATGAGATTCTTCCAACATGACAGACATCTGAGGACAGGGATGATTGAGTTAGGACACAGCAGCTAGAAAAACCTAGCTGTGGGAGGCAACCAAAGTCAAAAGGGCAGTATAGACAGGAATTAGGATTTGCTCGAGGCAAATTCCTTCTCATTCCTCATTTTATCTAGGGAAAATCCTTGTTTTTAAAATCAAGCTACATACACCCCAAAATGCTCTCTCTTCATGGAAATATCATTGTTGATGATTAGTGGATTTCAGGTATAAATTACTTTATATTATTCTCCAATAACATAGTTGATTTTAAATCACATTGGGTTCCATTTGCCATTTGATCATAGGATTGTGAATCTATAGTTCATAGAGACTTTGACATGATTTAATCCACCCCCATCCTCATTTTGGAGATGGGGAGACTAAGACTGAGAGGATTTAAGTGGCTTGCCTTTTATTATATGGGTAGTAAGTGATCAGTCAGGATCAAAACAAAGTTTTGGAGATCGAACTTTGGTATTATGCATTGTCTTTGAGGACTTTAAGGTGTACAATTTCCTTCCTTTTATTCACCACTGACTTCAAATTTTGTTTCCATAAATACCATCATTGTCAGAAAACTTCTTCATCTTCTTCTATCTATTTATGTTTCCATAAACATCAAATTGATGTTCCTTATGCCCCAAATCGAGCCTTCTCAAGCACAGGTCTTCACCGAGCTCAAGAATTTCTAGTGCCTCCCTACTGCTTCTAGGATGAAATGCAAACATCTGATTGTTATTTGAAGCCAATTACATTCTGGCTCAGGTATCTTTCCATAATCACTTCACATTATCCCCACTCTTATACCCTACAGGCCAAGCCAAATGACTACTTTCTATTCCCTGTACACAATTCAACATTCCAGTGGGTGGCTATGCATTTCTCTTGGTTGTCCTACATATAAATATTCTCCCTCCACATCTCTGCTTTTTGAAATCCTTAGCTATTTTCAAAGATCTAGCAAGATGTAATTTCTTATACAAGACCTTTTCTGAGTTATTAGCACTCATCCCCCTGAAACCAAACATTCTGCCTATAAATTTTAAAGGGGTAGGTGACAAACCACTTTAGTAGATGGAGTTTCCTCAGAGTCAGAATTGAAACCCAGCACTGACACCATTATGACTCCAAATCTAGCAACCATTTCACTATATCACGCTACATATCAGTTGACTCCTTTGGGCCCAAAGAGAACAAGTCAAATTCTTTGTACAAGTGGTAATCTTCAAAATACAATGGTTAGGATTCTCATGTATCCTTGAAACTTGTTTCAACCAAATTAAGTATCCCTAGTTCCCTTTAATAATCATCATATGTGCTGGTGTCAAGAACCTTTGCAATTCTGATTGATTTCATCTGAACATTTTCTAACTTATCATTGTCAGTTGTTATTGTTGTTTAATGTGGTGCCAGGACCTAAAAACACACTCTAGAAGATGTCTGAGCAAGTCAGAAAACATTAGTATTATTTCTTCCCTATCCTAAAAGACAAGACTCTCTTAACAAAACCCCAAGACCACATTAGTCTTTTTTTTTTTTTGGATAACAGAACATAGTAAACTTCTATAGCAGAGCAGACTTCTAGAGAGCTTGCTTACTCCTAAATTCCCTAGATACTTTCTAGATAAAAAAACTAACTAGATAAGACTTCATCATATTATAGTTATGAATTATATTTCTTCCACCAAGTATAATACTTTATTAGACATGTTGAATTGTCTAATACTCATTTCAGCCAAATTTTCTAGCATCATAGGGACCCTTTTAATCCTGATTTTGTCATACAGTCTGCTCCTAAATTGGTGTCATGTGAAAATTTGATGAGCAAATCATCTAATTCAAGTTATTGATAAAAATAGAAAATAACAATGGACCAACCATACACTTCCATGGTACTTGATTGGAGACCTCCTACAAACTTGACATGTATAATAAGTATTCTTTGAGTCCAGCCATTTGACTAATGATGAATGAATATAATTGTACTATTGACTAGCCTACATTTATTTATCCAGAAGAATATCATGAAACACATTACCAAGTACTTTGCGAAAATATCAGTAAATTTTAGGTACACCATATTGTTCAGCTACTAGATTCCAAAGTGCTTGGGAAGAGAGAGAGACAGAGAGAAAGAATGGATTACCATAACCTATAAATATATGTATATGTGTTTACACATGTTTGTATGTGTACATATATATACATGTACATGTATCTAGAATTACCTAGATATATATCTATATCTAGATATGTACTATATAAGGAGATACAAGGAAAGAAAAAAAAGTAAAATGGTGATTTGCCTGTTCATCCATAAGAACCTCTTCAGACAATTATTTTATTAACCCCAACTGTTGTAATTATTTACCCTTTTATCATAATCACCTTGCTTTGTGCCTCTCAATGGCCTCTACATTTTATGGGATTACCTTCTCTTTAGCTTTAGGAATTTTTTAATGAAAAGAAAATGTAATCAATCACAATCACTTTGAGCCCTGCCCCCTTGAGGAAAATGATTAACATTTGAGCAGATGATGGACAATGTCTAATCTTGAAATTATATCTGTTTCTAATTATTTCCTGGTCTCTTTGTGGCTGAAACAATATCTAGAATACTGGAAATATCAGATTGCAAAATAACAGATTATGTCATAGAGTACTGGGAAAGGAAGTTGGATAAATATCTGAGCTTTTCACAATGCTTTCCTTATTTCAGGTCATCTTTAACATATATGTAAAACTAGTGATCATCCTTGATATCTCCCTTATCGGTCATAGCACATTTCTACTTTTCCTCCTTAAAGATATTCTAGAAGGACATGCTTTCTATAGCCTCTCAAATAGGAACCTTCAGAATTTCTATCTCTGGTTCTGAAGTATCTCTTTTTTTAATAGTAATTCCTTAAGCTGAGACCATTTCTCTCATATCATAACCTTTATTGATTCAAGGGGTTGTACAAGTTTTGTTCTTTATCATCTTCCCTTTCCCTTTCTTCTTCCCCTTCCCCTTCCCCTTCCCCTTCCTCTCCTCCTCCTCCTCCTCCTTCTTCCTCTTCTTCTCCTTCTTCCTCTTCTTCTCCCATTCATATAGCACTATGTGCCAGGAATTGTCCTAGGCACTTTACAATTATTGTCTCATTTGATCCACGAAACAATATATATGTATATAACAATATGAGTATAACTTATTTAGTAATAGTATAAGCAATGGTAATTTTATATAATACCTATTACGTGCCAGGTGATGTGCTAAGCATTTTACAATTATTACTTCATGTGATCCTCACAAAAATAATATACAAAATATGTATACATATACATGTATGTGTATATGTACACATTCACATACATGTGCATTTCATTAATCTGAAAAAGTTTTTATTTTATATATTTGTCCACATGCATATTTTTCTCCATGTGTATATTTCAATATATTTTTATGTATGGTCCCAGGATTATTGTATGTATGTATGTATGTATGTATGTGTATATGTGTATATATATATATATATATATATATATATATATATATATATTTCATCTTAATTTGATTCTTGAATTTCCCATCATTGTCTGAAAACTTCCTTCATAGAATTGCAGTCTATGACAGCCTAGGCATTTTTCCTCCGAATACTAAAATCTATGGTGCATGATAGACTATATTTAGCCTTCTTTTTCTCTATCACCAGCTCTAGGATGGAGTAATCACTTTGCTCCAAAATTTCCATCATTTCCATTCTAGCAATCACTTCCTGCATTTTAGAAATAATGAGATCTAGAATAGAATTTCATTTGTTGATTGCTTATGGACTCATATGCTACAGTTAACAGCACTTTGTTGGTTCTTTCAAAATAAAACAGAACATAAATGTAATTTATACCCATCACCTGATATTAATTATCCCTATTCAACTCATTTTACTGCCTTAGAACAGAGACAACAGATGATTTTAGTGGCTAAACTGTTCCAATAATTTTCAGATGACCAATGGAAGATAACAGAATCCTCCACATCTGTTTCAGGTTGATTCATCTTGGGCTGTAAATACCAGCACCATTAAGTGTCACCAAAATAATTACCAGACTAGCAAGGATCACCCTGAGTGGCTTTATTTTGCTCACTCCTAGATCATAAATATGGGAAGCACATTGTACAGTGAATTGAGAAATTCGTTGGAAGAACAATGAGGCCAAATAGAACCTGGAAGAGAATCATTTGCCTTGAGGTTTTCAAGGAGATTAGAAAATATGTGTTCTTGAGTCAGAAAGAATGATGCTAGGGGAAGAAATTGGGCCCTAAGTATATTGTACAAAGATAGGAAAAGGATATATGTAGAAGAAAATCAAAGAAGGTTGAGAAGTTTTAGGAAGAGTAAAATGATGAACAAGCCCCCAAGGAAAATTGATATAAATATGCATTATAATACATTAAAAAGTTAACATACGTGGGGTTGAGCTTTTAGTGCGCAGAGCCATGAAATCCCAGAAACAGGCATGGAGTGAACAATCAGCCAAAGTCAGAAGTTTTCCTGAGTGGGGAATAGGATTCTTAGAACTACATCCAACTCAAGGAACTATGAAAGTGTCTACACAGTGCAAGGAAGTGAAGAAACAGTCCTGGCTGGGTATTTTAATTTAACATAAATAGTCAAACAGGATAATCTCAGCTCCCAAGTAGATGATTTTTGAATGGTTTTTCTGTCTTTTTTTTGCATGAATCAAAATGACCAGATCATTTCCAAGTCTTCTTTTGGCCCTTGGCTACATATAGTGTGTAATTCTATATATGAAATCACTAAGCTGGATCTCAGCCTAGTAAACATTTTTCAATACAATAATGCAGATTCAGGATCTCCTGCCCATTCAGTATAGTTCATTGCATGAATCTCAGCTGACGTCATTAAATGTATTGACAAGCTTTTTTAAGCCATGAAAAATTAAAAGGCAATATTAAAGTACTTATATCAAATACACTGACCTTCCACTTTTCTCTTTCTCTTCTCAACTCTATAGTCTTGCTTCCAAAGTCATCATTCAAAAGAAACTGCTGTCTCCAAAGTTACCCATGATCTCTTAATTTGCAAATCCAATGCCCTTTCATCCATCTTCATCCTTCTTGACATCTCTGTATCGTGGGATACTGTTGGGCACTTCTCTTTCTACTCTCTCTTGTTTTTCATGAACTACTCTCTCCTGTTGCTCTACTTATCAGTCTAATTGATCATTCTCAGTCTCCTTTGCTGTGTCTTTATTTATATGTCACTTTCTAACCACAGGCAGAGGGTCAACAAAGACCCTGTTTTGGACCCTTTTCACTTTTAATTTGTCCTCTCATATGGTTATCTTGTCAATTCCAATAGATTCAATTATCATCTCTGTACAAATAAGTCTCAGCTTTACTTAGTCTGAACCTCCTGCCTGACTTCCAGGCCCAAATTTCAACTTCCTCTTGGACATCTTGACCTGGATGTTCCACAGACATCTTAAATCAATATATCCAAAATGGAACATCACATTTCTACAAAAATATTCTCCTCTTCCTAATATCCCTGTTGCTCTCTAAGTACTGCCATGCTCACAGTCACACAGGCTCATGCCCTAGTTGGCATCTTTTGTTTCTGCAATTCTCATTCTATCACTCCTCATATCCAATCTGTTGCCAAGTCCTTCCATTCAATCCGCACAAAAGCTATCATATATGACCCCTTCTCTCCTCTAACACTGGCACCACCCTCATGTAAGCCCTTATCACATTACACTGGGACTCTTGTAATCCTCTTCTAGTTGTTTTTTTTCTCTGTGCTTCAAATCTCTCTCCACTCCATCCCAATCTCCACTCAACTGCTAATCTGATTTTGTAAAAGCAAAGATTTCACATTATACCACCTGCCCCCCCATACACCAGTAAACTCTAGTGGCTCCATTTTGCCTCCAGGATCAAATAGAAAACACTCTGTTTGGCCTTTAAAGGTATCCATAACCTAACCCTTTTTGGCACTTTCCTAATCTTCTTATACCCTACTCCCCCTACTTACAAGATGATCCAATTTCATTGTCTTTGCTATTGTTCAAACAAATCAATTACCTGACCTCATGCATTCCCACTTCCTTTCACAATATGCCTGGAATTTTCTCCATCTTGGTCTTTTTCTCCTGTCTTTCTTCAAGTCTTACCTATAATTCTAACTTCTGCAAGAAGGTTTTTCCCGGATCCCTTAATACTAGTCCCTTCCTTTTGATATTATCTTCAAATTATCCAATATTTGCATGCACACTATGCACTACACATAAAAGATTATATATACATGTATATGCACACACATATACACATGTATATGCATACTGTATACTAAATAAAGAAATGTATATATGTGTGCATATATATATATATATATATATATATACTTAGTATATAGTATGTATACACACAAGATAATTTGATATACGCACACACAAATAGAAGTGTGTATTCATTTATGTTTTGAAGTTGTGTGCATGTTGTCTTTCCCATTAACTTATATATCCTTTAAAGGCAGGGACTATTTTTTGGCATTTTTTTGCAACCTCAGCACTTTGTGCAGTGGCCTGCACAAAATAGGAGCTTAATGAATGCTTTTTTGCCTTGACTGATTTTCTCCATCAATCATGAGTCTATATTCCCACCAATAATTTGAATGATAGAATGTGAGGACTTGCTGTTACACACTCACTATCCATATTATTCAATTAAGAATTTGTTATGGAAGTTGAAAGAGGAAGACATATTTAATAAACTGAATACCCTAATTTCTACAATGTATTAGCAAGGCTACAACACTTGGAATCTCTTAAAAGCCAGTCCTCTTTCTACATTGGGGAATTTTTGTCAGTGGGCAATAGAATCATTGCTGAGATGAGCTATACTAAATAAATTAACAGAATTTTCTGAGAAGTGAAGGGAGTGAGACAGACAGACACAAAGACAGAGGTAGACACAGAAACTGAAACAGAGATAGACAGAGCCAGATGCAAACTGAGAAAACCATTGACAGAGAGACAGAAAGAGACAAAGACAGAAAGATAGAGATAATGGCAGAGAGACTGAAAAAGGCAAAGACATAGTGATACAGAAAACAGAGAGAAACTAGATAAAGAACTAAAAATGTTCTATCTTTTCCCTGCCTTCCAAAAGAGCAGTTTTCTCTCTGTTGCTGCTGGTAGAAAAGGTAAAAATCCATGATATTCTATGTTCAGGGATTAGAGAATTGAAACAAAGAAAATATTCCCCTACTTGCACCCACCAAAACTCTCCAGGAAAAAAGGGAGGGAAAAAAGCTTCTACTTTCTTGTCTATCAGGTAGATAAGGAGAACAGAACTAAAATACTTTCATTCTCCTGAATCTCAGGAATAGAGTCAGGAAAATATGTGTCTCATTTATCTATCCAACTGGAAGGAAAAAGGAAGGAGAATGATGGGCAATCAGAAAAAAAAAAGAAAGCATATGTGAGAGAAAGTGACATCAGATACTAGATTATTATTTCCATTCTACTCAAGTTACATGGTTGTCCCCATGCCTGATCCTTGTTTTATTTTTCTGATATTTGAAGAAAAAGTTATCTTCTGTATTTGAAGCTGTAACATATCAGCTGAACGTGAGTTCTCATGAAGCCCAGTTTTTAAGGAAGGACCTAGTTTTGAACCAAGGGCATTTTACCCTGTTTATAACTGATTCCTACTTCTTCAGTTGCATAATCATGAAATTATCAATATACTATTGGAAGAGAGTCCTTAGAAGTTCTCTAATCCAACTTTCTCATTCTATAGACAAGAAAACTAAGACTCCATGGGATAAGAAACTTAGTCAGGCTCACACAGCTAGTCAATGTCAGAGAGAGGATTTGAACCCAGATTTTCCTGATTCCAAGTGGAGATGATTTATCAAGGCCCAAATATTGTCCAGGCTAGAGTTTAGTGGCAGAGAGATGAATTACTTATCCCCTCAATCTGAATATCTAGAATATAACTGTGGTTCTCTTGATAGCTTCCATTTCCTAAAACATAGAAGTAAGCTGAAAAAATTTATTTTCTACACTAAAAATGATCTTGAGGGGACTCCATAAATTCTGTGAGATTTAATTGAATGACTACCCTAGAATTTTGATAGCTATCCAAGTTATGAAAGCTTTTGGTAGGCCAAATTTCCCTCAAATTTCTTACAAATTTCTTTTTAGCAACTCCAAGATTCATTGGCATTATTATAATTAAAACCATGTGCTTAAAAAAAATTAACAAGGAAATGTAAATGGTTAACACTTATGCCAGAAGTATCCAGGACTACTGATGAGAAAGCATGATTTTTTGACCAATTATTAACCCAAGACTCAAGAGCTTCTGTGAAGAATATACATATTGCAATTTTGCTAATAATATATAGAGTTTAGCTCTGTCTTAGATAAAATAAACAACCAACATCATCTTTTTTATTTCTTTTAGTAACCATTCTCCACATCATTAGCCAAAGAAAAGGTGAACATTTGTCTACAAAAAGCATTCCTAGCTTGCTATAAATATGGCTTCCCAGGAAAACAAAACAAAAAAGGAATGAAAAAGTTTAGGATAATCTTATTAAATGTTTCATTAGGCTTACAGCTTGGGTCTTATTAAGCCTCTTCTAATTTGTGTTTCCTGGGTAAGTAGAATTCTTTTCATCTTTAGATTTAGGAGAGGTGATAGACTGAAAGTGTAATGTTTCTCCCATTGATATGCCCTGCAAGTAATTCATTCACAAACTATTTTGCTAAATGAAACACACACACAAAAAAATTAGGCTCTATTAATTGGAGAATACACTCATAGGAGTCATTAAAAGTATGTGCAGGTATCAAATATTCAAGTATTGTTTTGTTGAGAAAAGTTGCTTTTTCCCATTTCTTAGAGTTAATTGTTTTTACACAGAAACTGGAAAACATTTAAAGATAATAAATACATACAAGATTGATTTGGAAGTATGAAGAAAAACTTTTTTTAAGAAAGAGAATGCTTATTAGTGTTTTGTATTTTTATTGTCATACCTTCATTAGTCTCTTAGAGATTAAAGTTATTATAGGATTCTTGAAATAAGCATTTCTTATTTGGAGAAATTAAAATGAAATTTTTGCTTATGCCCCAAATGCTATATTTGTTATTTGAAAATCTACCCCTCCACCCTGGTATTCTCTCCCCCTGTAGATTTATTACAGCAATACCACTTATTTGAAAATTAAAGCACCCTCATAGGTCAACTCTACCTTCACCTCAAGAAATGCTACAACCTCAGGAATCAGAATCTTACCCAAGACCCTGAAAAATGTTTAAAAACCATCTCTCAGGGAAAAATAAAAGTATGTATTCACACTTCTAATTTTACTCTTAATTATTAAAATTTTCTCTATTATTTTCTTAAGTCTAGACAAAGAATAATACAATAAATCAATCCTCACTTTATAGGATTTGATAATTTTGGAGTTGGAAATGCTCAGTGAAAAATATAATTGTTTGGTTCTCAGGCTCAAGTTGACTCCATCACTACCCTGCACCAAGTACCCATGGGTAGAGGCCTAGTTGCCATACATGGAACTATTCCTTATTATCAAAGATGATTCACCACAAGAGTGAGTCATCATTGATTGGGGTTTTTCTGAACCACAAAAGATAGGGTCAATGACAAGTTTGAGGAACAGAGGAGTTAATCATGTAGTGAGATCAAGGGGGAAACAACTGTATTATCCGAGTTTTGCTCTGCTTTCCAAGATATGTAAAAAGATGCAGATGAAGGAGGCCTCTGATAGATTAGACACATACCCTATTGTAATCTGCACTGGTGAAGGAAGGGATTAAATGTGGATGAAATCATAGATACTTTTAAGTTCATTAGAATACACAAGTACATAAGACTCTTTCTGCAAAATGTTGTGCCCAGAAATGAATACCACACTCAAAACATGGTCTAACCAGTCAACATAAAATCCAACATTTGGGACATTAGGCTTTTCTCAATGAAGCTTGGAAAAATGTTACTTTTTTTTCCTTTTTTTCTTTTTTTTTTTTTTTAGCTGTTGTACTTATGACATTTGACCATATCCTTAAAAAAAAAAAATGGAAGTGTTGTCTCAACAGGCATAATTGGGTGAGGGCACACAAAACTGTGTCTAAGGCCAATGAACTTGAGAGGACACAGCAATATAAACAAACTAAATCACAGGGAATCAACTGTGATTTCCCTGGTATATCACACATATTAGTGAAGCATCATACACATACCCACACACACACACACACACAACACTGAGAGGTCAACTGTTAGGACAAGGATATTTCTAAGATGACAATTTTAATTATCCATGGTACAGAACTGCTATACTGCTCAGTACCCATTAGTTCCAAGTAAAATGTTTACAATAATTAGAGATAGAAAAAGAGCATGCTACTTCATTTGTATAGGGAACTCCCTCATGAGGAAACTCAATCTATTAGTGCATACTTGCTCCTTTTCTGAAACTTATAATTTTAGAACATTACCTAAAACTCTGAGAGACTAAATGATTTCTTCAGAGTCATACAGGATGTGTGTCTTAGAGGTGAAACTTGGCTTTCAGGCCAGTTTTCTGTCTACTTCATCACACTGTCTTTATATAAGCTAAAGATTTTTATATAATGTGAAATGTTTTAATTTGTTACCTTCACATTTTTAGCAGGGCTTTTAATCCTTCAGAAGAGTAAAAACAAATTACTAGGAAAATATCACTTTAAATTAAGAAAATATCAAGTGAGATACTTTCCCTACCAAGGAGCACCCCCCTCATTCAATTCCTCATTATTCCTCTGTGAAAACAATATCACCAGCAATGGCTTTATGTTGTACCACATTCTTTACCACTCCTGCAACATGGCAGTTTTCTGGAGTTTTCCCATCACGGGACCAGGTTTTAGGACCCATCCCTCCGTACAATGCAGAATTTATTTCATTATGCATTTCATCCTCTTTAACCAGAAATCCAAATTCTTCTTATGAGTTTGATTGTTTCTGCACCACCTCACCCCAATCTGGTATTTTTGCCCTTGATGTTTTGAACTCTTGTGGGACTTTATTTTTTCCTTGTTAAATTTCAGTTTCTTAGATTCAGCCCATAATTCCTATCTGTCAGTCTCTTTTTATTTCCCTCCTGTCTCTGGTATCCCATGGATTAGGTCTCTTTCTCAGACTCTCATTATCTGCAAACTTGATAAACACACCATCTATGCTTTAATAGAAGTCATTAACAACAACAACAATGTTTAAACCAAGGCCAAGGGGAGATCCCTTAGGCATTCCGTTAGTCATATACCTTCCAAATTGATATCAGTCTATTAATAACTAGCCTTTCTATTCAGTCATTCAAAAAGTGCAAATCTACCCCATTATACTGTCTTAAGGATCACTTAGCTGCTTTCTGTTCACAAAAATATCAACAGAAATTTGACCAAATGCTTTGCTGATGTCTAGCCATGTCATGTCTATTATATACCCCTAATCTGCTAGGCTGTCAACCATTTCAACAAAGAAGAAAACAAAGAATTGATATTCAACTGGCTTGCCGAGTTTTAGTGATCACTGCTAATCTTTGTAAATTCTCACGCTACCAGCTTTTAATGAGGCAGCTAAGTAGTACAGCGGGCACAATACTTGACTTTGAGGAAAATGTGAATTCCAATTCTGCTTCAGTTGTGTTAAATAGTGCCAAAACCCACTTTCTGCCTGCATGGAAAGAGTGATCATTCTCTCCCACATGCCCAGTTTTTAATGGCAAAAAAGTATCATTTTCTCCATAGCGTAGAAATAATGTGCACTTATATTTCCTTCCTTACATTTGTTTCAGCAACTCATACAATGAAATATATGCATGATCATTCAGTCATGTAAGAAATATGACATGGTTGCTTTAGTTGCCATGACTCACTCCATTTGTGTTTTTAGGAATTATTTGAGGAGTCTTTCTCTCAGACCTGTGCCCCTCTATGTGGAAATTGAGTATACTTGGAAAGAACAGAACAATTACTTAGTAATTCTCTACAGTTTTAGCCATAAGAGATACTATCCTTTATTCCATTCTCCCTTTTTTAAGATCTAACTTTATTTGTTTGGGGGTGGGGCATCATAGTTGCTTCAGATAGCACAAAAGGAGTGGTGGGGGGTGATCAACTTGCAGTTACCATGTGTTCTGTGTATAGATAGATATCTAAACAACAAATACAGATGTGAGAAATTAATATTATACTACTACATTAACAACTAGTTATTAATTTGTGATCTACTCTTTTTCTTTTATTTCTATTAAAACTTAACTTCTGAAAAAGTCAGTCAGCCTCTGAAGGGCATGGCTAAGTGATGAGATTTCCTCTTAGCTCCCAAGGCACATGCTCATCAACTGGGTGTCTGGGACTCCACCCAAGTGGAAAACCTAATTTCTGTTTAGAATATAAACAGAATCCAGTATGAGCAAGCCTTTGCCTGGCTGAAGAAATTCCTGTGCTTGATCCCCTCCATTAAAGAGTAAAGCAACCTAACTCCTGGAGAACACTATCTGGGGAGATCCAGATGGAAATGGCTTGCCTTGCCCAGATGCCTTGAGGCTGATGCCTCTCATGATAAAGCCATGGTCTTATAAGGAGGAGATGAAGACTTTTAGCCCATCTCCTCATTAAATGTCCACCTATCAGGGTTGAATTTTGCTTGTCAAGAGTGTTCCCTTTCAGAATGCATTTAAGGTGTTTCAGGATCTCCCTTGATGTCTTTTCTAATTGAGAAAAACCACTGACCATCAATTAGTTTATTGTAAACTAGCTTAATTAATGAACTATTAATTACCCAGAAACTACGTCTCTTGGGATTTTTATTCATTTCATAGACTGGGATATAGATATAGCTGCTATTTCTATATGGACTCTGTAGAAAAACCTAATACTCTTATATACAGCACCTTGAGGTGCACATCAAGGCTGTTCACAAAGTTCAGTATTATACAAAGGAGGTAAAAGTGTCACAACCTATTGTTCTGAATTGAATATGAAGATACATGTCCATATTCCTAACTTGGTTGTCCTCTACAGGAATGTATTTCTAGTGTTTGTGTGTGTGTGTGTGTGTGTGTGTGTGTGTTGTTGTTGTTGTTGTTGTTGTTATGCATTTCAATCATTTCTGACTCATTGTGATCCCATTTGAGATTTTTCTTGGCAAAGATACTGTAGTGGTTTGCCATAAGAAATATGATCTATCTCAGCAGTTGACTTAATGGTCACTTATTTGAGCTATGACCCCACCACCACCACCCAAATAAAACCTTCTGAGAAGAATATTGGTAAGAAAATGAAATTTCATAATTGCAATTATAAATATGTAATCAAATTACATTAATCAAGAAGTACACTGAAAAATTAATGGAAACTTTTAAGCCCAGAAAATCTCCAAGAGCAATATAATTGTTTCTGGTCTTAAATTTACATTTTAATCCAAGTTTCTTCCTGTACTTTAATCTTAAAAGGCTGTACATGTTTTTTCCGTTATACTTTTATAAACCTAATTTCCCAAGTTTCCATTTTTAAGACTTCAAGATCAAAGTTGAAAATGATATGAGGCAAGCTCAGCACTGATTGTGTTTGAATAATATTAACTAGTCTCAGTTTTTTTTTTAAATTTTAAGTCTCTCAACTTCCAATCTAACTAATTTTTAGTAGCTCACACTTAAAATAAATGGTATTGCAATTCATTGTGCCTGAACAATTTTGGGACATTTTCATAGGATCCTAAGGAAAATTTTTTTTTTTGCTTTGTCCTCCATTTATGCTCAAACACCAAAACACCCTGGTTGTTTTCTAAGGAAGGATTTCTTTTAAACCCTAAAATATTGACAGAGTTGCTTGGGTTGTAGTTTACAAATCTTTGTATTCTATGACTGTCTATTTCCATAAAGAAATTATTACATTGGATGGGATTGTTCAATTTAATTTACATGTTTTTTGAATCTGTATTATGTTGTTAGAGACCTAAAAACAAGGGTCATTTTATTACTGATTCTCAGAGGTAGAAAGCGACTCAGAGATGATTGAAACCAGCCTATACCTGAAAAAGTATTCCTTGTATATCACACCAAGCAAGTAATTATCCAACATTTTTTTCAAGTAGTTATCCAGATTTTTTTAAGGCCTCTGGTGTGGAGGAACCAATTACCTCCAAAGCATTTCAATCCACTTTTTTGTTCTTGTTCAGTCATCTCAGTCACATACAACTCTATGACCCCATTTGAGGTTTTCTTGGAAAAGATTATGGAGTGCTTTGCCATTTCCTTCTCCAGCTCATTTTACAGATGAGAAAACTGAGGCAAACAGGGTCAAGTGACCTGTCCAGGGTGATAGAGCTAGTATGTCTGAGGCTAGACCTGAACTCCAGGACCACCACTGTGCCACCTACCTAGCCTAATCCACTTTTAGATAGTCCTAATTATGAGACAGTTATTTTTTTCCTTAGGTAAAGTCTAATTTAGCCTCTTTTAAATTTTAATTCATTGCTCCTATTTCATGTATTTGTAGATTTATATTCTAACCTTGTCTATTTTGCAGATGAAGCGTGACTATCACAGAGCTAGCAAATGTCAAAAACATGACTTTAACACAGAAAGGTCTTCTTGATTCTGAGACCAGCTTTATATCCATCATATCACATTGCCTTCAGAGTCTAGGAAAACACACCAGCAGGAACTTGTGAGCTATACATTTAGTTATTCGCACCCACAGCTACTTGGACTCTGGGGTAGTTATCCTCCAGGAGAAATAAGCTTTAAATATTTGATATTATTGTTTCAGGGATGGATAACCAAGATGTGTCCCCTGAAGCTAAAGAACATGTCTCTTCCCTCTGCTAATGACAATGTTTTCAAAAACTTAGACATCTGTTATATCTGCCATGAATCTTCTTTCCTTCACCTAAATATCTCCAGTTCTTTCAACTGTTTCTCATCACCTCAAGGTTATTCTGATTGCTCTCCAGCTGATCAATATCCATCATTAAATGTGGCACCAAGAACTGAGCACAATTCACCAAATGAAGTTTGAGCATAGCAAAGTAGGGAAAGACTATTATGCTACCAGTCCTACACATATTACGTAGATATGATTAAGATTTTGCCATTTTTTCATGGCTAACATATAATATAGTTAATTCATTCTGAGACTTGAATTCATTGCATCCCCATAACCTTATCAGGTGAGTTGTTTTCTACTTGTTATACTCCATGTGTGTTTGCTCAAGCATGAGACTTTACATTTGTCTTTATTAAATGATGTTATATTCTATTCAGCTCAATATTTTTTTTCTGCTTTTTGAGGTCTTTTGGGGTCCTGACTATCATTTATGTTGTTACCTTTCTCTCTAAATGTGTGGCACCTTCAAATTTGATAATAATGATATCTATACCTTTATTTAATGTACAAATTAAAAGACTGAACAGCACAAAGTCAAGAACAAATCCCTGGGTAGACTCGCCTGGAGATTTCTTTTCAGCTGACACCCAACTATCAATGACTACTCTGTAGGCTATAATTATTTCAGCTAAATGAGAAAGGCTATTATATTCTCATTGGCCTCATTATACTATACATTACCTTAAACCTCAGTAATCACACCTCTCTTTAAAAGTTAAATAATAATAACCATGCAATTGTAGTTTTACGACCTATTAATTTTTAAATATATATGGAACAGAAACACCACCCATAGTTACTATCAAAAGAACTTGTTTTAGAAGCAAAAATATATTAAACACTAGCATATAGTGCCAGAAAACAGTAATCAAAAACCCTTACAAGAAATAATCTTGAGTCATCAAAATATTAAATTAATTACACATAAATCAAATCCCATTCAGCAATTTGTAAGACCCTTGAAACTAATATTGGCCCCAAAGAGTTCAATCCAGTCTTGGAATGTAATTCCAGGCCTGTTACAGTTTTGTATAAAAAAGGACAATTGAAACCAAATTTTGTGTGGGGGAGGGGTGTTTTTCTCCCTCCTCCCTACTCTACTTTCCTTAAATATATTTCCAAAAGAGTATAACATACCTCACTCCACATCTCACAAAGGTTGGTGGATTTGCTTGCTTTCTGTTTAATTTTGAACACAGGCTTGGGGAGATGGAGATACAACTCCCTCCCTTCTCCCCTATCCCACCTTACATGGGTTACATCAGTATTACATTTACCTTAAGAAAAACATAAATTTGGCAATATCATTTCACTGCTCAAGAAGCTTCAGTGACTTTTAACCCTATTATGTCAGATAAAATATAAATTATTTTGCTTGAAATCACATGTTCAGCTCATATACTAAAGCCCCTATCCTGCCTTTATACCCAGTGCCTAGCAGGGTAGGTACTCAATAATTTCTTGCTGAATTCAATTTTATAAATTTCCAATTTTGGAATTTTAGTATCTTAGTTAAGGTGATTATTTTCTCCATGCCCCTTTTCATTTGAATTTGAGATCAAATTATACTATATTCAGAAATTTGAAAAAGGATCAATTCTATTCATTCCCCTCAAATGTAAAGATCATTTGAAAAAAAACAGTTGCATGCACAATGCATGTGTGTACATGCATGTATATATGTGTGTATACATGTATGTATGCATATATGGATACATGCATATTCACATATATGTATATGTGCCCATACACATATATCTTCCTTATGAATGTGAACATATATATGAAACCATCTTCCAAATGACACATATTTGTATGTATATTAAGTATATATAGTATGTATATACACATACATATATGTACATATACATACTACATACATATACACACATACACATCTATCATATATCCCTCTATCTCTATCATCTCTCTCTCTCTGTATATATATATATATATACATACATACATACATACATACATACATACACACAAAATGTTGATTAGAGCCAAAATATATAAATTTCCTCAAAATGGAAGGGAAGGAGAGTTGGAGAGTGGGAAGAAAAATAAAGTAGTGATGAAGCCCATAAGTTAGACTACAACCAAAATGAAGACATATATACATATACACACACACACATACATATACATATATGTGTGTATGTATATGTATATATGTATATGTATATATATATATATATATATATATATATATATATATATATATATATATATATAAGAGAGAGAGCAATATATATTTGGGTCCGTTCCAATATAAATAAAGCCTGGAGGGAATTGTTGGAGGAAGAAGAGAGTAATGTGTTCCTTGCTCCTTATCTTACTAAGGGCAGAAAGCCCTGCCAGAGAAAATATTATGAATTCAAGCATTAAATGCCATCCCTAAATATAGTAAGGTCTGAGCTAAAGACATGAAAATAGAAATGAGAATTCCTGTTTGTGAGCATCTGTCTTGACACTTGTATTGGCAAATGAATTGACTCTCCTCTTCCATCTCACTGTATTTCTTTATTTCTGTTTAATAATGACATTGGTAGCCTAGTTGTGGTGAACACGATGTCAGAATCCTGGGAAGAAGACTGGTTAGCTGGACAGAGCATGTCAGAATTGAGAAGAATTGTTGCTTATTTTAAGCAATGTCTATTCTTAGTGGTATTGCTGCTGTTCATAATATCAGCGCTGTGGGATGGAAGCTGGCTATGAAAAAGAGAAAATAAGGCATCCGTGGAATTTTTCTTAGATAGTACAAGGCATATAATCTGTTTTGATCCTATCACTTTGGGGGAAGAATTAATTTGGCCAGAGATGCCCAAAAGGGGGGAATTAAGTTTTATTTTTTCCAGCTTCACTCTCCACTTCACAAAGGAATATAGAGTAATTCATTCTCACTTTTTCTGGCTGTTGATCAAGCTTACTAAGGGAAAGTTAAAGTTATAAACCACTCCAAGTAATAGCAATTGTTAATACCCAAGGTGTCAGCTCTCTTAAAGTAAAAGATCAGCATACTCAAATAAGTATTGAAGCTTTGAAAAATGTTAATAATATTATTTACACTTATATAGGCCTTGAAGGTTTGCAAAATGCTTTTTGTATATTGTCTTACTTTATCTTTGCCATTCCCCTGGGAGGTAGGTGCTCTCATTATTTCCATTTTATAGATGAGGAAATTGAGACTGATACTTTAATTAAGTGACTTGTTCAGGGTCATGCAGCTAATGTGTCTGAGGGAAGAGACAAATTCAAATCTTCCTAACTCCAGTAGAATGCAGAGATACAGGGAAAATAACACCGAAGAAGACAGACAACTCTCTAAATCCAATAGGGGGAGGGTACTGTGAAATTTTGCAAATAAGAGTTCTGGCTCCCTTTCCACTTCTGTGGTAAGTGTCATGAAATCCATTCTGAATGGCACAGACAGGAAGGTCATAATGTTATAACTGTGTAAAGTGAAGTTGGGAACAATGGATGTAAAAGAAATACCAGTTCAAGCCCCAGAAGCTATTCCCTAGACACCTTTCTCAGGCATCTGCCTTTGTTTTTAATGCACATCATGAGTATTATAAAAATTGCAACTTGACATTTAATGGGAGGAAAAATGAATCCATTCATTCAATAGAGGAGCAATTGTGAAGCCTGGAAATGATTACTGTGAGAAAGAAATATGTATGTTGGTGAAATATTTATTTCAAAACACCAGCCTGTAATTGGGAGTATGTTTTGTCATGAAGGTATTCAAAATTTCCAGTCTAGCATAGTAGTTAGCAAATATATATCTAGAACATTATGTTTTCTTGATTTTTACTTTTTTGGTTTTTTTTTCACTAACACCACTTTTGATGCATTCCAGTGGTAGCTCATGTGGCAACACAATTCAAAATTTCGAACAGCCTCGTGAGAGATATAAATATATAAAATAGATAGGTAGATAGATAGATAGATACACATATGTCAATAAACATAGACAGGCATATATATATATATATATATATATATATATATATATAATGTATATGGATACGTATATAAATACAAACATATCCATTAACAAAGATAGACACACGTCAGTTAGCATAGATACACATAAGTACACACAAATATGTCAACTAACATAGAGAGATAGAGAGATAGATGTTGATTATTTTTCATTTAGTAAAAGGATGGTCTTTAGTAGTGGCATATTAGTTAGAAACCTAGCCTCAGAATCAGGAAAACATTAGTTCTAATCTTTCCTCAGATATTGACTAGCTGAGTTTGTCACTACTTGGCTTCTGTCAATAAATGTTTCCTCACCTATAAACTGAAGAGATTGGAATTTATCATCTCCAAGTTCCCTTCCAGCTCCTGGAGGCCAAGGTTTGGTGGCAAGATTCATCCTCTTCCAAAGTTGGAGTTTCTGAAAGCAGGTTTGAGTGTCCCACAATTAATTGCTTCTCTCCCAAAGGTAGGCAGCAATTTTGCTTCCACTCATCTCTCAAGTGAGATGTATTGATAGTAATGAATCTTCTCATTCATCTTCCAAGGCACTGACTAAGACACGAACTTGTCTATTGGTCAAACAGCAGGAAGTATAGAATAAAACCTCAGGCATCATTCTTCTTGGAGGCTTTGGTTGTAGGCTCTATGACTTTGTTGTCTTCTTTAGGCTGTATGTTTTGGTCTTCTTTGTCACCAAAGAAAGAATCCAAAGTCTGAGACTGAATCTGGGCGCGTTTTCGCTGCCTGGCCATATTCCCAACCAACTAACTTGACCCTTGAGTTTTTCAGTGGGGTATGACTGCTTGTAGATTACAGAGTTCTATATTCTACGTTTGGGGGGGAGGTGCCAGCTCTGTCAGAGCCGCACTCCTCCTTCCCCAAGGACCCCCAGTCCAGGCTGGACTTAGATCTTCAGCAGGCTGTTGCACCCCTGCTCTGATCTGCCACTTAATTCCTCCCACCAGGTGGGCCTGGAGCCGGAAGTAACAACAGCTGTAGCTGCCCCACCTCCGCTGCCCCCGGGGCTGGAAGCTGAACCCGCGAACTCCTTCCACTCCCGCAGCTTTTCCCACTAACCTTCTCCACAGTCTTTGGTGTTTGTGGGTCGAGGGGTCTGGTAACTGCCGCAGCTCACATATTCAGGGCACTAGGGCCCCCTCCACCCAGTTTCTAGTCTGGATCGTCCACACCGCTCAGGCTGGGCTCTGCTCCACTCCGTTCCCAGCTCCCAGCTCCGTGTGGAATAGACCTCACCCAGAGACCATCCAGGCTGTCCTGGGCTGGAGCCCTGCTTCCCTCTGCTGTTCTGTGGGTTCTGCCGTTCTAGAATTGGTTCAGAGCTATTTTTATAGGTTTTTGGAGGGACTCGGGTACGGAGCTCACTCTAGTCTGTGCTTACCAGCCGCCATCTTGGCTCCGCCCCTCAGGCATCATTCTTAGTGGCATTATAAGAATGATCTAGAGTCATGCTTTCACAGTCGGATCAACTGATGAAATCTCCATGTAGGCTTTGGAACAAGCAAAGACATGCTGTAATTGGCTTTGCTCACTAATGCCATGTAGAAGAGCCTTTTAGAATACATGGAAAGTTAGAATTGTTGGCATTCAAAAGGCACTAATCAGTCTTAAAAAGGGACAACTCTTACTCTTTTTCTCTTTACTGATGGCATTAGAGTAGATATGTGGCAAACTCCTGAATGGGGGGTAGCTTTAGGCTCCTGTTCTTTACCTCTTTGTACTTCTTTTCTTTTATAAGAAGACTGGAGAAAGCTACAACCTTAAGTTTCAGATCTTGTGAAGTTCAAAAACTCAAGAGTAAGTCACAAGAAATCCAGGAGTGGGAGTCTCTAGACATATTTCCTGAAAGCTTCATGATGAGGAGTGAAGTCATTAGCTGGGCCATTCATCATCATCATCATTTTTATTGTCATCTTCATCAAGCACATTCGACACAGGGAGAATTATTTCAGTATTCTAAAATTCATACCCATCAATGATCTACTTTCAGAAAGAAGTCACAGATTCTCATCTCATCTCTCATCTCTGTCCAGCTCCTTTTGCTTCAGAGATCACTTTACCTCTTTCCACAGAAAACACTGAAATGCTTACAGGATAAGGCATATACCTACCCATTGGTCATGGCACCCATGTCTGTCTAGGAGTATTCATATTATCATATGTTAGTTAATAAATCAGCAACAGGCTCTCTGCTAGACACTGGGCAAAGAAAGAAAAGCAAAAAAGATGGAACCTACCCTAATGGGAATCAGAATAGAATTAGAATTAGGCTGATGCCAGAAAGTCAATCTAGAGATGGAAGTGTCCTTAGAGGCCATTGAGTATAATTCCTTCAGAAGCATAGGCTTAGACCTGAAAGAGACCATAGAGAGTAGCAGGTCTAGCTCCTTTTTTAAGATGAGGAAAAAATCATAAATAGTCTAAGTGACTTGACCAGGGTCACACAGCTAGCAAGTGTCTGAGTCATGATTTAATCTCAGTATTACCTGATTTGCATTCTATTCACTATGGGACTTAGCTGTCTCCTCATCTCCAGAAATGAAATTCTGGAACTTATTTATGACAAATCACTTCAAAGCTAAGGAATTCACTTTGATTGTAAGATAACAGTCCTCACTATCAGTGAGTCACCTATTGGCAAACACATTTTGCTCCTGGAAGTCATCACTATCATGTTATAAAATTACTCCTAAACCTTCTTGGCTGGCACCAGTTTGTGTAACCCAAAGAGTTTACTTGGGTCTGCTAAACCACAAAGTGGTACGTGTATGAAAAGTGCTAATTTTTCTAATCCTGATGGCCTCCAAGTGGTGCTAAATGATTCATAATAGATAGTGATTTTTGCCTTTCTCTTTTGGGTTCCTTTCAACTATAAAGCCATGTAGAAGGTTTGCAATGATGACATCATCCTTAATAAGTGTCTGATAATAGTCACTTAATGGAAGCAAAATCTTAAGGTTTCAATAATTCTTTGATCATGGCTAGTTAATCAGCATTTCTGTCTTCTCAAAGTTGGCATTCACTATGGATGGAGACAGCATGCTATCCATATACTTATAGAAACACCACACAATTAGCTCATGTCAATAGCAAGGTTTAAACCATTTAAACCTTCATGAAATAATATTATCAAAAGGGCTTTTTCCCTACAAATGACTTCCTGAGTATGTTGAGATATTCCAGATAAATGACATTTATATATTATTCATATCACCAATGCCTTTTTCCTTGAGTGAAAAAAGTAGGGCCCTATAGAGCATTTTAGCTGCCTTATCTTTTGTTCTCTATCTATATGTTCTTCCTCTTCATCAGGGTTCCTAATCTTTTAGTTTGTGTGTCATGGACCCTTTCTGGAGGCCTATGGACCTATTCTTTGACACTACTTAAATGACAACCCATCCTATAGTCAAACCAGTGATGATAATGCTACAGGAAACACTAAAGAAGAAAGAGATGGCAAAGGCTGCTAGGGAGGGTCATAAATAGATATTTCAAGGCCTTTCTCATCATTTTTGATATCACTATGAGGACTCTAAAATATTGACTCTTGATCAGTAGTGGGGTATTTAGTGATTAATTTTTCAGTCCCTTCTCATTTTCAGTTATCTTTTTGGGGATGCCACATAATCCCATGTAGCTCATAAAACTTAGCGATTACTTCATTGTCCTTTATAAGATCTCTCAGTTTTTCACTCCCCACTTACCCACACCAAAGAGTTGTTATAATGGTGTTTGATGATGATGATGATGATGTTGATTAAAAAAGCTAGTGTTTATATAGCACCTAGTATGTGCCAGGAACTTTGCTAAATGCTTTATAAATATTATCTCATTGAGCCTCACAACTCTGAGAGGTCAATGACACTACCACATCCATTTTTCAGTTAAAAAATGAAGGCAGGCAGAAGTCATGACTTGCTCAAGGTCATGCAGCTTATAAACGACTAAGGCAGGGTTTGATCTCAAGTCTTCCTGCCTCCAGGCCCACTATTTTATCTGCTTGTGATTAAAACAACTGCCTTCCAATTCCTCACTTTCCGAATCTATGGGTATCCTCCACACACATGCACACACACACACACACAAGTTCTTGATAAGTTTCTAGTCCCAGACCTAAATACCATTTACTTTAATACTTGAGTAATTGTAGTACCTATTCATAGCAGTTCAGATGTATGCAATACGCAATCACAATGTACCAATGTCACTTCAACAAAGTATATAAAGATATTTCAAATCCATTATACACTGCTTTCTTCAATCAACTTCTCTTTGCATATTCTAGATTTCACTGGGCGGGGGGGAAGGAAAGGAAAGGAAAGGGAAGGAGAGGGGAAGGAGAAGGGGAAAGGGAAGGGGAACTATAGTCAAACTGCAGCCTAGACTTTGAGAGAGGGTGTTTCAACAATTCAGCTAGCAGTTGCAGTGGGGGTGAAAGACCAACACAGGCCCAATAGCAAGAATGCTGCCAGAACAGGTTCTTTTGATTTGCTTTACTAAGGAAAATAACATTAGGCGGTTAACAATCTTATTTCAATCCAACATACAAATGTCATTCACTTAGTTCAGGGGAAAAAGCTAGCACTCTGAACTTCAGAGCAAATACAAACAAGTTACAAACATACACTATAAACAGACCAAATACAATTCACAGTTAGCAAGAAACCATCAACATCTGGGTTGGTGAGCCAGCAGGCTCCTAGAGCGGCCACCCAGAGTCCCACGCCAACACTCGTCCAGGAGTAAGAGCCTCAAAGAAGAAAGCCAAACTCTGGGTTTATATATCTTTTTCAGGGTCAAAGGTGAGTCACACGTGTGACTCACCCACGTGACCTAAAAGCATCACAGAAATGTGACTTAAACCCATGTGGTCAAAAAGCCTCTGATGTCACAAATATGTCACTCAAACCCATGTAAACTAGGCTTTCCCTTGAGGCAAGGAGATCATCAAGGACTCCTAATTTAATCAAGGAAAAAAAAGGCCAAACTCTTCAAGGGCACTTCATTGAATAAGTGCTAAAAGCCCTCCTTAATTACATATACACTCCACCATCCTGTTCCAGGATGCATGACTTTACATAATCTAAATAGCCATGGATCCTGGAACAAATAGAAGAATTTTATATTGTGATGCAATGAGTCAGGGAACTAAAACACACCATTCACAACAAAACATATCATTCAGTGTCAATCCCAAAATACTTGTTTACAATACACCATCCACCTCTAGGTCAAAGCAAGTTAACCTCTTCAATCAATTAGGGAAGTATAAGAAAACATATCATTCAGTATCATCCCCAAAATACTTGTTTACAATACAAACATGATCCACCCCTGGGTCCCAGCAAGTAACAATCTTTAGTCAATACAGAGTGTCCAAACGAAGTACTTTTTGAGGGTGGGTGCTTCTCCCCACACTGTCGCTGCAGGCTTCCTCTTGGCACCCAAAGTCCCAACTCAAAGAAAAAGTCCAAATGAAGTTCTGTTGGGGGTCTGTCCTCCCCATACTGTTCCAGCCACGATTCCAAGTCCTGAGGGGTGGCTGGGCAATAAAACCAACAGGGTGGGGTGCCTGGGGGTCCAAGGCACTTCCCCCACCCCACCATAAACAAATCCACCCCTCCCTCCTGTGTCCTAAGCAGCCCCAAGAGGAGGTAGCAAAAAGGCACACTTAGCTCCTTGCTGCAAAGTTTCCATCTTTCCCCAGGACTGAATTCCAAGCCCCTGGGTTCCTGGTCATCTAGCTCTGGCTGGCTTCTCCTGGCTTCTCCTGGCTTTTGCCATAATGGCAACTAGCTGGATAAACTAGCTGGATCACATGTCATGTGGCTACTCAACAAATGTTCATCTCTGACTTTATTCTGCTTTAGAGCTCCAATTGGGGTGGGATGAACAAGGACCACTCACACATGTGTGAGGCTTACAATATCACCCTCATAGGTGCAAGGTTCCCAGCTCTTTTTAGCTGACAAGAAAAGTGAATTTGATTCATAGAAACACACTGTAAGCTCCTGTCTTTGAATATTTAAAGTCAGAAACAATCACATCCTTTTTATTTGCCCCTTTGATTTACATCAAGCATCTCACTATCTAGCGCTCAGTCATAAAATATTTCAAATCTCCAATAAATCTCAAGTAAGTAATGGAACTATTGGATGAGCTGGCCCAGCCTGATGGCCTCTGCCATACTCCTGTCACAGTAAAGCTCTCATCCTGCTTATGGATGCATATTTGCGGACTTCTTACAGTCAGAAGAAAAGAGGACTTTCTGCAACTAGTGGATAAAAACCAAAGATCTACCTTATCTAAGTAAGGTAGAACTAGAAATCAAGGTCTGGAACATGCATACACACACACACACACACATACATACATACATACATACATACATACATACGTACACATATACATACATACATATGTAAATACATGCATACATACGCACATACAAACATACATAAACACCAACATATATATACCCCCACACACATGTATATGCACACATATACACATATAACATATAAGTATATATATATACACATACTATATCTCTATCTATCTATATCTATTATATATCTATCTATATCTATCTAGCTATCTATAATGGGGTTATTGATTTATAAATTGCACATTTCAGATGAGTTTTACTTTCAATGCTATTTGCTCCTATTTTCTGCTTAACCAAATCATTTAAAAATTCCATACTTACAAATGGCAGTTATCTTGTTTTATGGGTCATTACATTGGAAATTAATCTATAAAGGCAGTGCAGTATAGGAACGAAGGAAGAAGGAAGGAAAGAAGGAAGGAAGGAAAGAAGGAAGGAAGGATACAAGCATTTATTAAGTGCTTACTATGTGCCAGACACTGTGATGAGTATTTTCCAGATATTTTCCCACATAATCCTCACAACAACCCTGGGAGGTAGGTGGTATTATGATCTTTATTTTCAGCTGAAAGAACTAAGGAAGACAGAGGTTAAGTGACTTGCCCAGGGTCACATAGTTAATAACTGCCTGAAGTTAATTTTAACTCAGATATTCCTACTATAAGGCCTAGCACTCTCCTTTGTGCCACCTGATTTCGTAGTGGATTTAAGTATCACCTCTGACACATACATACTGACTCTGTGGTCTGAGGTAAGTAATTTAACTTTTCAACAATCTAGACAACTGTCTAAGATGATAAGTATAAAGTTCTGACTTGATTATTGGCAGAGGCAGTTTTCCAACTGGGTATTCTTTGTCTCTGTCTCTCTACCTCTTTCTCTGTCTCTGTCTCTCTCTCTCTCTCTCTCTCTCTCTCTCTCTCTCTCCCCATCTGTCTCTCTCTCCATCTGTCTCTCTCTTTATACGCACACATATTCTCACAATACACACATGCATGTATGTATACACACAAATATACAAACACAAATGTGCAGTACAACACATATGTAGACATGTGTTTGTGCCTTGCCATGTATTCCCACATGTTTTGTGTACACATATACATCTGTCATACATATATACACATTAGTCATTGTCATTCTGGGGACTTCTGATTGCTCACTTCAGTCCCAAGAGTGACAATGATATATTGCATTGCTTTCATTCCTTTCTAACTAAATGATCTTATGAATGCATGCTGGCATTCTATGCAAACATGTTGTGTGTTCTATGATCTATGTTCTATGATCTAATCTGTATATTGTTAATATGTTATGCTCCTGTATCTCAAAAGTTTCTTCCAGATATAAGTACTATGAAACACTTTCTGCCACTCCAACTACTATCACCTTGGAAATGAAAAGAAGGCCACACAGGACTGAGCTCCAAATATTATCATTGTCCTTTCTTAATCTGTTGAAGTTTTTTTTTTTTTATTTATTCAAATCTAACAAAAAAAAATAAAGATTTTTTTTTTAACTGAGATTGAATTTCTTTGATTTTCTTAACATCCAGGCTCCAAAAATCAAACTTTGCAACATTCTCTGCTATATGTCAAGGACACCATCTCTCTCCTAGCCACTGATGTTCTAAACTTGAAAACAACCTCTGGTTGATTCCTCTTCCTCAACCCTCATGTCCAAGCAGCTGCCAAGTTTCATCAATTCTACCTAAACAATAACAAATGTTTCCTTCTCTCCACTTCACCCCCTCTCTTTATGCTCACACTGGAATAATTCTATTTTGGTCTCTCATTCCATCTCTCTAGGACTAAAGCAAATCTCTTAACCAATCTCTCTATCTTCCACTTGTCCATTATCCAGCCCATTCTCCATGCTGTTAGCTGTCAAAGTCAACTTCAAAAGCTACAGATCTGATTATGCTATGTCTCAAAAACTTTCAGTGGCTTTCCACATCTTTCAAGGTAATATAAAAGCTCCTCAAATGGATGTTTAATACCACCTACAATCTATCGCTAACCTACTTTGCCTCTCTTTGTTGCCTAGGGCTTTGGAGAGTGGGAAGGTTGGCAAAGCCTAGCTTGGGATTATGGATATCTCCTTGAAGAAGCTAGTGCTTGAATACACTTTGAGATTTCTTTTCTGTTAGAGGGGATTGACTCAGAGAAAGATAGATACCTAGGCCAGTGACCAAAGCCTTTTATCTTAATTTTTAAAGAAAAGAGAAATTTCTTTTCTTTTAAACTATCTTTGGTCTAAGAGCATCTGCTCAGGAAAGGGAGTTGAAGTATACCTTAACTATGTGTGAAGTTTGCAATAGACTTGATTTGGATGGTCAAGGGAATATGTCCAAGAGGTTACATAGCAAATAAGAGATTGACTAGGGAAGCTGTAGCAAGAAATTAACTAGGGAAGCTGTAACAAGCTAACAAGTGATCTACAATAGCAATATGTTTTCTTGCATTTAAATTCAGGAATAAATGGGAATGGTCAATGTCTCTGTCATACTTGTGAATTATTAGATAGAATAAGTATTTTACCCAGGTGTAATTTTTCCATTATCATCTTCCTCCTCCTCTTCTTTATCCTCCTCCTTCTCTTCTTACACCTCCTCCTCATCATCATCATGGCTAACATTTATCTATCACTTTTGTGTTGAAAAGCACTTTACTTCTATTATTTCATTTGAATGTCCAATAACTCTGTGAGGTAGGTGCAATTATGATCTCTCATTTTCTAAAGAAGCAAAGTGAGGATGTGAAAACTTAAATGATTTGCCCAAGGTCACACAGCTAACAAGTGTCTGAAGCAGGATATGAAGTCACATTTTCCTGACTCCAAGTCCAGAGATCTATCCAAGAGGCCACCAGAACTTGACCTCTTCTTTTATTAAAGATTATTTAGTGATTCACCTGTAAGCTTGGCCAGACTAGGCATATTTTAATACATCATTCCCTGTTCTTAGTCTTCTCTCTTTGCCTGTTACCTTTTTATATATAACCAGGCTCCATCCCTGCCATTGGATTAGCATCTGTTGAAATCCTTCCTTTCCTTCAAGTATTCTCCAGGGAGGACTTTCTCATTTCCCATTTAGAAGCGATACCCCACCACCTGATCATAGTGAGGTCAGAGCAGACTGCAGCAGACTGAACTGCTGTCAGCAGTGTCAATTCCCAGCCCTCTTGGTGCAGGAGTGGGGTCTGTCAGAACTGGGTGAGAGAGAGGCATGGTCCTGCAAGGGGCCTATGAGGTGGAGGCAGCAGCTACTCCCGGGACTATCAGCCCACAGAATGAATGTTTGAAAGCCACCTGTTTAAACTTCCAGGAGCCAAGATGGCACAGTAAATAAGTTGATCTCACCCTCCCTTGACCTTGAAAACCCCAGAGAACATTGCCCCAAGAAAAATCCTGAAATAGTGGAGAAAGCAGAAAGATAGGGTATGGCAGTCTTTGAGCTCTAGCACAGGAGGCCAGTGGATTAATGGGAGAGTTCCTTCTTACCATGGCTTAAGGGGACCAGTGCATGATGTGAGGTGTCCCAGCAGGCCAGCAGCAGGCCCCACCTCAGCGGACCAGCAGGAGATCCTGAGCCCCAGGGAGGAGGAGCAGGCACATGCAAACATCAGACACACACCACCCACAGCTCAGCATCAGGTAAAATACCAAATCATTACAACATACAACTGCAAAGACCTGAGGCCCCAGCACAGAAAACTGGTAACCAGGCAAGCTGTTTACAACCCTATAGGAGTTTTACAATTCCTATAGGAGGATGATACTCGTAAATCATGCGAATTGTATATATATGGTGAGTTTTAAAGGGATATACATAAACAGAGGGTGTGGGTATAAATTAACTGATATGATGATAAAAAACCTAATTAAGGGGTGCAAAGGGATTGTAATGAGAGAAGAGGAAAGGAGGAGGCAGACAAGGGTAAATTACAGCACATAAAGAGGCACAAAAACATATTATAATGGAAAGAAGGGAGGGAGATGAGCATTGTCTGAACTTTACTCTCATAGGATTTGGTTCAAGGAGGGAATAACATACTCAGTTCGGTATAGAAATCTAACTTGCCCTACAGGCAGTAGGAGGGGAAAGGGAAAGAAAAGGGAGGGGATGTTTAGAAGAGAGGAAAGAGGTAGTAAGGGGGAAGGGAAAGAAATTGGAGGGGGTCTGATAGAAGGGAAGGAAGATTGAGGGAAGCAGTGGTCCGAAGCAAAACTCTTTTCAGCAAATACAACACACATTCCTATTAAAAACACTAAAAAGCATGGGAATAAATGGAGCCTTACTTAAAATGATAAGTAGCATTTACCTAAAACCATCAGCAAACATTATATGTAATGAGGATAAGCTAGATGCATTTCCAATAAGATTGGGGGTGAAATAAGGATGTCCATTATCACTGCTGTTATTCATTATGGTACTTTTTGAAAAAAAGAAGGGAGAAATAAAGCATAAACAGGGGAGGGGGATAGGATGGAGAGAAAGACACAGATAGTAATAATAACTTTGAATGTAAAAGGGATGAATTCTCTCATAAAACAGAAGTGGATAGCAGAATGGATTAAAAACCATAATCCTATAATATGTTGTTTACAAGAAACACATTTGAAACAGTGGGATATACACAGGGTAAAGGTAAAAGGCCAGAGTAGAATATATTATGCTTTAGCTGAAGTAAAAAAAGAAATGCAGGGGTAGCAATCCTAATCTCAGACAAAGCAAAAGCAAAAATAGATCTAATCAAAAGAGATAAAGAAGGAAACTGTAGCCTACTAAAAGACACCATAGACGATGAAGTAATATCATTACTAAACATGTATGCACCAAATGGTATTATATACAAATTCTTAGAGAAGAAGTTAAGGGAATTGCAGGAAAAAAAAATAGATGGCAAAACTATGCTAGTCGGGGACCTCAACCTCCCCCTCTCTGAACTTGATAAATCAAACCTCAAAATAAACAAGAAGGAAGCTGAGGAGGTGAATAGAATTTTAAAAAAGGATATGGTAGACCTCGGGAGAAAATTGAATGGGGATAGAAAGGAATACACATTTGTCTCAGTGGTATGTGGCACGTACAGAAAATTGACAATGTCCTAGGACATAAAACCCTCACAATCAAGTGCAGAAAAGTGGATATAGTCAATGCATCCTTTTCAGATCATGATGCAATAAAAATTATATGTAATAAAGGGCCATGGAAAGATATACTAAAAATTAATTGGAAACTAAATAATCTAATCCTAAATAATGAGTAGATGAAACAACAAATCATAGAAACTATCAGTAACTTCATTCAAGAGAATGACAATAATGAAACAACATATCAAACTCATGGGATACAGTGAAAGTGGGTCTTAGGAAAAGTTATATATCTCTGAATGCTTATGTGAATAAAACACAGAAAGAGGAAATCAGTGAATCAGGGAAACAACTGAATAAAAAACTAGAAAAAGACCAAATTAAAAATTCCCAATTAAATATCAAATTGGAAATAAGGAAAACAAAAGGAGAGATTAATAAAATGGAAATTAAGAAAACTACTAATAAAACTAAGAGCTGGTTTAATGAAAAAACCTATAAAATTGATAAACCTTTGGTTAATTTGTTAAAAAAAAAAAAAGAAAACAAAATTACCAGTATAAAAAATGAAAAGGGTGAATTCACCACCAATGAAGAGGAACTTAAGACAATAAATAGGATTTTTTTGCCCAATTATATGCCCATACATTTGATAATCTTAGTGGAATGAATGAATATTCACAAAAATATAAATTGCTCAGATTAACAGAAGAAGAAACAAAATAATCAAATAACCCCATCTCAGAAAATGAAATCGAACAAGTCATCATTGCACTCCCTAGGAAAAAATCTCCAGGGCCAGGTGGATTTACAAGTGAATTCTATCAAACATTTAAAGAACAATTAATTCCAATACTACATAGACTACTCGGGAAAATTGGCAAAAAGGTGCCCTACCAAATACCTTTTATGGGGGTGGAGCCAAGATGGTTGTGTGAAAATAGTATCTTACAGAAGCTCTCACACAAATTCTGTCAGATACCTCTAAAAAAGTGAATCTGAGAAGACTAGAGAGAGTTAGAGCCACTAGTAGACTGAGCATGGCAAATTTACAAGCCAGGAGAGTTCTCAGGGTCAACAGGACAGATCTGTAGGCTGGGAGAGCACCCAGCAGGTGGAGCTGAGCGAGACCATACCAAAGCTGAAGCAGCTGTGGCAATCAGCCAGTGATTCAGGCTGGGTGTGTGAAACTGGTGGTGATCCCCAGGCCTCCCAGCCCAGGACTGGAGTCTGTCGGTACTACAGGAGGAAGCAGCAGAACACCTGAGGGCATGAGAACAACTACTGCAGGGGCTTGCAACAGCAGTCTAAAGGCTTGAAATGCAACTTCTTGAATTTCTGGGAGCCATAATGGCAAGCTAAAATGGCTCTCATCCCTCCTTCCCTGCCTAACCCAAG
Source organism: Trichosurus vulpecula (assembly GCF_011100635.1). Lineage (NCBI taxonomy): Eukaryota > Metazoa > Chordata > Mammalia > Diprotodontia > Phalangeridae > Trichosurus > Trichosurus vulpecula. The sequence goes on along the minus strand of NC_050577.1, from coordinate 231,772,816 downwards.
TAATACATACTCCTTCAGGAAAAATTTTGAAATAGAAGATCCAGAAGTGGGACTTCAGTAGCCTTTTAACTTGAGAAGTTGAGGAGAGGGCCATTATTGTGATGGTGGACGGAGACTAGCACAGGAAGAGAAGTGTCCCAGCAGGCCTCACCTCAGCAGAACAGTGGGAGTTCCTGAGCCTCAGGAGGGTAGAGCCAGCAGTAGTCTACAGCAGGACCCCATACATGCCTTCTCACAGCCAGCAGAAGTGACAGACATCAGAGACATCAGTGCAGATAAAGACTGTACCACATCACTAAGGGAAGAGGAGGCTTGCAGTAGCCAAACCACCCCTCCCCCACATCTCAGTAAACCAGAGGCCATAACCCAGAAAAAACCAATAACTAAACCCACAATTCCCATAACAAGAAGTCTGGCACAGCACCCCTGAACCCCAGAAGCAGAAATCCACTTTAAATCCAGGAAAAAAGTTTACCAACATGAAGAAGAACTCTAGGTAACTGAGGACTATTGATTCTTTTTATGGAGAAAAAGAAGATCAAAATAACAATTCAGAAGAGGACAGCATGGACACTATATCCACATCTGAAACCTCAAAAGGGAATGTGAAGTGGTCTCAAGCCCAAAAAGCATTCCTGGAAGAGCTTAAAGAGGATTTTAAAAATCAAATTAGAGAGGTAAAAGAAAAATGGAAAAAATCACCAATGAAAACAAAACTTTAAAGAGTAAAATTGGCAAAATCTCTAAGGAGATTCATAATCTAGTAAGAGAAAATGATGCCCTGAAAAGTAAAATAAACAAAATGGAAAAGGAGGCCCAGAAGCAAAATGAAGACAGCAATTCATTAAAAATTAGAATTGAGCAAGTAGAAGCTAATGACTCTATGAGGCATCAAGAGTCAGTCAAACAAAATCTAAAGAATGAAAAAATAGAACAAATTATTTTTATGATGCAAATATTGTACTGATACCTAAACCTGGAATAACCAAAATAGAGAAAGAAAATTATAGACCAATTTCCTAAATGAATATTGATGCAAAAGTTTTAAATAAAATACTATCAAAAAGATTATAGCAACTTATCACAAGAATAATACACTTTGATCAGATAGGAGTTATACCAGAAATGCAGAGCTGGTTAAATATTAGGAAAACTATCAGCATAACTGATTATATCAACAACAAAACTATATGATTATCTCAAAGGGTGGAGAAAAATTTTTGACAAAAGAACACCTATTCCTATTAAAAACACTGAAAACATAGGAATACATGGAGCGTTCCTTAAAATGATAAGTAACATGTACCTAAAACCATCAGCAAGTATTACATGTAATGAGGATAAGCCAGATGCATTTCCAATAAGATTGGGGGTGAAACAAGGATGTCCATTATCACTCGTTATTCAATATGGTACTAGATATGTTAGCTTTAGCAATAAGAGAGGAAAAAGAAATTCAAGGAATTAGAACAGGCAAAGAAAAACTAAGTTATCACTCTTTGCGAATGATATGATGATTTACTTAGAGAGTCCTAGAGAATCAAGTTAAAAAAAAACTACTTGAAATAATAAAGAACTTTAGCAAGTTTCAGGATATAAAATAAACCCACACAAATCCTGAGCATTTCTATGTATTACTAACAAAGCCCAACAGCAAGAGATAGAAAGAGAAATTCCCCTTAAAGTTACTATAGACATTATAAAATATTTCAGAATGCACCTGCCAAAACAAACTGAGGGACTATATGAACACAATTACAAAAAACTTTTCCCATAATAAAGTTAGATCTAAATTATTGGAAAAAAATCAGTTGCTCACGGGTAAATTGTGCTAATATAATAAAAATGGCAATTCTACCTAAATTAATTTACTTATTCAGTGCCATACCAAACTACCAAAAATATTTTATAGAGCTAGAAAAAATAATATTAAAATTCATCTGGAAGAACAAAAGGTCCAGAATAGCAAGGGAAAAAATGAAAATAAATGCTAGGGAAGGTGGTCTAGCCATACCAGATCTTAAAATGTATTATGAAGCAGTAATCATCAATAACACTTGGTACTGGGTAAGAAATAGAGGAGTAGATCAGTTGTCTAGATTAGGAACAGAAGACACAGTAGTCAAAGATTATAGCAATCTATTGTTTGAGAAACCCAAAGATTCCAGCTTCTGGGATAAGAACTCACTATTTGAGAAAAAAAAAAAAAAACTCCTGGGAAAACTGGAAAATAGTATGGCAGAATGTGGGCATAGACCAACAAGTGACACCGTATACCAAAATAAAGTGCAAATGGGTACACAATCTAGGCTGATCCTATAAAAAAAATTAGGGGAGCAAGTAATAGTTTATTTGTCAGATTTATGGAGAATGGAGGAATTTATGACCAAACAAGAGATAGGGAACATTATGAAATTCAAAATGGATAATTTTTATTTTATTAGATTAAATTGAAAAGTTTTTGCACAAACAAAGCCAATGCAACCAAGATTAGGAGGGAAGCAGAAAACTGGGAAAGAACTTTTTACAGCTAGTGTCTAGGATAAGAGCCTAATTTCTAAAATATATAGAGAACTGGGTCAAATTTGCAATAATACAAGTCATCCCCCAATTGATAAATAGTCAAAGAATATGAACAGGTAGTTTTCAAAGGAAGAAATGAAAGCTATCTATAATCATATGAAAAAACACTCTAAATCACTATTGATTAGACAGATGCAAATCAGAACAACACTGAGGTACCACATCACACCTATCAGATTGGCTAACATGACAAAACAGGAAAATTCTAAATATTGGAGAAGATATGGGAAATCTGGAACACTAATTCATTGTTGGTGGAGCTGTGAGCTTATCCAGCCATTCCAGAAAGCAATTTGGGACTATGCACAAAGGGCTATAAAAATGTGGTGCATACCCTTTTACCCAACTGTACCGCTTCTGGGGATGTATCACAAAGAGATCATAAAAATGGGGAAAAGGAACCATATGTACAAAAATATTTATAACAGTTCTCTCTGTGCTCTTTGTTGTGGCTAAGAACTGGAAATTGAGGGAATGCCCATCAATAGGGGAATGGCTGAACAAGTTGTAGTATATGAATGTAATGGAAAACTATTGTGCTATAAGAAATGATGAACAAGTGGACTTCAGGAAAAAAAAGTAAAGATTTATATGAACTGATACTGAGTGAGGGGAGCAGAAGAGGGAAGGAGAACATTGTACACAGTAAGAGCCATAGTATGTGAGGACTGATTTTGAAAGACGGCGCTTCTCAGCAATGCAAGGAACTAAAGCCATCCACATCCCTAGAAAGAAGTATGGGGTCTGAATGCAGAGAAAAGCAGACAATTTTCTTTTTTTATTTTGTTTTATTTTTTCTTTCTCATGTTTTCTCCCATTCATTATAATTCTTCTATACAACATGACTAATGTGAAAATATTTTAATAGGGAGGTATATGTAGAGCCTATATCACATGGCAGTCCATCTTGGGGAAGGAGAGGGAAGGAGGAGGGAAAATGTAAAACTTATAGAAGTAAATGTTGAAAACTAAAATAAATTAACTGAAAATATAAGTAAAAAAAAAAGAAGTAACCTCTTCATATTTTGTTCTGTAATGAAATCGTGGTCCACCTATCTCTAGTAAGTCAACATGCTATAATTTTCATTATCATTATTTATATTTCTTCTTAAATCCTCCTTTAGGACAAGGAGTAGGTTCTCTATTTTTAATCCACTCTTCTACTTGGCATTTTTTTGTGTGTATAGTCATATGTAAGTCAATTTCCCTAACCCCATTCCAAGAGAAAGCAAATTCCACTGGGAAAGGAATCATCTCCTTCTTGTCTTTATATTTCTAGCATGCAATACTATGCATTTCACTTAGGGGTCAGTTCGTAAAAGTTTTTGGAATTAAATTTTTGATTTTAGTATATCAGTGATTAGCACACTGGTTTTCACATAGTCAATGTTTAAAAAAATTGTTGGAATAAATTCTACTTATTGGCTGAATTAATTTGGCGGAAGAGGGTATATTCACTCAGTGCTTTCCTTCCAAAAGACATACCTACTAAGGTATAGGTGGATTGTGATTAGCACTGGTAGAAAGAAATCCCACACTGGGAAGATCTCACACTGAAATCCCATATCCTTGTTATGTCTAAGTCATAATGGAGGGTTCGGTTTAAGAGTGAAGCAAATGCTTAGGCATATGAATAACTAGGTGTTCGCTGGATTAAAAAAAATTATGGCAAAAGGTGATGGTAGTCATGTATGGTCCCTGTTTCAGAAGAAGATAAGGCTGGGATTTCTTGGGAGCTTGGGAGTTCTGAGCTGTCTCAGGGCTAAAGCTGATCAAGCTTCATCACTGTAAGAACTAATAATCAATGTTGGGGTTGGACCATTAGTGTTCATTGTGTCTGTAGCCTAGGAAGATAGAGAGATCCAATATTAATCTCTCTCCCTCTCTCTCTCTATCTATCTGTATGTGTATGTGTGTGTATGTATGTATGTGTATATATGTATATGTGTGTATGTGTATATGTGTGCGTGTGTGTATATATATGTATATACGTATCATTCAATTTTCCCTCATGTTGTCATTGTGATTATAGATCATGCAAGATGAACAGAAAGGCAATGGGGTAAGGTGAATGAAGTGCTAGGAATGGAGTCAGAAAGACCTGGGTTCAAATCCTTCCTCCTACACCCAGCAGTTGCATGACCCTGGGAAATTTAACTCTCTGCACTTACCTCAATTTCCTCATAGCTTTGCTATATATTACACATTGCTTGTGACTCAAATGAGACAATTTATATCTCTCACATAAATTTATACATGATAAAATATCAGTTATTCTTAAATACATATGCATGGAGAACCTGACCATCTTGCGGCTCTGCAGAGAGCTGCCCTGAGTCATTAAGGTTTTTGAGGCAATAAGACCAGTGAAACCAATAAAATACTTAAGACAAAGTGTTTGGAGTATCTTCTTATTGATGCATTCATAGATTAGGCCACCATTTTATGTGTGATTTTTTTAGAGGTGCATGAGATGTGAGAAGTATAGTCTTTACTGAGGGTGAAAGGAAACTTATTGACAAGATGTTGGGAGACATTCTTTGGCCAAAAGAAAAGGTTCCTCCATCTCACAACCTAGACATTCTTGGTTCTCCTACATATTGTCCTGCTTCTCTGAAGAACCAGGACTGTTAGGTTATTTAGGCCTTGAAAATATTCTGGAACTGATTTTTTTTGAAGGAATAATGATATATTTTCCTTCTTTTTATTTATGATAGCTTCCACAAATCACATAAGGCACTGAGGTCACAAAGTTGTTAGAGTACTAGAAAGATCTGAATTTAAATCTGGCCTCAGAAATTTACTAACTGTATGACACTGACCAAATCACTTAAACTCTGTCTGCTTCTGTTTCCTTATATGTAAAACAGGGGTAATAACACTTTCTTCCCAGTGTTGTTCTGAATTTAGAATGTAATAATATTTGAAATTTTAAAAACCTTGAAGTGCTATATAAATGCTGGTTAATATTATCACTTATTATTTATTGTTATATATTTTTCATAATTTTGGTCATTACAAAACATATACACTATCTGAAGAATTTTACAATTTGCATTCAGTTCTAGTGCATGAACTTGATGTAAATAAATATTCAAAAAGTCTAAAGCAAGCAGTCTCATTTCTTTTCAATAAGTTACACTCCATATTAAATGAGATGATGTATGTAAAGTACTTCAGATATAGCACCTGGCCCATGGTCATCACTTAATAAATTCTTGTTTCCTTCCCCTTCTTAGTGACCACCAGGTGACATAGTAGACAGAGCACCAGGACTAGATTCAAGAGGGCCTAAGTTCAAATATGGCTGAAGACAATTACTAGCTGTGTGACCCTGGGCAATTAATTTTACCTCTGTTTGCCTCAGTTTCCTCAACTATAATATGGGGATAATAACAACACTTACCCACCATGGTGGCTGTGAGAATAAAATGAGATAATATTTGTAGAGAATTTAGCACAGTGCCTGGCACATATACTTGCTATATAAATGTAAGGTGGTAGTAGTAGTAGTAGTAGTAGTAGTAGTTTTAGCAGCAGCAATAATATTAGGACTTGCCTATCTGGTCTTATCTGAATTAGCCTTCCTTATTTAAGCTGAAAGCCCAACTCAGTTGTTTCTCAAAGCAAAGTCAAGGTCATTATGAGACAGCTAGTTGACTTAATGGCTGGAGCACTTGACCTGGAATGAGGGAACCCTGAGTTTATATCTTGCCTCAAATATTAGGTGACCCCAGGTAAATCACTTAAGCTCTCTCAGCTTCGTGTTCCTTATTTCTAAAATGAGACAGATTTTTGTACTTACCTCATTGGGTGATTGTGAGGGTAAGTGGGGTGTGGAGCCAAGATGGGGGCAGGAAGCAGGGACTGGCATGAGCTCCCTGCCAAGTCCCTCCAAAATCCTATAAAAATGGCTCTGAACAAATTCTAGAACTGCAGAACCCACAAAATAGCAGAGGGAAGCAGGGCTCCAGCCCAGGACAGTCCTGGATGGTCGCTGGCTGAGGTCTATCACACACAGAGCGGAGGGGAGCAGAGCCCAGCGTGGGCCACTGGGACCAAACGAACCAGGAGCCAGGCAGAACAGGCCCTAGTGCCCTGAATCAGTGAGCTGTGGCAGTTACCAGACTTGTCAACCCACAAATACCAAAGACAACAGAGAAGGTTAATGGGAAAAGCTGCAGGGAGTGAAAAGAGTTGGCAGTTCAGCCACTGCCCCTGGGGCAGTGGAGGTGGTGCAGCTACAGAACTACAGTTGCGGTTGCTTCAGGCACCAGGCCCACCTGGTGGGAGGAATTAAGTGGCAGATCAGAGCAGGAGTGCAGAGCCTGCTGAAGATCTGAGTCAGGTCTGGGTTGGTGGTTCTTGGGGAAGGAGGAGTGCTGGTGTGGCAGAGCTGGCTGTATAGTAATAGCTCTGAAAACAACAGCACATCCCCTCAAGCTTGGAATAAAGTACTCTTTACAAGCACTCATAACTCGACAAAAAACTCAAAGGTCAAGTAAGTTGGCTGGGAACATGGCCAGGCAGCAAAAACGGTCTCAGGTTCAGACTCAGACTTTGGAATCTTTCTTTGATGACAAAGAAGAGCAAAACATACAGCCAGAACAAGTCAATGAAGTCAAAGAGCCTACATCAAAAGCCTCCAAGAAAAACATGAACTGGCCTCAGGCCATGGAAGAGCTCAAAAAGGATTTGGAAAAGCAAATTAGAGAAGTAGAGGAAAAATTGGGATGAGAAATGAGAATGATGCAAGAAAACCATGAAAAACAAGTCGATGACTGCTAAAGGAGAACCAAAAAAATACAGAAAGAAAAATACTGAGGGTAAGTGGAGAACAGTTTATTACTATTTTAAATAGTTTTCCCACATTCTAAAATGTCTTCCTTATGTCATAATGAACATCTACTCTTCTTTCCAAGGTCCATATTTGTAGTTCGTTTAGAAAACCAACACAGAAGCAACTGGAATTTAAAAAGCATGCTCTAACATATTCAGCAGTTACTTGATGAATCTGTTGGATCAGTTCATGAGTTGGAATCTTGGGTTAAAAATACTACCCACCAGCATTTCTCCCCAACAGGTTAGGCCCAGGCTTCTTTGCCGCTCCCCTACCCCCCACGTCATAACACAGTGGTTTTTTTTTTGTTTTATTTTGTTTTCTCTTTTAGGAAAAAAAAAAACCTTAGTTTTTCCTAAAAGTTGACTAACCTAATTGGCCCTTGCTTCTCTTCATGCAGTTTCCTTCTCACACAAGGGAAGTGAAGTCCCATGTATGAGGAGTCTAAGCCTCTCAGCTTTCATGGGTACTTAACTCACCCAATCCTGTCCTCCTAAACTACTGACCACATTACTATGAGAATATAAGGAAAAAAGCCAAATCCAAAGGAAGGTGCCATTGTATTCTTAATGCATATCTTTACTGTGTTAGGACAGAGTTAACTTCTCTTTTGTTAACAGTTCAATGACTTACAAGTATCTCCTTTTCTCCAAAATTTGAACCTAAACTGAGAGTTCTAAAATTTAACCCATCTTCTAACAATGGTAGAGAAAGTAGGATAGACTGTACAGTCTAGAACTGAGCTTGGGATCAGGAAGACTTGGGTTCTCATCCAGAACTCTCTAGTAATTAGTTGTGTGATCCTGAGCCCATAACATAAACTCTGTGTATGTCAGGAGCCTCCCTAGGATTAATGTATTAAGATACACATGGATGCTGCTTTGGATTGGCAGATGGAGTTCCCACATGGTAACTTCCCACTGATGATATCAGAGCTCTTCTTAGTCCTCATGTAATAACTGAGTTTAACAACTCAATCTGATGTCAGGACACATTTGAAAGGTGAAGGCCTCCCCTACCTTTTACCATATCAAAATACTTGAAATCAGTAGGGAAGAGACAAAATCATGTGCAGACACATACGCATATATATTTTTAGATTTAGATATCCACATCTATATCTATATGCGTGTGTATAATTTTGTATCCTTTCTATTGGTTATAAATGTTATATATGTATGTATATGTGTATGTGTATATATACATACATATATACATATATATACACACATACACACACACACATACATATATACACAGGACAGCTAGGTAACAAACTAGATAGAGTACAGGTCTTAGTGTTGTTTTGAGCTCTATTAGCCTAAATCTACAGTCAGGCTTTTGGAATGTTCTGTATACACACAAAAATGCATTTTATATAATTCAACATTATCCTGTATGAGAAAAGGCAAGACATATTCCAAATGTTAAACCAATATTGCATAACCATCAGGTCACATGATTTCATTTTAAAATCACTCAAGAATTTCTCCATTTCCTTCATTTTTGAAGTTGAGAGTTAAGAGCAATAATGATGGTATTGAATATCCTCTGAGATTTGATGAAATGTTACAGAAAATCCTATATGCCCATTTTTGGTTTTCATTACCTGTACTGTACCCAACCTTTTCAGCCATGTCTAAGTTCCTACCAAGCAATAATAATTTAGTGATTTACAGCATGCTGTCATTTCTGGCTGGGGAAAAATGTATCATAAATGATGTCACACATTTTTACAGCACACAGAGTGTTCAGAAAATATTTCCCTTTTCTTACCTCTTGGATTTGTTTGTTCACGTGTATTCCCAGGAGTTACTGGCTCAAAGTAGACTTTTCCGGCTTAGATCTTATTGAATTGGTGGAAATACCCCTGGAAAGTTTTTTGCTCAGAAACTTTGTAAGATATGCAAGTACTCAAAGGCTTCAAGGAGATATCAGAGATGCATTCCCAGCTTATGCACTTTTAAGTGAGTCAAAAAGTCACATACATAAATTGAATAGCACCTGCAAGTTCTAAAAGGTGATTTTTGATCTTCATTTATTAACAAAAGAGTTGAATATTTCATAGGTTAAAAATCCTTTGTGTTGATAAAAATTCTACTGATTCCTGTGATAAAGCCCTATTTGGTATTGGATTTATGGATGTCTCTTGTTATTCTTTTTAAAGAGATGCCTTAAAACAAGACGCCTATTTTTCTTTTTTTATTCTCTATTGCAAAGACTTGGTTCCTGGTAAGGGAAAAGAAAGGATGCAGTTAGAAATGATTATGATGGAAATAAATAAAACATAAATAAGCACTATGTATAGTAAAACAAAGAAAAAAAAAGAGATTGTTTTATTTGAAAATAAAGCATAGCCTAGTGTTTATTTAAAGAAATGCTTTATCCCTATAGGAATTAATATTTGTTTTGTTTTTTGGAAGGGGGAAGGCAGGGCAATTAGGGTTAACAGACTTGCCCAAGGTCACACAGCTAGTAAGTGTGTAAAGTGTCTGAGGCCAGGGGGCGGAGCCAAGATGGCAGCTGGAAAGCAGGGACTCACTTAAGTTCTCCTCCAAATCCCCCCAAACACCAGTAAAAATGGCTCTGAACAAATTCTAGAGCTTTGGAACCCAGGACATAGCAGAGGAAAGCAGGTCTCCAGCCCAGGACAGTGGGGATGGTCACTGGGAAAGGTCTATTGCATGGTGCTGGGAGCAGAGGGCAGCCCAGCATGAGCTGTGCCAGGACCAACTAAACCAGGAGTCAGGCAGAGCAGCCCATAGGGCTGTGAATCACTGAGCTATGGCAGTTACCAGACTTCTCAACCCACAAATGCCAAAGATAATGGAGAAGGTTAGTGGGAAAACTGTTGGATCAGTGTGAGAGAAGTGCACCATCCAACCCCAGCCCTGGGGACAGGGGAGGTGGCACAGTGGAGGTAGCAGCAGCAGGAAGCTCCTGCAGCTGCTTCCAGAGTCCAACTGTGGCTGCTTGTGGCCACAGGCCCACAGGGTGGGAGGAATCAAACCAGGAGTGCTGGGAGCACTTTGCTGGCACAGAGGCAGGGTTCTCTTGCTTTGCCCTGCTTGGATTTGGATTCTAGTCCTGGTTGGTGGTTCTTGGGGGAGGAGGAGCACTGGCATGGCAGAACTTGTGGTGAAGGTGGAGTAGAAGTAGCTCTGAAAACAGCAGCGCAAGCCCTAAAGCTTGAGACAAAGTATTCTCTACTCTACAATCAGTCATACCCTGACAAAAAGCTCAAGGGTCAAATACTTGGCTGGGAATGTGAACAGGCAGTGAAAAAGGATGGAGAAAATTAAATTTTTTTTTGGTGACAAAGAAGATCAAAATATATAGCCAGAAGAAGTCAACAAACTCAAAGACCCTCTATCAAAAGCCTCCAAGAAAAATATGAATTGGTCTCATGCCATGAAAGAGCAGAAAAATGATTTGGAAAAGCAAGTATGATAAGTAGAGGAAAAATTGGGAAAAGAAATGAGAGTGATGCAAGGATATTGTGAAAAACAAGTCAACGAGTTGCTAAAGGAGACCCCAAAAAATACTGAAAAAATAACACCTTAAAACATAGACTAACACAAATGGCAAAAGAGCTCCAAAAAGCCAATGAGGAGAAGAATGACTTGAAAGGCAGAATTAGCCAAATAGAAAAGGAGGTCCAAAAGACCACTGAAGAAAATATCACCTTAAAAATTAGATTGGAGCAAGTGGAAGCTAGTGACTTTATGAGAAATCAAGATATTATAAAACAAAACCACAGGAATGAAAACATGGAAGACAATGTGAAATGTCTCATTGGAAAAACTATTGACTGGAGAATAGATCCAGAAGAGATAATTTAAAAATTATTGGACTACCTGTAAGCCGTGATAAAAAAAGAGCCTAGAAATCATCTTTCAATAAATTATAAAAGAAAGCTGCCCTGATATTCTAGAAACAGAGGGTAAAAGAAATTGAAAGAATCCACCAATCACCTCTTGAAAAAGATCCCCAAAAGCAAACTTCTAGGAATATTGTCACCAGATTCCAGAATTCCCAGGTCAAGGAGACAATACTGCAAGCAGCCAGAAATAAACAATTTGAATATTGTGGAAACACAATTAGGATAATACAAGATCTAGCGTCTTCTACATTAAGGGATCAAAGGGCTTGGAATATGATATTCTGGAGGTCAAAAGAGCTAGGATTAAAACCAAGAATCACCTACCCAGCAAAAGTGTAATGGTCCAAGGCAAAATATGGATTTTCAATAAAATAGATGAGTTTCAAGCTTTCTCAATGAAACTACCAGAGCTGAACAGAAAATTCGACTTTCAAATAAAAGAATCAAGAGATGCATGAAAAGTAAACAAGAAAGAGAAATTATAAGTGACTACTAAAGTTGAACTGTTTTATTTACATTCCTAAATGGAAAGATGATGTGTACAATTCATGAGACCTCAGTATTAGGGTAGCTGAAGGCAATATACATACATACATACATACATACATACATATATATATATATATATACACACACATATATATGTGTGTGTATATATATATGTATATGTATACAGAGGGCACAGAATGAGTTGAATATGAAGGGATGGTATCTAAAAAATTAAATTAAATTAAGGGTTAAGAGAGGGAAAAAGGGAGAGATAGAATGGGGTAAATTATCTCACATAAAAGTGGAAAGAAAAAGCAGTTCTGTTGGAAGGGAAGAGGGGGCAGGTGAGAGGGAATGAGTGAATCTTGCTCTCATTAGATTTGACCTTGGGAGGGAATGACATTTATACTCAACTGGGTATCTTGCCCCAAAGGAAAATAGGGGGAAGGGGATAAAAAAGCAGGGATGATAGAAGTGAGGGCAGATAAGGGGAGCAGGTAATCTAAAACAAAAACTTTGGAAAAGGGACAGGGTCAAAGGAAAAAAATTGAATAAAGGGGGACAGGATTGGATGGAGGGAAATATAGTCTTTCACAGTATGATTACTGTGGAAGTGTTTTGCATAATGATACATGTCTGGCCTATGTTGAATTGCTTGCCTTCTTAGTGAGGGTGGGTGGGAAGGGAAAAGGGGAGAGAATTTGGAACTCAAAGTTTTAAAAGCACATGCTCAGAAGAAGTTGTTTTACATGCAACTAGGAAATAAAATATACAGTCAATAGGGCATAGGAGTCTATCTTGCCCTACAAGAAAGTAAGGGGAAAGGGGATGGGGGTGGGGGGGGGAGCAGGATGATACAAGGGAGAGCTGAGTGAAGAATGGGGCAATTAGAATATATGCCATACTGGAGTGGGGGGGAGGGTAGAAATGGGAGAAAATTTGTAACTCAAAATCTTGTGGAAATCAATGCTGACAACTAAAAATATTAAAGAATAAAATATGAAAGAATAAAAACAATAACTAAAAAATGAAGTGTCTGAGGTCAGATTTGAACTCAGGCCTTCCTGACTCCAGGGCCAGTGCTCTCCTCACTGTACCACCTAATGCCTCAGAATTAGAGGTTTCTACCAAGATATCTAGGGCAGCTAGGTGGTATAGTGGAAAGTATTCCAGGCCTACAATCAGAAAGACTCATCTTCTTCAGCTTAGCTCTGCCCTCGGACACTTAATAGCTGTGTCATCCTGGGCAAGTCACTTTATCCTATTTGTTTCGGTTTCCTCATCTATATAATGACCTGGGGAAGGAAATTGCAAAACCCATCAATTATCTTTGCCAAAAAAATAATAAGATAACAGAATCATAAACAACTGAAAATTATTCAACCAAAACATCACCTCCAAGATGTCTGGTACAATCCTAAGAGTTTTTCAAGTAAAGAACCATGAACTTGTTGACTCTCATTCTATTCTTCCTCTAAAAAATTCAAAATAATAAAAAATTGAAAAAGATTAAAGGACATTTTATAAAGTATCCATTTTAAGTTGGTGTAAGATGGAATCTATTAGAGATATTATAGTATGTAACATGGAAAATTGCAAGGAAACTTATTGATAATATATTTCAATCTGCTCATTTTACAGATGGGGAAACTGAGGCACTGAGAAGCAATGAGAGTTACCCCAGAAGACACAGGGTAAGTGGCAAATTGGGGATTTGAATCTGGGTCTTCTTCCTCCATATCCACTCTTAAATGCACTGTGCTCCAACTTGGTATAAGAAACTGAATACAAGAATATGAAAAAAGAAGCACCCTAGATTCATTGAATGTATATATTGGTTATGACCCAAACTGAACATGCTTTTATGAGGAGAAATGATTCATCTTTGGTCATAAAGGCAGACAGATGGCTAAAACATACACATAAGTATAAGTAATTAGTCATAGTATAATAAGGAAAGGCAGAGAGTTTAAATTACTGTTTATTCATTCTTTATACTGTAGTGAGTTATAGGAAAAAAGATAAAGAACTATGGAAATAAAGTACAATGAAATTTCATGGAGAGTTAAGAATTTATTCAGAACATCTGTTTCTGCAATGACATTCTGTGTGTGTGTGTGTGTGTATATATATATATATATATATGTGTGTGTGTGTGTGTGTGTGTGTGTGAGTGTGTGTATTTGTATGTATATGTGTGTGTACATCCTCAGACATCATCAAATATATTTGTGTATACATATACACAAATATAAAATACACATATATAAGTAAATATGTATTGTATATATACATATATACACACATATAATATAAATATATAATATTTATATATTTAAAATTAAAACCTTTCGTTGACTGTATTATATCTTACTTTTTAAAAAACAAATTCTGAACCTGTGCTTTTCTTCATCCTGGAAAGTCTCAGTGAGGAAATACCCTCTGCCCATGCAATTCAACACCAATGGTACAATTTATCTTCTTAGGAATTTGTCTTTATCCCATAAATTAAAAGTAAATTAATTTTAAAAAAGAAAGTAAGTGACTTTCCAAAGGTAATAGAACCAGTATTTGTGAACAGTAAGATTTGAATCCAGATCGACAACATCATTGTGCTTTTCAAGCAGATGACTGACTCAGACCAGTCAAAAGGTTCACTCAGCAGCTCCGGTCTTTCATTGTTTGATCTTGTTTTCCTACAAAAAAGAATTAAAAAAAAATAAGTCCCAGACCTGTGATTCCTATGGTTTAGGGCACTTCTAATTGAAGAAATTCAATCTATCAATATAGGTTGAAAACTTCTCTGTAACTCATGATTTTAGAAGGTTGCCTAGTGCAAGGTCACATGGACAGTACATAAACAGGCAAGACTTAACAATAGATATTACTGGTAAGTATCAAGGTCAACTCTTCATCCATTGTTCCACACTCTGTTTACTAAGAAAGCACAACAACAAAAACAACAATAACAAAACATCGACCACTTAATATGTCTTCATTAGGCTTCTAATCTCTTGAAAGTTATCAAGCACATATCCCCAAATGTATCGAATGAAGTAATTTTAACTTAAGAACTATATTTTCATGTGGATATCATTTCCATGTACATGGATCACAATAACTTATTAGAAAGTCTTTAAGAATTTGTATGGCCAAGCAGCCCTGATTGGACTCTTTGATTTTGGCTAAATTAATCATCATGTGACAGACATGCATTGCGGCCCAATGCTCAAAGATTTCCTAGTTTGACAGAATGCATTAGAGCTTGAGCCTGTGCTTTGCTTTGAGAGCCTAGGAAGGAAGCCGTTAAGAGGAACAGAATGATAATAGAAACCCAAGTATATAATCATGTCCAGGAGGAAGTTTCATGCTCTAATCTTTGGAATCAGAAGGACTGGGTTCAAATCCTGCTTTGGACAATTATAACTTCAGCAACCTTTTCCAGCACACAACCTCTGTCGACCTTAATTTCTACATCTGTGAACCGCAGGCCTCAGATTAGATGTTTCTTCAGGTTTTTCCCCAGATCTATAAGTTTTCATGAGTATTTACTTATATCTCTATTATATAGTGATCTATTTTCTGTGATTAGTTAGTCAGATTTTGATCCTTACTTTTCTTTGGTGCCCTTTGTCTTTTTCCACCATAGCAGTTACTTAATGTAACCCCCTGTTTCAACCATCTGGCTAGCAGCTGTTGTGGGGGTGAAAGACCAACACAAGCCCAACAACAAGAATGCTACCAGCACGCTGCAAAAGCCCAGGTTCTTTTGATCTGCTTGACTAAGGAAAGCAACGTTAAGGGGATGACAAGCTTACTTTAATTCAGCACACAAATACCATTTACTTAGTTCAGGGGAAAAAACCATCACCCTGAACTTCAGAGCAAATACAAACAAATTACAAACATCGACAGACAGACCAAATACAATTCATATTTACCATAATCTAGGTTCAGGACAGGAGCTCATAACAAGGACTGGCCCAGAGTCACACATGCCACCACAGCTGTGGGTAAGAGCTCCAAAAAAAGAGAAAGCCAACCCCTGGTTTTATATCTTTTTCAGGGTTAAGGGTGAGTCACACATGTGACTCACCCACATGACCTAGAATTGTCACAGCAACTCACCTACATGACCTAGAATCATCACAAAGAGGTGACTTAAACCCACGTGGTCTAAAAGCCTCTGATGTCCCAAACATGTCACCCAAACTCATGTGTAAACTAGGCCCTCCCCTGAGGCAAGGAAGTCACCAAGGACTCTCAATCTAATCAAGGAAACAAACGCCAAACTCTTCAAGGGCACTTGGTTGAACTGAGTGCTAAGACCCATTTTGTTTACCATTACACCCCCATAAGACTATTCCTTTGTAAAAAAATATAATCAAGTGAAACTTATCAACATAGAAACCATATCTGTACCTCCTACATGATATTCAACTTTCCACTTTCTAAATTGGTAGCCTTGTACTCCTTTACCAAGAAGAGGGAAGTGAGTTTCATCATTTGTCCTCTGGATCCAAGATTTTTGTCTGTAATTTTTCTCCAATCTCAATCCTCACAGAAATAAAACTCAAGTGACAATCCTTTAATTTAAATTTGATTGGGCCCCTAGCATGTCCCTTCCAGTGACTTTTCCAGACATTATCCCACATCCTTTCTCCTCAAGATACCTAACTCCAATCCTGCTTTTATCCAACTCTTCCCCCATATACATGCATATATACATACACACACTCACACACACTCAGAATCTTGCATCAGATGACTCACTTCCTCCTCTACTGAGAAAATAAAGCCATCTGTCATTTGTATCGTGCATTCATCATCCATCTCCCACACTTCCAAACCTTTGTATGACCTCATTCTTTCTTCCATTTCTCCAGCTGCAATGGTAGAGAAGCCCTCCTTTTACCCTCTTGCTGAGATTAACAGCTTCAGTTTTCCCCTTTATGTGATTTTCTGTTGCTTCATTCTTTTTTTTCCCTAATTTTCTCTTATTATAAGTTCTTTCTACTGCCCCAAATATGTTCAAGTTTCCTATATCTTAACATAAAACACAATCCTCCTCCCCTAAAACCTTCATCCTCATGCTATCATAAGATCATAACTTTCAGTCTGGAAATAAATGAAAAGGTCACCTAGTTCCCCTTCCTCATCTTACACACGAGGAAACTAGGGCCAAGTTGTTTGTTTTACACTTAATGCTCTTTCCATTTGTATTGTTGTGGTCATTACATATAGTGTTTTCCAGGTTTGCTCAGTTCATTTTCACTCAGTTAACATAAATCATTTCATACTTCTTTGTTGTCATCATGTTCACCATATCTCAAAGCATTATATATATATATATATATATATATATATATATATATATATATATATACACAAATTATTATTACATTCATAGGCAACAAATTGTTTACCCATTCCCCCAATCAATTGGCCTCTTTTTCTCTAGTTGTTTGCTAGCACAAAAACTCTGACTATGGATATTTTGCTGTGTATGTGTGTGTATGTGTGTGTGTGTGTGTGTGTGTGTGCATTTGTATGTGTGTGTGTATATATCTGTGCATGTCTTTTTTTCTCATTGACTTTCTCACCTATTTGTGAAATCTCAAGGTCAAAGGGTATGGAGTTTATAGTCACTTTACATGTATAATTCCAAATCACGTTCTAGAGTGGTTGGACAATACCAATGATATGACAATCCCCCATACTAGCCATCTTTTTATGCCATCTTTCATTCTTCTGCTTTTAGATTTATTATCCCTCATGTCATAATGTTTTCAGACTCAGTAATATCTGTTATCAAAGGATGAAGACACATTCAAAGAGACTCAACAAAAAGTGTTTGTTGCCAGATATTGTATTTATCTAGCCATAACCACTCATAAGATAGTTTATTAGAGTGGAGATGATTCAGATCTCTTTTTTTTTCTTTTTTCCCTAATTGTTCCTTATCCATTTCCTTGGGCCATTAGTTCATAGTTTTCCTTTCATTGCTTATGAACACCCAAAGCTTTTTTTTTTCCTTTGGTGTTATTCCCTCCTTTTTATCTCTAGCCCTTAGTCTTCCCATCTATTCATATCATATTCATATCATATTCATACCAAGCCCCAGTCACTCTATCAAAGTCCAGTCCGAGAATCACACCTGCCTGTTCAGCTCAACACTGACACCCACCTACCCCACAATATTTCAAATTCAACAAGTCCCAAAATGAGTTTATCACATTGCACTTTCTGAAACAAGCCTGTCCATCATTCATTCTCACTATTTCTGTTGATGTCTCCCTATGACTAGAGGCTGAAATTCCAGTCCTTTTTTACTCTTTTATTCTTACATCCAATCAACTGTCAATTTATATTAGTTCTCTATTCACAAAGACACTGACATTTGATTCCTTTCTATATAGACACTGACAGTTTCCTATTTCAGGTCTTCATCACCTCTTGCCTAGATTAATATAATAAAAGACTCCTACCTAGTTTTCCTGCCTCCAGTCTCTCTCCTTCTGCTCCATTGAATGTATTATACAATTTCTATTGCAATCTTCTTACACACAAGAGTGACAATACCACACACACACACACACACACACACACACACACACACACACTCACACACTCACACCATTCAGAAAACTTTGATGGTGCTTTATTTTCTCTAAAATAAAATACAATTTCTGCATCCTGGTATTTAAGGACCCTCAGAATTTGTCTCCATCCTACCATTCTAGCTTTATTTCACAAAGCTGCACTTTGAACAATGTATTAGTTGTTTTTCAATCTGACCCAGTAACCTTTATCCTTGTGCCTTTGAATTCTCCTATACTCTGCCTTTCATGCCTAGAATGCACTATATTCTCATCTCTATGTTCTAAAACTCTTCTCTTTCTCAAGTCTCAGTTCAGCTGTCATGTCTTCCATATACTCACTCTTCATTCTTTCTAATTGAAAGTTACCTTTCCCCCAACATATTTTCCTAGAATGCTTAGTATACCTCCATTGATCTATCAAAATGTTTCATATTTATTTGTGTGCATATAATGTGCTCCTTGCAACTAGCACCTTCAGGTAGTGACTATAACATGTTTATTCTCTTCTTTTGCATTCTCAGGACCCAGCACAGTACCTCATACATAGAGGACTTGTTTAATTAAATTGTTAAACATATTTCACCATTACTGCAAAGGACAATCATTAGATATTGCAAGAAATATGCACATCTCCAATAACTGATAAAGTATCTCTTTTAAGTAATATATAACACGATTGAGTCAGCAGAGAGGAGATATACTGCCCCTAAACAGACTAAATAACAAATATACCTTGGTAAATTTGATGTAGACATTAAGCAAAAGAAGAGGATGATGACAATTTAATCCTGTGCTTCTACAAACAAAATATATCTAGCTGAATAGTATTTGACATTATGCAATGGAAAAGAGTTATTGCATTTCAACAGATGTCACTATCTATCTTACTTGACATAAATACACATTCTTCATGCTATTTCTCTAAGCATCCTAATTTGAATGTCAAACTGAACAAAAAACTACATTGCTTAAAAGCTGACTAGTACTGGTTTTTCTTCTTTCATTACTAGCTTTGTTCTGCTGAGAGAAAACATTTGCCCCATGAAAATGCAGAAACAAGAAATTTATTCTGTTTATGAGATCATTTTCCCCAAAGGAGTTCAGAATTTAAAAATTAAAAAGTCTTCTCCAAGAAAGTCAAGTTCATGTCAAAACAGTTAATTCAACAGAATTATTATTTAATAAGTACTCTTTCCCTAAAAAAGAAATATTGCTTTTTAACTTTTAAACTCTGTTGACCTATGTTTCAAAACCCTTTGTGTAAGGTTCATAAATTTACTTTGGTTATGACAGTTTTCAACTGATTCTATTACCATTCACTAGCATTGTGTCCTCATTCCATCCCCCCTTTATAATTTTGATTACTAATTCATTAAGAATGCAATGTCCTCTCACAATGTCCCCTCAAATCTACTGCATACAAAAGTTCTTATATAGTAACTTAGCTAAAGTGGACACAAATATAATTTAGTAACAGAACGATAAATGTGTATATAGACAGAGGGCACAGGGTGAGTTGAATATGAAAGCATGATATCTCAAAAAATAAAATTAAGGGGTGATAGAGGAATATATTGGGAGAAGGATAAAGGGAGAGACAGAATAGGGCAAATTATCTCACATGAAAGAGGTGAAAAAGCTGTTACAATGCAGGGGGAAATGGGGGAGGTGAAAGGGAATGAGTCAACCTTACTCTCATCAGATTTGGCTTAAGGAGGGAATAATATACACACTCAATTGGGTATCGTAACATACATGAAAGTAGGGGGGAAAGCGATAAAGGGGGTGATAGAAGGGAGGGTAGATTGAGGGAGGGGGTAGTAAGAAGCAAACACTTTTGCAAAGGGACAGGATCAAAGGAGAAAATGAAATAAATTGGAGGCAGGATGGGATGGAGAGAAATTTAATTAGTCTTTCACAGTATGATTATTATAGAAATGTTTTGCATAACTACACACGTATAAATTATAGTGAAGTGCTTGCTTTCTCAATGAGAGTGGGTAGGAAGGGAAGAAGGGAAAGAATCTGGAACTCAAAATTTTAAAAACAAATGTTAAAAATTGTTTTTACATGAAACTGGGAAATGAGAGATACAGGCTGGGGTGCAGAAATCTATCTTGCCCTACAAGAAAGTAAAGGGGAAGTAGATGGAGGGGGTGATAGAAGGGAAGGTAGACTGAGGGATGAGGTAATCATAATGCATGCTGTCTTGGGGTGGGGAGTAGAGAAGAGATGGGGAGAAAATTTGTTACTCAAAATCTTGTGGAAATGAATGTTGAAAACTAAAAATAAAGACATTTAAAATAATAATAGAATGATAAATGATAAAATATCATATTTTAAGTATTTAATCAACTTTTCTTGCAGATGTAGGACTTAATTTGCCTTGATGTGGTATGTTTAAAGACTATTGGTCCATTCCTCAACTGATACATGATCAAAAGATATGAACAAGCACTTTTCAGGGGAATAAATTAAAGATATCTATAGTCATATGAAAAAAATGCTCTAAATCACTATTGATTAGAAAAATGTAAATCAAAACAACTCTGAGGTACTACATCATGTCTGTCAGATTGGCTATCATGACAAAACAGGAAAATGATAAATGTTGGAGACAATGTGGGAAAATTGGTACACTAGTTCATTGTTAGTGGAGTTGTGAACTGATCCAACCATTCTGGAGAGCAATTTGGAACCTATGTCCAAAGGACTATAGAAATGTGAATACCCTTTGACCCAGCAATATCACTTCTAGGCCTATATCCCAAAGAGATCATACAAATGAGAAAAGGACCCATATGTACAAAAATATTTATAACAGCTCTCTTTGTGGTGGCCAAGAATTGGAAATTGAAGGGATGCTCCTCAGTTGGGGAATGGCTAAACAAGTTGTGGTATATGAATATAATGGAATATTATTGTGCTATAAGAAATGATGAGCAAGCAGACTTCAGAGAAACCTGGAAAGACTTGAATGAATGGATGCTGAGTGAAGCGAGCAGAACCAGGAGAACATTGTACACAGTAATAGCTTCAATATGCAATGACTAACTTTGATAGACTTATCTCTTATTAATGCAAGGATTCAAGATAACTACAAAGCACTCATTATGGAAAATGCTTTCCACATCCAGAAAAAGTACTACTGAGTCTGAAGACAAATTGAAGCATATTATTTGCTGTCTTTCTTTTTTTTTCTTTTCTCTCCTTTCTTCTTTCTCATAGTTTTACCATTAGTTCCAATTCTTCTTTACAACATGACTAATGTTAAAATAGTTTCAATATGAATGTATATGTACAGCCTATATCAAATTGCAAGCAATCTTGGGGGGAGAGGAGAGATTGGGAGAAAATTTGGAACTCAAAATCTTATGGAAGTAAAAGTTGAAAACTAAAAATAAATAAATAAATCTAATCACTGGCCAAAAAAAAATTACTGTTGCTCTGGGAAGGGACTGGAGGCAAAACCAATCCCTACCTTTCCAAATCAATTAAAGAACAAACAATTGAACATTTGATTAAATGAAGAAGAAGAAAGAAACAATTTCCTTTAGACAGAAATATTCAAAAACCTCTGCAAAGGTGATGGATGTTAGGGTAAATTGATATTTAAATGGAGCTATGTGGATTCACCAGAAATGACTTTTCTACAATGACAATAAAAACTTCTGCCAAATACAAAACAAGCATCACTCCTCTAAAATGAATGGAATCTGATAAACCCTCCTGGCTGCATTAGGTTTTCCATGATACCAAGTCATGTATGCTTCCTAATTCCAAACCTCACAGAAAAAGTGAGATAAATTAGTAAGTCAGAAGAGAGCAAAAGAAAAAAATATTTCTACTGTTATATTTGCCAGGAATAAAGTATGAAGGGAGGGAGACTAGAAGACTCAAGCATCTTTAAGAATTTCTGATCTAATTAGATCCTATTCAATGCCCTTCTTTCCTCATAGATTATTGAAAATCTCCTCTTCAGCAACCCCTGAAAACTAAAGGCAATATCACATGTCCTTCCTGGTAAATGATTTTCCAAACCTGATGGTCAGAAGAAGTTTCCCTTTTATAAGTGACAAGACACTTTTAAGTCAAGCAAATCCAACCCATATGAGAGCCAAAGGATATATTCCAGCTGGCCCCATGCCATCACTCATTATTTGTGCTTCCCCATGTCTTGCCAACCCTCTTTTATGAGTTTACTTCCTTTGTTAGAATATAAGGTTCAATAGGACAGGAACTGTCTTGCTTTCATGCATTTGTTTCTCAAATACTTAGCATGGTCCCTGGCACATAGTAAGAGCTTAATAAATGCATTACCTGTGTTTCTTTGCTACAATTATGGCATGCAGCCACTTATTTTCCTAAGATCCAGCTTTCCTAAGCTAGACATGAGAGGTGAGTTATTTCTCTACCTTTGGCTTTCAAAATAGCCAGGAGGCACCAAGGTGTAAAGTGATAATTTCAATGATGTCTGAAAAGGCAGGATCCTTGTGTTTGGGGTATCGGCAAAAGATATGCAATGACCTACCTCTGTTTAATTTTAAGTAATGTGCTTTTACAGCTGTGATGCAAGTCCAGGGTAGTGTGGCAAAAAATGCTTTAGCTTGAGAGTCTTGCAACCTGATTTAATATTCTGTCCCTGATATATATTACCTGTGAGACTTTTGGAAGGGTGTTTAATTTCTCTTGGGCATGTAAATTTGTTTTTGTGGGGAGCACAGATTTTCTTTCTATCATAAGCTCTCAGCTAGTATCTGAAAAATTGTAAGTATTTAATAAATGTTTATTATTTTACTGACTGATTCTATGGGTCTCAGTTCATTCATATGTAAAATGGAAAAGGTAGACTAGGTGACCTTTGATGTGACTTTCAGATATAAATATAAAATCTCTAAACTTATTTCTTGAGAATGGATATATGGATAGATGGATAGATAGATAGATAGATAGAGAGATAGATAGATAGGTAGATAGATAGATAGATCTAACTTTTATATCTATATGTGTATGTTGTGACAACGCTTCCTTTTTTTTGGCTAATACCTTCACCCTAATATAAATGTTTTTCTTATCACCATGGCTTCTATTTTTCATTTGATAAGTTATTGTTCTTTTTTTTTCTTTTAGCTCCTGTTGCTGATGCTACAATATCACAAATTTTGGCCAAAAAACAAGACTATGGAACATAGAAATTTTACCAGTCCTATGAGAATGGAATGAGGTCATTTTCCTCTTGTGGTTTCTGAATTCCAGTTAGACAAATTACTTGTGTGACAAAGACATTTCAGTATTATCAGACAACAGCAAACTATCTAAATGAGCAGATATCAGAGGGGACAATGCATGTTCTTTGTCATGCTACTAAACCACCTGAATCTCACTGTTGAGAAAATAAAACAGTGGCATTGAGAAATGTTTTATTTAGTTAAAATAATTGAGAAAATCTGGTGAGAAAAATCCACTCACTATAGTAGGTGTTCCTGTTTATTCTGCTCCCACTCTTAGTGGTTCCTGTGAGAGCAAAAGATTCTGGACCCCACTGCTCCACCTCCCATAGACCCTTGTTCTTTTCCTGTCTGTCTGGAAAAACTTTCAATGTATGAAAATATCATTTCATCCCTTTGGGGGAAAAAAGTAAGCAGCTCAACTTGTATTAAAGCCAATTCCTTTCAAAAATTATTATAATAACCTCTTCCTTGTGATTTAACTGGAGTTCATGGAGGTAAACTAATCTAATGGGAATTAGCTCCAACTTTGCCACTCACAACTTTGACAAATCACTTAACCTCTGTGTGTCAGTTTCCCCACATGTAATGAGGGGATAAAAATACTTGCCTTTCCTTGCTAGGATGTTAAAGATGAATGCAATTGTTCAATGCAAGTTGCTAAACATTGGGACTATTTAAAATAGATAACATATCTACATGAGTATTATCCTTCAAAAGCATTGCTTTGGGAAGATACATACTTATTGAAACAATCTTATAATGCTCACTGCCACAACTCTAAGAATTTCTGGCACTCCTCTTATGGAACTGATTGTTAGAACAGATTTATGAAGGAAGAAAGAAAGAAAGAAAGAAAGAAGAAAGAAAGGAGGGAAGGAAGGAAGGAAGAGAAAGAAACAAGAAATTAAGGAAGGGAAAGAGAAAGAAATAAGGGAGTGATCAAGCAAGGGAGGGAGAAAAGAAAGGAGAAAAAAGGAGAGAGGTAGAAATGGAAGGAGAGAAAGGAAGAAATTTTAGTCTTTATGAATTTTAAGCACATATAACTTATAACTGAAAATGTCATCATTTGGCTTGTATATCTTATTTATTTAATATGACTGTTTCCAGAAAGTCACAGGTGCCTTTCTTCTTTTTTAAAAATCTATTTATTTAATTTATTTAATACATTTAGTTTTCAGCATAGATTTTCACAAGAGTTTGAATTACAAATTTTCTCCCCATTCTTACCCTCCCAACAACTCCAAGATGGCATATATTCTGGTTGCCGCATTCCCCAGTCAGCCCTCCCTTCTGTCACCCCACTCTCCTCCCATCTCCTTTTCTCTTCCTTTCTTGTAGGGTAAGATAAATTTCTAAGCCCCATTGCTTGTGTACCTTATTTCCTAGTTGCATGCAAAAATTTTTTGTTGTTGTTTTTGACCATCTGTTTTTAAAATTTTGAGTTCCAAATTCTCTTCCCTCTTCCCTCCACACCCACCCTCCATAAGAAAGCAAGTAATTCAACATAGGCCACATGCATATCATTAAGTAAAACCCTTCCACAATAGTCGTGTTGTGAAAGACTAACTATATTTTGCTTTTTCCCAACCTATCTCCCTTTATTGAATTTTCTCCCATTACCCTGTCCCTTTTCGAAAGTATTTGTTTTTGATTACCTCCTCGCCCATCTGTCCTCCTTTCTATCATCCCCCCTTTTTATCTTCTACCTCCTTCTTTCCTGTGGAGTAAGATACCCCATTGAGTATGTATGGTATTCCCTCCTCAGGTCAAATCCAATGAGAGCAATATTCACTCATTCCCACTGACCTGCCCCTTCTTCCCTTCCTATAAAAATGCTTTTTCTTGCCACTTTTATGCAAGATAATTTACCCCATTCTCTCTCTCCCTTCCACACTCTCTCAATATATTCCTCTCATCCCTTAATTTCAATTTTTTTTAGATATCATCCCATCATATTCAACTCATCCTGGGCCCGCTGTCTATATATAAATATATACATATATACATATATATACACACACACACACACATATACATATACATATACACATACATATACATATACATATACACATACATATATTTACACACATATACACACACATATATATACACATACAGTCACACACACATATATATATATATACATATATATATATATATATGCATATTCTCTTCAGCTACCTAATACTGAGGTCTTATGAATCATACACATCATCTTTCCATGTAGGAATGTCAAGAAAACAGTTCAACATTTCTTTTTCTTGTTTACCTTTTCATGCCTTTCTTGATTCTTGTGTTTGAAAGTCAAATTTTCTGTTCAGCTCCGGTCTTTTCACTGAAAAGCTTGAAAGTCCTCTATTTTATTGAAAATCCATATTTTGCCTTGGAGCATGATACTCAGTTTTGCTGGGTAGGTGATTCTTGGCTTTAATCCTAGCTCCATTGACCTCCGGAATATCGCATTCCAAGCCCTTCGATCTCTTAATGTAGAAGCTGCCAGATCTTGGGTTATTCTGATTGGGTTTCCACAATACTCAAATTGTTTCTTTCTGGCTGCTTGCAGTATTTTCTCCTTGATCTGGGAGCTCTGGAATTTGGAATCATTATGTATAACCCTTCCACAATACTCATGTTGTGAAAGGCTAACTACATTTTGCTCCTTCCCAACCCATCCCGCTTTATTGAATTTTCTCCCTTGACCCTGTCCCCTTTCCAAAGTGTTTGTTTTGATTACCTCCACCCCCATCTGCCCTCCCCTCCATCATCCCCCCCCCTTTTATTTTTTTTTATCTTCCTCCCTCTTCTTTCCTGTGGGGTAAGATACCCAACTGAGTATGTATGGTATGCCCTCCTCAGGCCGAATCTGATGAGAGCAAGGTTCACTCATTCCCCCCTCACCTGCCCTCTCCCCTCCTCCCACAGAACTGCTTCCTCTTGCCACCTTTATGCGAGATAATCCACCCATTCTATCTCTCCCTATCTCCCTCTCTCAGTATGTTGCTCTCTCATCCCTTAATTTCATTTTATTTCTTTTACATATCTTCCCTTCATCTTCAACTCACCCTGTGTCTGTTCTCTCTCTTTTACATATATATATACATATATATATGTATATACATATATAAAAGCACATATATATATACCTACATACACATGCATACATATACACATAGATACATACATACACATTCACCTATATATATATATATATACATAAACATATATATGCATATTCCCTTCAACTACCCTAATACTGAGGTCTCATGAATCATGCACATCATCTTTCCATGTAGGAATGTAAACAAAACAGTTCAACTTTAGTAAGTCCCTTGCAATTTCCGTTTCTTGATTACCTTTTCATGCTTCTCTTGATTCTTGTGTTTGAAAGTCAAATTTTCTATTCAGTTCTGGTCTTTTCACTGAGAAAGCTTGAAAGTCCTCTATTTTATTGAAAATCCATATTTTGCCTTGGAACATGATACTCAGTTTTGCTGGGTAGGTGATTCTAGGTTTTAATCCTAGCTACATTGACCTCTGGAATATCGCATTCCAAGCCCTTCGATCTCTTAATGTAGAAGCTGCCAGATCTTGGATTATTCTGATTGGGTTTCCACAATACTCAAATTGTTTCTTTCTGGCTGCTTGCAGTATTTTCTCCTTGATCTGGGAGCTCTGGAATTTGGCGACAATATTCCTAGGAGATTTCTTTTTGGGATCTATTTGAGGAGGTGATCGATGGATTCTTTCAATTTCTATTTTGCCCTGTGGCTCTAGAATGTCAGGGCAGTTCTCTTTGATAATTTCTTGAAAGATGGTATCTAGGCTCTTTTTTTGATCATGGCTTTCAGGTAGTCCAATAATTTTTAAATTATCTCTCCTGGATCTATTTTCCAGGTCAGTGGTTTTTCCAAGGAGATATTTCACATTGTTTTCCATTTTTTCATTCCTTTGGTTCTGTTTTATAATATCCTGATTTCTCATAAAGTCAGTAGCTTCCACTTGCTCCAATCTAATTTTGAAGGTAGTATTTTCTTCAGTGGTCTTTTGGACCTCCTTTTCCATTTGGCTAATTCTGCCTTTCAAGGCATTCTTCTCCTCATTGGCTTTTTGGAGCTCTTTTGCCATTTGAGTTAGTCTGTTTTTTTAAGGTGTTGTTTTCTTCAGTGCATTTTTCAGTATTTTTTTGGGTCTCCTTTAGCAAGTCATTGACTTGTTTTTCATGGTTTTCTCGCATCCTTCTCATTTCTCTTCCCAATTTTTCCTCTACTTCTCTAACTTGCTTTTCCAAATCCTTTTTGAACTCTTCCATGGCCTGGGACCAGTTCCTGTTTTTCTTGGAGGTTTCTGTTGTAGGCTCTTTGACTTTATTAATGTCTTCTGTCTGTATGTTTTGGTCTTCTTTGTCAGCAAATAAAGAATGCAAAGTCTGAGACTGAATCTCGGTGCGTTTTCGCTGCCTGGCCATATTCCCAGCCAACTAACTTGACCCTTGAGTTTTTCAGTGGGGTACGACTGCTTGTAGGTTACAGAGTTCTATGTTCCACGTTTGGGGGGGAGGTACCAGCTCTGCCACACCAGCACTGCTCCTTCCCCAACCCCCAACCCGAACTGGGCTTAGATCTTCGGCAGGCTGTGCACCCCTTCTCTTATCCGCCACTTAATTCCTCCCACCAGGTGGGCCTGGAGCCGGAAGTAACAACAGCTGTAGCTGCCCCACCTCCGCTGCCCCCGGGGCTGGAAGCCAAACCGCGAACTCCTTCCACTCCCGCAGCTTTTCCCACTAACCTTTTCTGCAGTCTTTGTTGTTTGTGGTTTGAGAAGTCTCGTAACTGCCGCAGCTCACTGAATCAGGGCGCTAGGGCCCCCTCCGCCCGGCTTCTGGTCTGGATGGTCCACGCCGCTCTGGCTGGGCTCTGCTCCACTCCATTCCCAGCTCCCAGCTCCCTTCTCCCAGCTCCGTGTGGGATAGACCTCTCCCAGAGACCATCCAGGCTGTCCTGGGCTGGAGCTCTACTTCCCTCTGCTGTTTTGAGGGTTCAGCCATTCTATAATTGGTTCAGAGCCATTTTTTATATGTTTTTGGAGGGTCTCGGTATGGAGCTCACATTATTCCCTGCTTACCAGCTGCCATCTAAGTTAGTCTATTTTTTAAGGTGTTGTTTTCTTCAGTATTTTGTGAGTGTCTCTTAGCAAATGTTGACTTGTTTTTCATGGTTTTCTTGCATCCTTCTCATTTCTCATCCCAATTTTTCCTCTACTTCTCTATCTTGCTTTTCCAAATCCTTTTTGAGCTCTTCCATGGCCTGAGACCCATTCATGTTTTTCTTGGAGGCTTTTGATGTAGGCTCTTTGACTTTATTGACTTCTTCTGGCTGTATGTTTTGGTTTTCTTTGTCACCAAAGAAAGATTTCAAAGTCTGAGACTGAATCTGAGTCCATTTTTGCTGCCTGGCCATGTACCCAGTCAACTTACTTAACCCTTGAGTTTTTCATCAGGGTATGACTGCTTGTAGAGTAAAGAGTACTTTGTTCCAAGATTGAGGGTATGCACTGTTGTTTTCAGAGCTATTTCTATACAGCCAGCTCTGCCACACCAGCACTGTTTGTTCCCAAAGAACCACCAACTGGGACCTGACTCAGATCATAAGCAGGCTCTGCACTCCTGCTCTGATCTGCCACTTAATTCCTCCCACCAAGTGGTCCTGAGGCCTGAAGCAACTGTAGCTGTAGTTCGGTAGCTGCACCACCTCCTCTGCTCCCAAGGCAGTGGCCTAACCGCGAACTCCTTTCACTCCCTGCAGCTTTTCCCACTAACCTTCTCTGTTGTCTTTGGTGTTTGTGGGTTGAGAAGTCTGGTCACTGCCACAGCTCACTGATTCATGGCACTAGGGCCTGTTCTGCCCTGCTCCTGGTCTGGTTGGTTGCTGCCACCCACGCTGGGCTCAGTTCCCCTCCGCTCCCAGCTCTGTGCATAATAAACCTCATCCAGAGACCATCCAGGCTGTCCTGGGCTGCAGCCCTGTTTCCCTCTGCCATTTTGCGGGTTCTGCAGTTCTAGAATTTGTTCAGAGCCCTTTTTTATAGGTTTTCGGTGGGACGAGGTGGGGAGCTCATTCAAGTCCCTGCTTTCCAGTCGTCATCTTGGCCCCACCCCAAAGTCACAGATTCTTAAAGGGATGAAGATCTGTCTCAGTTGATGGTATTCAAAATAATGGGTCAACAGTTAAAAGCTATTCAAAAAGAAATGGCCTGAAAATATTTAAAGTATGACAGCAGCTTTGGCACAAGCGAATAGACTCCACAGGTGAATGTTTGCAAGGGTCTTTATTTTGTATTCACAAGTCCTCCTGACAGGAAAATTATGTAGATAAAAGGAACAGAAGACTTAAATTTGAGTCCCACTCTGACAACATACAATTTCTATGACCACTGGCAAATTTCTTAATCTTCCAATGTTCAGAACAAGTATCTAATCAAATCCAAAAAATATTAATGCTATGGGAATATGAAGATAGAAATAAAACAATCTTTACCTTCAATGAGTTTTTATCCTAAAAGTACCTCTAAAACAGATTTGCAGATGCTTTGTACTCATAAATGCAGTGAGTTTTCTAACTGGGGGCTACCTATCTTGATGAAATCACAGGTCTTAAAGAACAAAAATGAACAAAAACTCATTATGTACTAGAAGTTACTGGTAGTAAGGGAACTGGAAAATGGAAAGATAACATTGGCCTGGTAGGGTAGGGGCCAGATTATGGAAAACTTAAATGGTAGATTGATGAGTTTGGATTTGAGACTATAGACAAGAGGGAGCTACTGTAAATTCTTGGGCTGGGAAAGGATATGGTGCAAGTTGGGTTTTAAAAACTGAGTGTGGCAATGACATATAGGATGGATCAAAATAGAGAAAATCTATAAAGAAACAATGGTAAGTGCTATGCTCCAAGCAAAGAGGTCAAAATGATGACTGGGGATGGGACAGAGATTTTAAAAAATTAAAATTTTGAAATAATAATTGGTCTTTATATATCCTTTTTAAAGTACGTAATATCTCTCTATAAATTATACCATTTGACCTTTATAACAACCCTTTCTGACATATACACATATTATTATCCCCATTTTACAGATGAGGATTTCAACGCTTAGAAATTTTAAGTGATATGCCCAAATCAACAGACCTAGCAAGTTTCACAGGTAGGAGTTGAGCTATGGTATTCCTCAATCCTTTCCAGCCTTTATTCATGTTATAAAATGGAAAAGAAGCTGTTTTATGACTGGGACAGTGAAATACTTGGAAAGTGTTTATTTACTTCAGAGTTCTACTATTATAAAGTTGATAGTTAATAATAATGTTGATGATAATGCAAAGATGTTTCTATACCATTAAGGTTTACCATACAGCAAACAGGATGTCTCTCTGTTAACTAGTGTTATAAGTTCATGATTTATGTCAAATGCATTACAAACTTTTAAGTGTTAGATGAATCTCAAATGTTATCATCGTCATCATCATCATCATCATCATCATCATCATCATCATCATCATCAGACATTTCCTGAATAATCTACCTTATGTTTTTTTTTCTTCTGTCCCAGATCTTCATTGAAAATATTCTGAAGTCTACCATATGTGTCCATATTGACTTTCAGGATACCTGTAACTTCAGATGTTTATGGATTGTGTTATTCCACCAAAGTCATATGTGAGAAAATGTGTGTTAAAAATATTGGGCTCTTGTAGCAGAGAGAAATATGAAATTATATTTAAAGGTATGGTTCATACCTTTAATTCCAGATTTCATACTTGAAATGTAACCCAATAAAATAAAAAATAGAAATAAAGGTACCACATATATATATAGCAATATATATATATATATAGCAATACTTTTTATAGTAGTAAATACCTGGAAACAAAACATACGCCCAATGATTGGGAAATAGCTGAACAAATAGGATTACATTCAGGTAACGGAGTATTGCTACCCCATAAGAAATTATGAATGTGAAGAATATTGAAAAACATTTAGAGTAAAGAATCTCAGATCTAATGAAATATTAGAGTATAAGGCTTAAAATACCCTCCTTCCAACATTTCTTTAAGGTAGATAGTTTGAGTTTTATTTTTTCCAAGTTGCAGATAAAGAAAATGATTCTCAAAGGAGATAAATTACTTGGTTATCCATAGTTACCCTTGTAGTGTCAAAGTCTGAACTTCAGTCTAGGTCTCCTATGTCCAGATTGAACCTTATTTCTACTACATCAGAGTGCCTCTCAAATTCAAGCAATTAAACTAGAGTAATAAACATAGATTAATTTATCATTCCCATATAAGATATTAAAGTAGTGTCTGAAAAATATATTTTTGCTGCCCTTTGTGGGCCTTAAATCTTCCGTGCAATAACATGTTGATTCAGATACATATCATCAATGGCAGCTTTACTTTTAAGGATATCAATTCATGATAACATAAATGAAATATTCCAAAATATACAAATAAAACATAATAATATTCTAAAATTTGGAAATAAAACTAGGCATAACTGAAAGTTTCAAAGAAGAAAAAGAAGAAAAGAAGAATCATAAGAATGAACAATAAATCATATGGATCTTGAAGGTGTACAATTTGCTTTACAAATATTTCATTTTATCCTCACAACTCTGGGAGATAGGTGATATTTTAGCCCCATTTCATAGATGAAGAAACTGAGGCAGACAGATTAGGTGACTTAACCCAAGTCACAAAGATATCTGAAGCCAGATGTGACAAAGCACTCTAGCACTCAATTCAATTTGCAATAGAGCAAAATTTTATGGCAAATGTGTTATCACACTTCAAATACTCAGTATCAAAATGTCAAAGGTATCAAAAAAGATATTATTCTTTGTGCCACAGAAATCAGCAGGCTCTTTTTAACAATGAGAGTTCCCAAAACTTTAAAAATAACATTTAACTTACAGAAATGCAGTAGACCCACAAACTTCAAATAAGGTATTTAAAGCAAAATATTCTTAAATTGTTTATCATCTAGTCATTGTCAGTCAGTGAACTCTTATTAAGTGCCTACTGTATTCCAAGTTCTATGCTAAGTGAAAGGAAACTAAGTGGGAGTAAGCTGACAATAGATATAGATAGATAGATAGATTGATAGACAGATAGACAGATACATACATACATACATACATACATACATACATACATACATACATTAGACAGATGTGTGTGTGCATGTGTGTGATCTTTTCTTCCCTCCCTGGAAATAATTGGCAGTCAGGGAGGCTACTTGATCAAGGGAACAACATGGTCAAACTTAAGTTTTAGAAATGTCAACTTGTCAGCTGCGTAGAGAATGGAGTAGAGAAGGAAGAGAATAAGGACAAAGATGTCACTTAGGAGATTAAATGTAATTGCATATTAGTATTGAAATGGAGGCTTATGCTAAAGTGCAGAGTCTCCTCTACCTGCAGCAACAAATGTAATTGACTAACAATATTTGTTTGTTAATTTTCCATTTCGTGGTTGTGACTCTTCTCTTTCCATTGAAATCAAAGATTTTGTTAATAATTAGCCTTCTGGGAAAGGGACAGGGTATATTTATTTAATATTTTATTTTTCCCCAATTGCACATAAAACAATTTTTAAAATTCATTTTTAGGAATTCCAAATTCTCTTTCTTCCCTCCCTTGCCTCTTCCCCCTCCATTTGGAAAGCAAGTGATTTTATATAGGTTATTATATTTCACTGCATAATTTTTACCACTGTATAAATGTCACAACCTGTGTTTTTAAGTACAACAACCTTTGATCATATAATGGTCACATGGTATAATTCTGTTCATCATGCCACATAAAAGGTAGACAGAGCAGCAATGTATTCACCAGTGGCATACGGACACATATTTAATCTCTCATGCATTGGAAGCCATGAGTCTAAATTTCTCAGTGCAAGTACATTGTCAGTGTATACCTGAAAGCCATAGTTTGTTTACTGCAGTACTAACTATTTTCACTCAACCCAATAAAGAGCAGAACACTCTCAGAAAACCCTAGAAAGACTAAATAACTGATGCAAAATGAAGAGAGCAAAACCGGGAGAACATTGTACATAGAAATAGCTATATTGTGATGATGATCAACTGTGAATGACTGAGCTATTCTCAGCATTACAATGATCCAAGATAGACTCAAAGGACTTTATGATAAAAATGTTATCCACCTCCAGAGAAAGAACTGATGGAGTTGAGTGCAGATTGGATTATACTTTTTTAAATTTTCTTTGCTTTCTTTTTCTTTGGGGGGGTTGTCTGTTTTCTTTTATAATATAGTTAAAATGTAATAGGTTTTGAATTACTGCACATGAAAAGTGTATATTAAATTGGTTACCTTCTCAAGGAGGGAAAGGGGAGGAAGGGGGGAGAGACTTTGGAACTCAACATTTTAAAAAGTGAATATTAAAATTACTTTTACATATAATTAGAAAAACATTAAAAATTTCACAAAAATGAGAAAAGTGCGATCTATGTTTGGTAAATGTTATCTGTGTTTTATTGTACTTTATTTTATTAAATTTTTGCCAATTTTAATCTGATTCCCATTGCATTTGGGATCATGGAGGACTGCATGCTGTCTGGCAGGCCATGTGTTTGACTTCTGTCTTCTAGGCAACCTCCTAGGCTGATCAGTTGCAGAGAAAGGGCTGACCCGCATTAATAGAGGGGGTTCCTTCACCTGTGACTCCTTTATACCAATGAAATCATAAGTCCAGAACCTATCCCATTCCTAATTAGAGGGATAAGCTTTAGCTTTTCCTCGTAAAATCTTAACTCTTTAATCATTCAAATCTGCTGCAAATTTACCCTGCCTCCCTTTAATTAGGATTATAAACTGGACACACTGTTCTAATAAATAGAATGTTGGTATTACTAAAATGCTCATATGTTCATAGTATCTGATCATATGCTAAAATTATCATATGCTCACAGAAGCTGAAAAGCAACTTGGAGTTATTCTAGTCCTACTACCTCATATAACAAATGAGGAAACTGGGTTTCAGAGGGGTTAGGTGACTTGTCCATGGTCATATACCTAGTGGATTGAAGAAAGGTGATGAGAAATCAGGTTCTCAGACCATAAATTCAGGATTCTTTCCTCTGCACCAGACTATTAATTTTATCCTGTTTTCCTCCATATAATATTTTTTCTTGTCATTCCTATCTCATATTTAACATTAGTGAGAGTCACCTAAACCCTGGCCAGTTTTTGACCACTTCACAACATAAAGGTATATGGATTGAGCTAAATAGCAGCTAAGGTCTTTTCCAGCTCTCAAAGTCTGTGATGGTGTGATATTTACATGATTAAGCCATCATATATGTCTTGCATGATTATATTCATTGAAAGATTCCTCATTCCGCCATGATGTCAACTTGTGTTAGGAATTTGAAATGAATAAGGACTGGCAATATGTAAAAGAACTTGTGGTTCTAGTAGCCATTTGCTTGCTAACATCTTTTGGGGTGTACTATTCTTTCAGTGATCCCAATTTGCCCTCTTACATAAATGTCTATTTTTTTAACTCAACTATTTCCTGGGATGTTACATGGCTATGAATCAGACAATTAAGCCATAGTCTCAAGGGGATCAAAATTTTATCAATGGAGCAAAAATGACTGGAGAAACTAAGGCTGCCTGTCACTTGTCTTCAATATGTTGCCCAGTAAGACCTACATGGTTCTTACACACGGCACCTCATCTCCCATCTTGGTGTTTTTGCTCTGTCAGTAACCCACCTCCCCCACTTGAAATGCATTACATCATCATTTCCATCTGGTCTCCTCATTTACTTCTCCTATAGGAGAGTGTACTCTAAATGGAGGATATTAGAATGAGCCCAAAGGAGCTACAATGCTACTTTCTCAGGACTTAGTATAAGCAGTACCTTTTACTTGTACCTTTACAAGCTCCCTCAAAAAAGAACTTTTCCCTACTTCCCTTCCAATCTTCTTTATGTTTATTAGGTTTTCATTTAGTATTCATTTGTTATGTGCATGTTATCTCTACCCCACCTTCCCAATAAGATGTAAACTCTTTGAGAGCAAGAACTATTTTTTTTTTGTATACCTAGTGCCTATCTCAAAGTGGTATATGTTTTATATAGGTTTATTGATTGGTTGACGAGAGAAGTGATATAAAATAAATCAACATAGACAAATAGTATTGATTAAATGGTAAGAGAAAGGGACAAAGGATCGCCTGGCTATTGAACTGGTATTCACAAAATAATAAAAATAATAAAGGAAAGGTCAATCAAGTGGCACAATTGATAAAGACATGAACCTGGGTTCCCACTAGACTTCAGAACCACAGATATTTATTAGCCATGTAACTTTGAACAAGTCACTTAACCTCAACCATTTTAGTGACAAAATGGGGATTATCATAGTATCTATGTCTGACAATTGTGGTGAGGTCAAAATGAGATAATATTTGCAAAATATTTGGCAAATAATGTAGAATTATGAAAAC
This sequence comes from Trichosurus vulpecula, assembly GCF_011100635.1. Classification (NCBI taxonomy): domain Eukaryota; kingdom Metazoa; phylum Chordata; class Mammalia; order Diprotodontia; family Phalangeridae; genus Trichosurus; species Trichosurus vulpecula. Next base: position 231,736,654 of record NC_050577.1, on the reverse strand, counting down.
ACATGATGATGATGAAAATGATGATGGTGATAATGATGGTGGTGATAGTGATGGTCACGATGATGATGATAATGATGATGACGATATCTGGTAGATCCTCTGTGGGGAAATTATAAAAAGACATGTACAATTGCATAGGATGAAATGCTATAGAGTTGCTGCAATGTGTCCTTATAAGATAATGTTCCACATTAATGCAATAAAGCATCAAAAACTTCAATAAAGGAACAGGAGTTAATAACACATTTAGTGTTGCTGCAAATTTCTAAAATATTTATAGATATACCATTACTACAATATTTTAGGGTTTTTTTCAATAGATTTTGAGCTGGAACGGACCTTAGAAATAATCAAATCCAATGATAAAACTGAGGCTCCAAGAAGTTGGGACTTAATGGAGATCATACAGGAAGAAATGGTCAAGTCAAAAGCTGAAACCACATCCTTCAAATTTATTCTCTCTCCACTTTGCTGTCTCTGTAGTTATTGTTGCATAGTAGGTAATATTTCTTTATATATGAAAATCATCTATGAATGTAATGGTAGAAATAAGTCAATCATTTTATAGCTTCTGATATTAGAAAAATTCTAAATGGCTGGATAAAATTTGTTCTAAATCTTTTCTCACTCCCAAAATGCTTTTTGTTCTTCCTCATTATATTTGATGTGTGGAAGATAAAATTATTATGGAATGATCTGTGGTACCATTGTATTTCTCATTTGAAGGCACATATGGAACATTTCATCTCATAATCTTAAAAAAGGCTACAACTACATATCCTAAGTATGCAATAAAACAAACTTATGTTTCACATACACCCCAATTATATTATCCGAGGATCTGAAAACCACAAGGTTTCTACTTACCCTATATTGGAGTCAAAGAAGCCAAAAGAAAAGACCTCTCAATATCTTTAGAGAGGTAAGTTTTGCCTTCCCATGTGACCTCAATCCTCTATCACATCTTTCTCTACCTACTCACTCATTCAAATTCAAATTACGTACATTTGAGAAAACAGGTTAATTCCTAAGGTATATTACACTACTACATTGCTACACACAAGGGAAAAAAGACAGAAAAAAGAGCTAGCACACTATTGAATATGGCTGTTTCTTATTATGTAATGACAGATGAAGGACATCTTACTTTGTCTTGAACAACTTGCCACATCTTAAATGACAACATATGGATTAACAGATTTTCCAAACACAGCTGGGCCTACTCCTTTATTTTATTTAGGCATATATAACATTTTTTTCCTTCCTCCAATTCCTCTCCTTTTGTGTAAAGAGGGCAATATGAGGCATAGGCACTGGAGAATAAGTTAAATACCAACTATCCTAAACTCATTTCATTTTAAAAGGATATTGAATATGGATTAGTCTTATGACTTTCCTGGTGTAGGGAGCTTCCAGTGAGGAATTAACTCTACTAATAAAATCCAGCACCTTCTTTACCATTTATAGGCACAGAAAGTTTCAGGCACACCACAAAGCTAAATGACTTGCCCAGAGTCACAGAGCCAGTAGGTGTCAGAGTTGGGATTTGAACCTGGGTCTCTCTGTCTGTATGGACAGCTCTCTACCCACTCCAAAATTCTCCCTGTCTCTCAATAGAAGATAAATATTAGATCTAATTTGGCATTCATCTGGAAAACAGGAAACCTTATATTCTAGAACTCTTGTGAGAATTTTAGATGGAGGAAAATCACTTCTTCTGGTCAACATGGAAATAATACAATTTGGCAAGTGTCCTTAAAACATGAGTTTTCTCCAAGATTGAGATGAATGTTAATAGAAAAAGCAAGGAGTTAATATAACGGTCAAAGTTTTTTGTTTTTTTGCTGGGGGAGGGAAGGGGAATTTTGTTTTTTGTTTGTGTGCTTTTAATTTGAACAGCATAAAAAGCACACTGGATTTGAAAACAGAGAACCAACATTTAAATACTATCTCTGTAACCAATTGCTTTGTAATCATAGGCAAATGTGGAACAATAGAAAGGAAGACTAGATTTAGCGAGAGAGGACTGAGGTTCAAATTCTGACATCATCATTTACTATGATGTAACTTTGGGCTAATCACTAAACCTTTCTTGGTCTCTCTTTCATCCTCTGTAAAAGGAGGGAGTGAACTAAATTACCTCTAATATTCTTTCAAATCTATAATCATATGATTTCTTAAATCACAGGTTTCAGCAGGGTGGCTAGGTGGGTCTATGAACTTAGAAGGGCAAATAGGTGGCACAATGGATAGAGCATTGGGCTTGGAACCAGGAAAACTTATGTTACTGAGGCCAAATCTGACCTCTGACACTTACTAGCTGTGTGATTATACGTAAATCACTTAACCTTGTTTGTCTCAGTTACTCATTTGTAAAATGAACTGGAGAAAGAAATGGTAAACCACTCCAGTATTTTTGCCAAGAAAACCACAAATAAGGTCACAAAGAGTTAGGGACAACTGAAATGACTGAACAACAACAGTAACAAATGATCTTGGATAAGACAAAAAGTTAGATCTTTAGTTTCACTTACCTCTAAGTGTAAGGAAGGCTTTCCTTCAAATATTTTAAAACTTTTTTTTTTAAAGAAGAGGTCCACAAGTTTCACTAGACTGCTAAAGGGGTCCATGACATGAAAAAATAGTTGAAAAACCTTGTGTTAAGTTTATGTATAACTATATTCTTTTCTTGAATGTTTCTAGCATCTTTTTTAATTTTTAGGGACATGGATTGTATACAAAATGTATCTCCCTAGATAAATGATTAAATTATTCATGACAAAAAGTATACATATCAAAATTTTGCTAAAATAATGAATTGTTCATGCCAAGAATGCATCAGTAATGTAAAGGATATCCTCTATTTGTGATACTCCTGATGACTCCGTGACTTCATTGGTGTGACTCTTCCATCCACGAGTGCCAAATGCAGCCACTCCACCACTGTAGCATCTCATCCTGCCTGATTTCTATCCATGCCTTTCCATAAATCTCCTATAGGCTTACCTCTGGTTCAATTCTTTTCATATTTCAGAGAAGCCAATGACCCAGAATAACAAAATATTAACTTGAAAGGATCTCAGAGTTGTTCTACAACGACCTGTTCCTTAACTGGAATCTTTTAAAGCAAATCCATTACAACTGGTCACCTACTGTTTTATTGAATTCTCTAGTTTGAGAGAACACACTATTCTCCCAAATAGCCCATTCCACTTTGGGGTATTTCTAAATCACTAAAATGTTCAGAAGTTGGTGATGATTCATTATTGTTGTTTCTTTTTTTTCTTGTATTAAGTTGAAATCAGTCTTTCTGGGACTTCCATTCATTGCTTCTAGTTCTACTCTCTTAATCCAAGCAGAACAAGTTTAATCTCTTTTCCTGTGAGAGCCTTTCCACTATTTCAATTCAGTTCAAGTGTTTCTTAAACATCCACTATGTGCAAAACACTGACATAAGCTCTGTGATAAGACTTCTTATAATTCTCACGCAAATCAAGTCAAGCTCACTGACCTCTTCCGAGACTCCACTTCCTTGCATTTTATTTATTTTTTTTAATCTTCAGGAAGCTATTTGCACTTACCAGTAGCTATCTTGGGCAGGTTGGTGGTATAGTGGATAGGACACTGGGCTTGGAATCAGGAAGACTCATCTTCATTTCAAATCTGGTCTCAGGCACATACTAATTGTGTGACCCTGGGCAAGTCATTTAACCCCGTTTTCATCATTTCCTCATCTGTAAAAATGAGCTGGAGAAGGAAATGGCAAACTATTCCAGTATCTTTGACAGGGAAACCCCAAATGGGGTCACAAAGAGTCAGATATAACTGAAAACAACAGAATAACAAATTAGCATTCATTAAGCTCCTATCACATTTTCCATCCATGTTTCATACCTTTTTGCTTACTCTTTCTTACAGTTTCTACACATTTCTTTTTTTCAAAATAATCTCAGTTAACAGTTATAAATATGACGAGTATTTATATCTAAACCTAGCTGTGTTTTGGTCAAAATGATGAGAAATGTATAAAAAAGTAGAACAAGAAGAAGTAATGATGGGATAGGAAAGAATCCATCACAAAGAGAATTTCACAGATAACCCAATAGATTGAAAAATGCCTATTGAGCAGAAGCATATTTGTTAATGATATGTAGTACCTTCAATAAATGCTAAAGATGGAATGAACTGGTCCCAGGATTAAAAGAGAAGAAAACATTGGGTTGGATGGAACTCATCAAATCAGGCAGTGCTTTTAAGGACACCAAGCATCTCACTGAAACAAAAGCTACTATTTTTTTTCATACAAACCTGTGATTGTATTCTACTCTCTACTGAATGAAAGTTTTGTCTCACCCAAAGAGCAACAGGGAAATATTTAGCAGGTCAGAAGAAGTAGAAATTTATTACCAGGAAAGAAATTTGGACCAAAGGCAGCAAAATTTATATCATGAAGGAGGTGTACGTTAAAAAGAAGGTGGGATGATTATGGATCATAAGCAAAGGATGACAGTTTGCAAACCCTGTGTTGTTTTGTTAGCCACACAATTGGATGGGTTGCAATCTAACCTGTTGGTGGAGTACAAACATCAGTGGAAATCTCAATTGTTTTGAAGAATCCATATTGGCTATTCGTCTCATTCGGTGTCTTTCTTCTTGAAAAAAAACATTAATGAAATATTTAATAAATCTTTTAGCCTATAATTGTGTGGGTATGAGCTTTGGGATTAATCTAAGAGCCTTTGTGATTTTTTGTTTCTTTCTCTAAACAAATTTCTTGCAATATAGTTTCCCTACCTTCATATATACTGCTCTTTAAAACGATGTTATCAAATATCAAGGTATATGTTTATTACATTTGGAAAAATTCATTAAATTTCTCATTAAATACATTTACTTCATTGGCAAGAGATAGAAAGTAACCTGCCATTATCTCCAAGGGGGTTTGTTTACTTATATTCGATGTCAGCTCTCCAAGGCAAGATGGTTAAACATGTATAAAATTAAGTGTTCTATGAAACTGACTCCAGTAACTCCTTTATATGTCTTTCCAATGAGAACCTTCATTTATCTTCTCATCCACCTACAACTTCTTTACGACTTCTGGCTTCATTAATATCATGACTGTCAAAGACGAAGCCATGCCTTTCCTCAATTAGTTAACATATTTATTAACTCATGTTATTGGACAAAGAATATTCATGTTACCAACAGTAAAATCAATGAAGGTAATCTAAGAGGCCCCATCATGAATGTATGTATTAAAGGAAGCCACACAAGACCAAGGATATTTATATTTTGTAATTTTGTTCAATTCATGGTTTTCTATGATGAAAAACATTTGCATACACACATAAAAATATATATTTTATATATATATACATATATGTATATACACAGATACATACATATATTTGAACAACTAAAGATTTTATATACTAGATGTGCTTAAAGTAAATCCAAAAATGGGAGTTATGAAAGTGAAAGTATGCAGTATTATTTGCGTTTTTTATTTCAAATAACATGTCCTTTGGTTGCTGATATTCACATTGTATCTAAACATTTATTTTTATTTGCTCAGAATTATTCCAGATTCTCTCCCAAATAAAATGTGCTCATCAAGCAAAGGAATAATCTAAGTCTCCTTCTGGTTAAGTTTAGTAATGCATTTTAGTGTATGGAATAAAATGTTATTTGGGGGAAAGACCAAGTCCCAAATCACTTCTCTTGCACAGCACATGTACCCTTAGGTCTGCTGACTTGATTTATGTATATTTATACTAAATAGGAAAAAAGCGGGACACCAGAGCTAAGCAAAAACACAACATAATTCAGATCCTAAAGGTAAATGTGATGAAATGCTGTGACTGTATGCTCTAGTGTTTTGAGCTTTTCCCTTTTTAAAAATAAAACAAACAAAAGCTTTTTTTTTATTTATAATTGGTGCTGTATTTGGTGATGGAATGCAACAACGAATGTGTGGGAGAATTTTCCCAACTATTAAAAAAAACCCTCCCACACAGAGATTAGCCTTTTTAGGCTATAGAGAAAAGTGACTATCTTTTGGCTATGTTGATTTGTATGCTTTCAATTGCCCTTCCCAACCCCCATCATGCCTGTCTTAAAACTAGTATTTTTAAATTTGGCTCAAGTAGCACATCTTTCATGAAGCCTTTCCTTATAATACCTACTGAAAATGATTTCAGCTTCATCTGATTTCAGTACATTTTTTATTCCCCTCATGCTTTTATCATATGTGGGTTTTCATTATCTGTATATCCGGGGAAAAATGCCATCTCCAGTCTGACATGAAATGATACCAGCTTCTTGAAAGGTATGCCAACATATTAAAAGATCTTATAGGCTTTACACATTACAAAAGCTTCAAGGAAGGATATGACAATGGACCTCAGGCCTTTTCACTAAGGAATTACTAACCTAAATGCAGAGAAGCTCTTCATCCTCATAGAAATTTGGCCTCCAGGTAATTCAAGTGTTGACCAGGGAATGTCATGAAATGAGACTTGTGATTGTGATTGTGTGTGTGTGTGTGTGTGTGTGTGTGTGTGTGTGTGTGTGTGTGTTGGATATGCCCTAATTAAACCAGTGATCTTTCAAAGAGATGGAATTTTATTACAAATAGCTTATCTCTTTCAAATGGTTTGCAAGCTCCATCAGGACAGAATACTTCTTTTATTTATCTTTGTACCTCTCCCAGTGCCTAACACAGCTTTCTGCATTTAAAAGGCACTTGACAAGTGCTGCTGAATGAAAAAAAAGGCCTATTCATGTATTTCAAAACTCTATTTTATGCTATTCATTGTTACTGTTATATTTTTATTGTGAATACACCATAGTGTTAGGCACTGGGGGGAGATACAAAGTTTTGATAGGAACTATCCCTTGCTCCCTTGAGCCTGTAGTCCAGTAACTCAGAGGCAACAAACTCAAATAAAAATGGAGGCCATTAAACCTTATATTGGGATTTCTACAGTCTGCATATTGACTTAGAAAACCACATATTAGCACTATCTATTCTCTATTCTATTTGATTTTGGTAAACATTTTCCATTTCCATTTTAATCTGTTCAGACCTCACTTCTCAAGTTGTGGGCTGCCAATTTTGACACATCTATAGTAGAGGAATACATCAAACAAAGATAATTATCTGCATCTTAGCCTGGGGTCCATAGATTCCAGCCCCATTCCCTTGCAAATGGTTCATGGATAGATATCTGTGCATAAGTGAAATTGGATCATGAAAAAAGTCCTCTTTATTTTCACAAACCTTTAATTTCTTCTGTAGTTCTAGGCATTTTTATTTTATGCATTTTAAAACATTCTTAGACTGGCTTCACCAGATGGACAAAGGGGCCTATGACACATACAAAAAAAAGTAGTTGAGGAACTCCTTCTGACTGGACTTATGCTTTTATTAATAATAGGATTTCTTCTCCCAAAGAGTTCAATTCTCTACAATCTACAGAGACTTACAGAAATGCATGCTGAGAGCACAGAGAAGTTAAGTTACTTTCTCAGTGTCACACAGAATATATATATTTTTTTAAGCAGAAGGAGAATTTGAACCCAGATTTTCCTATCTTCAATGTTGGCTCTCTATACACCATGCCAATCTGCTTCATTTACTAGTAAATCTTTAATACATATCAAATTTCTTAGAACCAATTAAAAATACATAATTTATGAGAGATAGAATCGAAGTGATAATAACCAAAAGAGATAAAATTCAAGAGAAATAGAAATTAAAGAGAAGATAATGGTTAGTAATTCTAGTGAAACTACTTTGTCCTTTAAGTAACATGGAGGTAAAGAGGGCAGTTCAGTCATAGGGCACAGTGTGAGAAATATAAAGAGGCTTGATGGGAAACTGAGTAGTCAATTTTGGTGAGGAGTGTTATAGAACTTTTTTTTTTTTAAATGAAGGATGCTCTAGGAAATAGTGGAGTGACATCCAGAAGCTTTCTGGACCCATAGGCCAGAAATGGATTGATTGAAAATCATCTCCACAAATTGGTTTATCTTTCAACTTTGTATAAAATTAAAATTTCAAACTATAGCTAGATTGCTCAGTAAACTGAGGGCAGGGAACAAGAAATATTTCTAGGTGTCAGTGTGCCTGGATTCAAATATTGCCTCAGACGTACTCAGAAGGTCATGTTATTATACCTTTGTAGCTCATAGTTTACTCATCTCTACAATAAGGGGGTTTGATCATAGTTACTTCCAAATTCAAATATATGAGCCTATGATCCTTTGATAAGGATGGAAAGGTAAAGTGTGGATAAATTGTAGAGGACCTTAATTCTTAGCCCAAATAATTTGAATGCTGTTTAAACAATAGGGAGCTATGAATGGCTTTGAACAAAGGAATAACATGATTAAATCAAAATGAACCAAAATGAATCTTGAGATGCTTGAGAATTTATTGGAGTCAAAAGGACTTTCAGGGAGGAAGGCCTGTTACACCAGAGTTATAAAGACCCTGAAGATGATAATGAGAGTCTATATTAACACTGGCAAGGTATTGTGAAGGTAAATTTCAGAGGACTCAGTAACTCATTAACTATGAGAGTTGAGATAGACAGATAAATCCAAGGTGAAAATAAGGTTTCTTACTTGACAATCAAGGTTAATAATTGAATCACTTAGAGAAGTCAATGGGTGTCACTGTGAGGAAAAAGATAAAGAGGTAAAATTGTGAACATGTGGAATGTAAGGTAGCAATGAGACAAAACAGCAAATTCCTATAAGAAGTTATAGATGTAAACTAGGTACCACTATCAAACAATATGAAAATATCAACTGAGAATTAATTAATATTTATACCTACATTGGACAAACTAGGAGCATCAGAGAAAATTATATTACATTGATTGGTGAGATAAAATGTGTAGAGGACCGTACCAAGGCTGATGCTATTATCGTAACTTTCAAAGCTGCCTTTCTAAAAAATTTCATATGCAAACACTTCCTTGGAACCAGTCCCAGTTGTGGTAGAAGGATAGCAGGCTAGGCTAAAATAAGGGATGATATAGTTAAAGCATTTTGTGAAAAAATAGGATATTTAAATCAGAAGAGTTTAATAAGAGGCACCCTGGGGCACTAAGAAAATTGGCAGATGTTATTACAATGCTACTCCTTGTAAAGAGAAATTCCCCAAGGATTTTGAGAGGATAAAAGTATGCCCATTTTTAAAGGAAGGAACAAAAGGGTGATCCTGATCATTTACACATCAGTCAGTTTAGCATGAAATCTAGAAGACTGAAGAATAATAGAGTTTGGTAGAAGAAAGTTGTTGAAGAGAAATAAAGACGTTGCAGAAATGTGTTAAATGGCATCAAGGCTGTATTCGTATGTTTCTAATGCTAAATTTCTGTTGTAATGTGACTTTGGAAAAAGGAATAAGAGTATTTATTGTAGTCAATAATTTAAATGAAACTCTAAAATAATATCAGTGCTGAATATTTTTGCTATTTCTTTAAAGAAGAGCAGGCCTTAGGGCCATGAATCAGTGAGCTGTGGCAGTTACCAGACTTCTCAACCCACAAAGGCCAAATACCACTTGGCAGGTTAGTGGGAAAACTGCTGTATTGGGTGAGAGCAGTCCAGGCTCAACCCTGGGGGTGGCGGAGGTGGCATGTTGGTGGTGGTGGCAGCAGCAGGAAGCTAAAGCAGCTGCTTCAAGAGCTCTGGCATCAGCAGCTTCCAGAATCCCTGGCCCAAATGGTGAGAGGAATCAATCTGTAGATCAGAGTGGGAGTGCAGGGAGCACTTTACTGGTGCAGAGAAAGCTTTTTCCTGCTTGGATCTGGGTCATTGTCCTGGTTGGTCATTCTTAGGGGTGGAGGAGCACTGGTGTGGGAGAGATTGCTGTGTAGAAGTAGCACTGAAAGCAGCAGTGCAGCCCCTAAAGCTCAGGACAAAGCACTCTCTACTCTACAAGCATTCATACCCTGACAAAAAGCTCAAAGGTCAATTAGTCGGAACATGACCAGGCAGCACAAAAGGACTTAAACTCAAACTCAGACTATAGAATCATTTTTTGGTGACAAAGAAGATCAAAACATGCAGCCAGAAGAAGCGAACAAAGTTATAGAGCCATCAAAAGTCATCAAAAGCCACCAAGAAAAATATGAATTGGTCTCAGACCATAGAAGAGCTCAAAAAGGATTTGGAAAAGCAAGTAAGAGAAACAGAGGAAAAATTGGGAATAGAAATGAGAATGATGTAAGAAAATCATGAAAAAGACATCAACAACTTGCTAAAGGAGACCCCCCAAAATACTGAAAAAATGACTCCTTAAAAAGAGACAATCCAAAGGGCAAAAGAGCTCCAAAAAGCCAATGAGGAGAAAAATGTCTCAAAAGGCAGAGTTATCTAATTAGAAAAGGAAGTCCAAAAGACCACTGAAGAAAATACCACCTTAAAAATTACATTGGAATAAGAAGAGGCTAGTGACTTTATGAGAAATCAAGAAATTATAAAACAGAACCAAAGGAATGAAAAAATGGAAGACAAGGTGAAATATCTCATTGGAAGAACCACTGACCTGAAAAATAGATCCAGGAGAGATAATTTTAAAATTATTGGACTACCTGAAAACCATGATCATAAACACAGCCTAGACATCATCTTTCAAGGAATTAGCAAGTAAAACTGTCCTGATATTCTAGAACACGAAGGTAAAATAGAAATCAAAAGAATCCACGGATCATCTCTTGAAAAAGATCCCAAAAAGAAAACTCATAGGAATATTATAGCCAAATTCCAGAGTTTCCATGTCAAGGATAAAATGCTGCAAGCAGCCAGAAAGAAACAATTTGAGTACTGTGGAAACACAATCAGGATAAGACAAGATCTAGCACCTTCTACATTAAGGGACTGAAGGGCTTGGAATATGATATTCTGGAGGTCAAAGGAGCGAGGAATAAAACCAAGAATCACCTACCCAGCAAAACTGAGCATAATTCTCCGAGGCAAAATCTGGACTTTCAATAAAAAGAGGACTTCCAAGCTTTCTCGATGAAAAGACCAGAGCTGAATAAAAAAATCGATTTTCAAATACAAAAATCAAGAGAAGCATGAAAAGACAAACAAAAAAGAAAAATCATAAAGGGATTTAATAAATATGAACTGTTTGTTTACATTCCTACAAGGAAAGATGATGTTTGTAATTCGTGAGACCTTTCTTAGTATTAGGATAGTTGAAGGGGATACATAAACACACACACATACATACATACATACATACATATATGTATATATATATGTATATATACATATATGTATATATACACACACAAATACATATATAGACAGAGGGGGCACAGGGTGAGTTGAATATGAAGTCATAATATCTAAAAAATAAAATAAAATTAAGGGATGAGAGAGGAATATATTGAGAGAGGGAGAAAGGGAGAGATGGGATGGGGTAAATTATCTCACATAAAAGTGGCAAGAAAAAGCAATTCTATAGGAAGGGAAGAGGGCTCAGGTGAGGGGGAATGAGTGAATCTTGCTCTCATCGGATTTGATTTGAGGAGGGAATAACATACACGCTCAACTGGGTATCGTACTCCACAGGAAAGCAGGGGGAAGGTGTAAGAAAGTGGGGATGATAGAAGGGCAGGTAGATTGGTGGAGGAGTTAATCAAAAGCAAACACTTTTGAAAAGGGACAGGGTCAAGGAGAAAATTGAATAAAGGGGGACAGGATAGGATGGAGGCAAATACAGTTAGTCTTTCATAACATGATTATTGTGGAAGAGTTTTGCATATTGATACATTTGTGGCCTATGTTGAATTGTTTGCCTTCTTAGGGAGGGTAGGAGGGGAGGGAAGAGGGGAGAGAATTTGGAACTCAAAGTTCTAAAAGTGGCTGCTCAAAAAAAAGTGTTACAACCTATGGGGTATAGAAATCTATCTTGCCCAAAAGAAAGTGTGGGGAAAGGGGATGGGGGGAGTGGGGTGACAGAAGGGAGGGTTGACTGGGGAATGGAGCAATCAGAATATATGCCATATTGGAGGCAGGAGAGGGTACAAATGGGAGAAAATTTGTAATTCAAAATTTTGTGGAAATCAATGTTGAAAACTAAGAATATTAAATAATAAAATATGAAGAATTAGTAAAAAAAAAAAGAAAATGTGATGTTAAAAAAAAAAAAGAAATGTAACAAGTGGAGAATGCAAAGTAATTGACTCAGGGAACCACACAGAGCATTATCTGTCATTCCACTCATCAGGGTGTATACATGTGAACAGAAATGTAACCAAGAGCCAAGCCTGGAATCACATCCTTTTTATTATTAACTGAATCAGATAAAAGGATAGCAATGCCACTTGGTGGTTAAAGGCTCAATAAGACAGGGAATATCAAATGATTAAATTGGAATCTCTCAAGTATCTGAGATCAACATTAATTTCCCTCTGAATACAAGACATGAAGGGAAAAAGAAACACATTTACTGCAATGATTTTTATTACATAAGCATGTGGGTACTGTGTAGAGCAAGCTCTGGCTGATTCCATAGATATCCTTTCAAATCTATCCTTCTCCTCCCTAGGCGAATGGTAAAAGGTGAGATAAGAAGAGGGAAAAATCAAGTATATTATTCCTGTAACCTTCCCCTCCTTCACTGCTAGCACCTTCACTCTACGATTACCGCATATTTACAATGTATAGTTTTTATGTAAATGTATTATCTTCCCCATTAGAAGGTGAGTGCCTTTCTTCATGTCTACTGAGCTTAGCACAGAGCTGATAAATGGTAGATACTTAATAAATGCTTCTTGTTATTGCTGCTGCTGTTAATGATGATGATACTGTTGTGAGTGGAAAATGAAATGAGGGAGGAAAACAAAGCATATTGATTTAGTAAAGCAATGCATGTCAATTACCTAAAAAATTGGGAAAAGACTTCCTCAATTTAGGCCTGGATCCCAAATACAGGGAGACGGACTTTTATACGTGAAAAATAATCAGGCAAATAAGGCCAATTAATGAAAAGGAAACAATACATCATTAGGTAATCTGATTTTTAATTTGATGAAAGATTAGCAACTTTCCAAATTGAGAAGGGGCTAGTAAACAGGTGTGTGCTGATAAGCAAAATAGCCTTTGTTTTCTTTGAGTAATTCAGTGAGCCTTACTAGGTGCTAAGCCCCAGGCCCAAACCCCATCAGGTGTTAACCAAATCTATGTGGATGTGAACCTCCCAGGGTCCGAAGGGGAGGGGCCAACTCAAGAACCAATTGCCAGAGCCTGAGCTCTTTTTGATGATGTCTGATGCCCTATAAAAAGGGAGGACAGAACCATTTGTGTGGGGCTCTGGAGATGGTGTTGATGAGCAGACTCTGGGCAGCTGTAGCTAAGGAGCCCTCCAGCTTGTAAACCTGGATGCTGAGACTTTGTTGAACTCTAGTAACTCTGTGTTGGGATTTGAATCAGACAAAGTCTGTCTGTTGATGTTCGTAATTTATTTGCATTTTGGTTTGAAGTTCAGGGTGCTGGTTTTTTCCCCTGAACTAACTGAATGATATTTGAATTAAAAGTAAGCTTGTCAACCCCTTCACCTTGCTTTCCTTAATTAAGCAGATCGAAAGAACCTGTGCTGTTGGCAGCTTTCTGGGTGCTGGCTGTGGGTGAATCTCATACCCCCACAGAAGCTGCTAGCCGGATTGTTCAAACAAGGTGCAATTGCCTGAATTGAGAAAAGGAGGTGTCCCACTGCCCAAGTGTCTGTAAACAATCAAGAGAACATGGAAATAATAGCCGATTGACCAGTAAGGGTACAGTTTTCAGATAAGATTATTAATTTCTTGAGACATTGTGAGAAAACCCTTTTCATCAACCTTTAGATCTGTCTGTATTTCTTGTCAGTATAACCTAGGTCCTTAGTTAAGGGTCTCTAAGCAGCAGGGAGAGGTGATCCAGTTTCCAGCCACACAGGGCTATCTTCAAATACTGCAATAAGGTTTTCTCCCAGTTCCCACAAAGACAGAACCTGGACTAAACCCATAATTGAATAGAAACTAAGTTCAGTCCAGAACTGAGTCACAAGATGGGTCAGTGTCGTTCACCCAATTCTCATAATTAACTATTTGGTTTCCCCATCTCCTCAATACTGATGAGAATGATTGAGGGCTACAGGAAAGGAATGAGGAAATAAGGGAAAATGGAAAATGAAAGTTAGAGAGAATGACTAGTTGATTGAAGGCAGAGTAATAATCTACTGATGAAAATGGAAAGGGGTGGAATCAAAGATTCATACAGTAGAGTTCCACTTGATAAGGAGATTAGCAATCCCATTTTCAGACTGATAAAAATGGGGAGAAATTGGAGGATAATGTCAAATAGTGTTTAATGAAGTAAGTGGGGAGAAAGGGGAGCTTGTAGCAAATGGTCTCTATTTTTTCATTAAAGTAAGAGGGGATAAAAAAAATTAAAAAAAAAAAAACAAAAAAAAAATTAAAAAAAAAAGTAAGAGGGGATGCCCTCAGTTACAGGGGAGTGGAAAGGGTATGTGAGAAGAGAGAAGAGAATGTTGGCAACAGCTTCTGTGTGGAATAGGATAGATAATCAGAGGGATAGGGAAAAATGTAAAAAAAAAAAACAGATTTCATTGCTGTAGCTAGAGTTCCATTGAGATTTGGTAACCTAAATTTGTAGTGTATTCCATCATCTCAGTTGTGTGCCTTAATCTAGGTCTGTTTTGCAGGATTAAGTAGAAGTAGAAAAATAGATCTTTATACTAATCTAGGACTTACTCCTTTCAAATTTGAAATAATCTGAAGAGAGTACAAGATGATAAGACAAGTATTAGATCCAATAACATTTATTAAGTGTTTATTATGGGCCAGGCATTGTGCTAAGCACTGGGGTTATAAATAATAAAGAGGAAGATTGTCCCTGTTCTTAAGGATCTTACTGTCTAAAGAAGACAAAATGAGTCAGGAAAGCTTCAGGGAGGGGGCAATGTTTAGAGACACTAGAGATTATTCTGTTCTGTGGTATTGAAATCAGCGAGGGAAGCATATGCAAAGTGGAGTGAGGTGATAGTCTACTTTCTGTTCTCTATAAAGGAAGGCATTAAGAGGAGTTTGGTACTCCACGATCCAGCTCTCCAATTAGAGGGGAGAGGAGATTGAGAGAGATGAAGACATTCAAAGCTTAATTTAGCAGCACGGTTATGAGTTTAGAACTGATGAAGTTATCCTGGGAGGAACACCTTGTTCAGTGGAGTTGAAACCAAGAAAGGCAGCAGATCCAAAGTAGAGTGAACTGAGCATCCAATTTCTGCCCTCTATAAAGAAAGGCATTGGGTATATTTGGGTACTGATTCCTCTAACCCTCCAATCAGAGAGGAGAGGAGGCTGAGTTCAATCAAAGCTTTAGTTAGCAGCATGTTGGTGAGTTTAGAAGTGATGAGATTAACACATAGTGTGAAAGTTGAAATATGTGAAAATCTGCCTTTCATTTTAATTATTAAGAAATCAATATATTCCTGTCAGCAAAAGGAAACATTTCAATTCTTCAGAGTTCTTAAAATTTCATTGACTGTGTCAAAGATTCACATGACAAAATCAAAATCTGGTTATGTAAAAACTATATTTTTACTCTCTTGTGGTTAAAAAAAGACTGTTTCAAGACTGGCATATACTAACTGTAACCCTGGATAACTTATTTAACCTCTGAGGGCCTCAGTGTCCTGATTTGTCAAACAGGGAGTTTGAACTTGATGATCTCCCTTCCAACTCAAAATTTATGAAGTCCTAGGAAGAAAACTCATTAACTTAGTGGATAGGAATTAGATCTGTGGTTCCATTGGTATAGACTCTATAAATAGAGAACTGCCAGAGAAAGAAGCCTCTTCTAGCAATACACATAAATGTGTTCCATGAAATGTATATCTGACTATTACAGTGGTAGTTGAAGTGACTTACCCAAAGTTGTGTAGCCTAGGTTTTGCAGAGGCAGACTCTGAGCTCAACTCTTTCTGATTTCAAGGATGACTCTCTATCCATGAAACCATGCTACCTTACAGATGACTGTTGCCTAATGGCTGACAATAGAAAGTAGCATGCAATTAAGGGGTCAGTGTTTGAGAAACTGTTACAAGGCTTCATCAACCATGTCTTAAAATATTGAAATGAAGAACTTTTGCTTTGAGATATGAAATATCTAGAGACCACCAGAAAGAATTCATTTACTTAGATACTGACTTGCCCGATTAAAAGAACTTTAAAACATAAAGGGGATAAGAAAATGATTCTAGCTACTTCTAAACCAGACTCGGTAGAATTCTTTCAACTAGTATCAAAGAAGATTAAATATTTAAAAGTCATAATTCCCACTCTTTATGTGGTACAATGAATATAGCATTGGACTTCAAGTCAAAAATTCAGATATTTAGTCAAGAAGCATTAATTAATCACCTACTATTTATTAGCCACTGTGCTGAGGGAAACAAAGAATGGCAAAGAGAAATCCTGCTCTTGAGGAATTCACATCTAATAGAAACAACAAGTGAGTAAGTGTGTAAAAATAAGACATATACAAGATAAATTTGGTGTCATTGTTGAGCCATTTCATTCATGTCCAATTCTCTGTGACCCCATTTTGGATTTGGGTGGCAAAGATATTAAAGGGACTTCTCATGTTCTTCGCCAGCTCATTTTGCAGATGAGGAAACCAAAGAAAACAAGGCTAAGTGACTTGCCCAGGGTCACACAGCTAATAAGTGTCTGAGGCTGGTGTTTGAACAAAGATCCTTCTGACTCCAGGGCCAGTGCTATATTCACTGTACCACCTAGCTACCCATAAGATACATTGGTGATAATCAATGGAAAAAAAAGATATTAGCAGTAAGGGAGAATCAGTACAGGCTTTTTAACTGACACTTGAAGGAAGCTTGGGAAGTCAGGAGATGGAGAAAAGGAAGCAGAGAACTCTAGGCATCTGGCACAGTGATTGGGGGGGGGCACGGTATGGAGTTGGGAGATAGAGTGCCTTACTTGAGAAACACCACATAGCCTGATGTGATTGGACTGGAGAGTACAGGGGGAGGGTGCTGACTAAATTTTTTAAGAAAACTGGAAAAGTAGCAGGGGAGCAGGTTATAAAGAGATGTGAATGCCAAACAGAGGGAATTTTATAATTGATCCTCAGATTAATAGGAAGCCTCTGGAGTTTGTTGAATAGGGGGTGAGATGGTCCAATATGTGCTTTAGGAAGATCAATTTGACAGCTGAGTGGAAGAGGTTTTACAGTAGAAAGAGACTTCAGGAAGGGATAACTTCCTTACTTGTCATGTGATTCTGAGCAAGTCAATTAAACTTTTTTAGCTTCAGTTTCTTCATCTGAAAAATAGGGATAAAATAGAATAATAAATGAAAATAATTTGCAAACATTATGGTGCTGTTTATTTTTTTTTCTTATTATTGCCATGCAGGAAAGCAAAACAAAAACCTGAGAAGCTATTTGTCTTCTTAAGTTCAAATATGCAGTACAAAGCTTCACTAATTCCAAATGCAGCATTTTGTCCATTTACCCATGCTGCCTGCTCAGGAATCTATAGCAGGCTGTCATCAGTTAAGGAATAGAGATTTTAGTGCTAGGTAGTAGATAAAAACTATGGATCTTCTCAAAGTGCAGATTGTAGTTCAGGAATGGAATATAACAATAAATAAAAAGCCACATATTATTCACAAGAAACTGAAGAGTTTTAAAGAGAGGCAGAATAATATCATATAATGAGAAAATATTCACCTGAATGAATGAACGAATAAATGATCGAATGAATAAGTACCTACTATCTGCCAGGTAATGTGCCAAATGCTGTGGATACAAATACAAAAGTGAGAAATTTTCTGCCCTCAAGGATGTTATATTATGAGAGAGGGAGACAACACAGAAAAGAGAGAGGTGGCTAGGCAATGGAGTTTTTGTCTGGGGAGTAAAAGAAATAATGAAGTAGAGTGACAGGCCAAACCACTGTCATGACCCTTCGAGATGTGGAAGTGAGACTGATGTGGTTACTGTTCCATGGAAAATAGGTGCAAAAAGGAGCAAAGTATATGTGGCAGCAAGACTGATAGAAAAATACTCCCAAAATATTTTAGATAGAAGAATGGATAGATGTGAACCGTGGCCGCAGGCCAGCTGAATCTGATTCTTTACACTGATTTTACTCGTCCAATAAATAATCAAACTGGAATCCTATGGAAGAGCTCCAAGCTTACCGTCTTAACTCAGGGAGTTTCTGAACGGGGTTGTTTCAACTGGAAAGTAGAAGGGCAAATGGCAACCTTTCCCAAGATATCTTGAATGGAATTCTATCTATTTGAGTGAGGAGTTATGATGGGAAGTATTTGGGTAAAGAGGTGACAGAAGTCTGTCCACTAAGTTTCCAGAAAAGGAGGTGCTTAAATACAATGATTATTTGCCAATTATGATCTTATAATCAAAGATAAATAGAACTGATATATACATATATGATACTTTCGATATTATCCAGTCCAATTTATTATTTTCCCACTTTGGGTAGGGGCACTGAGATTCAAGGAAGTTTAGGTCAATTTGGTAATAAGTAACTATCTAAATTTATAAACCTTTTCTAATCACCACTTGAAACTTAACATGAAAAAATAACTTCAGCTGTTGTAACAGGAACACTCCCCATCAAGTTAGCTGTAAAGTACATGTATTCATTTTGTGATCATAGAATTAGTTCCTTAGACTTTTTAAGAGCTAAATGTTTTTGATCAGCTGATAACAAAAATGAAAAACCAAACCCTATGCATTGGATCGATGACAGCAACACTTAAATAAGTTGTGGTGTCTGAATATAATGGAGAGGCAACATTGCATAGTGGATAGAAAATAATGCCCTAAATTTATAAAAATAATGATTTAAATCCTTCCTCAGCCCTTTATTGGTAACATGACATTGCACAAGCCATTTTTTGTCTCTCAGTATCACATTCAACTGTATAATACTGGTAAATTTCAGAGCAGTTACCAGATTTGTTTTGGGAGAGAAGATTTCTTCACTTAGAATTCCTTATAGCACTTAAATTGCAGGTTAGGACACCCAAAAATCAAATATGAAGATTTCAGAGAACCCCAGAAAGCACAAAGAAGATAATGATAACCATCATAATAAATACAATGAAGATGATGGTAACAATTATATAAACAAAGAATACAACAATATAAAATGAAGAGAGTGTTAAAAAAACAACAGAACTCAGTTCAAACACAATGAATAGCCAGTGCTTATTCAAGATAACTGAAGTTAGAGACTACTTCCTTTCTATTAAATGGCAGAATATAAGGGCAGAATATTACATATGCTGTCAGTTCTGATATTAGGCAGTTTTGTTTAACCACATATTTAGTGTTTTTTTAAGGGACATACGATGGGGTAAGAGTGAGTTTGTTTATGGAGAAGTGATTGCTATGTCAAAACAAAACATGCCAATAAAATACAATACATCAGAAAAATGCTTGGAAACAAAAATCATTTCTCCTATTTCCGTTTACAACAGTGGGTCCCTTCTAATAACAACTGGAGAGTAGTCAGTTCTGTCTTTCATCCAAGTAATTAATTTTATGTATAAATGAGAAGAGATTCTTTGGAGGCACCCCATGCCCTAACCCCCACCTGAATAGTTTAGGTTAGTTGTGAAAGCTAAGCACACATCTAGGTGTTCTTGACAAGTAACAGCTTTCAAGTGTCTGCCTGAAAAGTCACAGGGCACTTGTAGCATTGGGGTTGATGGGAGTTCAGTCAAAGATCCTTGTTTGGGAGCAGAGGAGAGCATTCCAGAGTAAATGTGAAAAACAGCAGAGCCTACATGGCACAGTAAAGATGATTTTAACAAATGGTTCCCTCCTCCACTGCCCCCTCCTATCACAACAGCATACCCCTTTACTTGAGAAGGAGCAGATGTAAAACTACATTTAAACTCTAAGATTGAATTAATAAAGGTCCAGAAATGTCATTCGTTTGTCATTGTGGCTGTGCTTTCAGAAGGCTATGGACAAATACATTTTGTGCAAGAATTTTGAAATGTTGTCCCATGGAAAAAGCTCTGGATCTGGAGCTTAAGCATCCATGTTCAAATTTCAGTTTTTCCACTTACTTCCTTGGGTTTTCACTTGTAATTTCTCAGCCTCAGTTTCCTCATTTATAACATGGAGAACATGAACTTGAAGACCTCTGAAGTCTTCTCCATATCCTAAGATCTTATGAATTGCTAAAAGAACTCCTTCTAAGTAAATGCCTTTTAAAACATAGTTTGGATAGGACCAGTAGCATCAGAAGGCTTATTAATAATAATCAAAAACTTTGTTAAACGATGTTTTTATTTTTTTTAAAAAAAGCAACCTTTTCTTACTTTGAGCCTTCTAATTTCTCTAATTAGGAATTAGTTCTTTTGAAACCTGCAATCATAAATAAGCCTCAAACAAGATAAATATTAATAATGTGAAGATTAAAGCATATGAGAATTAAAACTTATGATATAGGAATAGGTGCTCTTTTTGTTGCTCTCAGAAGAATTTAGGATTCCCACCGGACTCCATCACCCATTGGTTTATATCACTTGCTGGCATCCATCGCTACAAGATTCTCCTCTTATTTACTTTAAGCTTCATTATCATTTACAGTTAGCACAATTTCCAGAAACAATTTAGAATTCTAGGTTCAGTGCTGAAAGGAACTACAAAGAGCATATAGACCAAACCCTTCATTTTTGCAGAGAAAGAAACCCAGGCCCAAGCAAGCTTGAGAGACTTGTCTAAGGTCAAGCAGAGAACAGATAACACCACACTTTCCTAGGCTATCTCAATCACTACAAGTTTTCTGGACGAACAGATACATGTGTTACTAAATAGAATTGTAAAACCACAATTGGCTGGGACCTCAGAAACAATCCATTCCAGCCACCTCATTTTACAGATGAAAACACTGAGGCCCTGGGAAGTAGTGATTTGCCCAAGTTCGCATAGTAAATGTCAGAGGTCAGATTTAAACCTAGATATTCTGCTATCAGAGTCAATGTCCTTCCCACTTTACCACCTTACCTCTCAGGGACCAATGTAAAGTGATTATGTTCATTTCAATTGACCTCTAACTTTAAAATAATTTTAAAATATTTCAATAAATGTTAGAATACATTAGAAAGATTTGCAGTAAAATTTGCACCAGGAAATAAAGTATTTTTTTTAATTCCTGCTAATTGACATTTATATGAATTTAGATAATAGAAACACTTTGGTTTAACCTTTAAATGTAAGTTTCCTCCTTTCAGAGTACTTTAGAACTCTGATTTAAGCCTTCTTTAAAACCATATTACCTTCACAGATGCATGTGTAACCACTTCCATCCTTCATATATTATTTAATTATTATCCGCATTTCCCTCCGGTCAAGGCAGGCATTGATATAGAAATTATAGCCCACTTGTACCTATTCCTCATAAAGCAAACAAAAGAATATTTTCTTTTATTCCTTCCTAAATTCATGATTCTTAACACTAACTTGAAAATAACTTCCCCATAGATTTGTCAAGTGCATTAGAATGTTCTTGAAAAATTGAAGAACAGATCAATAAAAATTTTGATTGGGGCAACCAAACCTTATAACCAGAATTTAAACAATTTTATATATTTGGAAAGAAGATAGAAAAATAATCAAATAATTCATAACTTTATTATTATTATCTCATTCATCTTATCTATTTCAAAGGAGTGTTGATAGAAATGGTCTTGGATAAGTATCTATTTTGCTATTCCTTTCTTTTTTTACTTGCATTATCGTAAATTTCTTTTTGTTGTTGAGTTTCAGATAGTGATGGCAAGCAGGGTGGGACTTTTTGCTTTTGTTTTTGTTTTGTTTTTGTTTTTTTTTTTTTTAAATTAGGAGTGCTTCTCAGCACTAAGGCAGTCAAGTACCTTTGATGAATCTTGCCTTTCAAATGTAATGCCAAGGAAAGTGGATTTTTGTTGTCTTTTGTTATAGAGTGCTTCTCAGCACTAAGGCAATCAAGTGCCTTTGATCAGTCTTGCCTTTCAAATGCCATTAGGAAAGCAAAGTGGGACTTTTGTTGTTTTTTTGTTTGAGTGCTTCTCAGCACTAAGGTGATCAAGGGCCTTTGATTGAGTCTTGCCTTTGTTTCAATCAAGAATCATTGATTGAAAACAATGTATATGATGTAGTGCTAGTGATTAAAATCTTTCCCACACCCCTTTCGCTAAGTAGACTCTGAGCCCGCAGGGCCCTCAACAAGGTATATGAGCTCTGAGGTTGGCATTTTGCTTTGGGGGGTTTCACTCATTGGAAGAGTGTTGGTGATTTGGCCAGACAACACCCTGGGTAGCAGTCAAGAGCCCTTCCCCATCCCACCACACCCCTGGTTTTGCAAACCCAGATGTTGGTGCTTCTCTCTCTGGTAAATGTTTAGGTATTGCTTGTACAGAGAACTAGAAGACTGTCTGCTGATTTGTGTTATTTTGCTCTGTCTATATAATTTATATATATATATATGTATTTACATATATATTTATAAATATATTAAATATTTATAAATATATTAAATATATATATATTTATGTATATTTATAAATATACATATACTTATATATATATTTTTTGTTTATATAATTTCTGCTTGTAATTTCTGTTTGTATTTGCTCTGAAGTTCAGGATGCTGAGGTTTTTTGCCCTGAACTAAGTGAATAATGTATGTGTGTTTAATTAAAGTGAAATTGTTAACCCCTTAAAGTCACTTTCCTTAGAAAAGCAGATCAAAGTATCTGTACTAGCAGCCCTCCTGTGTGCTCTTGGTCTTTCACCTTCACAGCAGCTGCTAGCAACATCATTGTTACACAGATACAAATAGTCTAAGGAAAAATTGATATCATATTACTATTCTTTAATACTTAATGCCCTTTACTTATTTATTAAGTTTTATTTGTTATAGTTTATTTAATTAACTTGGTATGGCATTGATAATTAATTTAACTTAGGTAGAATTGTCATTTTTATTATATTGGCTCAAGTAACCCATGAACAATTAAAATTGTTTAGTTGTTTAGATCTGTCTTTATTTCTATGAAAAGTGTTTTGTAAATGTGTTCATGTAATCCCTAGGTTTGTCTTGCCAGATACACTCTCAAGTATTTTATACTATCTGTTTTTATTTTAAATGGAATTTATCTTTGTATCTCTTCCTGTTGAGTTTTGTTTATAGTATAAAGAAATGTTGATGGTTTGTCTGGGTTTATTTTATATCCTGCAACTTTGGTGAAGTTATTTATTGTTTCATCTAGTTTGTCAGTTGATTCTCTAGGTTTTCTAAATATGCCATCATATCTGCAAAGAGAAATAGTTTTGTTTCTTTATTGCCTATTTTTATTCATTCATTTTTGTAGGTATTTTTACTTTATTGCCTTCTTCTTATCTGTGTCTTAAAGTAGTGTCGGCATAGTACATTTTCTTGGTCAGGTTCTTTGTTTGTTGTTTTTTTTTTTTCATTTTCCCAACATGTTTCTTGATTTGTAACATTGTGTTAATGTTGGTCTCTCTTCCTAGCTTGGAGGGATGAGGGGCACTGGCTCTAGCTTCTGACTTTTTAGCATGACTCTTTCGAGAGCTAGTTCTTGAAAATTGGAAAATTCCACTACTTCCAAGATGGTGTGATCTTGGGAAAGGTATGGCCACTGATCTTCTGATGTACACTCTGGTCTTTATCCAGGAAAGGCCCCTAATCCCTTCAGACTAGAAACAATAGTGTTCCTCTGGGTCCCTGATCCCTTTGGATCCCCCAAAAATATTCTTTTTAGAACTTCTATCTCCTTTTGATTAAAAGTGCTTTTCCCTACCCTTGAGCTATGACCCAGAAGTAGGCAATGGAGTTACCAAACAACATATGGTCCTGTGTCTAGTGCTAGCACACTAAAAGCAATGTTTCTGGTAATCTCTTTCTATCTAGTTTCCATGTTTCCTTATCATCTCTGTCTTGAGAAATCCTGATGCTGCTGAATTTTCTGTTGCCAACACCTAGGCTGCTACTGATGTTTTATCCACATGGGTGAGCTTCCCCCCATCCCCACCCATGTCATAGATCTCTTTCCAATCTCTTATGTTGTCTTGGGCTGAAAGACTATCTCACTCTGACCTTTTGTTGGCTCTGATATTCTAGAATTCTATTTGAGGTTTTATTTTAGGGTTGTTTGGAGAAAAATGTTGGGGGAACTCTGCTGAATTCTTTTCCAAACCACTAACTTGGCTCCACCCCCAGAAGTCATAAACTCCTGAATGGGAAAAAACTTTCTTTAATTCGTTGTGGCAACATCCTCATTCTGGATCAATGTATAAGATTTTTTTTTGTTTAATTTAAAGAAATAATTGCAATAATTATTACTCATCCATTTATTTAGCACTTCTGCATCAATATGTCATTGGTTGACTTCATTTGAGTGTTATCCACAAATACATCTTTATTCCACTTTGTGATCTTAAATGCTTCATAGGCGCTATCTAGAGATAGAATACTTTCAATTACAGTAACAAAATCCAGTGGCATATCACTGTTGTTAGCCTTTATTATGATAAGCTCATGTCACCCATATCCTTAAAAAAATGTCACTTTATCCATCCTTCCCTACCATCATTCTATATCATTCCTTTCTTTATGGATAAACTCTCTGAAAAGGCATGCTGTAATCAATGCCTCCATTCCTTTTTTCTCCCTCTCTTCTTAACTTTCTGAAGGTTAGGTTCCCTCTTCATCATTCAGCTGAAACCATTCTGCCCAAACTTACTAATGATTACTTTATCACCAAATCTGTAGCCTTTCCTCAACTCTCATCCCTCTTGACCTTTCAGCAGTCTCTTACACTCAAGCATCATTTACTCTTTGATATTGTCTTCTGTCTAGTTTTTTGACATTACTCTGTTATGGTTCTCCTCCCAATTGTCTAACTTCTCCTTAATCTCCTGTGCTGGGATGGGGCAGAGCCAAGACGACAGAGTGAAAGCAGGGACTCACCTGAGCTCTCCCCAAACCTCTCTCAAATACCTCTAAAAATGAATATGAATAAATTCTAGAGTGGCAGAATCCACAAGGAGATAGCATATGGCAGATTTCCAGCCCAAGACAATTGGGAGGGTCGACAGGAAGGTTGTGCTACAACAGTTGGGAGAGAAGCACAGTCTAGTGCACAGGCTGCACCAGCACAGACTCAACCATAGCAAGGCTGGAGCAGGCCCCAGCAGACTGAATCACTAGCAGCAGTGGCAATTCACAGACTCCTCATCACAGAACAGGAGTCTGTCAGAACTGGGTGAGAGATAAGTGCAGTCCTGCACAGGGCCTGTGGCAGTGGCAGCAGCTACTCCTGGAGCTATCAGACCACAGACAATGATTGTAAGTCACCTATTTAAACTTCTGGGAGCCAAGAGGGCTGAGGAAGCAGTAAGTCACTTTCACCCTCCATTGCTGACCTTGAAAAAAACCAGAGAATATTGCCCCAGGAAAATCCTGGAATAGCAGAGCCAGCAGAAAGACAGGCTACAGCAGCCTTTTAGTTCAGGAGGCTAGGGGGATTCACAGGAAAGGTTTCTCTTGCTGTGGTTGAAGGGAAAAATACAGGACAGGAGGGGTCCCAGCAACCCAGCAGCAAGGCCCACCTCAGCAGACCAGGGGGAGAACATGAGCCTAAGGTTGGAGGAGCAGCCAAGCACCAACACCAGGCACACACCACTTCTAGCTCAGCACCAGGTAAACTACCAGACCACTACAACATCCACCTGCCAGCAACTGAGGCTTCAGCACAGAAAACCAGTAGCCAGACCCCTAACCCTCAGCAAAAGAAGTCTGGGACAGTGCCCCCTGAGCCCCAGAAGCTGAGATCAAATTTAAAAGCCAGAAAAAATCCAAACAACATGAGCAAGAAGAATAAAAAAATCAATGACTGTAGAGAAGTATCTTGGTGATGACCACCTGAAAGAGACCTCAGATTGAAAATGCCAAAGAATACTATAGCCAAATTCCAGAATTATCAGATTGAGGAGAAAAATACTTGCAAGCAGCTAAAAAAGTAAAAATTCACATATCATGGAACCACAATCAGGATTCTGCAGGACCTTGAAGCTTCAATATTAAAAGCTAGAAAAAGAACAAATTACAAATCCCCAATTAAATATGAATTAGAATTTCTGAAAACCAAAGGAGAGATTAATAAAATTGAAATTAAGGAAATTATTGAACTAATAAATAGAAGTAAGAGCTAGTTTTGTGGTAAAAAAACAATAAAATAGATAAATTTTGGTTAATTTGAATAAAAAAAGAAAGAAGAAAACTAAACCACCAATATCAAAAAGGAAAAGGTGGGATTCACCATTAACAAAGAGGAAATTAAAACAATAATCAGGAACTATTTTTCTCAATTATATGCCCATAAATTTGACATTCGGTAAACTGGATGAAGGCCTACAAAAATATAAATTGCACAGATTAACTGAAGAGGAAGTAAAATACTTACATAAACACATCTCAGAAAAAAAAAAGAAATCGAACAAGCCATCAACGAATGCCCTAGGGAAAAAACTCCAGTGCCAGATGGATTCACAAGTGAATTCTACCAAACATTTCAAGAATGATTAATTCCAATTCCATATAGACTCTTTGGGGAAATAGATGAAGAAGGAATCCGACCATATTCTTATTATGAAACAAATATGGTACTTATACCTAAACTGGGAAGAGACAAAACAGAGAATGAAAATTGTAGACCAATTTCCCTAATGAATATAGACACAAAAATTTTGAATAAAAATTTAGCAGAGCTTGCTGTGTAGGCGTAGCTTGGAAAATGGCAATGCAGCCCCTCAAGCTTGAGACAAAGTATTCTCTACTCTACAAGGAGTCATACCCCGCTGAAAAACTCAAGGGTCGAGTAGTTGGCTGGGAACATGGCCAGGCAGCAAAAATGGACTCAAATCTGACTCAGATTTTGGAATCTTTCTTTGGTGACAAAGAAGACTAAAACATACAGACAGAAGAAGTTAACAAAGTCAAAGCGCCTACATGAAAAGCCTCCAAGAAAAATATGAGTTGGTCTCAGGCAATGGAAGAGCTTAAAAAGGATTTGGAAATGCAAGTTAGAGAAGTAGAGGAAAAATTGGGAAGAGAATTGAGAGTGATGAGAGAAAACCATGAAAAACAAGTCAATGGCTGGCTAAAGGAGACCCAGAAAAATACTGAAGAAAACAACACCTTAAAAACAGATTAACTCAAATGGCAAAAGAGCTCCAAAAAGGCAATAAGGAGAAGAATGCCTCAAAAGGAAGAATTAGCCAAATGGAAAAGGAGGTCCAAAAGAACACTGAAGAAAATACCACCTTAAAAATTAGATGGGAGCAAGTGGAAGCTAGTGACTTTATGAGAAATCAAAATATTATAAAACAGAACCAAAGGAATGAAAAAATGGAAGGCAATGTCAAATATCTCACTGGAAAAACTACTGACCTGGAAAATAGATCCAGGAGAGATAATTTGAAAAATTATTGTAATACCTGAAAGCCATGATCGTAAAAAGAGCCTAGATATCATCTTTCAAGAAATTTTCAAGGAGAACTGCCCTGATATTCTAGAGCCAGAGGGTAAAATAGAAATTGAAAGAATCAACTGATCACCTCCTGAAAAACACCCCAAAAAGAAAACTCCTAGGAATATTGTCGCCAAATTTCAGAGCTCCCAGATCAAGGAGAAAATACTTCAAGCAGCCAGAAAGAAACAATTTGAGTATTGTGGAAACACAATCAGAATAATCCAAGATCTAGCAGCTTCGACAATACAGGATCGAAGGGCTTGGGATATGATATTCTGGAGGTCAATGGAGCTAGGATTAAAACCAGGAATCACCTACCCAGCAAAACTGAGTATCATGCTCCAAGGTAAAATATGGATTTTCAATAAAATAGAGGACTTTCAAGGTTTCTCAGTGAAAACACCAGAGCTGAATAAAAAATTTGACTTTCAAACACAAGAATCAAGAGAAGCATGAAAAAGTAAACAAGAAGGAGGAATCACAAGGGACTTACTAAAGTTGAACTGTTTTGTTTACATTCGTATATGGAAAGATGAGAATTCATGAGAGCTCAGTATTAGGGGAGCATATATATATACACACACACACACAGAGGGCACAGGGTGATTTGAATATGAAGGGATGATATCTAAAAAAATCAAATCAAATTAAGGTATGAGAGGGAAATATATTGAGAGTGGGAGAGGGGGAGAGATAGAATGGGGTAATTTATCTCCCATAAAAGTGGCAAGAAAAAGCAGTTCTATAGGAAGGGAAGAGAGGGCAGGTGAGGGGGAATGAGTGAATCTTGCTCTCATTGGAATTGACCTGAGGAGGAAATAACATACACACTCAATTGGATATCTTACCCCCCAGGAAAGAAGGAGGAAGGGGATAAGAAAGGGGTGATGATAGAAGGGAGGGCAGATAGGGGGAGAACGTAATCAAAAGCAAACACTTTTGAAAAGGGATAGGGTCAAAGCAGAAAATTAAATAAAGGGAGACTCCATAGGAAGGAGCAAAATATAGTTAGTCTTTCACAACATGAGTATTGTGAAAGGGTTTTACATAATGGTATATGTGTGACCTATGTTGAATTGCTTGCTTTCTTAGGGAGGGTGGTCGGTGAGGGAACAGGGGAGAGAATTTGTAACTCAAAGTTTTAAAAGCAGATGTTAAAAAAAAGTTGTTTTTGCATGCAACTGTGAAATAAGATATACAGGCAATGGGGAATAGAAATCTATTTTTCCCTACAAGAAAGTAAGGGAAAAGAGGATGGGGGGTGTGGGGTGATGGAAGGGAGGGCTGACTGGGGAATGGGGCAATCAGAATATATACCATCTTGGAGTGGGGTGGAGCATAGAAATGGGGAGAAAATTTGTAATTCAAAATCTTGTGGAAATCAATGCTGAAAACTAAAAATACTAAATAAATAATAATAAAAAGAAGCATTTCCAATAAGATCAGGGGTGAAACCAGGATGTCCATTACCACCACCAGTATTTGATATAGTACTAGAAACATTAGCTTTGACAATAGGAAAATAAAAAGAAATTGAAGGAATTAGAATAGGTGGTGAAGAAACAAAGTTATCACTCTTTGCAGATGATCTGATGATATATTTAGAGAATCCTAGAGAATCAAGTAAAAATCTACTTGAAAAAATAAACAATTTTAGCAAAGTTGCAGGATGTAAAACAAATCTGCATAAATCATCAGTATTTCTATATATAACTGAGAAAGCCCAACAGCAAGAGATAGAAAGAGAAATTCCCTTTAAAGTTACTATAGACATTATAAAATATATTGGACTCTATCTACCTAAACAAATCCAAGGACTATATGAAAGCAATTACAAAATGCTTTTCACACAAATAAAGTCAGATCTAAATAATTGGAAAAACATCAGTTACTCATGGGTAGGCCACACTGATGTAATAAAAATGACAATTCTACCTAAATTAATTTACTTATTCAGAGCTATATCCATCAAACTACCAAAAAATATTTTATAGAGCTAGAAAAAATTATGTCAAAATTCATGTGGAAGAACAATGTCCAAGATATCAGGGTAATTAATGAAAAGAAATGCTAGGGAAAGTGGCTTCCCCATACCAGATCTTAAATTGTATTATAAAACATCAATCATCAAAACTACTTGGTGCTGGTTAAGAAATAGAATGGTGGGTCAGTGAAATAGGTTAGGTACATAAGACACAGTACTCAATGACTATAGTAACTTACTGTTTGATAAACTGAAAGACTCCATCTTCTGGGATAAGAACTCACTATCTGACAAAAACTGCTGGGACAAAAGGAAAATAATATGGCAGAAACTGGGTATAGACCAATATCTTACACTGTAGACCAAAACAAAGTCCAAATGGGTACACAGATTAAATGTAAACGATGATACTATAAGCAAGCTTGGAGAGCAAGAAATAGTTTAGCTGTCAGATTTATGGAGAAGTGAAGAATTTATGACCAAACAAGTGATAGAAAACATTATGAAATGCAAAATGGGTATTTTTTATTGTATTACATTAAATTGAAAAGTTTTTGTACAAACAAAGCCAATGCAACCAAGATTAGGAAGGAAACCGAAAACTGGAAAGGAACTTTTAAACCAGTGTCTCTGATAAAGGCCTCATTTCTAAAATATATAGGGAATTGGGTCAAATTTACAGTAATACAAGTCATTCCCCAATTGATAACTGGTCAAAGGATATGAATAGGCAGTTTTCAGAGGATGAAATTAATATAGTCATATGAAAAAATGCTCTAAATAGCTATTGATTAGAGAAATGAAACTCAAAACAATTCTTTGGTATCACATCATATCTATTAAATTTGCCAAAACAACAAAACAGGAAAATTACAAATGCTGAAGAAGATGTGGGAAAATTGGAATGCTAATGCATTGTTGGTGGAGTTGTGAACTGATCCAACCATTTTGGAGAGCAATTTGGAATTAGGCCAAAAGGGCTATGAAAATGTGCATAACCTTTGACCCAGCAATATAGCTTCTAGGCTCGTATCCCAAAGAGATCATACAAAAGAGAAAAGAACCCACATGTACAAAAATATTTAGAGCAACTCTTTTTGTGGTGGTAAAGAACTGGAAATTGAGGGGATGGCCATCAGTTGGGAAATGGCTGAACAAGTTGTGTTATATGGATGCAATGGAATACTATTGTACTATAAGAAATGTTGAGCAGGCCGACTTTAGAAAAATCTGGAAAGACTTATATGAAATGATGGTGAGTAAAAGGAGCAGAACCAGGAGAACATTGTACACAGTGACAGCCACATTGTACAATGACTAACTTTGATAGACTTCACTCTTCTCAGCAACTCAAGGTTCTAAGACACCTCCAAAAGGCTGATGTGGAAAATGCTATCTACAGCTAAAGAAAGAATTATGGAGTCTAAATGCATATTGAAGCATACAATATGCTCTCTCTCCCCCTCTCTCCCTAATTTTGTTTCTTCTTTCTAGTGGTTCATACCATTGGTTATAATCCTTCTTTGCAACATGACTAATGTGAAAATATGTTCAATGTGAATGTATACGTAGAGCCTATGTCAGGTTGCATGCCATCCTAGGGAGGGGGAAAGAAAGGGACAGAGGAGAAAATTTGGAACTCAAAGGCCTGTGGAACTGAATGTTGTGAACTAAAAACAAATAAATTTTAAAAATAATAAAAAATAAAAAAGGAAAAAATCTCCTTTGCTGGACTTTATCCACATTATGCTCACTACTCACAGGTTTCCTCCAAGGGTCTATCCTAGATGTTCTTCTTTCATACTTTCACTTGGTGATCTTATCACCTCCCCTATATTTATTTCTCATATCATACATATGATTTTCACTTAGAATATAAAGATTAAATCAAATTTAAGATAAAAGGTTGGAGTAAAATTTATTAAAGTTAAATGTGAATACATGAGTGGCAATCATGGTTTCAGCTAAGGCAACAATAAAAATATAGACAGTTAAAGAAATAAACAAGGAGATTACATTAATATTTATAGCACAATATATAATTAAAATTAACAAATAAATATGTGTTTTGATCCATATCATCTAATAATTCAAAGGGATAGTTAATGGAAACAGGGAATAACAGAAAGGAAAATAATAACTTTTGAGACTTTAATGTGACCCTTTTAGTCTTAGACAAATCTAATCAAAATGTTAATAAGAAAGAAGTTAAAGATCTAAGTAACCTTTTAAAATGTGATAAATGTGTCAGATATGATAAATCTCACATTACTAGCAAAGTGAATTTATAAAATATATAGACATCACTCATTCTTCCATAGCTCCATTAAAAATATGTGCAATGCCATAGAAAACATAAATGCAGTTAGGATAAATAACAAACATATTTTTATTAACCACAAAAAATAAAATTTGTCAATTTGAGATTTAGATACACTAGACACACTTAATTAGAGACAAAATAATATAATCTAAAGATTTAATGGGCCAAAGAAAAAGTCACAAAAATGATAATTTTTTTTCATGCAAATCAGGTTTAACTTACTACATGTGTTCTTACTTCCACTGAATTTGGAAAAAGAAATAAAAATAAATAGTGATATTCTTTTGCTTCTGGTGAAATCCTCTGTGGTCTAAACACCGGCATGAAAAATGTTATCTCCCAAAATGGTGCCCAGCATGACAGCTGTGTGGAAACTCTTCATGCTTCTTTTTACTCTTGTATTTGAAAGTCTGATTTTCTGTTCAACTCTGGTCTTTTCATAAAGAATGCCTCAAAGTCCTGCATTTCAATGAATATCCATTTTTCCCCTGTAGTATTATACTCAGTTTTGCTGGATAGGTGATTCTTGGTTTTAATCCTATGTCCTTTGACCTCCACAATATCATATTCTAAGACCTTTGATTCTTTCATGTAGAAGCTGCTAGATCTTGTATTATCCTGATTGTGTTTTCACAGTACTCAAATTGTTTCTTTCTGGCTGCTTGTGATATTTTCTCCTCAATATCGGAACTCTAGATTTTGGTGACAATATTCCTAGGAGTTTTCCATTTGGGATCTTTTTTTGAGTCAATTGGTGGATTTTTTTTCCAATTTCTATTTTACCCTCTTGTTCTAGAATATCAGGACAGGTTTCCTTGATAATTTCATGAAAGATGATGTATAGGCTCTTTTTTTTAATCTTGGCTTTCAGGTAGCCCAATAATTTTTAAACTTTCTCTCCTGTATCTACTTTCCAGGTCAGCATTTTTTTCCAGTGAAATATTTCACGTTGTCTTGTATTTTTCATTCTTTTGGTTCTGTTTTATAATTTCTTGATTTCTCATAAAGTCATTAGCTTCCATTCTAATTTTTAAGGCGGTATTTTCTTCAGTGACCTTTGGGACCTCCTTTTCCATTTGGCCAATTCTGCTTTTTAAGGCATTCTTCTCCTCATTGGCTTTTTGGACCTCTTTTGCTATTTGGGTTCATCTATTTTTGAAGGTGTTATTCTCTTCAGTATTTTTGGGTCTCCTTTTGCAAACTATTGACTCATTTTTCATGATTTTCTTGCATCACTCTCATTTATCTTCCCAATTTTTCCTCTGTTTTTCTTATGATTTTCAAACTCATTTTTGAACTCTTCCATGACCTACGACTAATCCATATTTATCTTGGAGGCTTTGGATGTAGGAGCTTTGACTTTGTTTTCTTCTTTGGGTTGTATGTTTTGATCCTCTTTGTCACCAAAGTAAGATGCTACAGTCTGATTTTTTACACTGTTTGCTCATTTCCCCAGCCAATCATTTTGACCTCTTTGTCAAGGTAGGACTCTGCTTTCAGAGTGGAGAGTGTTCTGTCCCAAGTTGCAGGGGAATTTGTGCAGCTATTGTCAGAGATATTCCTAGACAACTGTAAATTTCCAGTTTTTCTAAGGTGGTATGATCAAAAGAGAGGTGTTTACTTCTCTCATGGCCTGTCATCTGGTGTCTGAGTGACCACAAGCACTCTTTTCTGCCTTGGAACAGTGAGGAGTATTCCCTCTCCATCACTGCCACAAACTCTGCCATGCCAGTGCTCCTTCTCACCGCAGGATCACCAACCAGGACAGTGACCCAGATCCAAGCAGGGCAAAGTAAGAGAATCCTGCCTCAGTGCCATCTAAGAGATCCTAGCAATCTCTCTTTGATCAACTGCTTGATCCCCCCACTTTCTGTGGGCCTGGAGCTCTGGAAGCAGCCACTACTTCTACTTCTGCTGCTGCCATTGCCACATCCACCTCTGCCACCAGCTCTACCACCACAAGGCTGAGGCTGGACCATGCTCTTCTGTCACCCATATCTGACCGAGTTTCCCCACTGACCTTCTACTTTGTATTTGGCATTTGTGGGTTGAGAAGTCTGCAAACTCCCACAGCTACCAGTGATTCAATCGCCTGAGGCTCCTGTGCAGCCCATGCTGGACTGTGTTCTGCTCCTAGCCCAGTGTGAGAAACCCTTTCTATCAGCTTTCCAGGTTGTCTTGTTTTATTCTGTCATTATGTGGGTTCTGTAGCTCTATAATTTGTTTAGAGTGATTTTTACATGTATATGGAGGAGTTTGGGGGAGAACTCAAGCAAGTCCCTGCTTTTACTCTGCCACATTGGCTAAGTACCTAGCCCCCCCCCTCCCCCACTGATGATATTTTTATAGAAGAAAATGCTAAGAATGAAATAGTTTTAGCAGACATTTGGTATTTGAAATAGAGTCAAAGCAGTTTACATTCTCAAACATATTCATCAATGAAAGAAACAAGAGATCAATGAATTACACATGCAATTAAGAAAACTAAAAAGAGCAACAAATCAAAAATGCTACATAAACAAAAAATCAATTTGAAAAAATAAAAAATGAAAACGAGCAAATTGAATAAGAAATCAAAGACATAGGTTTAATTATTTTTTATCTTAAAGACTAGACAAACTGATAGATAATTTAGTTTATAGATTGGCAAATGAAGTCACATTGAGGGAAAAGTACAAGTAACACTCCAAGATTCTCTTATCACTTAGGTGGATTTTAATTTCTTACTTTCTCTATAACCACCATATTCTTCTCTCATAGCTCTAATCTCAGAGTCAAGGACCATGCTTCCCAACTGTAGTCTATAAATGACCACCCCTATCAACACTGGTTTCCTTACCTAGGCAGTATGTATGTTCATAAGCTGCTTTCAAAGAATGTCCTTATAAACCAAAAGAACATTCACTCCTGAATCCAATTAGTGAATGAGGAAAGAAAATATCCATTTGTCTTACACTGGTTGGTTTGCAATTTCTCTAAATTTGTTAGCAAGAGCCAGGGGATACTGGCTGAAGGAACTGAGGAGGTTTAGCTAGGAAAAACAGGAAAACATAAGGGGAAATGATAGGCTTGTTCAAGTAACTGAATTACTCTCATGTGAAAACACATATAGAATTGTTCTGTTTTGCCCCAAAATGCAAAAAGAGGAGTAATGTGTAGAAGCTGCATAAAGCCAAATTGAGATATCTGAAATAAGTCAGAAAAAATAAAATTACCTAAAAGCAAAATGTAATGCCATTGGAGGTGGTGGGTCACTGCGTTATTAGAAGGTGTCAAGCATATTCATTAGATTTGTTACTCTCTTTAGGCATGAGTAAAAATAGATAAGCTGCTAAGGTTGATTCTTACTCATAAATTCTCTGACTCCAGTTAAATAAATTGAAGTAAATAAATACAATGCCCTCTAGAGGAATGGGACATGACAAAATCATTTAGGTAAACATAAAGAATAAAAACAAGTCTTAAAATACTTTATTAATGTCATGTGAGAAGGGTAGAAAGAAAAGACAGAATAAGAGAAAGAGAGGGAAAAGGAATGGATGAAGTGAATCTTGATGAGCACATAGAGGAAGTGACTAAAAAATATGTTGTATGCATTGCAACTTAATGTAAATATTTAATGAGGAATGTACTTCTATTGATTCTCAATAATAAATTTTAATAAATGATTTAACTTAAATTTTAAAATAAATCAACTAATGTGAATGAACAAGACATTGATGAAGTTTGATTTTAAAAGAGCAGAAACAAGGGCTTGCAAGCAAAGGTAGTTAGACACTTGAGGATAATTACATGAGAGTGTTAGACCTGTAATACACAAAGATTAGTGGTAAATGATACTCAATACTAAAATTATTTTATGATATTTTTGTTTGGTAGTTCCCTGTAGTGATCAAGACAAATATTCATTCACGACTGACAATCATATGTCTCTTAACAATTTCCTTGCTGACCCAGGGATAAACTATACAATGTTCAGGATGCCTTCCTCAGTTTCTCCTGATGTCATGAGAGCACTAGTGGAGCACTCTTTCCCTCCACCCATCATCCCTTGTCTTGATTATGTAACTAGTCCTTCCTTTGACTTCAGGAAATTATTTGCACATCTTTTACTCATATACTTTAAAAATACCTCATTCTTTCAGGGGGTCAGAGCCAAGATGGCAGCTGGAAAGCAGGGACTAGCATGAGCTCCATGCCAAGTCTCTCCAAAAACCTATAAAAATGGCTCTGAACCAATTCTAGAACTGCCGAACCCACAAGACAGCAGAGGGAAGCAGGGCTCCAGCCCAGGACAGCCTGGATGGTCTCTGGGTGAGGTCTATTCCACATGGAGCTGGGAGCTGGGGGCTGGGAGCTGGAAGCTGTGAGCAGAGCAGAGCGGAGCAGAGCCCAGCATGAACGGTGTGGGCCAACCAGTCCAGGAGCCAGGCGGAGCGTACCCTAGTGCCCTGAATCAGTGAGCTGCAGCGGTTACCAGACTTCTCAACCCACAAACACCAAACACAGCAGAGAAGTTTAGTGGGAAAAGCTGTGGGAGTGGAAGGAGTTCACAGTTCGGCCACACACCACCCCCCCGCCGCGGGGGCAGCAGAGGTGGGGCAGCTACAACTGCAGTTGCTTCCTGACCCAGGCCCACCTGGTGGGAGGAATTAAGTGGCAGATCAGAGCAGGAGTGCACAGCCTACTGAAGATCTAAGCCCAGTCCAGGGTGGGGGTTCTTGGGGAAGGAGGAGTGCTGGTGTAGCAGAGCTGGTGCATCCTCCACAAACATGGAACATAGAACTCCTTAGTCAACAAGCAGTCATACCCCGCTGAAAAACTCAAGGATCAAGTTAGTTGGTTGGGAATATGGCCACGCAGTGAAAATGCACCCAGATTCAGTCTCAGACTTTGGATTCTTTCTTTGGAGACAAAGAAGACCAAAACATACAGACAGAAGAAGTTAACAAAGTCAAAAAGCCTACAACAAAAGCCACCCAGAAAAACATGAACTCGTTCCAGGCCATGGAAGAGCTCAAAAAGGATTTGGAAAAGCAAGTTAGAGAACTAGAGGAAAAATTTGGAAGAGAAATGAGAAGGATGCAAGAAAACCATGAAAAACAAGTCAATGACTTGCTAAAGGAGACCCAAAAAATACTGAAAAATACACTGAAGAAAACAACACCTTAAAAAACAGACTAACTCAAATGGCAAAAGAGCTCCAAAAAGCCAATGAGGAGAAGAATGCCTTGAAAGGCAGAATAAGCCAAATGGAAAAGGAGGTCCAACAGACCACTAAAGAAAATACTAACTTAAAAATTAGATTGGAGCAAGTGGAAGCTAGTGACTTGATGAGAAATCAAGATATTATAAAACAGAACCAAAGGAATGAAAAAGTGGAAGACAATGTGAAATATCTCCTTGGAAAAACCACCGACCTGGAAAATAGATCCAGTAGTGATAATTTAAAAATTATTGGACTACCTGAAAGCCATGATCAAAAAAGAGCCTAGATATCATCTTTCAAGAAATTATCAAGGAGAACCACCCTGATATTCCAGAGCCACAGGGCAAAATAGAAATTGAAAGAATCCACTGATCACCTCCTGAAAAACACCCCAAAAAGAAAACTCCTAGGAATATTGTCGCAAAATTCCAGAGCTCCCAGATCAAGGAGAAAATATTGCAAGCAGCCAGAAAGAAACAATTTGAGTATTGCGGAAACACAATCAGAATAATCCAAGATCTGTCAGTGTCTACATTAAGAGATCGAAGGGCTTGGAATACGATATTCCAGAGGTCAATGGAGCTAGGATTAAAACCTAAAATCACCTATCCAGCAAAACTGAGTATCATGCTCCAAGGCAAAATATGGATTTTCAATGAAATAGAGGACTTTCAAGCTTTCTCAGTGAAAAGACCAGAGCTGAATTGAAAATTTGACTTTCAAACATAAGAATCAAGAGAAGCATGAAAAGATAATCACGAAAAAGAAATTGCAAGGGACTTACTAAAGTTGCACTGCTTTTTTACATTCCTACATGGAAAGATGATGTGTATGATTCTTGAGACCTCAGTATTAGGGTAGCTGAAGGGAATATGCATATATATATATATGTTTCTGTGTATATATTTATAAGTGTATGTGTATGTATGTATATATGTATGTGTATATATATATATATATATATATATATATATATATAGAGAGAGAGAGAGAGAGAGAGAGAGAGAGAGACAGAGAGAGAGAGAGAGAGAGAGAGAGAGAGAGAGAGAGAGAGAGCAGACACAGGGTGAGGTGAAGATGAAGGGAAAATATCTAAAAGAAATAAAATCAAATTAAGGGATGAGAGAGGAATATATTGAGAGAGGGAGTTAGGGAGAGATAGAATAGGATGGATTATCTCGCATGTAGGGGGCAAGTGGAAGCAGCTCTGTGGGAGGAGGGGAGAGGGCAGGTGAGGGGGGAATGAGTGAATCTTGCTCCCATCAGATTTGGCCTGAGGAGAGAATACCATACATACTCAATTGGGTATCTTACCCCACAGGAAAGAAGAGGGAAGATGATAAAAAAGGGGGATGATGGAGGTGAGGGCAGATGGGGGTGGAGGTAGTCAAAAACAAACACTTTCAAAAGGGGACAGGGTCAAGGGAGAAAATTCAATAAAGGGGGATGGGTTGGGAAGGAGCAAAATATAGTTATTCTTTCACAACATGAGTATTGTGGAAGGGTTATACATAATGATACACATGTGGCCTATGTTGAATTGCTTGGCTTCTTAGGGAGGGTGGGTGGGAAAGGAAGAGGGGAGAAAATTTCGAACTAATAGTTTTAAAAACAGATGTTCAAAACCGAAAATAAAACAGCTTTTGCATGCAACTAGAAAATAAGATACACAGGCAATGGGGCATAGAAATTTATCTTGCCCTACAAGAAAGGAAGGGAAAAGGGGATGGGAAGGGAGTGGGGTGATAGAAGGGAGGGCTGACTGGGGAACAGGGCAACCAGAATATATGCCATCTTGGAGTGGCGGGGAGGGTAGAAATGGGGAGAAAATTTGTAATTCAAACTCCTGTGAAAATCAATGCTGAAAACTAAATATGTTAAATAAATAAATTAAATAGCAAAAAAAATACCTCATTCATTCTATGTCAACTTATTTATTGTCTTCTCTGAGTTTATTTTTAATCTTCAGATACCGTTATATTCCATATTTCATTGCTATGCCAAAACAGTAAAACGTTGGTATTAAAAAGATGAGCTTTTGCTTTTCTGGGAAGTTGAAACATTAAAAGAGCTTTGTAGTTTCCCAAGGGCAACCCAACTCTTTTTCCTTCCCTATTGTCTTTCCCAGATATAGATGCCAAAGAATGTCTGTTTCTCAGAGAAAAATATGTGAGTATCTATTAGTGTATATATCTGAGAAAGTTAAATGATAACACTTAAAAAAGTATATTTTTATCTGTTTTTGTTTTAGTCATTTTATGGCAAAAAGGTAGAGAAAGCAGGTGAGGAGCCACTCTTATGGGTGGACATAACTATGGAGAAAAGAAACAAATACTCAAATATTGTTTTTCTTCTTCTTTCTCTACCAAGGAGAATAATATCTGGGCCAGGAAGAGAACAAAAACAATTTATCCTGAAACATATGATGAGATTGAAGACCTATTTGCCCACCATATATTCAGCTCGCCAGGCTTTAAAAGACTGTACTCCAGAGTACTAACTTTTTTATGAGATTGATTAGCCACTCTTGGAGATCTTTTTAAAAATCCGAACAAATGGAAATTGGTTGTGGGTTTCGAAGTGGTAATTGTTCTCATTTTCTTTTAAAGGATGGATTATTTTTGAAACATATTATCGTGATTTTGCATCCTGGCCAAATAAAATAATTTACTTTAAAGTCAAGATTTATTAACCTGAGGTCTATGAACCAGGGGTCTTTGAATAGGTTCTAAAAGATTCAGAAAAGATTATATCTTTATTTTCATTAGCCTTTCATTTCTTTTGTAGCACTACATATTTTGTTTCATCCATTTAAAATTATTATTTTCAAAAGGGATAGATATGCTTTATAAGAGTGCTATATGGGTATATGGCATTTTTTAAAGATTAATAACTCCTGATTTAAGGAATAGTTTTTAGGGCTATGAAAATGAATGCATTATTACTGAGATTTCAACAGGGGGATTAAAAATGGTCATTCCATAATGCAACATTTTTAACAAATTTAGTGGGCTTACGGAGCTGGGGAATGTTATAACCATAATATTCATGGATAACAAGAAAAATCATTGACAAAGTTTTCCATAATATCATCATGAAAAAGAGGAAGATGAGAACTAGTTGATAGTATGGTTAGATGGGTTTTAAACTGGTTGAATAGCAATATAGTAGTGATTAATGCATCCTTGTCAAACTACAGGGAAGCCCCTTTCAGGGTGCCTTGAGGATCTCTTCTTGGCCCTGTTCTGTTGAATCTTCTCATTAATGGCTTTGGTGAAGTCTACAATGAACAACTGGAAATGATAATTAATATTCTAGAACATATAGTTTGTATCCAAAAAGGTCTTGGCAAACCAGAATGATGGGCTGAATATAATACAAATCACACATGATATATATAATAAAATATTATATATTTGAGTGTTGTATTTATATATACACATATAGCATATGTAAATAATTCAATAAATTTAATGGAGATAAATATAAAGACCTAGACTTGGGTTCAAAAAAATCAAGTGCCCACATAACAACAAAGTTGATATGGATGACAAAAATTCACTTTGTTTCTTATTATATTATAAGATAGATATGAATCATGATGTCTAGATCATACCAGCTAATAGGACCTTAAACTCCTTAGACAGAAAAGGTGCAATGGCCAGAAT
The DNA here is from genome assembly GCF_011100635.1 of Trichosurus vulpecula. NCBI lineage: Eukaryota > Metazoa > Chordata > Mammalia > Diprotodontia > Phalangeridae > Trichosurus > Trichosurus vulpecula. Next base: position 231,695,835 of record NC_050577.1, on the reverse strand, counting down.
GAGAGTGGCAATAGGTCTTCCATACTCCCTTTCTTTGTCAGACCATTTCTGAAATGCTGTATTCAATTCTGTGGAACATGAAAACTTTAGTAAGAACATCAAGAAAACTGGACCTGATACAGAGGAGGTTAAATAGGATGACAAAATGGCTAGAAAACATGCTGTAGAAGGATCAACTGAAAGGAAAAAAGGAATTTTATTCCGGAGAAAAGATTTGGGGAAGAAGACGTGCTAAATGTGAAAAAGGTGGGGGGGGGGGCGGACAAAGCTTCTTATTGGTCCCATTTGTAGAAGCTGAAAGGAACTTTAAGACATGACAATTTTGATCCAATATGGGAGGGGGGAGGCAGCATTCTTTCTGACACCTAGAAGTTTTCCAAAAGAGATTGTATCATTAGTGAGACACTGAGTTTCCCCTCTGTTGAGGTCTTCAAACACAGGTAGACAATGCTTCTCAGGTATATTAAATAGAAGATGGTTAGCAGCCAAGTTTTAGTTGGACAAAACTTCTCACATTCATTCTCATTTTCTAATGTGGACTTTATTTTGTATACATATTCAAGTTTACTTAATTATTTCCAAGATCCACTATTTGGGTCTAGATAAACTCAACTTCCATGATCATTAATTTAGGTCACAACTTAATCGAGCCTTAGTAAATAGGTTTCAAAAATTCTTGTGCCTTCTTCCACACGATACACCCATCATCAACAAAGGGAAAATGAGAAGGGAAAAGAGCAAAAGACAGAGAAGGATAGTGGGAAGAAAGGAGAGGAAATGGGAGGGGAATAAGAGAGTAGTGGAGGAGAAATATATTACCCCATAGTAGAACTTCTGGTACAAACCTCTGAAGTTTTGCAGAATAAGCCATTATTCAAAGCTTTTTCTAAATTGAACTTTACTGAAATAATCTCAGATAATCATTTCCCCTCTGCTCCACTATAAGGAATCTAAACTAGAAAGAGGTAGAGGAAAAAAAAACTCTGTGTTTTCACATGTATGCATATTTATGTAGGTGTGAGAGATATTGCATGTGCACACACAGAATAAATTCATATACATGTGTATGTATGTATGTAAATAACAGTTGAGAGAGAGAGAGAGAGAGAGAGAGAGAGAGAGAGAGAGAGAAAGAGAGATACACAACACAATTTAGTCCTGGAACAACTTTTTTTTAAATTATTAATGAATAACATTGTCCTAAGTACTAAGATCTGGAGTAGCCTCCAAATCAGACCAAACGCTGACACTTTAAGAAAAATAGAGACCAAATAAACAACATACCCAGACAAGATATTACACATAGCAGGGAGCAAGTACAATGAAAACAGCACAATTCTGGTCCTATAATGTTAATTATGATTCCTCTTCCCCCCCTACACACCTTCAACATATGCACTCTCAACATATGTGTATGCTATTGATATATGATCTCACGATAGACTGTCCTCACTGATGGTTTATGTATTTGTGTGGGAATGTACCCCAAATTTATTGGAAGTACACTATTGAGACTATACTTTATTAACTTGTAAAGACATTAAACGTCATAGTGTAAAATAAATTGGGCTCTCTGGCTTACAAGAGAAAAATTAGAAACACTAACAAGGACAAATATAAATATACATATATATATATATATATGTGCGTGTGTGTGTGTGTGTGTGTGTGTGTGTGTGTGTGTGTATCCTGCTACAAACTTGGCAAAATATTTTTTAAACTTGAAAAAAATTAGTTCATACTGCACAACTATTGTATAAATGAGGATCATTGAATTTTAGTGGGCTCACATGACATTTGTCATTGAAAATGTATTCACTATGACTGGAGTTTTCACATCTACCCATGTTGGACCCACTTCCCAACTGGGACTCTTCACACAAGTTCAATGATAATTCAGCCATACTCAAAAAAGTTAGCAACTAGCTACATCTTTGACAAAATATTTCTTTGATAAAGTTGTAAAAATTGTTAACTGCAAGAAAAAAATTGTGCTGAGTTAGATGGTGATTACATGGGAAATTATACTGAAAAGTAATTTATGTTTACTTTATTAACAATCTCTTAAGACTGTAAGCTGCAGAGAAAGCAATGATATGTATTGGTAGAGTAAATTCCTTGCTAATAGCTTCAGATGCTGATAAAAGTCACAAGTCAAGTAAAAAAAACATCCTCCTCCTCCTCACCATCATCATCAACAACAAAAACAACCCTTCAAATTCTTGTACATTTGGAGAGTCTCTTGTGTTTATAAGAAGGTAACACCTTCTTTTACAAGTTGATTTAAATTTAAAAAAAAATTCTCAGGTAGTATTCTTGCCTATATTAAAATAGGCCAATTTATTTGCAAATAAAAAATTCTGAAAAGAAAAAGGGTGTCCTTTTTAAAGTGCCAATTCAAAAAAAGACCAGTTTATTTGAAAAGAGGCAAAAGAATCCTGCCCAACAAACAAGAAAATTTCCTTCTTCCAACTTGGAAGAAAAAACTTCCAAATGAGCATGAGAAAAAGAAACATTCAAAAAACTGACAAGTAGTTGGGAAGAATGTACTAGATCAAAGTTAGGCAGGTTTTTTGGTTTGCTTTTCCAGCTGTTCAACTGAACATTTATCAGTAGTGTGGCCTTTAAAAAATTAAACTGGTTTATATTCAAATACATGTGTACAATGTGTGTGTATTATAAAATCTAAAGATGCACATATATAAATAAGTTATATTGTTGAAAAAGAATACATATGTTTTCTGCCTAATTTGCCCTATATAGAGGAAGAAAGTGAGGATTGAGTCAAAGGCACAATATTTCAAGTCTAATTGATGGGAAAATAAATTGCATCAATCGTCTTAATAGGGAAGTTAGGAGAGAACATCTTGTGGGGAGTGAAGATGTTTATTTTCACACATATTGAAGTTCAAGGAGGGCAAGACGTTGAAGCAGAAAAATTTACTATGAATTTGTAAAGAATTTATCAAACAGTTTTATATACAAGGTACTGAGTTAAGTACCAGAGATAAAAATAGAAAAGCAAGACATCCCTACTCTTAAGAAAATCACTTTCCAATGGGGAAAAAAACCCATAGATATTTCTGCTGCAAATCAGTTGAAAATACTTTTGGTTCCTTAGTGTGCAATGGCCAGATAGATGGTCATTCTTATTAGATATTGGAGGTTAGAGCTAAGTGGCAATATTAAGTTGGAGAGCTCACAGATTTTGGAGTCTTCAGCATAGAGGTGACATTTGAAGGCACAATAATGACCTCAAAAAATTATGAGTAGGGTGGGTTCAGAAAAACCTCAGACGGCTTATATGAACTAATGCGATGCAAAGTTAACAGAACCAGGAGAACATCATACAGAGTGATAACAATATTGTATTATGATCTGCTGTGAATGCTTTAGCTATGCTGATCAATTCAGTGATACAAGATAATTCCGATATACTTATGATGAAAATACTGCTATCTGCCTTTAGAGAGAAAACTGGAGTCTGACTAAAGATTGAAGCAAAGTTTTTTTTAACTTTATTTTTCTTGCTTTTTTGCAACATAGCTTACAAGGAAATATGCTTTGCATGATTTCAAATGTAGAATGTATATATATATATATATATATATATATATATATATATATATATTTCTTGCCTTCTTAATTGGTAGGGGGTGGGAGGGAGAGAATTCAGAGCTTTAAGTCTTTAAATGAAAGTTAAAATAAATGATTTATTTAAAAAAAATTAAAAATACCTTAAAGAGAATGGTCTATTAATGAGAGAGTATAGAGAAAAAGGAGAACAGTAATGAATGAAGAATGTTGGGAGTTCCAACAGTTAAGAGGTAGTAGCTCCAACAAAGGAAACAGAGAAGAAATGATCAGAGGTTGGGAAAACAACCAGAAAATATAGTGACACGGATGGAAGCCACCAACCTTAAAAATATCTAAGCTTTCATATCCTTAGTCCTTGTGGGATTTTAACAAATGTTATTTCAATGAAACCAATACATGCTACCTATGTTAACCTACTTAGCATTCTTTCTACCCATGGGTCATCAGTCAACACTTATTGAGTGCCCACTGTGTACACAGCTCCATAGGGAGTAACAAAGAAAATAGTTGGACATGGTCCTTGCCTTTCAGGAAAGTAAAAGCTAATACTCAGTTTCACCTTTGGGAAGGTTGAATTTTCAATATACACTGGAGGAAGTTTTTTACAGCCTCCTAAATTCTAAGAATTGCTTTTCTGCCTTTTAACAATCTCTGTCCATTGTTACTGTCACAATGTTCATAAAAATATAATTATAAACACATGTAGGTAGCATAGACTATTTAACATACCAAACACCTGTGCCTTTGATCCAAAGCAACAGATGTCCCCAGTCCTAGTTTGCTGTTGCAGGAACAAAGAGTGATTGACTTTTCCAAGATCAATTAGTAAGTTAATAGCAAAGCTAGGCATTAGAAGTCAGCATCTAGAAGTCTATCCCATAGTTTTAAGCTAGTCATCCATACTAAATAAGCCAACCCTTCTTAAACAACACTCCTTAAAGGGGATCTATGATTCAACTAAAATATGTTGCTGATATTTGATTGTTGTTGGTTTTTTTTTCCAAATGCCAATAGAGTATTTTAGAAAAGTTCCAAACCACATATATTTCTTATTGAATTAGAAGACTTCCTAAAACTCTAAAATACAGAAGTGAATAGTACATATCCATAACTATAACCATGAGCTTAATGACTCCTTTTTCATTTTCGAAAATAAATAAATACATAAATAAGCATTATTTAGAGGTAAATGGTCAATCTCCTATAATGTAACATTAGCATTATCTTCAAACAGAGCCTTGTGCAGAGATCTCTTGTCACAAGGGACCTCAAACACCGGAGACAGTATGGTAGAATAAGAAGGGCACTGAATATAGAGATAAAAAAAGTAGGTTTAATACCATCTGTGAATTTTTCCAGTTTTTAACCTTGTCTTAGTTATTTAATCTACCTAGAAACTATTTCTTCATCTATAAAATTAGGGGCTGAACCAGTTAACAGAGACTAAATGATAATCTGATCTTAATCTTAAAGTTTATCAATACTCTGTAGCCCCAAGTGAAGACTACCAAATGGTCTGTCATTGTTGACATAATGCTTTCTGCGTATTTCTCAATAGCATAGTCATCAATATATTGGGATTTCCTGGAGGACAAAGTCCATGGATTTTGATTATTTCCTTAATCTGTTCATTTGGAAGAGTTTCCCAGATGTGTTGGAATGTGAATATGACCCCAGTCTCTAGATCTCTTATTTTAACAATGTTCGTTGCAGTATTAGATAGTTTTTAATAATACCAGACCTATTATTCCTTGGTTATGGGTAATGGATCTGCCAGGCCACTCTCTGTTCTGACACACTTGGGCATTCCACCATGCTGTGGACTTAGGATTTTGTTGGACCTTTCAGCAATTAAATTTGTTTCATAGGAGCCAGAGGCCAGGTCTGCTCATGGTGTTAAATACCCCACCCCTTTTTTCCCTTTGTAAAGGCAATGAAAACAGATGTCACTCTGGATGTCATTCCCTGCAGTTTTCCTGCTCATGGTATAAAACAGTGACCAGGTCTGCTATTCCTTATCAAGGACTGAAGTCAAATTACAATGTAGAAGTTTGCAGGTGGCAACATGCTGCCCACGTCCTGACAAAGAATTGATATGCAGAATCTACATCTTTGCATAGAGTCAATTTGGAAATTTGTTTGGTTCAATTTTCTGTATTTGTTATAATCCTTCCTCCTATCCCCAGGAAGGAGAGACAATAAATGTGTGTTAATCAGAAAAAAAAAATTACTAAAGAATAAAAAGTAGGGAAAAAATCCCTGGGCTAGTAAGATCTAGTCTCAACTTTATCACTTACTAGTTGTGTTAAGATGGCCAAGTCATTTAACCTCTGTAACCTTCAATGTCATCTATAAAATGAGAATTAGACTCAGTGGTCTCTAAAATTCTTCCTAGTTCAAAATCTATGACCCTATAATAACACATGACCTGTCTACTTAAACATAATATTTTGTGGATCGAAGAGTTAAATGCATGTCTTCATCATTTTGAAACATAAAATGCTATATAAATAGAAGTGGCTGTTCTAACAATAGTGACCATGATAATCAAGATAAAGGTTATGAAAAATAGGAAGAAAATAATGAACATAAAAATTATGGCTGGGGCTGGGAAGGTAGTAGGAATTCCCAAACCGCTATGCCCCTCATTTTATACATGAATAAAATGAAGTTAGATAAGTGGTGTCCCAACCAAAAATGCATAGTTTTTAGGTTCCAGAATTACTTTCTGATGTTGAACCACCAGATAACCAATCTTTGACCAAACTCCAGGACTTTGGTGGCAAGAACTTTCCTTTTTGGATCTTCAGTAGCTGTGCCTGTAAAACCTTTTTAACATCAGTTGCCTGGCTGAATTTCTATAATTATTTCTTCCCTAGACAATGTCTGAGTATTTTGGACTGAAAGTATTTATATTCCCTTGGCTCCTGGTTTCAGGGTTGAGGGCTTTCCCCATGAGATTCTGAGGAGAGATAGAGGTCAAGATCATGGTGGTGGTTTAAACTCTTTGGCTTTTGCTTCTTCTTTTCCATCTTCAAGGATTCCTTCTGGCTTTAGTTAGTCTGTTTTACCTGCTCTGTGAGTGGAAGTTGGTCGATAGTTGATGGGAGATGATAAGTTGCTTCCCTGGATGGAGGCTGTACAGACTGAGATGGAATCAAGTCCAGTGGTTGAAGAACATTGCTATTCCCAAGGCCCTTGTATTCAAGGCCCTGAGAGGGTCTCTATCAGGACTTAAAGGAAGATGGTGGCCAAAATGGTGGTGGAGGTTTGATTTGCTTGGTGCTTTCTGCCTCTTTTTTCTCATTCAGGTTGCCATGAAATATCTTACCTTCAAATTTGCACACACACATATACATATATACACACATATATACATGCACATACATGCAGACACATGTATATATAGTCAAATTCCTTAAGCACATTATATGTTGAGCATGTGACTTAATAGATGTAGTTCACCTCACACTTTTAAATTTAATCTGTATTACTATCATTTTATCTATCACTATCTTTAGTTTAGACAATTAACAAAATAAATGAAGATCTGATTTGTAGTTTTTGCCAATTTTCAAGGTGTAAATGCTCATACAAATAATTTAACATTTGGCTCCAGCACATCCCTAGATACATTGAGTTTATGAAGAGTTCTGACTATGTATAGCATAGTAGATAGGGTTGTAGATTTGAAGTCAGAAGTGTTGGCTTCAAAACCCACCTCTGATACATCCATGTGACTGCAGACCCATCACTTAACCTCTCTAAGTTTTAGTCTCCTCAACAGTAAAGTGGGGAAGTTTGGATAAATATTCTAGAACATACCATCAAGCTCTAAAAATAGGAACCTAGAATTATCCTTGGTTTCTACAATGCCCCCCACCTCAGGGTAAGTAGTATGTGGTGCTTTCAAATTAACTTTTTTTCATTATTTTGTACATTTATTCTTTGTGAATAAATGGATATGTCCCCTGAACAAAGTACAGGAGAATACAGGGACTCAGAAAAATGCCAATCTTTTTATTGACTTCCAATTCAAATCTCCCTCCTGGCTCTTCATTGGCCAGTTGCACTCCCTGAATGGCCCACATCTTGCCTCCCTTAAATAGTTCCTTAAGCATGCTTACGTGCCTCTAACCTTTTACCTGATAAGAAGCCCCCTAGATCACAACTCTGATTAGAAACGGTCACCTGACTTACATTCTGCTAAAGCTGGGGGCGGGGTGAGAGATACTTTCAACTCTCTGGAAAGAAAACTCCTCTCATTGTTTCCTACAATTCCCCCTCTTTTCTTTTACATGAATTTTTGTTTCTATATCTTTAATACTTGCTTACTCTCTCATATGAATTCTTCCTCTTAATCTTCACCCTTTAAGTAAATATGGGAAGGGGGAGAGGTCGATTGGCGCATTGACAAATCAAAAGTGTTTAGTTGATAGAGTAAGCAGATGTCCTGGGATGCAAAATCATATCTGGAGAGAGATCTTAATGAAGAAGAGAAAAAAGATTCCTATTAGCCTCAAGACCAGTGCAGAAGAGGCTGCCACCCTGGGGGTCCAAAAAGGCTTAAGAATTTGGCTAGGCAGTATAGGAATTGATCTAGGGTTTTTTTGTTAGTTTTGTTTTGTTTTGCTAGTGGGACAGGACAAAAAAATCATACTCTTTGGTAGTTTCCAAATTTGGCAAATAATTCTTTCTTTGCTACATTCCCACCAGAGATGTTTCTATACCACCGAAGGAATATAATTTTTGTCAGCATCATCTGGTAAAGTTGAAAGATCAATGACACAGAAGACAGAAAATCTCAGTTCAAATGGTACTTCTTTTGTTTACTAGGTGCATTACCTGGAGTAAGTAACTTGACCTCTGTTAGCTCTCCTGTAAAATGGGAGAATTGAGCCTTCAAGGTTACCTTTCAGAAGGAGATCTATGATCTGAAATATTGGAACCTTTGGTTAAAAATTCATCATGTAAATCTATTTATGATTATGGTAGATACCTAACACAGTAACTGGAAAATCATTGATAATTAATAAATGATTTTTGATTAATCAATAAAATAAAAATTTATTAAAACATTACTAAATTAATATTAGTTTTATTTTTCACTTCCTCTCTTCTCAAACAATGGAACCTAACAATATGTCTTCTATCATGTAGAGAAACGAGACTTGTGCTATCATGTGGGGATACAGTATCTATGGCATTTTAATAAGGTTTTCATGAACATTAACACAGAAACTGAGAAGAAGACAATGAAGTTAAAACAGCTACAAGCAAGCCTCAAAAAAAGTAAACTGGACACAAGACCAAAACCAATTACTGAAAGAACTAAAAAAAAATCAAAATCATATAGGAGTGGTAGAAGAGGATAAAATAGGGATAGAAATGAAATGAGAAGGAAAATAATTTTCAAAAAAAAATTAACAGCTTGGTAAAAGAGGCACAAAAATACTGAGGAAGCCACCTTTAAAAAACAGAATGGTGAAATGGAAAAATAAGTCAAAAAAATCACTAATGAAAACAACTCTTTCAAAAGCAGAATTGGACAAATAGAAAAAAAGGTACAAAATCTCAATGAAGAAAGTCATTTTTTTCTAAATTTAAAATTGGGCAAGGCTAGAAAAAGAGATGTCCTGCAAGAAGGGGGAAGGGAGAAGAATGGGGGAAATTATCTTACAAAAAAGAGACATGCAAGAAAAAGCTTTTACAGTAGAGAAATAAGATTTGGGGGTAGGGGACAATGCTTGAACCTCACTCAACTCTAAATTGATTTTATACATACGTACATATGTATATGTGTATACACATATGTGTTCATGTCTCTATACAGGTATCTTGCGCATGTGTGTGCATACATGCAGTCAGTTGGGAATAGAAATGTATCTTACTCAACAGGGAAATAGGAAAGAGAAAGATATAAGAGAAAATGGGATGCTAAAAGGGAGAGCAGATAAAAGAAAAGAGTGGACAGAAGCATAAGAGGCTTTAGAGGAGGACAGGATAAAATGAGAGAGAAAAAGGATACAGAGGAGAAAATAGGATAGAGGGAAGTGGACAGTACACACTTACTACTGCAATCTAAATGGAAAGTACAACAAAAAAATTATAAAATGTTGCAAAAGTATAAAGAAAAATCTTGGCCCTGCAAAGAGAGATATAAGAAAAGACCTCCTCTAGTGCTTTCCAAAGGTGAGAATAGGAGTCTACAAGTCTGCATTTTTGTATATATTATCATATTTTTTTGAAGGGTGGAAGGGAGGGCAATTGGGGCTAAGTGACTTGCCCAAGGTCACACAGCTAGTAAGTGTGTCAAGTGTCTGAGGCCATATTTGAACTCAGGTCATCTTGACTCCAGGGCCGGTGCTCTACTCACTGCACCACCTAGCTTCCTCTGTCAGATTTTTTCAATGTATCATTGGTGTTGCTATTTTATTTCTTTTTTTTAAATAAAATTTTTGAGGGGTGGAATTGTAAGTATATGGGGAAAATTAGACATCTAAAATGAAAGAATATAAGATTTATTTTAAAAGCAACTTTCAATACTTTTTTAAGTTTAAGAAAAGAGAAAAGTGGGAGAAATTTTATACAAGGAATTCTTTAAAATCTTATTATTGCAATTCTATATGAATAGACAATTTCTATCACTGAAAATAAGAATCACTAAAATCCGAAGCTAATATTAATGAAATGGAAATTTAAAAGAGAAATCTTGAAGGCATCACCAAACACCATCCAAATTAAAATAAATAAAAAAACAAGTAGCTGATGGAGAAACTCATGCATTGCTGATGGAATTGCAAACTTATAGAACTGTTTTGAAGAACAGTTTGACTATTAAAACGTGGTAAATTCCTAATATCATCCCACCCTGTTACTCAATAATTACACTCTTGAGAATATACTATAAAATTGGTAACAAGATAAGAATGACAATAGTGCTAGCTTTTCAAAGATTGGAGGGTAGAAATGGGGAGAAAATTTGTAATTCAAAGTGTTGTGAAAATCAATGCTGAAAACCAAATATGTTAAATAAATAAATTGCATTTAAAAAAAATAGGGAAAACAAACTAAACATCTAACAGTGGGGAGAAAGCGACTAAATAAACTTCATTACATCTATGTCATAGAATACTATGATGAAATTAAGAGGTTCCATGTATTAGGAATGTAAATAAATCTGGAAATGACTATTTGGTATTATTCAAAACAAAATAACAACAGCAGCAACAAGAACAAATAGCATCAGAAAAATATACACAATAATTAACCCCATGGAAGACGATAACTGATGAGAATAAATGAACAAAAATAATTTTTTGCTGAGACAGAATAATGAAAAAAAATTATGTATTAAAATCAATGTATCAAATTGCAAAACATGCTTAATGAGCTGGAGTGATGTCCATGATGAATTATAATGAATCACTTAAAACTTTAAAATAGGTAAAAATAGCTAGTTGATTTTCCTCAATATCATTTCTAAATTAAAAAAAAATACTTAAAGTACGTATGAAGTGAAAGGCAATGCAGTGTAGTATCTAGAAAACTAGAGTGAAAATGAGGAATACTTGAGGTCAAATCCTGTCTCTGTCACATACTGGCCATATAACCCTGGGCAAGGCCCCCATGGTAAGCACTTAACAAATGTTTATTGACTGACAACTCTCATTTCTCTTGAAGAATCAAATTTGCAGTGAAAATGCCAAGCTCAAGGTGGAGAGGGAATTTCCTCACATGAGAATTCCTTGTACCAATTAAGTCACATTTCCTCTCACTATACTTGAAAGAGATGAAGTGGTTTGGTTTTGTTTAAAAAGTAAAAGCAATGACTGTTAGTAACAGACAAGGTGGTTAGGTGTATATTTCACAGGGGAAGCAATTTCTCATTATGTCCTAAATCAACCTACCAAAAAAAGGCAAGTAGATGAAATAACCATTGATTAACTAAATGAGTATACCTTGATCAAAGGGATGTACAAGATATATGACTTGGAAACTATGGTGACTCTCATTAAAAAAAAAACAGACAAATTTCACTTGGAAAGTTTTCTAATGATACTCCAAGACAATAGACTCTGTGACATCCTGGGATAGACAGATTCAGAGTGAGAAGGGTAGCTTAAGTACAAGAGTAAAGTCAATTGAAAGGTCAGCATCTAATGAGCTTCTTACCCACCTCTAATACTTCAAGACTCCAATGGTAGTCTAACTTCAAGAAAAGTGGTACAGACCCAAGCTGGGATTTGTGAACACTTCTGAGAAACTATAGATTCAACTGTAGGCTACATGATGATTGTAACATAGGATACAGATAAATAATAATTGGTAATAAGAGGAAGAAGTGGAAGGATGCCAAGGCCATTGCAAAAACATCTGACAGCAAACTGCTTTGTTGGTCTGTAAATCCTTCTTCAAACCATAGGATCAAGAATATGCATGTGGAAAGTGACTTTGGAGCTCATATAGTCCACTTTTGCCAGGATGAAAGCAAGTTTCATAATCAAGCTGCTAGTCACAGTTAGTCCTTGCACTACTAAGAGTTCTCAAGTCATTCAAAGTTTGAAGTATTTTTCCTGTACATTGTTTTAATCATTTTACAATTCTTTTTGTCTCACTTTTCTTCTCACTTCCCCTCTGAATTAGTTCATATATCATCCCTCATTATTATATTTACCATATTAGGCATTGGTCCATTTATTCTTATGCTTTTTAATATTTTTAACAAAAGAGAGTGTTACATTTTGCCAAAAGTATTTTCTACATCAATTTACAATGTTTTTTTTTTATTATTTAATTGTTTACATAACCTATTGCATTTATACTTTCCCTAATATTGAACCAACATAACTTTCCAGTATCAAACCAATCCATTCAGAGTTTATTACCATTTTTATGAGTTACTACATTCTTTGATAAAATCCTATTAAACACCATTCTATGTATATTCACTAGGGATATTTGACAAGTTTTCTTTTTAGTTTTGTCTCCTGGTCCGAACAACAAAATCATATTTACTTCATACAAAGAATTTGATACGATTTTTTTTTTCAATTTTTACAGATAACTTATGTAATGTTAGAATCTTTTTTAATAGAAGTCATTTGAAAATCAACACAGTCACTATTGGCTCCCCTCTATCCCTTTGTTTTTTTTTCATTTCTTTATCTGAGATTGAGTTATTTAAATCCTCTCTTATTGTCTTACGTTTAAAATATTCACAAAATATTGCATTTGTTACTAATTTTGCTGGCATACAAACGGCAAAACCATTTCTAATAATTACCCTTAGTTCCACTTCATTTTTTGAATAGTCCTTTATTTCATTTTTATGTCAGCAGTTGGTTATCCTTTCTTTTTTGAGAGATAATATGTTTATCTCTTTTATTAGTTATTTCATTTTTAAAAGCTTCTAGTTTTCAGTTGATTTCTTTTTTTTTTCAATTTTTATAACTTACTTTGTTTTCAGGCTTTCCATGTTTTTACATTTGGTTGGGATTTTTCAAGTCATTTAGATACTCCCTGAGGCATCTCTGGTCTGAAAACTTATGTGCTCCCAGTTTATCCACCTGTGTTTAGACCAAAATTCACTGTGGGATCCTTTGTCCACTGCTTTTATGCTTCTGGCTATATTTTTGTGCAATCCTGGGCTGCATGGAGGCACTTTCAATGTCTTGATCATTTTTTATTTTGTTGTATTTTATGTATTTTCACTGGAGTACATTTGGAGAGCAAGGACCCTCTCTTACCTTTCATGTTACTGTCATAGCTCAAATACTTGGTTATCAAACCCAAAGACTTTAAATGCTTTCTCTAAGGTTCCCTAAATTATTCAACTATCAAGGAAGCATTTTAACTCAAGCCATTAGATTCCAAATCCAGTGCTTTGTCCACTGTGAAGGTCACACTCATGGTACTTCTTCTTTAGGGATTTTCCCATTAAGGCACTTTTTTATAGTAATTTATTTCTCTCCTTATCCTTTCACCTGAGTTACAAAAGACTAGAAAAGAAAATGAGAAAGACCTGTGAAGGAAAATGAGAACTGTGGGAAACATCACCAAGAGTCAATTGGTGCCTATGTTTGTGAGCAAATTACATTCTTATCCACTTCATCCAAAAGCTTAAAATATTTCATGAAAAACTACTTCTAAAATATTATCTGAAAATACAGTTATTAATAATAATGATGTAATAAGTAATTGTCATTTGTATGACATCGAATTCATCTATTCTTTGTTCAGTATGCTACATTTTCCTCCTCTTAACTACATAATGCACTACTCACCATGAATAGCCTTTGAAGCAGTAAGAAGATGGAAGACAGCCAATTCAATTGGACAGCCAAGAGTTGTCAATACCATAATTCCTGCCAAGGGAGGCATTTTTTTGAAGCTCAAATTGGAAAGTAGATATGAGATATGTGATAAAGCCTCCTTTGATGTGGACCTCATCTTCCCACTATGTATTATAATGTTGAAGCTTAGAACTCTAGCTAAATGGAAGATTGCCTTGTGAATATATAAACTTTTGGTAACACTTTCCTAGACCAAGTAGGCCCAGGAAATGAAGCCAAGGAGTAACTGCTTTGTTCATGGCTCAGTGGCAAAACCCCAATGCTACTGGTAGCTCTGAGACTTGAACTAAGATAAGATATTCTGGCTCAGCTCTGGCACCAAATTATGTAAACTGTAGCTGAGGGACAAGGGATTCATTTACAAGAAGTGCGGGCATTCACTGCCTTTCCCCTCCTCTCCTGGCAATGTCCTAAGTGGGAAAGTGCTAGAGGGAGTTAGGTGAAAGAAGGTACACAGCTCCATTTCAATAATAACAAATCGTTATTAGTACCTTCTGTGTGAAAATACCCTGTTGCAAACATATGATATATAAAGTTGCGCATGTGTACATTTAATAAAATAATTCCTGAAATTAATGGGTAAAAAAGGGGTGACAGCAAAGTGGGAAAATGAGTGAATTAGGGTGATTCAGAGCTGTCACATGAGTCTTAGATACACAAGAAATAGTCAGGCAGCCACCCACACCCCATGCCTCTAGCCGTATTGCAATGGTGCCACCCACCCTATTCAGCAGTGGCTATACTGAAGCTCCCAAAACAAACATCGATCTATTTTCTGGGTTTATCCTTGAGCCTGTACACTCTCCAGCTCTGATGGGACTTTATTGGCAAAGCTGGGCCTCAGAGTGAAGTCATGCAAAGAAGCCTGTTTTTGCATCTAATCAGTTCCATGTGGTATATAGTTCCTTTCCCCTATACTGTGGGAGTCTTTCCCCTCCTTGGTCCACACGATGGATAGGCCACAGTCTTACAAAATTGGGCCTTCTATTCTTTCTAGCCAGAGGTTATTTTTGTGTATGTCTGTATAAATTGGGATTGAAGGCTTTGGAGACAGATTTTAACCTAGCCAATTTTCCAGTGGTCAGCTCTTTATAAAACTTAAATTTCCCATATGCTAGTAGAATTTTGTCTGAGGGTAAAATTCTGTAGCCCTAAGAGTCAGTGACTTCCTTTTATAAGCCTTTTAAGTTTTCTTCAGAGCTATAATTATCTATTACTTTACCTATGGCAAATTAAATTGAAGGAGGAATAGGGGATAGCAAGAACCATTTAAGAAATTCCTATTATAGATGTGGGTGGAGCCAGGATGGAGGCTGGAAAGCAGGGACTTATTTGAGCTCCTCCCCCCAGGTCCCTCCAAACACCTGTAAAAATGACTCTGAACAAATTCTAGAACTGCAGAACCCCAAAATAGCAGAGGGAAGCAGGGCTCCAGGCCAGGACAGCCTGGGTGGTCACAGGGTAAGGTCTAGCATATATGGAGCTGGGAGCTGAGCGGAGCAGAGCTCAGCGTGGTCTCACCAAGACCAACCAGACTGGAAGACAGGCAGAACAAGCCCTAGCACCCTGAATCAGTGAGCTGTTGCAGTCACCAGACTTCTCAACCCACAAACACCAAACACAACAGAGAAGGTTAGTGGGAAAACTGTGGGGAACAGAGTGAAAGGAGTTTGCAGTTTGGCCACTGCTCTGGGGGCAGTGGGGGTGGTGCAGCTTCTGAACTTCAGCTGCAGTTGCTTCAGGCCCCAAGACCACCTGGTGGGAGGAATGAAGTGGCAGATAAGAGCTGGAGTGCAGAGCCTGCTTAAGATCTGAGTCAGGTCCAGGTTGGTGGTTCTTGGGGAAGGAGGAGTGGTGGTGTGGCAGAGCTTGCTGTGAGAAATAGCTCTGAAAACAACAGCCCATCCCCTCAAGCTTGGAACAAAGTACTCTCTACTCTACAAGCACTCATACCCTAAAGACAAACTCATGGCCAAGCAGCAAAATCAGACTCAGATTCAGATTCAGACTTTGGAATCTTTCTTTGGTGACGAAGAATACCAAAATATACAGCCAGAAGAAGTCAACAAAGTCAAAGAGCCTACATCAAAAGCCTCCAAGAAAAACATGAACTGGTCTCAGGCCATGGAAGAGCTCAAAAAGGATTTGGAAAAGCAAGTTAGAAATGTAGAGGAAAAATTGAGATGAGAAATGAGAATGATGTAAGAAAACCATGAAAAACAAGACAATGACTGGATAAAGGAGACCCAGAAAAATACTAAAGAAAACAATACCTTAAAAAAATAGACTAAGTCAAATGGCAAAAGAGCTCCAAAAAGCCAATGAGGAGAAGAATGCCTTGAAAGGCAGAATTAGCCAAATGGAAAAGGAGGTCCAAAAGAACACTGAAGAAAATACTACCTTAAAAATTAGATTGGAGCAGGTGGAAGCTAGTGACTTTATGAGAAATCAAGATATTATAAAACAGAACCAACAGAATGAAAAAGGAGAATACAATGTGAAATATCTCATTGGAAAAACCACTGACCTGGAAAACAGATCCAGGAGAGATAATTTTAAAATTATTGGACTACCTGAAAGCCATGATCAAAAAAGGAGCCCAGTTATCATCCTTCAAGAAACTATCACGGAGAACTGCCCTGACATTCTAGAGCCAGAGGGTAAAATAGAAATCGAAAGAATCCACTGATAACCTCCTGAAAAAGATCCCAAGAAGAAAACTCCTGGGAATATTGTCATCAAGTACCAGAGCTCCCAGATCAAGGAGAAAATACTGCAAGAAGCCAAAAAAGAAACAATTTGAGTATCGTGGAAACACAAGCAAAATAACCCAAGATCTAGCAACTTCTTCATTAGGGAATCAAAGGGCTTGGAATATGATATTTCAGATGTCAATGGAGCTAGGATTAAGATCAAGAATCACCTACCCAGCAAAACTGAGTATCATGCTCTAAGGAAAAATATGGACTTTCAATAAAAAGAGGATTTTCAAGCTTTCTCAGTGAAAAGACCAGAGCTGAATAGAAAATTTGACTTTCAAACACAAGAATCAAGAGAAGCATGAAAATGTAAACAAGAAAAAGAAATCACAAGGGACTTACTGAAGTTGAACTGTTTTGTTTACATTCCTACATGGAAAGATGATGTGCATAATTCATGAGACCTCAGTATTAGGGTAGCTGAAGGGAATATACATATGTGTGTGTGTGTGTGTGTGTGTGTGTGTGTGTGTGTGTGTGTGTGTGTAGACAGAGGGCACAGTGTGAGTTGCATATGAAGGGATGATATCTAAAAAAATCAAATCAAGGGATGAGAGAGGAATATATTGACAGAGGAAGAAAGGGAGAGATAGAATGGGGTAAATTATCTCACATAAAAATGGTGAGAAATAGCAGTTCTCTTGGGAGGGAGGAGGGGGCAGGCAAAGGGGAATGAATGAATCTTTCTCTCATTGGATTTGACCTGAGGAGGGAATAACATACACACTCAATTGGGTATATTTCCCCACAGGAAAGAAGGAGGAAGCACATTAAAAAGGGGGGATTATAGAAGGGAGGTCAGATAGGGGGAGCAGGTAATCAAAGGCAAATACTTTTGAAAAGGGTCAAGGGAGAAAATTGGATAAAGGGGGATAGGATAGGAAGGAGCAAAATATAGTCAGTCTTTCACAATATGAGTATTGTGGAAGGGTTTTACATAATGATATGCATGTGGCCTATTTTGAATTACTTGTCTCCTTAGGGAGGGTGGGTGGGGAGGGTAAAGGGGAGAGAATTTGGAACTCAAAGTTTTAAAAGATGTTCAAAAAAATTTTTTGCATGCAACTGGGAAATAAAATATACAGGCAATGGGGCATAGAAATTTATCTTGCCCTACAAGAAAGTAAAGGAAAAGGGGATGGGGAGGAGTGAGGTGACAGAAGGGGGTGCTGACTGGGGAAAGGGGCAGCCATCTTGGAGTGGGGGGATGGTAGAAATGGGGAGAAAATTTGTAATTCAAATCCTTGTGAAAATCAGTGTTGAAAACTAAAAAATATTAAATAAATTAAATTAAAACAAAACAAAAAAATTCCTATTATAAATTGGTATAATAGCAAGCATTAATATACCAAAGAACTTTACATAAATTTACTCATTTGGTCCTCACAACAGCATTGTGAGACAGGTGGCAAGGACTTGGTTGGGTCTACTTTCTTTGGAGTGGTACAACACATTGCACTATGATTTTCCAAAGGAATCATAAATGTCCTTTGAATACAAAAGTTACTATGAGAATAAATCACATCCCCTAAGGATGAAATGTGCCAACATCGGGAAGAATGGCACCCTCTAGCTAGTAGCACCCAAAGGAAAGCCCTGTTCATCCTGTGGTAGTTATAGTTGTAGTTAGCTGTCATAATAGGTAAAATCCTAGTTTCTAAAATATATGGCTTTACATCACCACAGGAAAAGTTTTGGACTGACATATGTTACATAGAATCTTTATTCTAATTGTCCTCCTTTTGTATTATAAAAAGCCACATTGCTTTGTACAGATATGGACAAAGCTGCAAAAGCAACAAAATACATAAAACATGGACCACAGTCCTAAACAGAAGTGCATTTACATGATTTTCAGGATTCCAACTCCAAAAAATTGAATTTTGATATTGAAACCAATATTTTATAGTAAAGTACAACAAATAATTATAACATCTACCAGTTGTTTCTTTTCTCTCTTGTCTGTCTCTCTCTCTCTATCTCTGTCTCTGTCTGTCTCTCTCTCTCTCTTTCTCTCTCCCTCCCTCCCTTTCTTCTCTTTCCGTGTCTCTCCTTCTATATCTGTGTCTCTCTCTTTCTCTATCTCTCTGTCTCTATGACTCTGTCTGTCTGTCTGTTTCTCTGTTTGTCTCTGTCTCTCTGTCTCTGTTTCTCTCTCTCTTTATCTATCTCTTTCTGTTTCTCTCTGTCTCCCTCCTTCCCTCCCTCCCTCTGTCTCTTTTTTCTGTTTCTCTCTCTCTGTATGTCTTTCTGTGTCTGTCTCTCTGTGTCTGTCTCTCTCTGCCTCTCTATGTCTCTGTCTCTGTCTCTCTGTCTCTCTCTCTCTGTCTCTCTCTCTCTCTCTCTCTCTCTCTCTCTCTCTCTCTCTCTCTCTCTCTGTCATTCCTTCCCTTCCCTGTCAAGAGTTTTTGGATGATTTCCTAAAAGAGGTAAAACAAAGATCCTGCAATATGTGGCAGGCAGGGTTTGTTGAAGGAAATTAATAACATCTGTAATTGAAAACGCCATCTAAACAGAATCTCACAGAGTGGGCACTACCCATACCATTATCGGCTGCAAGAAATATTGTCTAAATAAAAAGGAAAATCCATGGTTCAGACCCTTTTAACTCCTTTGCCTCAAGTTAATTTCCTATACATCCACTTTCCCACTGACTACATCTACTGGTTCTTTTGTCACCACAAGCACATTACTGTTTCAGATGCCATGGGTCAGACATATGTCAGTATGCGGAGGAAAATGGCAAAGGCATGGAGAACTTTGTTCAGACTCTGTTATTCATGATGATAACCAGATAGGACTTTTATTTCCAAATGGCATTCTAGGGCCTTAAAATAGCATCTTTCTGGACAAGTATCAAATAAAACATTGACTCTCTAGGATATCATCTATATTTACATGTCAAGGATATCTTCAGGGAACGAATAACCCAGTGCTTATTTGTATTCTTACATTTCTTAAAATAGAAAATATGTCTGCTCCTAGAAAATTGTTTCTAAACAAAGTCTTTGGCTTTATTTAAATGTCCCTAAATATCTAGAGATACTATCACCAGATTACTTGACTGGAGTTAGGGAAGACCTGAATTCACATCTTACCGTTGACACTTTCTGTTTCCATTCATTTCACCAACCTGAACCTCTTTCCTCATCTATTAAACGTAGATAGTAATATAAATAGAAAGACATCCAGGTGGGAGAGTGGATAGAATGCCAGGCCTGGAGTCAGAAAGACACATCTTCCTAAGTTCAAATCTGGCCTCAGACACTAATTAGCTATGTGACCCTGGGTAAGTCACTTCACCCTGTTTGTCTCAGTTTCCTCACCTGTAAAAAATAAGCTACAGAAGAAAATAGAAAATCAGTTTGCTATCTTTCCCAAGAAAACCCTAAAAAGGGGTTACAAAAAATCATACATAAATAAAAAGTAACTGAACAACAGAATACATATAGAACACAACTCTTAAGATTGCTGTCAGGCTTAAAAATATTGATGTTACGTATTTTTCAAACTTGAAGTACAAATGTCAGTCATTATTGCCATGCACATCTTATTGTCAGTGGGACATACATAGTAGGATTCTTGTACTGCTTTGTATATACCATCATTTTTAACTCTTTCATACCAGCCAGGAACATGGATAAATTGGAACAAATAGTCTGTGCTTCATATCAAACAACACAATATCATTGAAAAATATACACATATACACAAAATACACCTTTTCCATATGTAACTTAAGATACAGATAGGTTATCTAAATATTACTTTATTAGCTTAAAATAACTTAAGCCACTGCTAGGTTATTTAAAAATTTCTAAGTCTTCTTCTAGGAAATATATTATGCTATATTGTAATGAAATAATTTTAGTGAAACAAACATTTACATTTAGATTCTAAATCAGCATATCACAGTTACATGAATAATATAAATATAAATTTTCTTTAGGAATACTCTTATGTTTTGGCAATCTCTCACTACCTGTCTATCCATACATATGTACTATATATATATATATATGTGTGTGTGTGTGTGTGTGTGTGTGTGTGTGTGTGTATGTGTATATATTTGTGTGTGAATGTATATGACTTATATGTACAAATCAATGGGATAGATACTATGGATGCAAAGATAGAAATTAAACAGTCCCTTCTCTCAAAGAACTTACATTCTACTGGGGAGTGTGGTGGGGGGAGGAGTATACATACCAACAAGTAACAACAAAGCAAAAATGAAGTAATTTTAAGAGTCAGAGTAAGCATGGTGGCAGAATTGTTAAATTCCTAAACAAGGCACCTGAGAGGTAATTGAGGGAAACCAGATCTTGTTCTAAACAGGAATAAATAAGAGGCCCCTATTAAGCATAGGGAACTAACTATAGAAGGACCTAATGAAATTATATTTGTAAAGTACTTAGCCCAGTATCTGGCACATAGTAGGTGCTACATGAAAGTTCATTCCCTTCCTCTGTCTATCTATCTATCCACCTATCTTTCTATCTAAATAAATAAATAAATGAAGTTTAAAGGCATGGAATTGAGAAACAAAAATAAAAATCAGGGCAATACTAGCAACTCAACTTGACCAGATTGGAGAGTATAAGAAAAAAGCAATGTGAATAAGATAGGAAAGGTAGCTGAGAGTTCTGTTTTGGAGATCTCTAAAAGCAGACTCTCTCTCTCTCTCTCTCTCTCTCTCTCTCTCTCTCTCTCTATATATATATATATATATATATAT
This sequence comes from Trichosurus vulpecula, assembly GCF_011100635.1. Lineage (NCBI taxonomy): Eukaryota > Metazoa > Chordata > Mammalia > Diprotodontia > Phalangeridae > Trichosurus > Trichosurus vulpecula. The sequence goes on along the minus strand of NC_050577.1, from coordinate 231,674,386 downwards.
ATATACATACATATATATATAATATACATACATATGTATATGTATGTGTGTGTATGTGTGTGTGTGTGTATATATGTATATATATATATATATATATATATATATATATATATGTAATTTTTATTTTTTTTTGTAAGGAGTCACTGAGGATGTTTGAGAAGGCCTAATCGGATCTATGTTTTAGGAATACCATTTTAACAACTATGCAAAGGATGCAATGGTGAAGAGAAAAAAATGACAGCAGGAAGAACAATTAAGAAGCCATAAAGTCCAGCAAGAGTTTATTGGGGTCTAATGCACTTCAGTGGAAATTAGAATGCTGGCAGCATAATCAGTATGAGAGATCCTGTGAATTTGAAATCAACTCAAATTGTCAACTGAATGGATAAAGACCAAGAGAAAGTGGTAAAAGATGGATGAATCTAGCTAAGGACCTTGAAATTTAGAAACATGGCTGTGCTCACAGCAGAAATAGGAAAATTTTGATTAAAGAGTAACTAAGTAGAGGATATAACCTATATTCTAGAGATTGTTATCTGACTATTTTTTTTAAAATTGTTTTGTGTGTTCTGGTGCAACATTCTCACTGTACTTCTATCATGCCTTTCATAAGATTTCTCAAGTGCCAGTAATCACTGAAATGATTCGAAAACCTAATTACACTTATCACACATCTTACCAATGACCTGTGGGTCACTTGCAATTTGAATTTTTCTTCTGAGATTGTGCTGTTCCATGATTCATAGCCTTGTAGCATCATGAGGAAATATTATTTACAGGCTTGTCCTTTGAGTAGCTTTGCATCACTGAAAGCACAATGATTTTTATGTCCAAATGATATGCAGCCTGGTCTCCACCTCTTATTCAAATATGCTCAGTTCACTATCCATCTAAAAGGCACATCTATGACATATATATAAACATATATATATATATACATATATATATATATATATATACATATATATATAGTTGCTTTTATATACATATAGAGATCCCTGTGCTATGTGGCTATCTCTTCATCTGTCTATACTGCTCTATTCTTTATCTGTCTATACTGTTCTATTATATTCATAACACATTTTTGAACTTAATCTGCATTATTAACATTTCATTAATATTTTCTCCATCACTTTCTTAAGTCTAAACTATTAATAGGATAATAAATCAAGTCCTGACTTAGAACATTTACTGATTTCTGAGTTGTAAATAGTTACAATGGCAATTTTTTAAATGACTCTTGTAAACTAGTACAAACTGACTCCAGTATATCCCTGGTTGGATCTCTATATCTATCTATGTGTCTTGCTATCTTGCTTTGTGTCTTTCTATATCTGAAACAGCTAAGTGGAACAGTTGAGAGAGGTCTGTACCTGGATTAAAAAAAAAGTTATTCAGTCACATCTAACTGTTCATAACCCAAGGGACCATCCATAGCTTTCCAATACTGCCAGTGCATTTTAGGGGGTTGTTCTTTGTTTTGAAAACATACCAGAGTAGTTCACCATTTTCTTCTACAGTACATTAAGGCAAACAGAGATTAAATGACTTGTCCAGGGTCACACAGCTAGTGAGTATCTGAGGCTGGATTTGAACTTGTCTTCCCGATTCAAGACCCAATGCTCTATGTGCTGAGCCATCTATCTTCTTCTTGAGGCAGGAATACCAGAGTTGAGATCTGACTTCAGATATTGACTGTATTAGTTTCCCTCAGTTTCCCCACAGCACCTACCTCAAGGGTTTTGTGAAGATGAAATTAGATAATAGTTGGAAAGCACTTAGTACAGCATCTGACACATAGTAGGTGCTATACAATTGTTCATTCCCTTCCCTTATCTGTCTATCTAAAACACTTTAGTGTTATTTCCATTCCTTAGTGTTACCAGGTTAAAGCTAATGAATTGAGTAACATCATTTTTAACTTTCTCACGCTGGCCATAAAAGTAGAGGGATGGGGAGAAATAGCACCCTATATTTTAAACCAAACACAGTATTGTTATAAGATGTGAAATACGCACGCATATTTTAATAACACTATTGTTTGCTTTAAAAGCTAAAGTGATATTTCTATGCATCCGCATTGCTGGATATTTCTAGCGGGCTAACTAAAAGGCTATCAAGTCAACTATAGGACATAATCTTGGCAAAACGTGTTTTTCATCCTTGTAATAGTAATTAAGGTGGGACTTTTTGCTTTTCTTCTCTTAAGTCCTTTTAATGATTCTGGCCCTTGTTTGACTGGGGCAGATAACGTGGGATCTTTTTGTCTTGGAGTATTTCTCAGCACTGAGACAATTGGGAGTCATTGATTTGTATATGATATGATCCTGGGGATGGAAAACTTTCCCAGACCCAGCCTGGGTGAGGTCAGAACCCTCAGGGCTCCAAAATGGATATAATTGAGGAGAGTTTGGCATTTGATTTTGGGGACCCACTCATGGAAGGAGTGTTGAGACTCTGGGCAAGCTGCAAATTTCCCCCTAGCTTTGCAACCCAGATGTTGGCATTGGCAACTATGTATTGTGATTTGAATCAGACAAGGTCTGTCTGCTGATGTTTGTAATTTCTGTTTGTATTTGCCTTGAAGTTCAGGGGGCTGATCTTTTCCCCCTGAACTGCGAATGATATTTGTATGTTTGATTAAACTGAGATTGTTAACCCATTAAAATTTCTTTCCTTAGTAAAGCTGATCAAAGAACCTGTATTGGCAGCTTTCTGGGTGCTGGTTGTTGAGGGGGTCTTACACCCCTATAGCAGCTGCTAGCAATACTGTTACTACCATCCTCTCTGCAATAATTACCCAGATAATTCGAATTAGGTGTTTCTAACAACTATAAAAATTTAAGGGTACCTAATATAGAGGATATAATATGAACTAGAAAGGTGTGGTTCTTTAGTCATTCAGCCATATCTGACTCATCATGATCCCATAACCTGTCAGGCCCTTCTATCTTCTAATGTCTCTTGAAATCTAGCCAAGTTCATGTTTATTGTCTCCATGACATGATCTATCCATTTCATCCTCTGCCATTCTCTTTTCCTTTTGCCTTCAATCCTTCTCAACACCAGGGTCTTTTACAATGACTCTCATCTTCCCATTGTGTGCCCAAAGTATTTAAAATTCAACTTCCATATTTGACCTTCCAGTGAATAACCTAAATTGATTTCATTAAGTATTGATTGATTTGATTTCATTGCTTTCTGAGGGACTCTCAAAAGTCTTCTCTAGCACCACATTTCAAAAGTGACCCTCAGCTTTCTTTATAGTCCAGTTCTCACAAGCATAGATTGTTACTGCAAAAACCATAGTTCTGACTAAACAGACCTTTACTGGCAAGATGGTTTCCTGCTTTTTAGTATGCTGCCAAGCTCAAAAAACCTGCATTCAAATACTGCCTCAAATAATAGCTTTGTGAACTTGTCCAAATCACTTAACCAATGCCCTAAATTAATCCATCTGTAAATTATGTAAGTTAATAGCAACTACAGCAAAGAACTATTGTAAGATTCAAAAGAGAAATTGAGTAAAGAGAAAAGACTTTTCAAACATTAAAATACTGTATAAATATGAATTGTTCTTCTTAAGCAGCAATTTATCCAAGTATATAGAAGGTTAGCCACGGGATCAAGAAGATATGGATTAAAATCATGCTCCTTGCGTAGACTAGCTTTTGATTCTGGATAAATAACAATCTTTCAACATCCCCAAGGATGCTCTAAGTATGTAAGTCACAGAACAGTTGCTGATCTTCATTGGTAGAGAGAATTGTCTAACAAAGAATCCACTATACTAATAAAGTTGCCCATTTGTGTGTCTGTATACACACATGTAAATATATACATCTATATATAATGTACATATGTAATATGTATTGTGTATGTGTGTATATGAATAATTTTTGAATACCCTGTAACTTTCTGACCCTCAGTGCAATATAAAAAATACCATTTAAGAAAAAAATCTGTAGAACATTGTAATCAATAAGTAATCCTTCTTCTATAAGAATTAGGGCATCCTTCATGCCACAGGTGAATGATTCAGCTGAGCAATTATCTCCCTTTTATACTTTGCTCAGTGTTGATTCTCAGAAACTCATTGAACAAAGTAATCTCCATGGTAGCATCTGTTGGGGAATCTTGTATAATTTTAATATATGCATGGCAAATACCTTGTTGGAGTCAAGACTTTCAAACCACCAAGTTAAATGTTTCTTTGAATTCAACAAACAACACATCCAGAATGACGCTATTCTTCTTAAAACTGTGAATCAACTCTGTGACTGTGAAAATATACTCTGCTATAGAAAACCAAGTGTAAAAGCCTGTTTTATCCTTTTTCAAGGTTCAATCAAGGATAACTTTAAAGCAAGTGTTACCACTCTCATAAGTAGTACAGAAGTGAAACAAAATATGACTCCATATTTGTTTATGTTTTGCAATCCTTCCTCCCATTTCTTTTACAGATGTAAAAATGTTATTAGTGGGTTTTTGGTAGTCTTTTTGTAGTCTTTCTCTTGAAAGGGTAGTTGTCCAACCCAGTCCAACTAAGCACAGAAGACCTCGACTTCTCAAATGAATCAATTAATCAACAGTATAAGTTAGGTATGAAAAAATCATTAATCTCTTTGTTAGAGGAACAGAATAAGCATTTGTTATGCTTCTGATATTTGGCAAGAAATGTGCTAAGCAGTTTACAAACATTATTTCACTCGATATTCTTAACAATGTTGTAAGGTAGAAGCCATTCTTTAGGTGATTAAAACAGAAAGAGATTAAGTGACTTGCCAAAATCCGTACAGTTACCAAGTGTCTGAGGCCTAATTTAAACTCAGGAGTGGGGAAATTTGATTATTTTATAATATTGTCTGATGTGAAATTGAAAATATATTAGTATTCATTGAAAAAATAGACACAACTCTGAGGCTATTTATATTATAATAAGGCAGTTCAAAACCAGGCATTCCGGTAGCCAAGAGGTAAATGGGGTTCAAGGGAATAATCCCGGATGAGAGAACATTTGGATGATTGAGTTTCTGCTCCCCATTCATTGACACTGTGATATTTATAAGGAAGGTTAAAAGATCTGGAATTCCACTAGTATTGGTAGTGTGTCATTAACATCAGTAACTGATGGAAGCTCCTTCATTGGGAAATAACAGACACATAGAGGACAAAGTAAACACTCCAAGGAAAGGCAGCTTCAGGATTCTACAAGGGCACTGACCATCAAAAACAAGGAGAGAACTATATGTAAGGTCAATTTCATGGGTTACAAAGGTTCCAAAGATCTGGGGAAAGTAGATAGCCCTAAAATACTTACCCAGACCATAATACAATAAGGTCTACAAAATTTTTCTTTCATTTCATGACTGCAATCAAGAAAGATGTAAAACAAATCAATTTTTGTAAACTTCCCTCTGACTATAATATGCTGTGGTACTTTGCATTTTATTAAGTGACTTACTTAAAATAAAATGAGTCCCAAGAGGACTCTAAAGTGTACTGGTTCCTCTTAGAGACTATTTGGACAAAACAATTCTTTATTCACCTCCAGGAGGTCACCTGCCACTAAGCATAACCCTAGGGACAAATCTCTGCTCTGGTTATGTGCTTGATCTGCAAGAAGAAGAAAAGAAAAGAAAAAAGGTGGTGTTTATTCCAAATTAACCCATGAAACAGAATAATAAGCAGCCTTTTTTCTGAGTGTCCCTTAAAACCTTGAAAGACTTAATTTTAAAATCTGCATTTTCCCAGAGCTTAGCTTCTATATTTAGTCTAGTGTTAAAAAACTATATTTTAATGATAAAGTTTTGCTCTAAGTTCTGAGCTAATTGAATAACTGAAGCACACTCCATGACTGAATAAAAATCCCTTCTACGGCCTCATCAACAGGCCAGCAAGGATTTGCTGAAGGCTTTAAACAAAAGGGAGTAAACCACTTCTCAAGGCAGCTTACTCAACTCTAGTATAGTTCTAAGTGTTAGGAAGTTTTGTTTGTTTGTTTGTTTGTGTTTTCTCGGCATCAAGCTTAAATCTGTATCCCTGTACCTTCCATCCATTTCTCCTAGTTTGGCCCAAGAGGGCAAAGCAGAAAAAAATATAATTCTTCTTCCACATGATAGTCACCAGCAGAAATTCAAAAGCATCTTCAGAACAGCCAGCTGAATGGAAAGAACAGTACAAAGACTACCCCCCTCACATCATATGGGCTTTTCAACCAAAGAAATTTTTAAAGCACCAGTAGTTATTAAAAAAAACTGATCCTTCAAATTTTCCTCCTTTGTTAGTCAAAACTAATGTTTCTCTATGAGAGCCAGTTGGGTGAATGCCTTCCTTTCCAGATGCTTTTTCTCAAAGTTTCACAAGATCATTTTCCAAATATTCCGTCATGTTTCAGTGGTTGTCATGGACTTGCCCAAGCCATTGATTTTAGCTGACACACTTTCAATTGTACACTCCAGAAGGCCTATAGCAGTTCCTTGTTTTCTGATCCAGTGAGGGTTTTTCTGAACATTTGGCGGCATCAAAGTAGCAGCTGCTACAGTTTCTGTTAATAGGGACACTCATCAGGAACCTTTGCATCACGCTTAACTTAGGTCGTGCTGAAAGCCCTAGAGTGGGAACAGGCTGTGGTTTTGCATTTTTGTTTTTGGTACTGTTGCTCAGCCAGGAATTTTATGCAAACTATTCGCCTTCTGATCTGTGTCTAAAGATTGGTCAGGGTACACAGGAATGGAGCTATTCTCAAGCTTCTCAGGTTTCTTTGTATCCTGTGCATCCAAAGAATATATATTTCATATGTGGTATACATAGAAAATTTGATCTGAGAGAGTAGTTGTAAGAATAAGAGATAGCTTTGAATTGTGTACATATTGATAAATGTGATGAAGGACTGAATTAATTTCTAATCTAAATTTAAAAAATAAAGGTAGTCTTTAGTTATTTCAGTTTCTAACTAGACTATATACTTCTGAGATGAAACAACTTTATGCTTATTCCAATGTGGGAATGAATGTTCTGCTCTATTATCACAAAGTCATTTTAAATTGCCTAACTAAATAGGATCATAGATTTAGAGACTATCCAATCCAAATCCTCCATTTTACAGATAGGGAAAGTGAGGGTCAAGAAAAAAAATAAGTGATTTGATTAAGATCATAGAACTAGGAAACGTCTGAGGCAGAATTATGAGCTCAGGTCTTCTTGACTCCATTTATATTCAATGTTCCATGCAATATGACACAGGTCTTTTATTAGAACTTCCCATGGGCCCCTTATCTAGAAACAGCCATAAAGAAATCAAAATGAAATTCATTAGGGAAAAATGAAAAGTTTTACACAGATTCCAATAGAATCAATTTTACAAACCTCCATTAGGTTTCTCAGACTACCTGGACTGAAGTTATACCTCTAATACATACTAACTGTTTTACTACCAGTCAAATCACCTAATTTCTCAGTGTCACAGGTAACTCCCTAACACTCTAAGTGACAGAATAAAATCTGGTTGTAATTAGTAGAGGAAGCTTCCTCATTAGGAAATCCATATTTTGGTGAAATAAAAACACTTGTCTAGACAATAAAACAAAAGCAATGTAACCTTCCTCAAGAGAGGTGTGATTTCTTGGAAAAAGGAAATCATTGTCCCATGGTATTCTTTCCAGATCCTACAACAGCCACAGTATTATGTTCAGTTAAAGCTACCATGATTTAAAAAGGAACTTTTTAAGCTGGAGTGTATTCAGAAAAAGGCTGGAAGTATTTGGAAGGACCTCAGGCACATGACATTTGAAATTGTGTTGAAAACTAAGGAGATATAAACTTTGGGAAGAAAAGATGGTGGGAATGGGATAACTGGTCTAATTCCTTTGAAAGACTGTCACATAGAAAAGGGGTTTGATTTCCTCTGCTTAAAGCTGGAAGCAGGGGTCTTGTGAGGCTCTAATGAGGTAATTAGCATTTTGTCAATCATAATGTACTATAAAATTCCAGTTGTCACCATCACCATCATGATCATCAACATCATCATCATTTGTTGTTGATGTTGTTAATTAGCCTATATTCAACATTCTAACAATAATGACTCTGGTACACCCCAACCTGGAGGTGAAAACCAGGAGAAATAGATGGAAATTGGAACCTTGAAATTCTTTAATTCTTGAAGACGTATTCTACTTCAGCCATGGTGTGCCATATAAAGGAAAAGGAGAATTGTTTTTCATTGTCTTCCATGTTAGTAACATGGGGGAAATGCTCAATTATAGTTGGAGAAGAAAGACAATGGGTTTCACGGATCTTGGAGAGATCAAAATTTGAATCTTTCTTTTGGGGAAAAGAGAATAAACAGTGCAATGATGAACAAGATGTAATCTTAAAGTTCTGAAATTGGAGAACTCAGAGGTAATTAATTGTATTTGGCAAGTCCCATCTGCAATACCCCCCAACAGGTGATCACTCAACATCTACTTGGATGTCATTATCGCAGGGGATTTATAACCTGTGAAAGTAGACCACTTTACTGGGGTATTGTGATAATTGTGTAAAATCTTTAATAACTGATCACTTAACCTAGGCTTAAATACATTCAGTGATGTAAAATGCACTACAGTCTGAAGCGATCCACTGAATTTGGGGACAGATCTCATTATTAGAAAACTGAATTACAGAAAACTACTATATGAGAGACCTTGTCACATGGGATTGATGTCCTCTTTAGTCCAGCTATGCATGTATATATTAGTGCTGTGAAAAAAATAATAAAAATTAACCTCTCTGCTCCTCCAGCCTATAATTTCTCTCCCCTAAAAGCTGTCCTTTATATAACCACAAAAATAATTTAGCTAATGCATTGCTCTGATTATGTCACTATTTGTCTTAAAAAATCTTTAGCAGTTCACCAGTTTCTAGGATAGGAGCTATTAATCTGGAGTTTATGAACTTCTTTTAGACATTTTGATAATCACATTTCCATGTAATTGTTTTCCTTTATAATCCCCCATGTATATTATTTTACACATTTAAAAACAGGATTCTCAAGAGTACATAGGTTTCACCAGATTGCTAAAGGTGTCTATGAAAGGAAGAAAATTTAAGAAATCCTGTTCTAATGGAAAAAATACAAACTCATAAGCCTTGATTTAGAACCCTCTATTATCTAGCTCTAACCAACTTTTCCAGTTTTTTTTAACATTAATTCCCCTCAGTTTTATATTTTGCCTAAGTTATATATGTATACATTTTGTCTTCTCTATAATACTTGAGAAAAAGCACTATATTTTATATCTTTGTACTTTGTATCTATGAGGTACTTAATTAATATTCCTGAGGCACTGAATTTGGACTCAGAGGGCATGAGTTCAAATTTCACCTTTTCATTTATTAACTGTGTGACCTTAACCAAGGTACTAAACCTCTCTAAGCCTCAGTTCACTTATCTGTAAAAAACTGTGCAGAATGTTGAACCAGATGGCCACTGAAGTTGCTTCTACCCTTAAAATATAACCCTCTGACCATGTAAAATTAAATGAACTGAAATATAAATTAAATTCATCATATTTCCTTATAGAACTATGAACTACCATCAATGGATGAAGTTAGTGGGGAATAGATTTTGGGTCAAAGTAAAGGAAAATTAACAAAAGGAAAATGTAATTGTCATAAAGTGAAATCAGATTCTTTGTGATAATGAATTTCTCATCATTAAAATTGTTCAAAAAGAAGATGGATGGCCATTTTCTGTCAACATGGTACAGGTAGACATCATGGATAAAATCTGACTTCCCTTCCTCCTCTGGGATTCTATAAATCTATAACTTGATGTAGACATTGTCAGAAAATATATGATGGTTTAGAAAGTACAAAAGTGGAGTTGAAAAGTTATAAGAAATCAGCTATAGGATACAGTCATATTATGTCAAAACCAACCCAATTTCTGCTTGTGATTAATAAGTATGAAACAAAATTTGGACCCAAGTCTCTCCTGACTTCAAGTCCATCGTAGAAAGTTGTCAATTGTTTCAATCAAACATTTGCAATATGAATAGTAAACTCAGCTTTTGGGAAGTCCAACTTTTCAGAATGTTTCAAAATTCTCAAAATCATTCTCTCTTGGGGAAGGGTAGGAGAAATTCCTCCCAGTTCCACACCACCCCTATCAATTACTTCTGAGAGATTTAGATAGAATTGTTCTCTTTCCTAGACTGGTCAGCAATTCAAATCTGAAGTTCTGAACTGACTTGCTAGTTTAAGTGGTTGTTTAGTCATTGCTCAGTCATGTCTGACTCTTTATGACCCTATTTTGAATTTTCTTGGCAAAGATATTGTAGTGGTTTGCCATTTCTTTCTACAAGTCATTTTACAAATGAGGAAACTGAGACAAACAAGGTTAAGTGACATGCTCAGGGTCACACAGCGAGTAAATGTATGAAGCCACATGTGAACTCTGGCCTTCCTGACTCCAGAACCAGCACTTCACTCACTCTATCACCTATTTGCCCTACTATTTTATACAAGTCACAGAAATCATCACCAAATCACTCCAACCAACCCCGATATACTCCCTGCATAACATCATTTTACTCTTTCCAAAGGCTTGAAGCACTGTATCCCAAGTTGATTGCACTTTTTTTTCATTAAGGTCTTTATTTTGATTGGGATGGGTTGGTTGGATAACCCATTCAATCTTACCTCCCACTCTTACATGAAGCACCTTACCACTTATGAAGCTTTTTCTTTGCATTACCTTATGAGGTAGGTAGCTTAGGTATTATGTTCCCCATTTTACAGATAAGGAAACAGATTCAGAGACAAGTGATTTTGGTAGGGTCACATAGCTTATAAGCACGGGAGACAAAATTTGAAATCAATAGACCTTGTCAGGAAATTTTGATTGCTGGTTCAAAATCCAGCACTCAGTCCACAAAATTATTAAATTTTATGAAGCGTATTTCAAAGTATTTCTAACAAAAATGTATTTTGATTTAAAAATATAATAGTTACTTATCATGCTTCACCACAGGAATGAGTAATTACAGGTTGCTTGGTGTTGGCTATAAATGTTTCAAAATCAAACTGATGATCCTGTCAGACATTCACAAATTATATTTTTTCAGTGTGGTCCTTGTGTTGGACTTTAAATTCCATTTACATGTTTACAGTTCTATCAAATAAGATTGATGCTAAAACAGCATTAAATTAAGTAAGAAAGTCTAAAAAATCCCTCTTCTTAAAATGTCCTTTATTGCTTCACATCTGTGTGGTACAACAAAAGCCAGATTCTCATCTTGCAACTGAGTTTAGAACCATCTGCAATGCCACAGGTCTGCATTTCAACCAGTTAGATCATAAAACCCTGAGGTTAAAGGAATGGTTACTGATGTATTGAAATATTTTTTGAATGTATGATGATTAACTTTGATTTTAATAGACATTATTTTCACAGATTTTTTTTTCTCTTTAAGAAGAATTATCTCTTGATCCTGAACATCTTAGTTCCAATGGTCTGGGTGTGAAGTGATAAGGATGGTAAAAAGGTAAGAAGCATTAATAAATAAATAAAGATTGACTCATGATGTATGCCTGTTTGTTACTGGTTATCAGTTTTTAAAAATGGTGCTCCTTTTTCTTAATCTCAGAAGTTAATTCACCCCATGATATTATCCTGAAACTATGATATTTTAATGGACAGTTTAGTGTCATATCAAAATAAAAACTGCAGCAAAGTTAATTAGTACATTTAAAGATATGTAGATTTTTTTGAATCCACTGTGCTTAGCATAGTTATATCAGTAAGCAATTATTAAGCACATACTATGTGCCAAATACTGTGATAAACACTGAGATTACAAGGAAAGGTTAAAAATAAAGACTTTTCCTTCAAGATCTCAGTCTAATGGAAGAGATAACATGCAAGCAACTATGTGCAAGCAAGATTTTATAGACAGATAGATACACACATCTACTAATACATATATACACACATACATATATATTAGGGGCCGAGTTAGAGTTGAGCCCTGCCCTCCTCGGACCTCCAGGCCGAGGGGCCTGCTGAGATAAACTCAGGGCTTTGAGTTATGGGTGGAGCCACGAGGAGGGGTCTCGCCTTTGTTGCCTCCCTAGCAATTCCAGGTCTTTGCCCAGACCTGCCTGAACACATGGAACTTCCGGTTCTCTGCCCAGGCTTGCCAGAGCACATGAAGTTTCTGGTTCTTTACTATGACTCCTTGTCAGCAGGGAGCTTCAGGTTAGCGTGGGAAGAGAAGGGGAGGAGAGTAGGCGGAGTCGGGGGCAGTGCTAGTATCCAGGTGTCTTGATTTTTACCTGTCTTTCACCCATGTAACCAAAGAACGTACCTACATCACTAAAGATATAAAAATGCCGCTTGCTGAAATAAAATTCGGAGTCATTCACCACCTTTCAGCTCCTGCCCCATTCATTGTCCACGAGATCATGTCCTTTGCTAGGCAAAGGCCTGGGGCTTGGTGGGAACCCCGAGTATAGTTGCAAGGCTTCGGAAGCCCATAACACACACACACACACACACACACATTATATATATATATATATATATATATATATATATATATATATATATATAGATAGATATATATATATATATACATATATATACACATATATAATATGCATATATGTATACAGATATACATATGCACACATAAACAGAAGTTGAATTAGAGGAAGTTCAGAAAGAAGGTACTAAGATTAAATAGGACTGGGAAAGGGTTCTTGCGAAAGGTAGGACTTGAGCTGAGACTTGAAGGAAACCATGGAAGCTAGGAAACAGAGATGAGGGAAAGAGGTCCAAGTATGGGGGACAAACATTGAACATGCATAAAGCTGAGAGATGAAATATCATGTGCTAGGAATAGAAAGGAGGATGATGTCCTTGAATCACAGATTTAAGAAGACTGGAAAGGCAGGAAGGGATCAGGTTATAAAAGGTTCCATTCTAAAATACTCTATTTTATCATTTATTTTAATTAAAATATACACTTATCCAAAATTTGGGCAGAAATTAAAAGATTAAGAAGCACTAAAATATCAGATGCTATAATTATATATTAATGGTCTAATATCTCATAGTCGATAGGCTGATGGAAAACTTGTATATAGTGAATATTCTCATATAAAGCTAATTATCTCTTAATTTAGAGGAAAATAAATGAAGTTACATCTAAGAAGACTATCTTAAAGATAGCCTACTTCATAATGCAGTATCTAATATCTATGTATAGATAGACAAGAAGGTATATGTGTATATATCCATCTATTTCTCTACTTAGGTTGGGAAGAGCCTGGATCTGAGATATCATTAGCGTAGCCTCCTAGCATGTTAAATTTCTCCACCAATCAGACACTCATTTTTTTAAAAAATTTAAATCATAGAAAGTTGCCTGGGACAGTGAGGGACTAATTGATTTTTCCATCCTCACACAGCCAGTACCCACTAAGGTCAGGACCCACAGCCAGGCCCTCCAGACCCCAGGACTGGAGCTGTACTCAATACGCCATGTAGCAGATCACGTATATTCTGGGGCAGCAGGCTGTACAAGGGATAGAACACTGACCCTGGAGTCAGGAGGACCCACATTGAAATCCAACCTCAGATAATTTCTTTGTTTTTTCCTTTTGGTCAATTATGCCTCTTTTACCATTATATTACAGGTTTTTATTTTGGTGTTATTTTCTTCATTATTTTTTTGCCTCCTTTTCCAAGCTATTGACTCTTTTTATGATTTTCTTGCATCACACTCATTTCTCTACCCAATATTTCCTGTACCTCTCTTACTTGATTTTTTAAATCCTTTCAATCTCTTCCATGGCCTGAGAACCATTCCTTTTTTTTTTCCTTTGAGGCTTTGTATGCGGGGATTTTGACTTTGTTGTCTTCTGAGTTTGGGTTCTGATTTTTCTTGTCACCATAATAACTTTGTATGGCAAGATTGTTTATTTTTCCTGTTGCTTGCTTATTTTCCAGCATATTTCTTGACTTTTAACTCTATGGTAAGGTAAGGCTCTGTTTCCTAAGTGTAGGGTGGATTGTCCCAAGCTTTAGATTCTTTGTGAAGCTGTTTTCAGAGATTATTCTGGGTAATTGTATGTTTTTGGCTCTTCCAAACACCTCTAGGGATAGAAGGGTTTACTGCTCTGTACTGTGTGCTGGTTTATGAGTGACCTCAAACACTCTTTTCAACCCTGGAACTGTGACCATGGTCCCTGCTCCCCAATGGCACCAAGATCTACTGTGCTAGTGCTCCTCATTGAACTGAGACTAAGACCCAAGACTGCCACCCAGATCCAAATACAGACAATGCAATAGAGTCCTGCCCCTGGTGCCAGCAAAAGGACGCCTCTAAATCTTTTTTTTTTTTCTGATCTATTGCCCGATTCCCTTACCATGTGTGGACTGAGAGGTCTGGAAACTGCTATTGCTGCTACTGATTCCCTTGCCCCAGGGCCATCTCCTGGTTTGCTGGGGCCTGCGCTACTCTGGTGTAGCCTGTGCAGCACTGCTCTCCTCTCGTGCCCTGGTGCAACAGACATTTCCTGCTGACCTTCTAAATTGTCTTGGGCTGGAAAATTCACTCCATCATTTTGGGGGTTCTGCTGCTCTAGAATTTGTTTAGAATCATTATTTAAACATATTTGGCGGGGTTTGGGTGAGTGCTCAGGTAAGGTCCTGACTTTACTCAGCCATCTGGGCTCCACCCTCTATGAAGGTCTTTAAAAAACCAAACTGCAGATTTTGTATTTGATATTGGAGGTAAAAGGAAACTACTGGGGTTGACGTAATAACATGATCATGCCTAGGCTTTAGAATCATCAACTTGACAGCTATGTCAAATTGGATGGAGTGAACTGGATTGTAGAATTAAATTAGAGAATGTACTGTGATAGGGAGAGTGTTGAGGAAGGGAGACAGACTGGCTATTCCAATAGTTCAGATGTGAAGTGATGAGGACCCACACCAGGGTGGTAGCTGTGTCAGAACTACTTAATAAATGTGTGGTGACTGAATACTATATGTCTATCTATGCATGTGTGTATGATTCTTGCTTTACATGATTCTTAGATATAAATGGTAAATTACTATTATTTTTGAAACCCGGTAGTTTGAAATCACTTTTTGCTTGCCTCATACTGTGGTTTATCTCATTATCTGTACTTACCTGCCTTATAAATAGTTCCCCCTGAAGCCATGTATCACTCACACCCACTCCCTTTTAAATATTTTTTAAAGGATACAAACAGCTGGAGTTCCATGTACTCCTGAGCACTCATCAAAAAAAGCTGAAGCCTTCTTTTCTTCCCTTGATTCCATTTCGCCAGGTTAATCCTATGCTGTCAGCTTTCCCTTGACTGAGTCCATAAGAAAAACATTCAGTTGGTTCTTGTTCCCTGTGCCAGTGTGTCCTGGATGATATTGTCCCTGAATGTAAAAAAAAATGAATAAGAATGTTGATTACGGACCTTATGGTCAAGTAAAACAAGAGACTATAATGTGGGCATAAAGTAGAGAAGACTAAGGTTAGGGGTAGTGACTCAGAGGAAATGACCTCTACTCTGTAATACTTAGAATCTTTGGGCAGGAAGAAGAGATTTATAGAGAAGGAAAGGGACTAATGAACAAAGTGTTTAGACAAGAAAGGGTGAGGCATGGAAACTAGGGAAAAAAGACAAGCCTATGTTCAATCAGGGTAGCCACAGGAAACAAATCTAAGACAGGAAGGGACCTTGGAGGTCATTGAATCAACACTCCTCTGCCCTACTCTGCTCATTTTATATAAGAGTAAATTGAGGCCCAGAGGACTTAAATGACCTCCCCAAAGTCACACAGAGGAGAAATTTGAATTCATTTCCTTTGACTTGAGAACCATTGCTCATTGTAGCATTTCATACTTGTCTTGGGACTGCAAATAGAAAAAAAAAAGTTGAAGCCTTTCTACCCTTTCTACTCTCAGCCTTAGACCTGGTTCTGAGGTATAAGAAGTATCTACAGAGGGGGAAAATTTCATTCTATTCTTCTGAGGGTAATGAAAGAATAAGTGTGTTGATGGATGGCTATGGACTATTTCTGTTTCTACTGTCTATCATATAATGTGTGGGTGTGACATATACACACACAAACACAAACATGGTAGATAAAGCCCTGGACTGTGAACTAAGAAGACTCCTGTTTCTGAGTTCAAATCCAGCCTCAAATACTTACTAGCTCTGTGGCTGTATGAACCTGGGCAAGTCACTTAACCCCATTTGCCTCAGTTCTTCATCTGTAAAATGAACTGGAAAAGAAAATAGAAACCACTTCAGTATCTTTGCCAAGAAAACCCCAAAATGGGTCATGAAGAGTCAGATACAGCTGAACAACAACAAAAAGAAAATATAGATAGATAGATAGATAGATAGATAGATAGATAGATAGACACAGATATAGATATAGATATAAATTTCCAGTAATAATCCAGAGTCATTGTGTCACTAAATTTTGAAATACACTAAACACCTTCCAAATCCCTCTGGAAATAAGAAAAGCTGAGCCGAAAGAGGGGGAATTTTTTTTTAAATCACCTGAAAAAGGGACTGTGTTTTTGCTATGATGCCTTGGGGTCTCAGAATATGTGAGAATAAATTGACCCATGGTGCTGCAGAGTTACTGTAACAATGTTGCTTGCAGTTACTGTGGTGTGTGTGCAAGGGCAACAACACTAGCACGCAGGAGAGCTGCTAGCACAGATTCTTTGATCTGCTTTTCTAAGGAAAGCAACTTTAAGGGGTTTACAATCTCACTTTAATTAAACATACATGTCATTCACTTAATTCAGGGGGAAAAGTCAGCACCATGAACTTCAGAGAAAACACACACAGAAATTACAAGCAGAAATTATATAAACAGAGCAAAAAACACAAGTTAGTAGACAGGGCTTCTAATTGTCTGTCCATAGCAATACATATATAGTTACCAGAGGGAGAAGCACCAACATCTAGGTTTTCAAAGCTGAAGGGGCTCCTTAACAGCTATGCAGAGTCTCCACAGGAACACTATTCCAATGAGTGAGCCCTCAAAGCAAAATACTAAGCTCCGAGTATATATATGCTTCTTCAGAGTCACAGGGTGTTATAACCATATGACTCAAACTCATGTGACTTAGGTTTTCTTGTGACTTAAGCAGGTCATTGAAAACTCTTGATTCAATCAAAGACTCAATCAAATCAATGTGGGTAGCTTGTTAAAGAGCCCCCTGGCTTGAAAAACCAGATGTTGGTGCTTCCCTGGTTACTATGTACTGAAATGTTGGACAGAAAGCTAGAAGCCTGTCTACTGATTTGTGTTATTCGATCTGTTGATATTTTCTGTTTGTAATTTCTGTTTGTATTTGTTCTGAAGTTCAGGGTGCTGGCTTTTGCCCCTGAACCAAGTGAAAGATATATGTATATTTGATTAAAGTGAGATTATTAACCCCTTAAGGTTGCTATCCTTAGGAAAGCAGATCAAAGATCCTGTGTTGGCAGCCCTTCTGTGTGCTGGTGTTATTGGCCTAACACAGCAACAGCAGCTGCTAGCAACATTGTTATTACAGGAAGGTGGCCTGGCTGTACCAGATCTAAAACTATATTATAAAGCAGCAAACATTAAAACTATTTGGTGCTGGCTAAGAAACAGAGTGATGGATCAGTGCAATGAGTTAGGTACACAAGACACAGTAGTAAATGACTATACTAATCTACTGTTTGATAAAACTAAAGACTTCAGCTTCTGGGATGAGAATTCATTATTTGACAAATAATTGCTGAGAAAACTAGAAAACAGCATGGCAGAAACTAGATCTAAACCAACATCTCGCACTGTATGCCAAGATAAGGCAAAAAATTGGTGCATGATACCACAAGCAAATTAAGAGAGCAAGGAATACTTTGCCTGTCAGATCTATGGAGAAGAGTTTATGACCAAACAAGAGACAGAGAACATTATGAAATGCAAAAATTGATCATTTTGATTACATTACATTGAAAAGGTTTTTCACAGACAAAACTATTGCAACCAAGATTAGAAGGATAATATAAAGCTGGGAAATAATGTTTATGGCCAGTGTTCCAGGCCTCATTTCTAACATATATAGAGAACTGAGTCAAATTTATAAGACTACAAGTCATTCCCCAATTGTTCAAAGGAAGTGAACAGGAAATTTTCAGATGAAGAAATTAATTCTATCTATAGTCATATAAAAAAATTCTCTAAATCACTATTGATTAGAGAAATGCAAATTAAAACAAATTTGAGGTTCCACCTCAGACCTATAGGGTTGGCTAACAAGACAGAAAAGGAAAATGACAAATGTTAGAGGATATGCAGGAAAATTGAAACACTAAAACCTTGTTGATAGAGTTGTGGACTGATCCAACCATTCTGGAGAGCAATTTGGAACTATACCCAAAGGGCTATGAAACTATGCAAACCCATTGATCCTGCCACACCACTACTAGATCTTTATCCCAAAGAGACCATAAAAAAGGTTAAAGGGCCTACATGTGCAAAATATTTATAGCAGTCCTTTTCATTTTGGCAAAATGTTGGAAATTGAGAGGATGCCCATCATTGAGGAATGGCTGAACAAGTTGTGGTATGTGAATGTAATGGAATACTATTATGTTATAATAAATGATGAGCAGGCAGACTTCAGAAAAACCTGGAAAGACATGAATTGATGCTGAGTAAAGTGAATAGAACAAGGAGAACATTTTACACAATAATAGCAACATCATACAATGATCAATTAAGATAGACTTAGCTCTTCTCATCAATACAATGAGCCAAGACAATTACAAAAGACTCATGGCAGAAAATGCTCTCCACATCCAGAAAAATAACTATGGAGTCTGAATGCATATCAAAGCATACTATTTTCACCTTTTTGTTGTTTTTTTGTTTTTTTCTTTCTTGTGTTTTCCCCTTTTGTTCTGTTTCTTTTTTTTACAACATGACTAATGTGGAAATATATTTAATATGATTGTACATGTATAACCTAAATCAGATTGCTTGGTATCTTGGGGAGGGGTGAGGGAAGGAGGGTGAAAAATTTGGAACTCAAAATCTGATAAAAATGAATGTAGAAAACTATCTTTACATGTAATTGGAAAAAAATTAATACTATTAAGGAAATAAAAAAAAAAACAACTTAAGTAGAAATAAAAAACTTCTGTTGCCAGAATCGTACCCCACCCTTTCACTAGAACTAAAAGGTTCTCAATGGTTTAGTCTCATCCAGAATTCTGGAAGAGAAGAAGAGATAAAAATTAAACAAAGAAATAAATAGACTTAGCTAGATGGTTCTAAGTCCAGCATTATATGACTTTCAGAATCTATGAAAAATCTTAAAGCAAGGTATTTTCCAAGGATTGAAGAGACCTGAGTGTAGCTTATAGCTGAGTGGCAACAAGTCAATATTAAGGGAGAGACTAAAAATATAGGAGAACATTACTGTAGAAAGATGTTTAAAGAAGAAAGGAGTGAAATCAAAACAACAGATCGAAAAAAGATAAAGAAGTATTCCTTGGATGGGATGGGGTAGGATTAGTGATAGTATGAAAAGTTTTGAGGGAGACTTCAGGAAGCTTTTCTGTAATAGTCAGTCTTTTCAGTGTAATAAGGTGGTTTATTATCTGCTGTAATAAGGTTTGGACATTCAACTGAAGACTTGATGAGAACAAAATGTTTGGAGTAGTCATTCAGAGCACTGGGGTGGTTGGCAAACAAGTGTATTTCAAAGCTCCAATGTGAGCACAGCTGAAGCTATGCCTGATAAATTCATAGTAAGTTAAATTAATTTAATTTCTTGATTGTGAAACTAATTTGCAGGCATTTGTAATTTTAAATTGCATTTGCATGCAATCACAATTTTATGGAAGGCAGCTAGGTGGCACAGGGGATAGAGTTCTGGGCCTGGAGTCAGGTAGACTAATCTTCCTACGTTCAAATCTTGCATTAAACATTTAGTAGTTGTGTGACCCTGGGCAAGTCACTTAACCCTGTTTGCCTCAGTTTCCTCTTCTGTAAAATGAGCTGAAGAAGGAAATGGCAAACCATTCCAAAATCTTTGCCCCCCAAAAAATCCAAATGGGGGTCATGAAGAGTTGAACAAAACTGAACAACAATAAGGACATGAATTGGAGAGAAAGGAAGGAAACAGGGAAGGAATAAGCATTTGTGTAGTGAGTACTTTGTGCTGAGAAATGTGATAAGTGATTTTTGCTAATATTATCATGCCCCTAAATGGAATTACCTCTGACTCCATTGGCGATATGCCTGCAAAATGAAATTAATAAAAATGATTGAATAGATTAATATTATGTTATTAGGTGACACAATGGATAAACTACTATCTCTGGAGTCAGAAGACCTGAGTTAAATCCCACCTTCAATGTTTATGACCTATGTGGCTTTGGACAAGTAATTTACTCTCTCTGTGCCTTGTTTTCCTCATATGTATCATGTGTAGCTTGGATTACTTGTCTTCTGAAATCCTTTATAGTCCAAAATATAGGTTCCTGTCAACCAATTAAAAGTGGGAACAATGTTTTACCATTAGTGAAATTACACCCTATTTAATCTGCATTGTTGAATGACAGATGAAAGTTCTAACTTGTTATATATGAGCAGTTTCCACATTTTAATATTTTCCCATTAAATTATATCTAAGAATTCATGTTCCACAGAGCAAATTTGGTTGCTTATAGCCCTGCACATGCTTTTTGTAATTGACATGTGGCCCTTCCCTTCATAAAATGAATGTTCCCTATTATTGTCACTCTGCTCTGTGGGTGTTCACTCCATTAGACAATTACATGTATTTTGTTTTAGTAATTGATTGATTCCCAAGTCTCTTGTGGTCATAGCAAATCTGTGGTCTTCTTTGGAGTGTTCTAACTTAACTAAACCAGAAGCAGAAACATAACTGGAAGTATCATTACCATTTTCAGCAAATGTCCAGAATGATAATAGGCAAAACTCATTCCTATACCTTGCTGGGATACTCCAGGGTTAGATTTAGTATTCAAATACATAGTATTCCTTCAAATATATAGTATTCCTGCTATCTCATTTATTCATTTGGCCTTCTTAAATATACCATTTGTAATAATATATTTAAACACTAAAAATAAATTTATTAAGCAACTATTCACCATGGGAATCTCTTGCAAAATGAATTCTGAAGTTGACATCCTTCAGAGTTATTCACACATGTAGATGTGCATATAGCTGCTCAAATACCTGTTACTCAGAAATTACAATAGATTTAGTTTTAATTTTCTTTAAAATTTCTATTTAATTTTCTGCAAAGGGAAGAGGGTCAAAGAACAATACAAGTAAATTATTTCAGCAACCGCCACATCCCTATGTGGATATTCAAAGATACATAGAACATGACATGTTAAAAGTGTAATTAATTGTCTTCTCCCCAATCCATTCCCCTCTTTCCTAATTCTGTTACAAATAGCACCACTTTTCTTTTTTTTAATCTCTTTTTTTATTTAATATATTTAGTTTTCAGCATTGATTTTCACAGGAGTTTGAATTACAGATTTTCTCCCCATTTCTACCCTCTTCGCCACTCCAAGATGGCATATATTCTGGTTGCCCTGTTCCCAGTCAACTCTCCCTTCTGTCACCCCAATCCCCTCCCATTCCCTTTTCCCTTCCTTTCTTCTAGGGCAAGATAAATTTCTATGCCCCATTGCTTGTGTATCTTATTTTCTAGTTGCATGCAAAAACTTTTTTTTTGAACATCTGTTTTTAAAACTTTGAGTTCCAAATTCTCTCGCCTCTTCCCTTCCCACCCACCCTCCCTAAGAAGTCAAGCAATTCAACAGAGGTCAAATGCATATCATTATGTATAACCCTTCCACAATACTCATGTTGTGAAAGACTAACTATATTTTGCTATTTCCTAACCTATCCCCCTGTATTGAATTTTCTCCCTTGACCCTGTCCCCTTTTGAAAGTGTTTGTTTTTGATTACCTCCACCCCCTTCTGCCCTCCCTTCTATCATCCCCCCCTTTTTTATCTTCCTCCCTCTTCTCTCCTGTGGGGTAAGATACCCAACTGAGTATGTATGGTACTCCCTCCTCAGGCCAAATCTGATGAGAGCAAGATTCACTCATTCCCGCTTCACCTGCCTTCTCTTCTCTTCCTATAGAACTGCTTTTTCTTGCCACTTTTGTGTGAGATAATTTACCCCATGCTATCTCTCCCTATCTCCTTCTCTCAATATATTCTTCTCTCATCCCTTAATTTGATTTTATTTCTTTTAGATATCTTCCCTTCATCATCAACTCACCCTGTGCCCACTCTCTCTCTCTCTCTCTCTCTCTTTATATGTATATATATATATATGTGTATATATATATATATATATATATATATACACACACACACATACATATATACATAATACACACTCACATATACATATATACATAAACATGTATATATATTTATATATGCATATTCCCTTCAGCTACCTTAATACTGAGGTCTCCTGAAACATACACATCATCTTTCCATGTAGGAATGTAAACAAAACAGTTCAACTTTAGTAAGTGCCTTGCTATTGCTTTTTCTTGTTCTTTTTTTGATTACCTTTTCATGCTTCTCTTGATTCTTGTGTTTGAAAGTCAAATTTTCTATTCAGCTCCGGTCTTTTCACTGAGAAAGCTTGAAAGTCCTCTATTTTATTGAAAATCCATATTTTGCCTTGGAGCATGATACTGAGCTTTGCTGGTAGGTGATTCCTGGTTTTAATCCTAGCTCTATTGACCTCCGGAATATCATATTCCAAGCCCTTCGATCTCTTAATGTAGAAGCTGCTAGATCTTGTATTATTCTGATTATGTTTCCACAATACTCAAATTGTTTCTTTCTGGCTACTTACAGTATTTTCTCCTTGATTTGGGAGCTCTGGAATTTGGCAACAATATTCCTAGGAGATTTCTTTTTGGGATCTATTTGAGGAGGTGATCGATGGATTCTTTCAATTTCTATTTTGCCCTTTGACTCCAGAATATCAGGACAGTTCTCCTTGATAATTTCTTGAAAGCTGATATCTAGGCTCTTTTTTTGATCATGGCTTTCAGGTAATCCAATAATTTTTAAATTATCTCTCCTGAATATATTTTCCAGGTCAGTAGTTTTTCCAATGAGATATTTCATATTGTCTTCCATTTTTCATTCCTTTGGTTCTGTTTTACAATATCTTGATTTCTCCTAAAGTCACTAGCTTCCACTTGCTCCAATATAATTTCTAAGGTAGTATTTTCTTCAGTGGTCTTTTGGGCCTCCTTTTCCATTTTGCTAATTTTGCCTTTCAAGGCATTCTTCTCCTCATTGGCTTTTAGGAGCTCTTCTGCCATTTGAGTTAGTCTATTTTTTAAGGTGTTTTTGTATTCAGTATGTTTTTCAGTATATTTTTGGTTCTCCTTTAGCAAGTCATTGACTTGTTTTTCCTGGTTTTCTCACATCCTTCCCATTTCTCTTCCCAATTTTTCCTCTACTTCTCTAACTTGCTTTTCCAAATCCTTTTTGAACTCTTCCATGGCCTGAGACCAGTTCATGTTATTCTTCGAGGCTTTTGTTGTAGGCTCTTTGACTTTGTTGACTTCTTCTGTCTGCATGTTTTTGTCTTCTTTGTCAGCAATGAAAGAATCCAAAGTCTGCAACTGAATCTAGGTGCGTTTTCGCTGCCTGTCCGTATTCCCAGCCAACTAACTTGACCCTTGAGTTTTTCAGTGGGGTATGGCTGCTTGTAGAGTTAAGATAACTATGTTCTAAGCTTGGGGGGATGTGCCAGCTCTGCCATACCAGCACTCCTCCTTCCCCAAGAACCCCCAATCCAGACTGGACTTAGATTTTCAGCAGGCTCTTCACTCCTGCTCTGATCTGCCACTTAATTCCTCCCACCAGGTGGGCCTGGCACTGGAAGCAACTGCAGCTGTAGTTCTGTAGCTGCCCCACCTCCGCTGCCCCGGGGGCAGTGGCCAAACTGGGAACTCCTTTTTTCTCTCTGTCACCAGCAGCTTTTCCCACTAACCTTCTCTGTTGTCTTTGGTGTTTGTGGTTTGAGAAGTCTGGTAACTGCTGCAGCTCACTGATTCAGGGCATTAGGGCATGCTCCGCCCCGCTCCTGGTCTGGTTGGTTGTTCTGTGCTCTGCTCCTCTCCAATCTGCCCCCAGCTCCGTGCAGGATAGACCTCACCCAGAGACCATCCAGGCTGTCCTCGGCTGGAGGCCTGCTTCCTTCTGCTATTTTGTGCATTCTGCAGTTCTAGAATTTGTTCAGAGCCATTTTTTATAAGTTTTTGGAGGGACTCAGCGGGGAGCTCATGCTAGTCCCTGCTTTCCAGCCACCATCTTGGCTCCGCCCTCCACATCACTTTATTAATCATCAAATTTCACAATCTCAAAATCACTCTAAATTCTTCCTTGTCCCTTATTTTTACATCCAGGTCCTCTGAATGTTTCCATGTCTTTTATCTTCCCCTTTTCTCTGCTTATACATTTTGTTCAGTCCACTACCACTCACCTGGACCATTATAGTAGTCTTATTATACTGGCCTCCTTGCCTCCAGTCTCAACCTACACCAACCTATCTACTATAGAGTTGCCAAAGTGATATTCCTAAAGCTTGAGTGGAACCATGGCACTCCCATGCTCAGGAAGTTTTAGCAGTTCCTTATTGCCTCCAGGAAAAAGGGAACGAAGAGCATTAAAATAATGCCTACTATGTGTCACGCACAGGGCTAGGCTCTTTTTCAAAACACCAACATTTTTCCCTTTCTGCTTGACAATTAAAATCACTCATATTTTGGGTCCAATGCATCTTTTCAGATATAATTCATGTTTTCCCTTACAGTTATTGGGCTATAAAATACATATTAATTTATTGTCTATGTTCCACTCTGCTCTGGGTAGAGTATTAGAGTATCTACTCTAGGTTTGAGCCAAGTGACTTACTTGATATTTCATATAAATGACTTCCAATCACCTTTCTTTATAGCTTTGCATAATCTGTCCCTTATTTCTGGAATGTTCCCCCTAGTGACCCCAGTGTCATGAAATTTTCGGTTCCATTAAGGCTCAGTTCAAGTATTGTTGTAGATGTTGTGATTCAATTGCTTAGTCTTGTTCAACTGTCCATGACCTCATGGAGCCTGCTATCCATGGGATTTTCTTGGCAAGGACACTGGAATGGTTTGGCATTTCCTTCTGCAGTGGATTAAGGTAAGCAGAGGTCAAGTGACTTGACCAATATCACATAACTAGTAAGTGTCTGAGGCCAGATTTAAACTCACGTCTTCATGACTCTGGATCCAGTGCTCAATCCACTGAGCAATCTAGCTGCCCCTCATTTCAAGTAGCAGCACCTAAAGAAAAATTTTGCTGATCTACCAATTACCGGTGCTTCTCCTGCTCGAATTTCTTTGTACTCAATCTGAATACACACAAAAAGTATACATATATACATACATATATGCATATATACACGATTATATATGTATGTATACGCACATACATATACGCTCACACATACATAAACACATACATGTGGGTATGTGTATTTATGCATATTGTGTATATTATATATATACATACATGCATATATATATGTATGTGTATATATATATATATATATATATATATATATATATATATATATATATATATACTCATCTATGTGTGTGTATGTATGTGTGCACATATACACACACACACAGGTTATTTCTTCCCAGGAAAACACATACTCCTCGAGGTCAAGAAGTGTTTTCATGTTTGTATCCCCAAAGCTTAGCAGAGTGTTTTCCAAATAATAGGTCCTCAGAACCTACCAGCTGAATTGAATAAACACGTATTAAATGACAACTTTGTAAAAGACAACTCTCCTAGATTGTTGCAGATGACTTACCAACCTTTATCCATCGAGGAGCAAGATTTGAACCCATTTTGGAAATTTTCATATTGGAATATTCTGCTAAAACCATGGGCCTCAAATACCCTTAACTACTGAAACAAAATGTGGAAAGCACTGTGCTAAGGTTTGAGTACATAGATATGACAAAGAAGGATAACACATTTAGAAATAGGAATATTTGCTGGCATGCAGCCAGCCTGAATCCCAGAAGCCCCCCTCATTTTTCACAAGCTTTGCAGTTCACCATAGTCAGCTAACATATCCTTCAAATTCTTTTTGAAATCAAATCTCGCAGGACTAATGCACTTCCTTCCCTAGAGTAGGAACTCAGATGAGGATCTCCTGCTTCATTGAAGTAAAAAAATAAAACAAGTATTATATGTTAAATTTCACACATCTGGGAGGAAGTGCACTACCAGGAAGAGAGCTCTGGTTATCAAGGCAGGGGAGCTGGGTTCAAGTGCTGCTTCTGACAGCTATTACATGTGTGACTTTGACAGGTCACTTTACTTCATGAACATCAATTTTCTTACCTATTAAATTATGAGGCTGGACTAGATGACCTTTGAAATCCATAGATAGACAGAGAGACAGATAGATAGATAGATAGACAGACAGATATGCAGGTAGATAGAAACATAGACAGATATGGATAGGTAGATTAACATGCTTTTCTCTTTTGTTATCTCATTTGATTCTCCTAGCAACCATGTGAAGGAAGGAAGGAACAAAGGAAGAAAGGAAGGAACAAAGGAAGGAAGGAAGGAAAGAAGAATGGAGAGAGGGAAGGAAGGAAGGAAGGAGGGAGGGAGGGAGGAACAGAAGGAAGGAAGGAGGGAATGAAAGAAGGAAGGAAGGAAGGAAGAAAGGGAGGGAGGAAGGGAGGGAAGGAAGCAAGGGAGGAAGGAAGGAAGGAAGGAAAGGAGCAAGGGAGGGAGGGAGGGAGGAAAGGAAGGAAGGAGACGTTCAGTTCCTACTATGTGTCAGCTACTGTGCCAACTGCTTTACAGTTATTATATGTAAAATGCCTTTCTACTCTAAATCAAAGATCTTTCAAGAAGCGGGATAAGAAAAAAATGTGCTATATACTAAAACATGTATTAGTAATAATAATGAACCTGATTAATTTTTGCTATTAAATTTGATCTTAACAGAATAAGGAAAGCTCAGAGTCATTGGGTGTCAATAAAAACTGCCAGAACAGAGTGATTTCATCAGTCTTTTAATACTGAATTTTGAAGGGGCCTTTGAAGGTCATCCTATCCCCTCATTTTACAGAAGATGAAATGAAAGCCTAGGGACGTGAAATGTCTTGCCCTCAGTGACATATGGAAGAGCTCTGGTTTTAACTGAAGTCACTGACTCCAAATTCTGAACTCAAACCCTAGTAGAGTCCTGAACCTCTAATGAACACAGGTAAAGAGTCAGATCTGGATCCTGCTTCACATGGGCTCCTGGGGTCATAGATTGAGATCTGGGCAACAGGTCAGCAGTAGTCAATCAATCAACAAACAGCTATTAGAATGTGAGATCCTTGAGGGCAGGGATTGTGATTTTGCTTTTCTTTGTATTTCCAGGACCTAGCACAATGTCTAGCACATAATAAACACTTAATTAATGTTTGGTGACTTTCAACTAACTGATTGAGTACTTACTACATGCCAGAAACATTTCTAGGCACTAGGGAGGCAGAGACAAAAAAAGAAACTGTCCCATTTTGCAGATGGGGAAGGTTAGAACCAGAGAAGTTAAGTGAATTGCTGGGGATCACATAGGCAATAAGTGACAGAACTGGAATTTGAACTGCAGTCTTCTGACTGCACTGACTAAAAGCACATCTCCCTTTCCATTGTTCCAGATGACAACGAGTTTTAAAAAGTTTAATTACCTCAGAAAAGTTCACATTTAATGCAAACACATTTCCTGAGTTTTATTATGCAGGCCACAAAAAAGAGAAATGCACAGAGTCTACCACCTGTGATTGATTGCATTTGAGGGAACTGTACTAATATTTCCCATTATTTTATTCCAGTTTTGCAATGTATAAATTCTGTCAGTTTCCTTGTCATGGAAACATTGATTCCCTATTGTAATCACTGGTGGTGTAAAACCCAGCTGCTGAGCAAATGTATACTGGAACAGTTTCCCTTTAGCATCTGTTAATTCTCAGTGCAGACTCTAACCCCTCCTTTTAGAAGACATCAATCATAGAGGAGTGCAATGGAATTAAAAAGTTTAGCCTTGCTTGGCTTCCTTTGTAACCAATTGAGGCATGCATGACCCATCACCATCACTGTTGTGTTTATGTGGCTGTTTCTGATTATTAAGGAAAGGCGCTTTGCGTGCAGAACATAAAACAATAAACTCTGGCCATGTGAATAGAGTACTTTTACTTCTAAGGGATATAAATATACATTTAATAAAAGGAAAGGTAACCCTGGCTTTCTATTTTGCATAGAACTACTGGGACAATAGAACTTCTCAGACAATGGAACTAAAAACCAGTTGGCTTAAAATGAAGGAGGAATGCAACTGGGAAATAAGATATACAGGCAATAGGGTATAGAAATTTATCTTGCCCTATAAGAAAGTAAGGGGGAAGGGGATGGGGAGTGGTGATAGAAGGGAGACCAGACTGGGGAAAGCGCTAATCAGAATGCATGCCGTCTTGGAGTGGTGGAGAGGGGAGAGAGGGAGAGAAAATTTGGAACTCAAAATCTTGTGGAAATGAATGTTGCAAACTAACTCTAAATTAAGTACTCCAAAAAAGCGGGGGCGGGGGGGCGGCTTTAACTGTTGATTGACTAACCACTCCAAAGCTTGAATTATAAGATTAATTTAAAACAACTATAGTTATCATGGTTTTCTAAGAAGGTCTATAATTTCTTGAAAGACAGTGTTGCATAATGAAGATTGTATTGGATGTAGAGTTAGGACTATGAGATTAAATATAGTTTATGATGCTATTTTCTTGACATTAGGAAAGTTATTTAACCTCTTGTAACTCAGGTATAGGACAGACAGGTGATGCAGTGGATAGAGTACCAGGCCAGAAATTAGAAAGACTTGAGTTTAAATCCAGACTCAGATACTGACTGGCTGCCTGACTCTGAGCAAGTCACTGGGCAAAGGGACTAACTGTTTGCTTTAGATTCCTCATCTGTAAAATGTGCTGGAGAAAGAAATGGTGAAATATTCCAGTATCTTTGCCAAGAAAACTCCAAATGGAGTCACAAAGAGTCAGACATGATTTTTTTAAATAAATTTATTTTTCATTTTTAGTTTACAACACTTAGTTCCACAAGTTTTTGGATTCCAAATTTTCTCTCCCTCCCACCCCTCCCCCAACCCCCCAAGACAGCATGTAATCCAATGTTGGATATATATATATATATATATATATATATATATCTTTATATTGTATTTATTTATGTAATAGTCCAGTTGTAATGAAGAAGTATAACCAATGGAATGAGTCTTGAGAAAGGAGAAATAAAACCAAAAAAGAAGTAAAAAAAGAGAGAGCAAAACTTTTGCCTCAATCTACATTCAGACTTTATATTTCTTTCTCTGGATGTGCATAGCTTTTTCCATCATGAGTCTTTTGGAGCTGTCTTTGAACCTTTCATTGATGAGAAGAGTCAAGTCTATCAGTTAGTCCTAACAGATACCTTGTGTCTGTAATCATATATAATGATATCCTGGTTCTGCTCCCCTCACTCAGTATCATTTCATATAAGTCATTCCAGGTTATAATGAAATCTGTCAAGTAAGACATGATTTAAAAAATTGAACAAGAAAATCTCAGATATATTTATCCATTAAATTAAAAACAATATTCCCTCAAATGAGTGGAGGAAATTAATACATTGAGAGTTCCCTACAGTGAGGAAATCACAGATACATAGTTTAATTAAATATAGGACTTGGACTTCAGAGGTCAGCTATTCCAGCCTCCTCATTTCAAGCATGAAGAACATACAATTACTTATGCATAATTATCAACTGATGAAATTTCTTTAAAAAATATGCCACACAACAAAGGATTGGAAATTGAGATGATGCTCATCAACTGTGAAATGCTGGAGAAAGTTGGCATATATGATTGTGATAGAATATTATTGTGCTGTATGAACGGATGAGAAAGGAATCACCATGAGAAAATAGCTCTAAAAATACTCAAGGAAGAATTTCAAGCATGGCATGTTTTCAATTCATAGCTAGTTTCTTTAAGCCCCTCACCCCATTTTAATAGCCTTTCAATTTAAAAGGAGGGGTCATTCCCAAGAATGCTACTACTTATCTCAGTTGTTGAAGTGCAGAGATAATCACTAAGGTACTGGTTCTTTTCTCTTCTGAAGAAATTTTTGGCAGCTGACTAAATTGCTAAAGGCCAACAGCACTTCCATTTTCCCAGTCAAACTAATTTACAATACTCATATCTTTTCACAATTCTGACTCATTAGTCTCTGGAGTGCCTCTTCTATCTCTTCTCTAGATCCCTCCTGACCCAGCTGTGCATTTATGTGTCACTGTCCTTTTAACCACTTCTCTCTCTCTATTATTATCTCTCGTGGGCATCAGTGAGTGCCATTTCTTTCACATATGCTTCCCCATTTAAATTTCCCAAAACAATTCAGCAAAACCAACCAACACATCAACTAGGTCTGAGAGTCATTAAAAAAAAAAAACTAATAGGTATAAGAAAAAGTACCCATCTTAATAAGTATATGATCATATTTATTTAGGATTTCTTAAAAAGGACAAAAAATAAGCTTTGCTGTTACTCCAATAACTAGGCATACACTAAAAAATAGCTAGTTTAGAACTACTCCCTGATTTTTAGTAGTGAATGGGTCTCTGATTTCATCAGGCCACAAGATGTTCACATTAGCTGAGACACTGGAAAGATACTCTTCTGGAAAATGACACTTGTCTTTGTTGGCAGGTTGGGGCGGGGTGGTTTATATGAAGAAATAACCTTTGAAAAAAAACAAAAAGCATCAATAAAACTTTTTCTTTAAAAAAAAAGCAAAAGTATGTACAAAATGACAAAGTAGAAGAAATAGGTTTCAGAGAGAAGATGAATCCTGTAATATCAGCCAAATAAGCTGATGTGGTGGACACATTGTAATCATCATCAAATGAAATAAAACACAAAAGATTAATATACAACAAAACATTTATAATAGCACTTTTCTGATTTTTTAAAAAAGAACTGGAAACAAAGTATATGCCCACTATTTGGAGAAAGTATTAAAAACTTAATATTAATGTATTGTGCCAGATGAAATGATGAATATGAAAAATTCAGAGAAGCATAAGAAGGCATATACATTGATGCAGAGTGAAGTAAATTAAATTAGGAACATAATATACACAATGACTACAATAAGGGAAATGGAAAGAAAGAAAGGGAGGGAAGGAAGGAAGGAAGGAAAGGAAGGAAGAAAGAGGAAAGAAGGAAGGGAGGAAGGAAGGAAGGAAGGAAGAGAAGAAAGAGAAAATGAATGCTGTGAAATTAGTATGACCAAGATTGTCCATGAAGAGGGGATGAAAAAGTGCACACCTTTCCTTCCCTTCTTTCTTTGTAGATGTAGGAGGCTATGGGTGTGGAACACTTCATATACTTTCAGATTCAGTTCATATGTTAGTTAATTTTAATGAAATGCTCTTCTGAAATAGCCAGTTTCTGAGGTCTCTCACAGCTCAAAATATATGACACTATGACAAATCGATCAGTTTGAACATCTCCCAAATAGTCTAATTAATTAGCCAAATTGAGTAAGGATGGGACATCTAGATTGCACCGTACATGGACCACTGGGCTTGGAATGAGGAAAACTCATCTACATGAGTTCAAGTCTTGCCTTAGATACTTATTAGTTGTGTGACCCTGGGCAAGTCATCTTAACTTGCTTGCCTGATTTCCTCATCTGTAAAATGAGCTGGAAGAGGAAATGACAAACCACTCTAATATCCTTGCCAAGAAAACTCCAAATGGGGTCAGAAGAGTCAGTAACAACTGAAACAACTTAACAATAACAAAAATGCAAGAACAGGCTACAACTAAACAAATTCATTTTACCTTTATACATGAGAAGAGAGGTTGCAGTGTATGAACTCAAAAAAGAAGAGTAACCTGAATCCACTATGGCACTGTTCTTAGCCATCAATTCACGTTGTATCAGGAAGGCTTTCTGCATCAACCAGAACTTTGCAACTGAGAGTCTGATCTTTGTGGAATTATTTCTTTGAACTCTCATGTCTGCACAATACAGGTACATTCCAATGAGTTGGGATGGGAGCTAGAATTATAATGCCAGTAGGGACTTGTGTCAATCTACTTTTCTTACACTTTACCCTCCTGCAAAAGGGGAAAAATATTTGTGTAGATATGGACAGAGATACAGATAAGCCAAGCCTTCCAGGACATCTGGATTGATATCCTAGCTCCAATTCTTACTATCTTTGTGATCATGAGCAAATCATTTCTCATTTCTAAGTCTAATATTATTAAAATAGGGGGAATTCTGGAGGGAAAGTTAATATGACCAGGTAGAAAAGCACTCAGCTGAGTTCTCCAAACATTCTCCTTCAAACAACTTCAAAACAATGCCTTAAGTCAAAGTCTGGAGTGGTAGAGGCCACAAAAGGTCAGAGTGAGACATTCTTCCAACCCAAGACAACATAGAAGGTTGGAAAGAGAGATTTATGACATGGAGTAGGTTGGACAGAAGCAGGTGCAGCATTGGGAGCTCTCAAGCTGCAGGAGGTAAGGGGATCTGGCAAATGGTCAGAAAGAGATTATGAGATACACTTGTGCTAGCACTGGATGCAGAACCAAACAGATGCTATTTGGCAACTCCTCTGCTTATATCTACTTCTGAGTCCTAGTTTAAGGATAAAGAGAAGCACTTTCAGTCAAGAGGGAGTGCATCATTGAGGGGCAGTATCACTTCTGGACTCAAGTGATTAGGAACTCTGAGGAACAGTATTATTTCTGGTTCCAAAGGACAAAAGGTTCTTTTGGGGGTGAGGACCAGAATGCATGCCAAAAGAACAGAGAACAGACCAGTCCCCAGATCAAACCACCACAGGCGGGCTAAAAATTAAAACTCAGAAGATGATGATAATGAAATTGAAATAGCTACAAGCAAAGCATGAAAGACAAATGCGAATTGGACATAACCCCAACAAGAAAGTCTTGAAGAGCTAAAAAATTATTTTCAAAATAAAATAAAGATGTTTTAAAAAATTAAGCAATGAAAAAGGAAGAGAATTATGAAAAAATCTACAGCTTGGTAAAAGAAGAACGAAAATACTGAAGAAAATAACACTTAAAAAAGAATTGGCCAAATGGAAAAAAAAGACACACAATACAATGATGAAAACATCTCCTTACAAAGCAATATTAGTCAAATGGGACAAACGTAGTACAAAATCTCACTGAGGAAAATAATTCATAAAAATTAGAAATGGGAGAAGTGGATGCTTATAACATCAAGAAACAATACAACAAAATCAAAAGAATAAAAAAAACCTAAAGGACAAATTGTTAAATATGTCATTTTTTAAATTTTTTTGGAGGGGGCAATTCAGGCAATTGGGGTTAAGTGAAGGTCACTTCACAGAGCTAATATGTATGTCAAGTGTCTGAGGCTGGATTTGAACTCAGGTCCTCCTGAGTCCAGGGCCAGTGCTTTACTCATTGCACCACTCAACTGTCTGTGATATATCTCATAAGGAAAACAATTGGCCTGGAAGATAGATTGAGGAGAGATAATTAAATCATTATTGAATTGCCTTAATGTCATCATAAAAAACCAATTCAGACAGTGTTGTTCAAGAAATGATCAAGAAAAATAACTTCTCTGATATCCTAGAACCAAAGGGAAAAAATAGAAATTGAAAGATTCCACCAATTATCTCCATAAAGAGATCTCAAAATAAAAACTCCCAGGAATATTATAGCTAAATTCCAAAACTAGAAGTCAATCATCCAGAAAGAAACAATACAGATACCATGGATGTAAGGTCAAGCTCACACAAGACTTAGTAGCTACCAAAATAAAAGAACAGAAAGACTGGAATATGATATTCCAGAAGGCAAAAGACTTAGGTGTATAACCAACAACAACCTTCCCAACAAAACCGAATAGAATCTTTCAAATTAAAAAGAAAAAAATGATATTTAATGAAATAGAGCATTTCCATGCATTCCTGATGAAAAGGCCAGAGCTGAATAGAAAATTTGACTTTCAAATATAAGAGTCAAGAGAAACAGAAAAAGGTAAACATGAAAGAGAAATCATAGAGGACTTAAGTTAAAATATCTACCTTTCTATATGACAAGATGAGATATTTACATTCTAAGAACTTTATCTTTAATAGGGAAGGTAGAAAAATTCTATATTGAAAGAGGGTACATGAGTGAGTCTGTTATGTTGGGATGTTCAAAAACATGAATAGGTGAGAAAGAAGGATACCCTGGGAAAAAGTGGAAGGGAGAAGAACAATGGAGGAAGTTATCTCACATAAAAAGGTGCATAAGGGAGAGCTTTTCCAGTGAAAGGAAAATGATAAGGGGAGGGGCAGGCAACACTTGAAGCTCACCTCTAATTCTAGAGTTTGATAAACCCAAAGATTTAAGCTTTGGGGAAAAAAAATCAACATTTGACAAAAATTGCTGGGAAAACTGGAAAGTAGTTTGGCAGCAACCAGCTGCAGACCAACATCTTACTCTGTATACCAAGATGAGGTTAAAATTTATAAGTGATTTAGACATGAAAGGTGATATCATAAGTGAATTAGGGGAGTAAAGAAAAATATACCTGTCAGTTCTATGAATAAGAGAATATTTTATAATCAAACAAGATATTGAGAAAGTTATAGGAAATAAAATACTTAATTTAGATTAAATTATGAAATTAAAAAGCTTTTGAACAACAACAACAAAAACAAAACTAATGCAGCCAAAATTAGAAGGAAAACAGGAAACTCTAAAAATGATTTACAGCATATATCTCTGATTAAGGCCTCATTTCTCAAATATAAAGGCAACTCAGTCAAAATTATAAAATATAAGAGACATGACTCTGTTGATAAATGGTCAAAGGATATGAACAAGCAATTAACAGAAGAAGAATTCCAAGCTATTAACAATCACAAGGAAAAAATCCTCTAAATTACTACTGATTAGAGAAATGCAAATTAAAAT
This sequence comes from Trichosurus vulpecula, assembly GCF_011100635.1. NCBI lineage: Eukaryota > Metazoa > Chordata > Mammalia > Diprotodontia > Phalangeridae > Trichosurus > Trichosurus vulpecula. The sequence goes on along the minus strand of NC_050577.1, from coordinate 231,639,183 downwards.
AGCTACTAGATATTGCTTCATAAGTAGCAGATTAACTAACATGACAGAAAAAGAAAATGACAAATGCTGGAGAAAATGTGGCAATTTGGGGACACTATTGCACTGTTAGCAGAGTTGTGAACTGATCCTACTTTCCCAGAGATAAATTTGGAATTGTCCTAAAAAGGCTATAAAACTCTGCATACCTTTTGATACAGCAATATCACTACTAGGCATGTATCCCAAAGCAAGGAAAAGGGAAAGGGATCTATTTTTACAAATATATTTAAATCATCTCTTTTTGTTGTGGCAAAGAATTAGAAATCAAGGGGATGCCCATCAAATAGGAAATGATTGAACAATTTATGGTATGTGATTTTGGCTTCAGTTCCTCATCTGGGAAATAGTCTTGTGCTATAAGAAATGACAAACAGAATGATTTCAGAAGAACCTGTGAATGCTTAAGCAAAATGAAGTGAGCAGAACCAGGAGAACATTGTACTTAGTAACAGAAATGTTATAGGCATGATCAACTGTAAAAGATTTAGCTACTCTATTCAAGACACTGATCCAACACAACTTCAAAGGAACCAAGATGAAAAATGTTATCCATCTCCAGAAAGAACTGATAAATTCTGAAAGAAGATTAAATTGTACTTTTTCTACTTTATTTTTATTGTTTTACTTTGTATGTTTTTTCTATTTGTTTTGTCTTTTTTGCTATAAAGTTGAGACGGTATTAAGTTTCATATGACCTCACATGTGTAATTAAAATCATATTGCTTGCCTTCTTAGGGATGCTGGAGAGTGGGAGAGATAATGTGGAAATTAATATTTATAAAAAAAGATTTTCAAGTTGGTTTTTACTTGTAATAAAGGAAAATTTAATGAAATAAATTAAAACTAAAAAATAAAATGGGTACATAAATCCAAGCCCAATCTTGTTGTTAGTGTTGTGAGTAAAGTATTTTGTGAACCTTGAAGCATTATATATACATCAGCTACCTTTACCTCAACTACCATTCATCCTCTACAGTTCTTTGTTGGAGATAGCCCAGGAACTTGAGCCCAAGAGCCCTTGAAATAATAGCATACCCTGTACTACCAGATTGCCTCCATTCTGGCCTATGTAGCTATTTTCTTGGTTAGCAACTCTTATAAGGAAGGGGTCCACCATCCCAATCGCAGACCAAGGGCCCCCAACAGGGACCTCAAGTGAGCCTTAATGAAGTAGGAAGGCACTATGAGGGAGAGCAAGAGGCAGAATATTCCAGGCAGAACAAAAAACCTTCCTGTATATCCAGGTGGAGACAGCCCTGGATCCTAAGCCCAAGACACCCTAGAATGCAGTACAGTACATCACTCCTAATTCTAGCTATACCCCTGTAAACATCACCTAGTGAAGCAAGCCTTGAAGAGTTATGAAGCATCAACTGCCTATTCAGGTGATATAACCCATACCTATTTAGCAATCATAGCTTCTGAAGACCTAGAAAAGAAAGCTGTCACCACTATCTAATGGATCAATCAGATATCCATTAGTTTTACTAATAGAAACAACATTTACAACATGCATTAGGAAATGCTTTCCCACTGCACCCTAAGAAACACAGGGCCTTGCCATTTAACTTGAAGCCAAAATGTTTTATGAGTTCCTTCAGAGCCAAGGGTCATTTTGCCTTTCCATTTGCACATAGCAAGGACTTAATACTTTAAATTAGATAATTCATCTGCTTTTTCAGAATCCTATCATCGATGTGGTCCCAAGTAGATTTTCCAGCCAAACACATTTAAGATTTAAGCCTGGACAGTTTTGTTAGATTCTAATTTACCTGGCAGGTTTTTCATAAACCTAGATTCATCTGACATTCACCCAACATTTCTCAGAAATGTTAAAAATACATAGGTGATGATGCATAGTATAGTTTTACACACATACACGTGTACATACACACACACATATATAATGTATATATGTGCTCATGTGTATGTTTTAATTGGTGGCCTTCTGGTGAGGAAGAGAGGGAGAGATAGTTTGGAACTTAAACATGTAACAAAAATTTTAATTAAAAATACACAGGAGAATAGGCATTGCAAGAAAGTTTATCTTAAGAGTCAGGATGGCTAGTCCCTAAGTCCTATATGAACCTCAATCTCTCAGTATTCTAGGCAACTTGCTAAAATTAAGTTACAAAGCTCCTGCCTGACCTGAATTGGTAGGGGAATTTTTCTCAATTGGAATCGCTCTATATCAATAAAATTAGAGGGCCAGTCCTCATCCCTATTAGAAATATGCAATGTGCTCAAAGAATAGTAAGTATACCTGTCTGATTGTAAGGGATTTCCGTAGTCAAGCTTAAAGACAAATGAAGCCCATAATGAGAAAATATTTACATTTCTAGTCACAGAGTAGGAGTTCTTTTTATTAATCTTGATAAGTCAATGAAGTTTTTTTTTTTAATTTTGTTATATATGTCAAAGAAGGATCAATGCATATTTACTAAGTACCTACTATGTGATAGTCACTGTGCTAAGCACTAGGGAAACAGAGAAAGGCAAAAGAGATTCCCTTCACCTAAGGAGCTCAGAGTTTTGATATAACAGATAACTATAAAAACTAAGCTGAAATTTGGGGTGAAGGTACCTATTACAGGGTATGATAAAGGCTTGTAGCCAAGGTGGGACATGATCTGAGGGAGCCGTGAGTTACAGAGTTGTTTCATCTTGCAGAATTATGAATGGCAATCACAAAATCCAGGAGCTCAGCCAGCTGGTAAATGATAAGATGAAATCCCAGGGAGTCCTCCTTGAATGGTTGAGAATCTGGGAGGAGCTCTCCAATATCCAACTTCAACCCTTTCCAAATGGAGAGAAGGGTCCGAGGAGCAAGGCTTGCTGAGCAGATGTGAATTTTAGAGTTGATCAACAAAATCAAAGCAATATTTTTATTTTAAACTTGCTGATATACACAAAATGCATTTTAATATCATAGGTCAGCACAGATCTAGAGTTCTAAGAGCTTCATTGGACAGTTAAAACATCACCTTCATTTTACTATTGAAGAAGCCCAGAGAAAATCAGAAAATCATAGATCTAGGGCAGTGAAGGAAATTAGAGACCTTCTAATTCAAACTTTTCATTTCCCAGATGAGGAACTGAAGCCAAAATAAGTGACCTGACTTCCCTAAGATCACACTTAGGAAGCAATAGAGCTCAAATTCAAAATAGGGTCATCTGATTTTAAGTTTGGCATGTTTCCAGTAAAATGCAAAGGCAAGAGAGAAAGTGATAAGTGAGGATCTTAAGGACATAGTATAACTGTGACTTCCTTAGGGCCTAGACTAAATTGGTGTTAGTGGTAATAGAAAGCAAAGGGAGTAGAGAATTATTTTGAACCAAGATTAAATAGGCTTATAAAGGGCAGGGTGAAGGAAAATTCAAAGATGACTCAAAGGTTTTGACCCCAGGTGACTAAGATCAATCAATCAACAAATTTGTATTAAATGTCTACCTCATGCCGGGCTCAATGTCAGATGCTGGGGATACAGAGGTAGAAGGGATACCTTCCTAACACCTAAGTAACTTATATTGGGAGAGTAAGCATGTAAACTATATACAAAAATGCATTAAATTTCCTGATTTTTTTATTATTATTTTCCTTTAAAAATATTATTTTTGCATGCCACGGCTGTCCGGGAAGGGAACAGAAAAGGTTACTGGGGAAATGTTGGTGATATTAAAAAAAATCAATGAAGTTTAATACCAAAATGTACGCAAAATACACTTTAAAAAATTTCAAGAGGGGCATTTGCAGCTAGAAGGTTGCAAGGGCATTGTTATGGGCAATAGCCTTTGAAATTAACTTAGAAGGAAATAAGGTATTCTAAGAGGGAAAGTTGGGTAAGGAATACATTCTAGGCATGGGGAACATGATGATGCTATTGTTTAAAAAAAGAAATTCTAAAATGCCTATTATTTTTCTTTGACATTCATATAACCAAGGATGGAACAGAAAAAAGACAATGTTTCTTTGAGCAACAATGAATAGAGGTCTGGCTGAAGTGAAATGTGGTGTAGAAAAATAGTTCGAGATAAGGTTGGGTTTAAAGGCCTTGGATTTAGAAGAAGTGTTTATGTCATTTTCAAAAGGCCTTTCAAATGAGTTAATTAGTTTCTTGCTAGTCAAGGCTTTATTGAGTCCCATAAGCAGTCAGTCTTTAATACATAAAATGCAAAGAAATGCCTTTTGTCCTTTCATACTGAAAGAGAGAAACATTTCTGGAAATAAGCACCACTTGGCTTTGTTTGAACAAGAATGATAAATCTCTTCAGAGAGCATAGATTTTTAAATTTGGGCAGTGCTTTTCTTTCTGTACATACATGCTAACTATTGAATAGAAAAGGAGATGGGGTGGGGAGAACTGTATGTGATTGTAGTTCTTGGTAACATCTGAATTGGCAAATGCACATCAAAAGGGAATCCTGAGATTCTAGATTTATTCTTACGTTCCAAGGATCTTTCAGAAGGTAGTTCACAACCTGACTTTTTCTTCCTTGCTTGAGACTTTTTCATATTTTCTCGTCTTGATTTAAGAAAAGCAATATCCCTGAGGTGGAAATTAGACTCACTGTGAACCATCTCTCCCAGGGTAGGGGATGTGTAGGCAGAAGAACAGAAATTCTGGCAAAACCATCAAAGCTCTTGGCTCAAACATTCACTCTTTTGGCTAGGCTTCCATTGTGTAAAACTGAAGCATACTCCTGGATGCTTGTTTCATTAGCTATTCTTATAGCATCTGAGTCAGAGAAAACTATTCCTTTAGTTTTACATTTGTTGCTTTTGTTCAGTCCTTTCAATTGTGTCTGACTTTTCACGATACCATTTGGGGTTTTCTTGGCAAAGATGCTAAAGCGGTTCACCATTTCCTTCTCCTCATTTTACATATAAGAATACTGAAGCAAAGAGGTTTAAGTAACTTGCCCAGGATCACACAGAAAATAAGGATCTGAGGCTGGATTTGAATCAGGTCCTCCTGACTCCAGGCCTGGTACTCTATCCACTGTGTCATCCAGCTGTCCCAGTTTTATATTTAGCTTTCCTTTTTCCCCCATCTGACTCTCCCTTGTTTTTAGTTATACTTCATTCCTTACCACCAATCTGGTATAATAGAAAGGAGAGTAGAACAGGAATTAAGACACCTGAATTCTAATCCAATCCATGCACCAAATATGTGGAAATGTCAGGAAGGAATTCTGGAATGCCTATTATTTAATCCTGTTGAGTTAGTTTCTTCATTTTTAAAATTTGGGTAAATAATAATAATAGTAATAATAATCAGTAGTGATTTCAGTTTTGAAAAGCAATATGTATGTATATATACATACATATATATATATATACATATATAAGCTGACTGATAGTTGACATCAAAGTTCATTCCTAATAGCTAGCATTTTTACAGTACTCTGAGGTTTGTAAAGCATTTTATTATTTTCTTTTTTTTTCTTACTACAACCCAAAGAGGTAGATGCTATTATTTCTCCATATTAAATAGGAAGAAACTCAACAAATACAGGATAAATCACTTTCCCTAAGTCACAGAGGAAGTATTTGAAGTAGGATTTGAACCCACATCTTCCTGACTATAGGTTTAACATTCTATCTACTGTGCCAACTAGGTAACATTAAGCTTCCGTAATCCTGAAAATTATTTTTTCTCAAAAGCTAGACCTACTCCCTAATTCCTTTCATGGTCATTTAGTTCAAATCGTTTCCATAGAAATTCATTAAGATGCTCTCAATTTCAAGGTGTCAGTATATGAATGTAAAATCCTTTATTTTACTTGTAACCTACAACAAGAATATAATCCTATCCAAATTGGCTTATTTGCTATTTACCATATAAATTTTGTTTTAAGAAACCTCTCCTGACTCTGGGATCATAATGACTTGGTCTTATATCAGAGATTGACTCACAAATTCAGTCTCTCTACTACTCTTTATGCCCTCATGTAGAGTTAATATAGCTTATGTATTACATGTGTTTCTATAAATTTCTTACTTAGGTTTCTATAAATGAAACAGAGTTAGTTCTGAGATCCCATTGAGCACATTATTAAAAGGATAATTTTTTTCACTCCAAAGAAAATGCAAAAGATTCAAAGGAACCAGAGGAGTCCATTAAAATATAGAAAACACATGAAGAACCACATAGTTCACCAAAAACACAATTCTCCTCCCTCTCAGATGAGTTCTACTTTTCAACCCCAAGGGAAAAAAAGTCTTTTTGTTTGAGTACCATTCTATTGTGGAAGAAATCTAAAATTGTTGTTTGTTACTAGCAAAGCAATACCCTGGCCTTCCTGATGAATCTTTCTCTTTCACAGGGTCCTATGTATTCTCTTGAGATATGCAATTCCATACTAAAGTTAGGCCTTTTCCTGGAAGGCAAACATATTTTAGAAATGCTACATAAGTAATGTCTATTACCTATGACCTATACTGTTCAAATAACTCACTGTAATAGAAGGAAGAAGTGTGAAGATCATCTATTTTACACATGGCATAGTTTTAGTTCCTTACTACACCTATGTAATTGCTGGTGTAGTAAATAATCCTCTCTTTCCAAGAGTCAGAGTACTCAAGAATTCCCCTTTTTCCCCTAAAACCCCATATTTCTTGGCTCTTGAAGCAATAGCCAAGGGTAGCAGTGTGTAGGAAATCTCCCTTCTCTTGCTAAAGGCAATATTCTATGATCATGCTTCCTAGGAAATCTCCCATCCTTAATTTGGGAGCAGAGGTTGAGGAATAGCTTTTTCCATAAACTGCCCTTTCAGACTCTCTAGATGAGCACCTACAACACCTATGGGTGTCTGCTCCCAAAGAAGCCATCATTGATTTATGAAGGAGAGAAACTGTAACTGAGCAGACTTCTAATATTCATCCCACTTTAAGATCCTGGTCCACAGATAACTGCAGCTTGGAGTATGTCTCTAAAATAAAAGAATTTAAAGTAGCTGATCATGTCTGTCAGATTACTTTTCTATTCCAGCACAAGGAAATAGGTACTCCCCAGAATCTGAATTAACCAAATCACCTTGGGAGTAGCTCAAGGCACTAAAATCCATTATGCCCCTTAATAAAATTATTTTTTTCTCTGAAGTTTGGATTCAGCCAAAGGGCCACACTTGAGGACCTAGAGGGCCACAAGTGGCCTCAAAGCCTTAGTTTCCCATCTCTAGGAGGTTTTAAGGAGCATTGTGATACCAACTATTTCATCCTGGGAATGCCCCCAATCACTAAGATTATCCTTTTTTTCCCCCTTCACAAAGTGTCAGTGGTCAGGTTAATACTCAAATGAGAGAGGCAAAGACTTGGAAAGGTTCTGAACCAAAAGCCCCAATTCCTGTAAACTCAAGATGATTGGAGAAACTACATTGATCAACCCTCTTTTATACTGTTCACAACTTTTTATATCTAAACCTCCCAGAAGGATGTCACCATACCTAGAATAGTCTCATACCTTCCTTCTGCCTCTCACCTTTCCTTGCTAAAGAGGCACCTGTTAAATGAAACCCTGCCTAATTCCCCCAGCTCCTATTGCCTTGGGGTGGGGTGGGGGGAGGAGCAAACAAAGTTTTCACTTAATACATGTTTATTTATTTACATTTATGTATATGTTGTCTGCCTTGATAGATGTGATTTCCTAATGGTCAAGAACACTTAATAAATGCTTTCTGATTGAATGACTATTTGCTACGTTCTCAAGCATTGGAATAAAAATGAAACATTAAGTAGCCAGAGAAAGCTGAAACTCGAGGAGCTAAGACCAAAGCTAGAGTAGAATTAGAAAGGAACTTGACTTCCTTGAATTTAACTCTTACAAAACTCCCTTAAAATGGCCATCTAGCCTCCTTTTAAGGACTTCTAGTGACATGAACCATCCAGTGTCCAAATTAATACCTCCAAAACATGTCATCACTCAAGGCCACTCCTAGCTTTCTATGAAGTTAATCACGGAATCATGCAGAAAGAATGCTGTGCATCATTCAGTACAGCATAACCATAAACAAATATTTATATAAAAAATAGTAATCAGCTCTACAAAAAATACAATAGCTAATTTTAAGCCACTAGTATGTATCTTGAAAATAGCAGCAATCAATCAATAAGTACTTAGTAAATGCTTACTGTTTGTCCCCAGGACTATGCTAGGTTCTAGCAAAACAAAAGCAAAAGTGAAACTGTGGACAAACTCTGAGTACAATTTGGTTGATGGTATTTCAAAGATTAATGCAGCATAAAAAAATTGAATTGGTAGAGCAATCACTTCATTTGTATATTTCTCACATATGAAAGCAACATATTCTTTGAAGTTTGGAGTCATTTCTCTACCTTTCCACAAGCAAGGAAATGTCATATACAATATTTAGAAGCAGTTTATAAATACTGTATTTGTATGACTATGGCTTTCTTTGTGGGTTTATGTTACAAAAAGATCATTGTAAACCTTAATACAAATGGTGCGGACCCTATGGGTATATAAAAGTCACATAAATATTTACAGCCCTGCTGCCAGGAAAAACAGGGTTTGACTGGTGTATTGCACAGAGCACTTGTAAATAACCCAATTCCTCTATGTATAAAACAAGTAGAAGTACTTGCCTTTCATAAACAGTATAAGAAGAAAAGGACATCTTTATAACGCAGCAGCACTCATAAACTATTGTGTCTCGTGTAGAATTTACCCAAAGAAAAATTTCAGGTTTCTGTGTTACTTATTCCCCCTTTTAAAATTAGTACATTTGATATGTCTTTAAGGATACTGATTAGTTAATATTTGGAGACTAAATATGTGGAAATGATTCTTTAAAACATTGTCTCTGGAAGCAGAAGAATCTTTTAAAATTAAAAAAAAATATCTCCCCAGTGAAATAAATATTCTTCTTTTTTTCTTTTAGCTCAGGGTATTATGCTTTGACCTCCACTCTGGCAGATTCTTTTTTCTAAGATGGTAATTTTTGTATTGTAAAGCATTTTTCAATCCAGGGCCTTAGAGAACATAATATTACATCATTTAAGCCCCTTTACCTCTTATATCCCAACATCTAGATTTATGCCACATGGATTATATTCTGAGACAAAATACCTCAGGTGTCAACTGGGGATCTTTATTTCTCTATTGAGATTGCTAGCCATGGGGCCAATTGTTGCCAGAACTGGATTAATTTTGTCTATGAACTAAAATACATTCTAACTAATAACCATTATATGGTGCATTGTTCTATTCATTGAGCAAGATGATTGAGTTATGACTCCTTTTCTTTGTTCTTGAGTTGATGACTTGTAAATAGAGAAGCTTCAAATTTTATTATCTAGTCATGGGGCTAATCAACCTTTCCTGTAATTGATTCTTACCATCTTTGTGTCTTCAAGTGTATTATTTTTTCCTAGTGGTATCTCTGATTAGTCTTTAGTGCATAATTACATTTGGATCTCACCTTTATACTTAATTTTTTAAGAGTTACTAAGTTATTCAAGTTAATTGACAGACTCAGGTTTTCCCTTTCTCTTGCAATATCTCCTATTAAGGAGACAAATATAAATCTAAATAATTTCATTTCAAATATTCCATTCTATGCTAAGTATTATTTTCATTTTAAATTAAAAATGTCCTAAGGCCAGGTAGTAAGTCACATGTTATTTGACTTGCGAGATGTAAAGACACTTGAATTTGTACTCAGAAGACCTAAGGGTGATAGAAAGCAAGTAATCAAGTCACATTGAACTGAATTTCCTCATCTGTTAAATGAGAAGTTTATATTTAAGGATCTATAAATTTTTTAATTAAAAATTCTAGAAGCAGCTAGGTTGTGCAGTGAGTAGAGCACCAGCCCTGGAGTCAGGAAGACCTGAGTTCAGATGTGATCTCAGGCACTCGACACACTTACTAGCTTTGTGACCTTGGGCAAGTCACTTAACCCCAATTGCCTTGCCTTGCCCCCTCCAAAAAACAAGAGAATTCTATTATGCTATAAAAATGAAATAAAATTCATTTCATTTTAAGTAAGAACAGAATTTAATAGTCTCTTACTTGGTATATCTGGGGTTTCTGATTAAAGTGAGATTGTAAACCCCTTAAAATTACTTTCCTTAGAAAAGCAGATCAAAGAACCTGTGCTAGAAGCCCCCCTGTGTGCTGGTGCTATTAGTCTTACACCTCCACAGCAGCTGCAAACAACATAGTTGTTACAATCCTATGCCTCTCCATTGCCCTCTCCATGATATACATTTTCCATTCTTTAAAGATTATTATATTTTAAGTTTCTCCATTCTATAACACAAATGACAGCTGACTATCCAGCCTTTTCTTAGACTTTAAGAAAGGAAGAACCCATGATCTCCCAAGATGGCTCAATACACATTTTCATGGAAATTGCCAGAAAGCTTTTCCTAACACCAAGCTAAATTTTGCCACTCTAACTGTTCCTAAAAGATTTATTTTATTACTTGTTTATTTAAAATCAATTAATTTAAGATAGTTTATCTTTAGTAAATTGTGCTCTTAAGATACACGTCATGAGAAACATGGGGAAAAGACAGAATTCATTCATGTATACATTTATTTAAAAAAAATATTTAGCTCCTCCAAGGTGGACTAAGGATAGAAACAAAAGTGAAAGATTGCATGTATTCAAGAAACTTCTATTTGTGTCTAGGAGGAAAGGGAGAGGGTAGAGTTCAGAAATGGGCACAGATATGTAAATAAGTCAATACACAATATATGCAAGTTAATTTGGTAGAGGGGCACCAATTGCCTGAGATACATATGTTAAGTGATGTGTCTAGACCCAGACACACAACTGCTAATTAATTATAATTAAAACCAGTTTTTCCTTATGCCAAGTCCATGAATCCTTCCACTGTGCAAAGATGGCTTTTATTTATCTTGTTTTATTTATCTTTAGATATGTAACTTTAAAAAAAAACATTTATCGGACCTGAGTAGAAAATTTTATTCAAAAATAAATTATATTATATTCTCGAAAACGTGAATTATTTTCCCCTATGTTGAGAAATATCATCAATCCCTCTTTCTTCTCCATGACGATAATTCTCAGTAGCCTAAAACTAATGATGAATTTTGTAAACAAAGACAGTATTACTGACCCACCATCAATTTTAGTTGTATTTTGTTGTTGTTGTTTATTTCTTTTGTTTTCCCCAATGGATTACCCTTTTGAACAAGATCAAGATGGTTGGTGTTGAAGCTAAGCATGTGAAAGAACTGGTTTCCTTAATGAGAAATTCACAATTCCATGTTCTAACCTGGTCTCATTAGTACCATACTCTCTGTCGCTGATGGAACTAACTGTCCTTTAAAACTGATAGCTCCCTTTCCCACAATGGCAGCTATATAAATCATTTGGAGCTGAGAATGGAAGATGGTTTGTTATCCAGGTGTAATGATGAGAAGGTCACAGACAACATGAGATCCTGCTTGTTACTTTGCTGGCTTACTAAACTTGGAAAACTGTCTATTGTATTTAAAATCCAAGCAAACCACATTTCCATTTTTTTTTTCTTATTTTTAGTGCAGTTAAACAGAAAATAATAGACTCCTTAAATGAATAATTAGATTGCCTTATAATAAATTCCAAGCATTTTGGACATGCCATATTTGATGAATTTAGTTCAAATTGCTTGTGAGTGTTTTCAATGTGATTTAAGTTTGCTGTATTTGTTTATTATTAACAAAGGACCTGGAAAAGCTTTTTAAAAAGTATTGCTCAGCTAGAAAAATTATCACTTTGAGCACAAAAAGTAAAGATGTGTTAAAAAAATTGAAAGAAGCTATGATTTTCATCTATGTATATTACATTTTTTAGATTCTGTGATGTTAAAAGATAGCACCTGCCTGTTGGACATGTGTCCATTATAGGAGTATATATGTAAGGTTCTACTGAAGTCTTAATAATGCATTTTCATTCATTAAAATATTTTAATCTCTTGCACAATCTCCTTTCATTCCCATTTATGTTGGCAAGTTCCAAATACTGCTTAAATAGGAAAGAAAATGCCCCCAAGTCCTTTCAAAGGTCTTCCTTGTGAAAGCTTTTCTTGCTTCATCAAGCACACATTTCTCTCTTAGAAGAGGTATAATTAGAGTGTGGCAACTGGGGCATTGCTCCTTGATGGTCAAATTTAGAAGCTTCTGACATCACTTATACTCCTTCCACAGGTAGAAACAACGGAGTTTAGCATTTAGCAATAATAATGAAATGAAACAAGAAGCTATCAAATTTTCTTGCGTCCTCATAGTAGCAGAGAACATAGAATTATAGATTTAGAGCTTGAAAGAATCCAGGAGGTCATCTGGTTGAAGCTGCTCATTTTACAGATGACAAAACTGTGGCCCATAGAGGTGAGGTGCCTTGCTGCAAAGATAGTAAGTAAAAGAGCTGGAATAAAAATACAGGTTTTATGATCTCAAATGCCAAAGGATTTTCACTATACCACACCACAATTCTCATTCACTTCTGACTGTACCTCACAGTGACTTCCCCATCAATGGCATCTCAATGTTTGCCTACTAGAAGCCAGAGTCCATGCTCTAAGTTCCATTGATTAAGACTTTTTTTCTGGATCTAACAAGTTTTTGAATTTTTCATCCTCTCAGTCTCTTATAATCTACTTTCACCCAGTTGTTTGCTTGGGATCCATTCCCAGTGGGTGTTAGAATTTCTAGTAATGTCTTTGTGGTTTAAGTTTGTCAAAAGTAATGTTGATTTTTATATCTAAACTATGTTTATCTTTATATAAACATATTAATACTCAGGATGAGAGGTGTAGTCCATAGTGTTGGGATCAAAGTCAGGAAAACTTGGGCTCAAGTCCTGACTCTGACACACTTTCTGTGTGACCTTGGACAAGTTTCTTGACCTGTTCCCCTCAGCACCTTGGACAACTCCCAAAATATAACCTGTATAACAGGTATTGATGTACTTTGGTGGAGAGAGTTTTCCTCACCACGAGTTTTCTATGCCCTGAAAAGAAACTCCAAAGGTCACACAGGATATTCTTACAATTATACTTTGTCGTTCAAAGCCGTGGGAATGAGGCAGCTGTACTTAAGGAGGAAAAGAGTAAACATTTCACATGATATAGAGAATTGGCCCAAATATCAGTAGAACAATGTGAACTTTCCTTGTTTTTTATGGCAGGAGATTATTCAAATTTTGGCTGAATATAATAATTAGGTGATGAAACCCACTATACGAAGCTTGACTTAGGAGAATACCTTCATTTTCCAAAAAAAAAAGGATCCCCCCCTTTGCCTCTCATTGTTGAATAATAACAAATGAGGAGAATAGAAGTAGATAATTTCAACTGGCTTTTGTTGTCCTCTGTGAACACTCATTTGGAAAGGGTTTTCAGCTGGAAAAGTAATGATAGAGAAACCTCGAATGTTCTATAGTTTAGCACACATGAATCTGAAGATATTAGTTGCTTATTCATAGCTCATTAGAACTTTGAGAGAAATAGAAAATGTTTCTTCCCTCACATGATGATCCCTAAAATGCTATTTTCTTCTTAAATTTCTTGATCTATATAGCTCTCTGCCTCTTATATGAGGCTTTCAAGTATATCACTCTGCAGGGAACAACTGTGGGATATGGGAAGTGGTATCTTACTAAATGCTTAAGAGTCAGCTCTCTCTCAAAAAAAATGTGACAAATATTTTTCATTTTCTTTATCAGTTTTAATTGAGAGATTAATAATAAATCAAGTCTTGATTTGTTGTGTTTGCCAACTTCATATGTGTAAATACTCTCAATATTTAACAATTGGCTCTACTAGCTAGTGAGTGCTGGCTTCATCACACTCATGGATAGGGAATAAAGCAATTGTTTTTGATTTAGGAAGAACTGACTTCAGTTCCCATCTCTAAAACCTAATAGCTATGTGATCATGGGCAAATCATCTAACCACTCTGAGCCTCAGTTTCTTTGTTTGTAAAAAGGAGATCAAAATTTCTATAAAACATGGATCATAGCACTGTTCTAAGGCTCAAGATAAATGATACGTAAAGTATTTTGCAAACTCTTAAGTTATAGAGTGGTTTTTTTGGTAATGTGTCTTCAAGAAACCAAATACCCTATGCTTCGTTGTACATATCCCATTCCTCTAGAGGCCAAAATCAGAAGACAAACTTAAAAAAAGTGACTGTGCCCATTACCTAATTTTGTACATCCAGGTGTTTCTGCTTAAGAAGTGTAGACATTAGCAATTTTAATTAATTTAACTATATTGGTTTTGAAAGGAAACATGATTCTGCACTTTGAAATTCCTTTTATCTTTGTTATCACATTTCCTTTGGTAAAACTGCCATTATTTTATGACAGATCTGCAAAGAAAAGACTCACACTAGTAACTCATAAGCTTACTAAACCCTGGAGTTTTATTTCTATAAATATTCAATGGCTATGTGAAATTTGAAGTGAAGTCTAATTATTCTGCAATTTCTCTTCTGAGCTTTGCGTTTCCATCCAATTTGAATACATCGATCAAGCTTGCTTAATTCCCACTGACTCTGATTTCTATCAGTTTACCAGCAAGTGTTTCCAGGTGCTCATTACAAAGAAACATTGAAAGACTCCAAGAGAAATTGAGGGCTGGGATGGATGCGTCCAGTTTGTTCTCCAGTGGAATTGGCCATGTGCATTTGAGGTCAGAAATTAACCTGTGAAAATGGACCAGTGTCAGTATCTGTCATGCATTTTAATTTCTCTTGTTTTCTCTTTCATGTTTCACATGAGTGCTCATTACATTCTCTCAACATTGTCCTCATTTCTTCAACAATTACAATCAAGTTACAATTTTCCCCACCAGTGCTCCCTGATCTTTTGGTTTTTTTTTTCCGTTTCTTCACATGTAACAGGGATTTATCTCCCTAGTTCATTTTGTCCCTTAGTATTTCTGATGCCTTATTTCCAGTTGTCTGAACTTCTCTTTTTTGCCCATTTATTTGCTTCTCTGTGTATTCAAGTGTTATGTTTCTATGACCTCTATGCACAGAACATTTTCAAATTCTTCAACTAAACATGCTTCAGTGAAGATATCTATTTTGTCTGACTTTGCATGCTTCACTGATTTTTCTTTCTCTAGTTTTCTATTTGTATTTATATGCCCATAAATAGTTGTTGCCCCAAAGTTTGCTTTACCATGGTGTTGTATGGATCTACGGGAAAAAATGATGAAATTTATCGATGATTGTTCTCATGTTAAAACTTTTCTTTATACTGTCTTAATCATAATTGACAAGCATTTTTAAAGTACCTGCTAGGCACTTTGTAGATAAACAAAGATGAAATAAATGTCATTAATCTTAAGGAGTTTGCATTATATTGAGGAACTCATCTTCTATTGATTAAACATTCCAACTCAAGCTAAACTAATAATAACATAATACACAGGCAATGGGGCATAGAAATTTATCTTGCTATTTATAATTTTGAGGAAGGTTCCCCTTATTCCTATGCTTTCTAGTGTTTTTAATAGGAATGGGTGTTGTACTTTGTCAAAGGCTTTTTCTGCGTCTATTGAGATGATCATATGGTTTTTGCTAGTTTTGTTGTTGATATGGTCAATTATGCTAATAGTTTTCCTAATATTGAACCAGCCTTGCATTCCTGGAATAAATCCTACCTGGTCATGGTGTATTATTCTCGTAATGAGTTGCTGCAATCTTTTTGCTAATATTTTATTTAAAATTTTTGCATCAATATTCATTAGAGAAATTGGTCTATAATAATAATGGTCCAAGCTCTCCCAATTGAACTACTCAGCTGCCAGTGTCAGATTGTACAATATCTCAGTTCTTCAATGTTTTTGTGATCTCAGCTATGTATGTATTTTGTCTATGCATAAATATCACAACCCTTCCAGGCCTTATCATCTTTTAAATCAGTCATGGAACATCTATATGTCATATTGAAGGGCTTCCTCAGTCTTTCAGCATTATCAAACTCAATGAAATTTTCATCCATGTTTATTTCCATGTCATATTATCCAAGTAGAATGTAAGTATGTTAAAAGAATGGATCAATTTCCATTGTCTTTATATCTACAGTTCTTGCACAGTGGGGCTTTTCCCACATTGTTGGATTGAACGTGGGTTTCAATGAAGCCCTTGGGTTTCCCGTTTGTTATTACTTTCTTTTGTGTAGGATGGGCCTAACTCTTTGTTGATAGGAGGTAGCCTCCAAAGTTTTGGTTCTTCAGAGACTGTCTTGTCCCTTCCCCCCTACCCCACCCATGAAGTATTACATCATGGGATGAATATCTGGCTTAAAAAGATGGGTTTTTATTTCAGGGAAAATCTCAGAATTTTTGAAAACACTCTGAATATAGCTCAATTCTCCATTTCCTTAGTCACTTCTTCTCAAAAAAAAAAATAGGATGAGAATATTCTCAGTGATATATGTCAAACACTATCCAAATAAGTGATTCACAATAACCTAAGTCAAGATATACAGTACCTTATATTATCATCAGAATATTTTTTTAAGTATTATATATCTGGATACAGATGAAAAATCCCTAATGCCTGAAGCAGGTAGGTAGTCAGGCAGCTAGGAGCACTGGGCCTGGAGTCAGTAAGGCCTAAGTTCAAATTTGGCTTTACACACAAGCTGTGTGACCCCAAACAAGTTACTTAACCTCTATTTACCTCAGTTTCCTTAATTGTAAAATAAGGATAATAACAGCTTCTTCCTTGCAGAGTTGTGATTGAATGAGATATTTGTAGAGTCCAACACAATGCCTTCCTGACACATAGTAAGTATTATATTATTATATTATTGCCTCCTTTCCTCCATTGAAAATATTTTGGACTATATCCAGGATTGCTCTCCCAGGACCAACAATCAATGCAGATCTGAAATTTATATACTTAGAGAGTTTTCTGAGGCACAGAGGCATAAAATGATTCAACAAGGCATATGTCAGAGGCAGGACTTGAATCGAGTTCACTCTGATACCATGTTTAACTACCCATAATGCCAAGTTCTCTCCTCTCTCCTCCCACCCCATACCTCTGTCTCTGTCTCTCTCTCTGTCTCTGTCCCTCATATATGCACACAGGAGAGATAAACATCTCTCTCTGTCAACACCCTGCCACACACACACACAAACACACACACACACACACACACACACACACACACAAACACACACACATCCTCTAAAAATGATTAACACTAGAAATAGAATTTTAAAAATATTTATATTTCACTGAAGTTTTGTTTTATTTTGTTTTAATGTGGTGGAATTTCATTTTTTTTCCATGCCAACCTGTCTGGATCACATTTGTTTAAAAACTACAATAACTTATACCAAGAGGTTTCTTTGCCCTTTTTTTAATAGGGTGGTACTGTATCAGATCTTCCCAGCTCCTCTATCCAAGAAAAGAAATAGTCCTGAGACATCTCTTTATTACTATCAACATTTCATTACCCATCAATCCACATTTGTTTTTATTTAGAGGGAAGGGAAACTGGTTTCAAACCCAGCATCAAGTTGTATGAACTCCTTCGCGGTCACACAACTTACTTAAGCTCTCTGTACCTTAGTTTTATAAAATTAGGGGCTATGGCTTCTTAGGTCCCTTTCCATTCTATGATTTTGTGATACTATAGATTTGAAGTTTAATTGAAGTAGGCAGTTCTGACTTTGTAAACTCTATAAATTCACGACTGGTCAGTGACCTATATTTTTATTTAGTCAGCTGGGACATTGAGAGATTAAGTGACTTCCCCTGCCACACAAGTAACTGTATCAGGCAGTGCTTAAATACAGTTCTTCTTGGCACCAAGGCTAGTCCTCTATATCTGCTATGCCATATTGCTTTGAACCTAGACATGTTTATTTTCCTGAATTAAACATATCTATCACTACATAATTGAAAATAGTATCTCAGAGTTCTCTGATGATTATACCTAAGGCTTTTAAACAATATTTATGAAACAATGAGATGTCTGGTTCAGATTATCAAGGGGAAAAAGACAGCTGCCATATGCACATGGAGACATAAAGTCCATTTTGTTGCAAATATGTGTTTTTAATATATGCACTTGATCATAAATAGAAGGACTAGGATGAGTGGAAATGAAAAGAGTTTGCCAAAGTGGGCACACTTTCCTACTATTCTAAAGAAGCTGCTCAAAATGTTTTGTTGGCAGCCTCTGGTAGCCTTTATGTAAGAGAAAAAAATATACCATACCAATGCTTTAAGATACACAGGAAAGCAAACACAGCTGTGTTCTATACATACTCATGGTAAATTCATCTGCCCTCCTATTTTTTTTTATCTCAAACTTTTCAATATGTTTTAGGTTTTGGTGTCCTAAAAATAAAAGAGAAAAACCAGATGGCACTGTGAATAATTTGACTAATGGGATCTTCAAAACAAAATAAAGCAAAATAAAACAAAACAAAAAGATAAACTACTGTGATATTTACACCCATCAAAAGTGTAGATATCCTTCTAACACCTCTTTAAACTTTGGTTTAAGATCATTTTTTTCCTTCATGACTAATATTATCATTGTTCCCTAATCTGCCCTAGTTATTGCCAATACAAGGATAAGTAATTGTGATCATTCATCTTTGAATTAACCTTATAGAATACACACTGTGAAACTACACAAGAAGGTCCTACTTTACAAATTCCTTGTAGCCATTGGCTAAATGACAGAATTTTTTAAAGTTAACAATTTAGTTCGATGGAGGAAGTGAATGAGAAAAAGTGTTCATGACTGAGCAATCTTTTTTTTCCACTCTAAGGTTTAAAAATAAGTCTTTTATAATTTTCTAAAGCATACTTTCCTAGAAGAACAAATTCAAATGAAACTGTGATTTGTTACTTTTCCTATCTCTCACCCTTGCTTGTTTCCATTATGCAATAATGAAAATGGTTCATTTCCTGTGGGTTCCAGAGTCATTCACACTTAATATCTAACTCCAGTTGTTATATAGAAACTCAGCAGCTTATTGAATTTTAAATCTCAACTTCTGCTTATTGACATTTCCTATCAACCTTTCACCATCATTATATATATATTTATATTTATATTTATATATACATATATATTTATATTTATATTTATATATACATACATATTATCCAACTAAAGAATATTATATTGGGGAAAACTGGAAACTTATTAATTTCTACAAAATTCTTTTAGTTATTAGCAACAGTAATGTTGCAATATTTTTAAATGCTGTAATAGATATTGTTTCTTCACTATGGAGTCCAAAGTATTCTCAATGTGCACAAATGTGATTTGGAAATATCTTCTACTTAATCCAAACCTTTCCTAATTCAACCTAAAATAAATAACTCACATTTATCTTAGCTGCTTCCAAATCATTTTTCTCCAAAATAGTCTCATGCACTGCATTTATGGCTTTTAAAGTGTTTTTTTTTTCTAAGAAAACTAACTGAGTTCCTTTTTGGTTTCACATGGAAAATAAGATGTTCCAACTGAGCCAAATGGGCCACCTGTGTTTAGTCCAGCATAGGGGAATTCTCCAGAGGGACAGTATAATGGTCCTATTTCCCTTATTCTCCCAACCCAGGAGACTTCATCAGACAGGAAATCTCAGGAACTTTTCCATCTAAACATTTTGTTCATGCAAAGATTTCTTCAGCAAGCAATTTACTGCCACATTTTAAATCTAAAATTGTCCCACCAAGGTCCTTCCCCTCTCCCACTATAGCTACCAAAGGGGTCAATCATTACATTTCCCTAATCAACTTGGTGAGTTTTCAAAATGGTATAGTACCCCATTTTGAACTTAAGAAAGCTGCATATTCCTTGTTTTTCATAAAAATGTAAAAAAATACAAATAATTTTCTTATACATTTTATTTAAATAAATGAACATTTTTATGATCTAATCACTTCATCTTTCTAGAATGAAATACAAATTAGAGGACTTTTAATCAATTTATTCTAAATATTCAGTTTTTTAACAATGTCCACAAAATGTGCAAGACTCAGGAGGAAACATGTTATAAAATCAATTAAATATATCTTTGTTATTAACACTGAAAAAATGTGACTCCTCTGTTAGCTAAAACATACTTTGTAGCATTTTGACATGAGAAAACCAGTGTGTCTAATCTATGTAGTAATGTAGAAATATCCTGCATTCTGCCAACAAATCATTACACAGTTTTGCCAAGATACTTCCTTTAATAGACTGTTGGCTTTTTAAAATTGATTATACTTTTAACAACTTGGAAAAAAACTAACTCCACATTAATCTTTCTCAATACAAGTTACTGTCTATGAAATAAGGAATATGTCCAAATTTCACTAGGAGTTACATACTGAAATAGTCTGTGTAAATGTTTATTTCACTCTGATATTGTTTTAACCTTGTCAGAGCAGAGCATAATAAAATATTTTCAGATATTATTTTCTTTCTTTAAAAAAATTCTGTCAATTATACTGACTTTTGCTTGGTGCTACATTACTATCAATAGTCTTGTAGTACGTTTTCACTAATACCAATTTCAATAATATATCATATATAACAACATACCATATATAGGTTATCAAATGAGCATCTTTAAATTTTTGCTTCATACTCTTTGATATGAAATTGATTTTAGTTTTACTACTGAACACAAAGTTGCTTCCGCACAATGAGGCCTTTTTAAGATAAATGATATTATTAAGCAAACAATCCTTTTGATGTCACAAGTGTGGCTTTAAAAAACTTATCTGCTTATTGAAGTTTTAGGGGGTTTTTTGGTAAAAATTCTTGAATTGCAACATATATTCACTAAGCCGTTTCAGTCTATCTACAGCTAAAGCAATCATGAAAAACAAACATTATAGACTTTCCTCTGTAACAAAAAAGTACTTTTATATCACAATTATAAATACTCTCTGATTATTTTTGTGTTGTTGTTGTGTTTTGCTTTTTATTTCTATAGTTCTTTATTTTTTTCCCTATACTCTCTTTGCTTATATACATTTCAGCTGGCCCAGTAGATAATTTCTTGTATCCAGACTGTTTCTGAGTTTGGAAAGCTTTGATTTACTTTTCTTAAGACTTTGATGAAATGTGCCTCTGGAGGCTTTGAACATGCCCACCAGCGATGAATGTCTCCTGCCATTTAGAGGAGGGGTGATGTCTCTGTGCTGGCCTGTATAATAGAATCTTCTTAGAAAAACTTCACTTTCTTACTATTTTGCTCTTTCTCTCCTTTAATTCCATTCTCATTTTTTCTCAGTAAATTTGACTGAGTCCAGGATCCCCTCTTTTTGCTGGGTTATTTTGCCCTCTCAATATTAATAGCATACTTTTTCCTAGTCCTTTATGCCTCTGACTCCCTAGATAAATTTAGAACTGTGAAAAGAATTCAGTGGCATCTGAATTTATGCATCTTATTTACAGTGAAAGGAAACTGAGGCCTGCGTAGTGATTTGTCCAAGGTCACACAGGTGGTAATCATCAAAGGTGAGATTTCAGCCCAAGCTTTTGACACCAGAACTGCCTTTCCACTACCACATTGCTGGAAATTCTCAGATAGTCTTTTTTCCCTGACTGCAGGAACAGCTAGTCTTCAGGATTGGGAAGTAAAAGTTGCTTGACATAAGAACTCTGCCTGAGGGAGGTGCAGTTGTTAGGGAGTTTGAAAGGATCTGACCTACAATGAATGGCCCTTCATTAATCTCTCTGGTTTGACAAGGTTGAAATGAAGCTCCAGTCCATCGCCGTAAATTTGACATGATACAATTAGAGGATTTTCTGCCAACCCCAAAGATGACTGGATGGAGTATAAAATGCAATATGGCAATAGGTAGTCACCAAGATGATAGATCTAAAGCAAGAAAGGATGTCAGAGGCAATCTAGGCCACCACCATCAGTTTTTCAAATGAGGAAAGAGAGGATCTGTGACATTAAGTGACTTGCCCAACATCATAACATTCAAGGTTGAACTTTTCTGAATCCAGAGGAGTGTAAGTTTTACTGAACCACACTGTTCTCGGGCATTGATGATGAAAAATTTCCTTGATATTGTAATGTCTTCATTAACTAATATGTTTTGTTTTCAGTGTTCCATGGGGTGATTTTTGTTCAACAACTGCATTTAAAAGGATAACGAGTTGAAAGTGGGCAGGTGTGGGGAAACAGCCAAATGAGTGAAGAACTTAAAGTAAAACAGAATACAGGTCCAAAATAAGGAAAAACAGTAATACCCCTCACACCAGTTCCATTTTTATTTCAAGAAAAGTACTGGCAAGGTTGAATCTTCCGGAAGTTTAAAACTCAGCTTTGCTGATAAGTCGTTTCAGTCATGTCTTTGTGACTCTTCATGAATCCCATATGGGGTTTTCTTAGCAGAGATGCTAGAGTGGCTTGCCATTTCCTTCTCCATCTTATTTTTACAAATAAGAAAACTGAGGCAAACTGGGCTAAGTTACTTGCCTGGAGAAACACAGCTAGTAAACGTCTGAGGTTAGATTGGAACTCAGGTCTTCTTCATTCCAGTCTGGTACTCTATCCACTGGGCCACCTGCTGTCCGTTTAGCAAGCACATCTTAAAAATATGGCTGTTAGTCATAAGAATAAACTGATATAACCTTACAGATTTTACATTTATTTTAAAAAGTTCCTTTTTGACAGAAAGAAAAAATATTTTTCTTTGGAATATTATAAGGTTATATTATTTTGTTTTTAAGACCTAGCTAGGGAAAATGTGAAGACTGTTAAAATTAATAAATTTCATAACAGGAGGTGATTTTCAATAGGCAAGGCATCCACTGGCTGCAACAGACGTTCTTGCCATCAGTCTCTGTTTAAATCCCCAATGGCTCTCAAAAATCATCCGGAACTCAAGGTTAGTCACAGTAGGGGCTCTAGTAACATACTTTAAATAAAAAATATAGAAAATGATGGAGAGGTCGATGTGTCTAATAAACAGATTAACATTCCTCTTAATACTGGAATCATTTTCCGTAGCTCAGAATTAGTTCAGATATATGTGAATAAAAATCTTTGAAACAATTGGAAGCTTTTTTAGACATTAACCTTGCTAAAGATCAGTGGATTTTTAATAAAGCATTTTATATTTCACAAATGAGTTGCTTCCAAACCACATGGTGGAGCCAAGAATGTATTGTAGTTTTGATTCAAAAAGCAAAATCATATGCTATTTCCCCTTTGACAAAATATAAACTTGCATCATGAATGGTGTAAATAAAGCAAAATTTTTTTTATATCTTTCATATAGGAAGCAAAATGTTTCTTTTATGAAAATGTGTTTTCAATTGCCCAATATGTTTTAACCAAATGAGTCCCTCTGCTTTCTTGAGCTTAAGGGGAAACATTATCCATAAGCTCCAAAGAGAAAGGGGGTGGGGATGGAAGTGAAAGTAGAAAATATTAATCCATCAGGAATCCTCATCTGCTAGGGGTGAAACTTATGAACCTGGGTCTCAACGTGAATTCACAAATTTTGAATGTGATTTTGTATGAATGGAAAACATCAAATGTGCCCTAATCCCATCCCTGTAAATAAATAGTCAATTTTCTTTCTATATTCACAAATAACATGAGGGGCATGGAACAAAGCACTGTTCCTATAATCTTAGGAATCTGACATTCATTTCCATTAAATGAGGATGAAGATAATGTGGATATTGTCAATAGGCAATATTCATAAGAAGTCTGATATTGAAATTAGAGAGACCTGGGTCCATGTTCTGCTTAATTCACCCTAGCTGCAGAACACAGGAAAATAATTTGGTATTGGTGTCCCAGGCAATTCTCTAAGACTCTAACTTATAGACAATTTGCTAATGTTCAGTGGCACAAAGGTGTTCCCATTCAGCAAACTCTACCCACAGATTAAACCACAGATACAGTCCAATTACAACATCAATATGATCTATGTCAGGGATGGGGAACCTGTAGCCTTGAGGCCACATGTGGCCTTCTAGGTCCTTGGGTGCAGCCTTTTGACTGAGTTCAAGTTTTATAGAACAAACTCTTTTATTAAGGGGATTTGTTCTGTGAAGTTTGCATTTTGTCAAAGGGCCACACTTGAGGACCTAGAGGAGCACATGTGGCCTTGAGGTCACAGATTCTCCACCCCTGATTTATATTGTAATATGCAAAATTGCAACATCCTATGGCCACCAAAAGAAGTGAGAATATAGGATAACGGGAACAAAAAGTGCTCCATTGGCATATTTAAGATGCCAAGAGAAAGTGAGGAAGCCACCCACCCAGCATGTGAAATAGACCACCTGTTGCAAATGAATGGGGCATAGGGACTAGAGCCAAACAAGATAGGTTGAGTTATGTTGGTGGAAGGAACGATAAAATTGAGGAGATGATAGATTATTTTGATTATTTAAGCATAGCTATGGCTGTAGTTATATAATTAAGTGTAGCTATGGCACTTGGTTGGTTCAGTGGATAGAACACTAGACCTGGAATCAGGAAGTCCTGATTTCAAATCCAGACTTAGACACTTACCAGTGATGTCAGACAAGTCACTTCACCCTTGTTTCTCTTAATACACTGGAGAAGGAAATGGCAAACCACTCCAGTATTTTTGTCAAGAAAACCACATAGATAATATGGTCCATTGGGTTAAAAAAGAGTTGGACATGACTATATGACTGAATGACAGTGGCAATAGATGTGAAGCAGTAGTACCACTGATGGGCTCAGGGAGGACTGAGCCCATCTTGTTTTCCCTCTCTCCTTGACAGAAATCACCTGAGATAAGGCTTTTGGCCTCATCGTCTTTTGTAGAAGTTACATTCAACACTCTGCTTTACAACCAGAGTCTGTCAAAAACAAATTCATTAACTAAATCCCAAACAACTTCTCAGAGAGAGAAATCCAAAAGGAAAGAGATCCCTCCTGCTTCATAAATTTATGATGAAGGACTTTTCTGTTCACAATTTCAAGAAAAGGTTTTAATGGCAGAAAAAAATATGTGTGTTTATGTATGTATGTATATATATACACAGACATGTATACATATATACACATACACGTACATATGTGTGTGTAAATATAGATAGATGGATATAGATATGTGTATATGTAGATAGATAAAGATATGTGTATATATATGTGTGTATATATATACATATATATTATATATATACATATATTAGGGAAAGAAGTATAGCATGGTGTTGGGACTGGTTTCCACCCCCTTGTCCTATATACATGCTAGTTTGCCATGAGTTCCAATTTTGAATGATGATCTGTCTTGTGGTGACTATGGGAAAGAATCAAGTCCAGAGTAGATGAATAGGATCATGTCCCTTGATAAATTCTAGGACAAATATAAGGCACTTTGTTTAACAAAAAAGTCCCTCTTTCTCAAGATTCTTATTCACTACAGTCAAATATAAACAAGATATTTCTCCTAATTTGAATTACACAAAGACACATATATTCTTACTTTGATTCCTACTAACAAAGCAATTTTTTCTTTATTTTCCAGGGAGATCCTTCCCTGAAGTTCAATGTTTTCTTTGGAATTTGATTAAGTACTGATGATGTTTTCCAGTCTTTGGTGAACCAGCTTAGTTGTATACTATCCTCTACTTTTTTACCCCTTGCCCCTCATCTTATCTTCCTTCCTTATCTTCATCATGATTTTCCAACCTCCAACCCTGGATTACCCCCACTCTCTGCATGCTTCATATATATTCTGGAGAAAATCCTGAAATTTTGCCATCATAAATTTATGTTACATAACTTCAACTAGGAGTGCGATGTTGTAACACTTCCTAAATGGAGTCTTTATAAAAATCTGATTGAAATTACCATTGCAAAATACTATCCAAGCATCTCTGTTTACAGGAGATGATGGAGTAATAGACATAGTATAAGCTTTTAGACCAGGGGTGGGGCACCTGTGGCCTTGCAGCCTCATGTGACCTACTAGGTCCTTGGGTGCAGCCTTTTCACTGAGTCCAAGTTTTATTAAGGGGATTTGTCCTGTGAAGTTTGGACTCAGTCAAAGAGACACACTTGAAGACCCAGAGGGCCAAATATGGCCTTGAGGCCACAGGTTTCCCACTCCTGTTTTAGACCTCCAAGCAGAAACAAAATCTTGTGGAATGACAATACTTTGTAAGGAAAACCTAGCCTAATCTACATAGAGGTAGAATTAAGATATTGCCCCTATCTTACCTGGGCAGGACTTAAGTTTAGCTGCCGTGTGGCAAGGGTAGAAGAAGGTCAACAACCTCCCAACTCATTTTCTTAAAGAGAAGTTAAAATATCCCCCTCAAGAGATATATGCACAGGAAAAAAAGAAGGCTGGGTACTCATCCACTGAGTCAAAAGGTCTAATTTCTCAGTGGCCTTAAAGGGATTGATCCATCATCTCAAAGTCCAAAGCCTTTCAGTGTTGACTCACATAGTCCTATAGACCCTGGAAGATTTCTGGGAAAATCTTGCTAGCACCCTTGGGAAATCTTCCATAGGTACATCCCCAGGCATGCTCGCAAGAATTTAACCTTTAAATTACAGAAACGATGGATAGTTGTGTTTTTTTTTCTTTCCCTATTCTTATGGTACCAAAGTACATGCATATCTGCTGATTCTCATTATCCTGAAAAAGAGTACTTAACAGAAGGTTGATGTCTTACATTGCAGGTCGTATTTTTTAAAACCATCAGACTAACCTGACTTGTTGAAACTATGACTACTGGTATATTCACACTTGGTCTGATTTTTTTAACTAAATTTATCATTTACTAGTTCAACTAGAGCAGCCAGTCTAGTTCCTCTTAAAGACCAGGGGAATTTCTCATTGTACTATATTTAGTACAATTTCATTTGTCTGATATTATAACAATTTTTTAAAAAGCTGATGCACTTACTCAGGGCCGCTCTCCAGAATTTTGTACTAGTGGCAATGAGCACCTATTTTTTTAGTGTACCATGTTCCTAGAATCATGGTATCATAGATCTAGAACTGTAAGGGCCCTCAGAGCACATATTCCCCAACTTCTCATTTTACAGATGGAGACAACTGGAATCTATGGGGGTTAATTGACCTATCCAAGGTCACAAAGCTTATAACTCTCAGAGGAAGAATCCTATAATTCTATTTTTGCTTTGAAACACATGAATTAAAATATATTATCTCTTTGTAGGATGACAAATGAAAACATTAAAATGTGATACAATCCACCTAAGCAGTACAAGAACCTATCACTTTGCCACTGGAATGAATTTTATTATACTTTTAGAAATTCCTTAAATTATGTCCTTGATCAAAGTTGTTGATCATAGTTATTGAATGAAGTTAATTCTATTGATATGACTTGCAAGGAATGTTTGCCACTCTCATAGAGGTTATCCACTGTACAGTACAAATCAAATAACTTCCTGTAGCTTCCTAATGTTTTTTTCTGCCACAAATGTTTCTACTCTCCTATCCACATGTCATTTTTGAACTCCATAAATTTTGTGGCTTCTTGTTATCTCTAGGATAAAATGGAAAATTCTCTGACTTATAAAACCCTTCATACACTGGCTCAAGCATATCATAACAATTTCATCATATATTACTGTCCTTTTTGCCCTCTATAATCTGGCCAAACTGACTTTTTTTCTACCATACGTGACAGTTCATCTTCCAATTTCATGCCTCTGAACCAGCATTCCTCTATGTCTATAATGCATTCTCTCTTTTCCCCTGCTGCATAGAATCCCTTACTTCCTTTAAGACTCAGTTCATGATTTGCTTTCTGTATGAAATTTTCCTCATCCTCCTATCTATTACTGCCCTCCCTCCCAAAACAACTTGTGTTCATTTGGTGCATAGTTATATGGATATATCTTCTCCCTCAATGATATGCGAGGTCCTTGAGGGCTGGGAATGTTGTATTTTTTCATTGTATTCTCAGTGCCCTTCACAAGGTCTGACATACGTAGGTAGATAATAAATGCTCCTTGATTGACTGATTGATTCATAATGTGGCAATTCTACATTAGCACTCCAGATGGTCTTGTTTTCAGATAACATTGCACTAGTCCATTAAATAGTATTATGACTTTATTTCTTGTTTTTTTCTATAGACCTCTGCAGAGCTTAGCAAACAAGACATATTCACTCAGAGGAATTAAGTCTAACTCTAGTTGTTGGTTAGTAGGTTTCAGCCATGTCTGATTCTTCTTGATCCTTTTTAGGTCTTTCTTGGCAAAGATACTAAAGCAGTTTGTGATTTCCTTCTCTAGCTCATTTTATAAATTAGGAAACTGAGGCAAACATACTTATGTGACTTGCCCAGAGTCACACAGCAAGTAAATGTCTATATATTGTGCCACCTAGCTGTCCTAAGTCTAACTCTACATAAAAACAAACAAAAAAGAAAATATTTTGGATACAGAATGCTTATTTTGTAGACCTAACATAGATCAACTGCAGCCCAAGGACCAAAGCCTTTCCACAGTCTGTTTTTGTACTCCTCCTAAGCTAAGAATTTATTTATTTTTTACATTTTAAATACAAAAAGTAATTTTTAGTGCTGGCACGCTGGTACAAAGCAGAGAGGGGGCAGGGTTTGGCCACTGGCTGTAGCTTTCCAACCTCTGCTTTAGATTATGGTTTGTAACTGGACAGACAATCTAGAGAGTGGATATATCAATATAATTTATTTCAGATAGAAATGGACAGTGAGCTTGGTCCACAATTGAACAGGATGGGTACAGCTGGCTATATTATCTTTGGGAATTCACACAGTGTTGCTCATCATTCCAAGCTTTGTCCTGAATCAAAGGCCATTTTTAGCATAAATATTCTTCCATTGTTGCTAATGGCTTGGAGCCATGGAATCCCACAATCTGCAAAGAATTAAAGATTCAGGTCACCAAAGCACAATGGAGATGCACATGGTGAAAGTAAGTAGGCTGCGACATCTTACCACTAAAAATTTGTGTGGGAGAATCAGCATAAAGGATATCACTAGAGACACTGAAAAAAACTTAAAAATTGGGTGGTCCAGTCATATAACACAAGTGAGGAAAAAGCAATAGATGACCCATGTGGTGCACTGATATTCATGTATTGCCAAGAGATTTAGAGGCAGGTCCCCAGAACATTAGGTGGAATCTCTGGGAAAAAAATATAGAGGGCTGCTGTAGACCACAGATGAACATATTAGAAGGTGTAGAAAGGTTGTAATCTGCACTGTTGGGGGGATTACCCACATTGATTAAATAATAAACCATCAAAGTGAAAATGTTTCACACACACACACACACACACCCAAGCAAGCAAACACAAAAATAAGGGGAAAATACATTAATTGATCATACAATGCAATTTTTTAGCCTTCAAATCTATACAACATAGCTCACCTAGAGTTTCTCCAGTCAATGCAAAAATGAACACTCTCCCTAAAGTCATAATGTTCTCATTTCTCTCTTCCTAAATGCACTTCAGTTAATCCCTGAAAAAAGCCATGTTTAGCTATGCTACCCAATGTGAATCTTGACTCTTCATTCCACTTGTTAAAAACTATTGAGAACTTAAGCAATTTAGACAGGCTACCAAGCACTCCAGTGTGGGAACTAACAGACTACTTCATTGTTGTTTTCCTCATAAAATAAAGTATTCATGGAACCAATGCATAATGCTCAAATATATGGTGGCTAGAGGACAGAGACAGAGAAAGAGAGAGAGAGAGAGAGAGAGAGAGAGAGAGAGAGAGAGAGACTGAGAGATAAATATATATCTAGATATATAGTATCTTTATTCAGTTTCATGTTATTATGTAGAACATTATAGATGAGTTAGGATGTTAAAAAAAATAATACTAAGCATGCTACAAAATCAAAGGATTTTCCCAGGGAACTTTGACATTTGAGGGCTTTTAGTGTCTTGTTTTGTTAATTACACATTCATAGCTATGAACAAGAAACAACAAATTATTCATAGAAGTACTGAATGCTGTCAATCATGACAGCTTCCAAAATTATCATTAAAAGTCAGTTTTGCTATTCATCAAAGCAATTTTTTTATGTATCTGAGGCAAAAGTGATTGGTGCTTTCCCTCAGCTTCCCCATTTAAATCAAGTTGACATTGTATGTTCATGTTACTGTTTGGAAATGTATGATGCATCTTCCACTAAGACAAAAGAGAAAATAGAATTTGTTCAAGGATTTTTCTCACAAGGAAACGTAAAATGAAAATGGGAAGGAATCAAGTGGCTGCTCTATGTCATCTGTTAAAACATGTTTAGGGAAGGGGAGGGAAAAATTTCTATTATTAGTGAAATATAAAACATATATACATTTTTATTAAGTTGGATAGAACACACATAGCTTCTTAAAAGGTGACATTGCTTTCAGTTATTAACTTTCTGTCTTAGATTCCCAAATGATTCAAATAAAAATAATTAAATTGTTCATAGTAGTGATTACATACTGTGTCCCAAGTAAGACATATTGCCTGTGCCCCAAAAATGTTTAAAATAAACTACAGGTACATTGGGGCAAGGCTGGAATTTGGATATTATTAATTTAAATTCATTGATATTTCCCATGAACTATGTTATTAGATTGCAAAAATACATAGTCTTATAATTGTGTGACCATTATATTAAATATCAATTTTTATTTATTCTATTTATAGGTTGTCCCAAAAGACTTATTACAGTTTTAAATTAAAATTTAAAAATGCCTTTCCCAGCACCACCCCCCCATATTGTTTGCTTACATTTACCTCCATTAACTCTGCATGTAATCTGCATTTACATAGTTATTTGCATGTTGTCTCACTCTCAAAAGGCAAACTCCTTGTGAAAAATGAGTATTTTTAATACTATTTTATTTTTTTCCAATTAAATGTAAAGACATTTTTTAACATTCATTTTTATAAGATTTTGAGTTCCAAATTTTTCTCCTTCTGCCTCCTCTCTTTTTTCTTTTTTTCTTTTCACAATACTTTTATTTACAATTGTTTTTATTTTTCTTTTCTTTTTTAAAATTCATTTATTAAATTTATTTAATATATTTAGTTTTCAGCATCTATTTCCACAACACTTTGAATTATGAATTTTCTCCCCATTTCTACCCTCCCACCCACTCCAAGATGGCATATATTCTGGTTGCCCTCTTCCCCAGTCAGCGCTCCCTTCTGTCACCCCACTCCCCTCCCATTCCCTTTTTGATTAATTGTAATAGATATCATCAAAGAGATGTACAATTAAAAAATAGATGGGCCCAGTCATATAGTGAGAGAAAAGAATAATGTGAAAGCTCATATGCTACATTGTTACCTTTATAATCTCATTGTTGGCACATACTAAGTGATTAATGCATGTTTGTTGAATTGAAGAGATCAAGAATTGGACTCTGTGTGATTTACAAGAGAATGTGAACCAGAGCTCCACAGAATGAGAACATATTGATGGGTAGTGAGGGAAATTATTGGACATGGATCAATGTATACATTGATGAGGTCATAGATATATAGTAATATTTATAGATACTATAGAGCAGTTGTGTACTATTAAATGTTTTAACAACTAGATCTCTGGAAAAATACATACTAGCACACTTTATAGTTTAATCTTCATTATTAACATTTTCCCCACCATTTTCTTAAGTCTAGACAATGGACAGAACAATGAGCCAAGCTTTGACTTGTAGTTTTTGTCAATTTCCAAGATGCAGACACTAACAGTGAAAATTTAACCATAGCTTCTGAAGAGACTGTTTAGCTGCCTGCAGCACACCCCTTCCAGGAAAATACTTGGGGTGTAGGGGGTAGGAAAACTCATCCTGAAGTCAAAGGATGTAGTTACCTCATGCCCTATCTCCTTCTTACTACCTGTGTGAGCTTTGATTTCAAGTCACGTACCCTCAGTTTTCCCATCTATAAAATAAGAGGATTGGACATTACAACTTTTGAGGTCCTTCTCACTCTAGATCTATTATCCTTAAAGAAATTTTTTTTCAAAGCCCACATTGTATGATGGCAAAAGCATTGCCTTGGGATTCAGGAGAATTTGTTCAAAGTCCTTATTTTGGTGCTCATTTATATGTTACTTGTTTTTTGTTTTTTGTTTTTGTTTTCTTTTTTACTGATGTCAGGTTTATGTTCTTCCTTTGTAAATGGAGAGAACTTGTTTGGACGGTCTCTAATAATCTTTCTTCCTCTTTGATGCTTTGATGCTGAGTTAGTCAATGAATGAGGTTGAACCTCAACAAAAGTCCAGAATGGAAAAAAAGATGCTTTAAATTCATCTTCATAAATCCATATGCTAGAGTCTTGGGTCACTTTTAAAACAACCGAGAATCAAAGGCAATGGATCTCTACAATGATTTAACATGGCATACATAAACTTTCAGCACCCAAAGTCATTCTGGTGCCTATTGGAAAATAGCAAAATAATTGAGTACCCTTCTGGAAGTACCTGTTTCAAATACCATTCTGGGAGTGTCTATTTTGGTAATCTTTGTGTACTCTCATT
Source organism: Trichosurus vulpecula (assembly GCF_011100635.1). Classification (NCBI taxonomy): domain Eukaryota; kingdom Metazoa; phylum Chordata; class Mammalia; order Diprotodontia; family Phalangeridae; genus Trichosurus; species Trichosurus vulpecula. The sequence goes on along the minus strand of NC_050577.1, from coordinate 231,606,653 downwards.
TTTAACAGTCACACAGTTTTTAGCCACCTAAAATCTCACTTTCAAAAATCAAAAATGAAAATGTTCCTCTTTTGTTATATATTCCCATCTGAGTTTAGTGATCATTGCTTACTCCATGAAATCTTTTCTCATTCCCTGCCAAATGTTTATTCTATAGTCCAAAATCTAGTACTGTGTTTTATTAAAATTAGTTTCTTCCCTTCCTTAAACTTTATTTACTGTCTAGATGAAAATGATGATGAATCATATTGATTCTTATTTGATTTGAGAAGGAAATTCAGTTGGGAGTCACAGGAACTCAAGTCTTCGGAAATAGCAATAATGCCCTTCCCCATTAACTTACATAATACACCGACAACTTCTGTTTGCAATTAGTTATTTTGGAAAGACTTAAGCAGCTGTGTTAAAGTATCATTGAGTTTTCAGCAGTATATAAGATGAACTTTTTATTATTTTTTTAAAAAACCTGCCCTGGGGGAGTTATTTATCTTGTGCTTATGGATTCTTTTGTGAATGAGGAGTGAGTTTTAAATTTCAGGTGTGTTGGCTTGAAATTAATATAGCTAATAGTTATAGCATAAAATTTTGAACATCCAAGATAATCATACTTACTTCCTACCCTTTGTTTTCTTAAAAAGAATGCAGTCCACAGCATAAATAGCTAGAAGCTATATCAGTGGAAGGATTCACAGTAATTTGGCTCATTCCAGGAACAAGAAATGAGAAAGCAGATTGTTGACAGTTAATAAAATGCTTCAGAAAAATTAAAGAATTCACTGTTGTTTATTGTAGTTGAATTCTAAAGATAATTTTGGTCTTGATAAGGGTAAATGGAATGTTTAGCATAAAATCAGATGATTAATCAACAGGACTGCTACACCAATGGATAGGCTTCAAAATTATTTGTGAATGTAAAGGAAGATTTGTGGTTTCAGCTGTGTATCGAATTTTATGTGTTTTAATGCACAACATTAGAATAAATTAGGTTCACTTACTGTGGCGAGAACACTGGGTCTAGAGTCAGAGGGCATGAAAGATTCATATTCAATCTGTGAAGTCTACAACTTCTTGTGTGTTCTACCACAAGCCAATTGACCACTAGCCTTCAATTTCATCTCCAAAGTGAGGGAATTTGAATAACCACCCCTGAAATCCTTTAAACTACTAAATCTTTGATCTGAGTCTCAGTGAAGGTAAATGACTTGTCTAAGATCACAAATCTAGTGTCAGAATCAGGATTTAAACTCAAGTTTTTCAATTCTAGCCCAACTTTCTACCTAAGTCATGCACCCACTGTTGTGAAAATTATACACACATAATGTAATTTTAAAGTATTTTATTAACACATCACACTGAGTAGTAAATTTTCTCAAGTATGAGTTGACAATACTTAATGCTTTGCAGAAATTAGCTAGATACATAATATGCCCTTTATGAAAGTTTATGAGATTTACCAAGTTGTGCACATTCAGAAGTAGGATTCACCTTTATCTTGGACATTTGCTCATTTGCTCTGATGTGCTCATATATGCTGTGTAGATAGTAAAATTAATAAGAGTAGAAATGATTCTCAGTTTATTTTATCAATGTAGATAGTTAAACAGGATAATTCAATCTCTGTAGTGGATTCACTAACAAATTAACTGGCATGACTATCCAAATAGAGTAAATGAATCAAAGAGTAATAAGCTCTTTTCTTCATTCATGAATTCCCTTAGTGAAGTGATTAAACAAAGTGAATGATATTTTCTTTTCACTTTTTAGTCACTTGGTTTCAGTCTTCCTTAGAAAGACTGAGTGGAGAGAATAACCACTTGTTATGTAATTGATATAAAAATATCCTAGGCTTTAAAAAATATTAAAGAGACTATCCCAATCTTGAATCCCTCCCTTCGTGTGCTTTTTGTTTGTGTGTTTGTTTGGTGCACCCATCTTTTCTTTTAGGAAAGCATCCTCTCTATTCAGAATGATACCAAATAACCTATTTATTAAATAGATATTTTTAGATAGAGATTTTAGGGCAGAGTAAATTACAATATAAACTGACTAAAATTCGTCAGGTTCCAAAATTGTTAAACACCTTATATTTTTTAAGATTTCAGTAGTCTTTGCTTTTCTTAACATATACCTTTCTGCAGGTCTAACAAATATAAAAGCACCAATCAGAAAGAAAATGAACACAAATATGGAGGAGAAAATGAGGAAGAAAAGAAAGAAGAGGAGGAAGAGGAGAAGGAGAAGAAGAAAAAGAAGAAGAAGAACAAGAAGAAGAGGAAGAAGAAGAAGAGGAAGAGAAAAAGGAAGAAGACAATGAAGAAGAAGAAGAAAAAGAAGAAGAAGAAGAAGAAGAAGAAGAAGAAGAAGAAGAAGAAGAAGAAGAAGAAGAAGAAGAAGAAGAAGAAGAAGAAGAAGAAGAAGAAGAAGGAGAAGGAGGAGGAGGAGGAGGAGGAGGAGGAGGAGGAGGAGGAGGAGGAGGAGGAGGAGAAGGAGAAGAAGAAAGGAGGAGGAGGAGAAGAAGAAAGGAGGAGGAGGATAAGAAGGTTGAGGTGAGGAAGACAAGGATAAAGAGGAGGAAGGAGGAGGACAATGAGGAGACTCTAACAACTTTTTTAGGCATCAAAAGTTATAAAATTATTTTTTGCTGACTTAAACAGAAATTCATCAAAAACATATGGATTATATTTCCACTGAAGTAATCCGGGCCTTTAAATGCATACAAAGGTGTTTGCCTATATGGGTGTTCTGTGTAGCTGAAAATATACCTTGAAAAAACAGGAGGATGTGGATTTCTCATCGCAAAAGGCTATCAGGTTTGTTTTTTCTTCTTTATCTAGCTTGTAACCACAGCGGGTACCATTTTCCCTCTGAGACACAAACACCAACACTGCTACTTAATTCATAGTAATTCAAGAGAAATAAGTTGCAGTTGTATTTATTAGCTTCTGCTCTGTCATCTCCCATAAAATATTGAATTGTTAAAAAGACAATCCAATCTATTCAAAACTACTAAGTGACTGCTAACACTTTTTTGCAGCATTGTGAAGCTGCTCCTCTTTGTTCTACTGTTACCAGTCATTTATCTTTCTTGAGGATCCCATCAACTACTCTGCAACACCCTTGACTTCTTCCCAGATAGACTCATAACTTTTTTGGAAGTCTTCCAGAAATGTCTCTATACAATTTATATCCAAATTTAAATACATAGCCAAAAGGTTTCAGCCAAACAAATTCTCTTTCTCATCACAGAGATACTGAGAGTATTACACATTAGATTACATATCTACCAATATGACAGATAGATAGATAGATAGATAGATAGATAGATAGATAGATAGATAGATAGACAGATAGATGGCAAGTAGATAAAGAGATTTTTTTTCCCTGTCATTATTTTTTTCTCCATACCTTGACATGGGGCAATGGAAAGAGACTGGAACTATGATTGCATTTATACACATAACTCTTTAATGAGGAAATTCCCTCTACCAATGCAAGTTGGCTCCTTTTCTCATATGTATAGTCTTGAAGGGTTTTTTTTTTTGGTTTGTTTATTTTCCTAGATCCATAGAAAGTAAACTGATTTACCCAGGACTACATAGACAAGCATTGTCAAAGGCAGAATTGGAAACCAGGTCTCCCGGATTTAAGCTAACTTTCTATACACTAGGTAATACTACCCCTCTTGTTTGCCATAAGGAGGTAAATGTTCATCCCACCAATGTGAATTTCCAATAACAAATTTCAATACCTAATGGGAATAATGAAGCTGTTCAACTCCTAACTGCATGAGTTCACCATCACTTACCTTACAAAGCTATTCCCTTGGCCCCTTTTCTTTTCTTTTATTGATTAGATTTTGACAGTTAAAACTCCCCCTAGGATATGCCTATATTAGCCAGCCATTTCTGTCTGTGGCTATATCAGCAATTCCAATCCTGGTCTTCTGAAACCTAAAAGAGCTATTAGAGGCAGAAAAAAGGGAAAGGATAAGAAAAATAAATAGGATGGGTAAATATTTTTATAAAATGACAAGCAATCAGTGATTGAAGCTCAGATCACTTATAATATGAACATTTTAACTTTTTCCCATAGGTTTTAAAATTAATTTAAAATTAAATACAAATGTGATTTTTAAATATGCATATATATGCATAGATATAATTATATACATATTCACAGTTCTTTGAAACAGGATTCACCACATTCCCTTCAATTTATTTTTTTATTCGAAGGGACAAATTTCACATATAAATTTCTTTAGAAGCTGTCACTTAGCAATGGAATTTATTTCATCCCAATTTTTCATGTAAGCAGCATCACCTACTTTTGCATTCTTTGTCCTTCCTAAGGCACTTGAAATAAGTGGGTAACAGAACTTTTCCCCTTACTTCTGCCTTTCTCCTTCCCAAATCCAATGAGTAAGGGGAGACATGTCCATTATTCTTATTTAAAAGACAGGGCCACCAATCTAATGTGGAAAACCACCAAAACTGTTGGGGCAGGGGTAGGGGGAGAGGGATTATCATTTTGTTTTTGCCTATTCTTGCAAAACGTATGAGGATATAACTCCCACTGAAGCTAATTATTTTTTCAATCTGTTTTAGTAGGAGGTGCATGCACAGAGGCTTCAATTAAATTTTCTAAATTGAAGTCAATAGGAGTTCACTGACGTTACTGGGAGTTCTATGCATGGAAAGGATTCAGAATGGGGTGACATTTTGTTCCTTTAAGCAAAGAAAAGTGTTGGCATAGAAGTATGAATAAAAGAACTTTGCCTGGCTTGGAAATATGAGCTTGGATTTTTATGGTGGTTTTCCCCTCATATATTCCTAAAGTTTTAAATTAATTATACATTCAAATTTTTAGCAAAAGATAAGATTAAAAATGATCTCCTAACAAATTATATTTTTCTCTGGGCTGAATTTTTACCCAAGGAGTTAAATGGCACAGTGGATATAACATGTTATATCCTCAGTGCCTCAGACACTTACTATCTGTGTGAACCTGGGCAAGTCACTTAATCCTGTTTACCTCAGTTTCCTCATCTGTAAAATGAACTGGAGGGAAAAATGCAAACCACTCTAGTATGTCTGCCAAGAAAACTCCCAAAAGGAGTCAAAAATGACTAAATAACAACAAATTTTACTTCTTTCTATTTTCTATTTGAATGATAGTGCCCATGCAGCAAAAATAACAATAATTAATAATTATCTAGTGATTTAAAGGTAGCACAGTCCTTTGAACATGTTATTTCATTTTTGACTCATAACAAGCCAGTGAGAAAGGGACTGCAACAAGCTTTATGCACATTTGTTAAAAGAGGAAACCAAGTCTCAGAGAAACTAAATGATTTTTTTGTGTTTGAACCATTGCTAAGTGCCAGGGTGAAATTTGAACCCAGGTCTTTATGACTTCAAGTCCAGCACTGTTACATTCACACTACACTTAATTGTAACTTAAAATTAACACTGCAGAGGTAAGAATATCAGTTAAATGACAAATCAAACTGTCTTCCATCATATGATGACAGTTTAGCTTGAGTAAACATTTGCAACCAAGAAAGAGGCACAAAAACAATGAAAGTCCTTGAAAACAGCTACAGATGAAGAGAAAATGCCTAGGTGGAGTAATGTAAGTGTCTTAGTCTTACATGCACCTTAATGTGTTACCTGTGAAATGGCTCAAAGTAAATCACCTTCAAATTCAGACTATTATTTTATATGTAAAATACATTTTTTTTTATCTTCATCGTTGAGATCACAGATTTTTGTGAAGATTGTACAGAATGCCTCAGATCTTAGCAAGTTCTCAGCAAAGTCAATTAATTCACCTATTTCCCCTACCTTTGGAACTTCAATTTTTCTAAATCTAAATTTCTATTTAAAGACTCTTTTTTTGATCATATTCTGCCTTTATGAAATCCTAATTTCTGCTTCAAAGTTCAAAGGTTGTAAAAAGCCCATATTAAAGTAACTTATATCCTAACTCTACTTAGATATCATATACATTTCTAAAACAACATTTTACTAAGTTGTGTATAAATTGATCAGAACCATATGTCTTAGATTTCCCTTCACAAGGAAAAAAAGAGAGAGAGAGAGAAAGTGCTTGGCAGAATATATTTGCCTATGCCAAGCCACTCAAACACATTTCTGAGATGTTTTGCCAAAACTAGACCCTACCAACCCCACTCATCCATAGTTCCTTCATATTTTAGTTTCAAATCACTTCCTTGTAGACTTTCATAAAAGTTTAGGTTTGGTATCTGAGACCTGACAGCTTCTGCCATTCAACCCAAGCAATATCTCCAACATGCTAATGGATAAACATCAGCTTTTTGGGCTTCAAACAATTAATATTCATAGGATCTATATCAAACTTTTATGTAGTTAAATATATTCATGTAACTATTCTATAAGATACACACAAAGTTGAAGGCATCTACATATGCAAGCTTTTGCAAATTTATCCCTAAAAGCAGAAATTTGAAATTAAAATTATATGGCCTTAGTTTTTCCACTGGGAATCAAAAGGCAGATTCAGTTATTTAATATGAAATATATATTTTCAAAATATTTTGGATGAAAATCTGCCCCTTTCTTTTACATATTATGCCCCAAATTTGGTTCAATCAGTTTATTTGTTTAGACAGCATAACTACATTGATTTACCAAAGACAGACACATTTTTCTGTTGTCTATTTCAAGCTGACTACTGGTATCCATGATGTAGAAAATACGGATGATCTCTTCACAATGTGGTTTTCTTCTACCCATTTCTTTCCTCCTAAAAATAGTATGTTAATATCCTCCCAACAAATAAGGAGCCTCTGGTTCTCTAAACCATCTATTGATATCATTCTATCTTCTGTCTTCCTCAAACAGTTCATTAATAAACATTTATTAAATACCTGTGATGTGGTAAGTATCATGCACTCAAAGAATACAAAGACAAAAGCTAAAAAGTTCCTGGTTTCAAAGACCTTGCAATCTAATATGTAAGAAAGAAAACACATGCCAAATAGATTCATATTGAGGGCACTATTACCTGGGAAAAGTAAGAAAGAACACATGCAGAGTCTAGCACTTGAGCAGTCTTGAAGAAATCCAAGTGTGGATTCCAAGAAACAAAGATGAGGAGGGAGCATATTCCAGGCATAGGGGGTCAACTAATACAAAGTCAGAGAGATGGAAAATGGAATGCCATGGGGAAGGAATTGCAAGACCAGTTTGGAAGGGCTGCTGAGTGTATGTGAGGGAGTAATAAGGAAAAAGACTAAACATTAAAATGGAACCACATTGTAAAGACTATTACATGCCAAAGAGCGAAGTCTGGCATTTCATCCTAGAAGAAATAGGGAGTCATTGAATACTGTGGAATGGGGAAGTAACCAAGGGCATATCTATGTTTAGGAAATGTGAATTTATCAGCTCTGCGGGGAATGATTTGGAAAGGGAACATACTAGAAGCAAAAAGACCATAGGTGCATAGCTTTTGAGTTGGAAAGGAACTTGGAAAGACAACTTTTTTTTTCATTTTTCATATAAGGAAACTAAAACACAGAAAGTTTAAATGACTTTGCCGGCATTCTCGTAACAGCAATGTTGCTAGCAGCTATAGGGGGGCGGGGTGAAAGACCAACAGCAAAAATCACACAGGAAGGTTGCTAGCACAGATCCTTTGATCTGCTTTTCTAAGGAAAGCAAACTTTAAGGGGTTAACAATCTTACTTTAATTAAACATACATATAATATTCACTTAGTTCAGAGGGAAAAGCCAGCACCCTGAACTTCAGAAAGAATACAAACAGAAATTATATAAGCAGAGCAAATAACACAAACCACTATCCATAGCAATACATACATAGTTACCAGAGAGAGAAATACCAACACATGGGTTTTTCAAAACTGGGGGGTTCCTTAACAACGGCTACCCAGAGTCTCATCTGGTCAAATCACACTTGTCTGGTGAAATCACAGGACACTTCCAGTGAGTGAGCCCCAATGCAAAATGCTACCCTCTGAGTATATATGCCCTTCTTAGTGGTTGAAGGCACTAATCAGCATGCCTAATTAGCAAAAAGGTGTGGACCTAGGGCTTTATACGTAGTTCTCAAAAGGGTGTGGGCCTGGGACTTTGCACCTAGCAAAACTTGACCAAAGGCACTTGATTGCCTTAGTGCTGAAAAGCACTCCAAAACAAAGACAGCAAAAAGTCCCTCTTTGCATGCCATGACAATTCTACAACTGGCCATTTGTCTGAGGTGGAACCCTGGAACTTCCTGACTAGAAGTTCAATACCTTTCTAGGAAGAAAACTATTGAAAAAGGAGGATACTATAATAGTTCATGTGCGAGTAGATGAGAGCATGACCTACAATCGTTTGAGTGGAGATTTCTATCTGGCGGTGTTATGAATAATCAGAATTGTGTAACCTATCTTTGCTATGGCACTATACTAGCTGTCATTACGACTACTTATAGATGCATTGACTTTTAGTGAGATGAAATATTGCTGAGGAAACATAAGGTATGCTGAGTAGATTTTCAGAGGTATGCTGAGTAGATTTGTGAATTCATACATAGATTCATAGAGTGTCAAAATCACAGGTTTTCAGATTTTTAAGGATGCTAGTGATTGTCTCCTCCAAACAATGACTGAGAAAGCACCTCCCCTTTACTACAAGTAAAATCAACAGGGATTTATTAAGCACCCACTATGTGACAAGCACTGTGTTAAATTCAATGATATAAAGTAAAACAGTCCCTGCTCTGAAAGACCTGACAATCTAATGGGGGGAAAACATACCAACACCCATGCGAAAACAAGATAAACTGAAATAATCTGAGAAGGAAAGCACTAATGGACCAAGAAATTCTTCTTGTAGAATTTGTGACTTTAGCTATTACTTGAAGGGAGTCATAGAAGATGAATGGTATCTATCCTGTAATTGACTTATTGAAGAGCTTTGTTTCCTTTTCCCCTAACATCAAGCCAAGACTGGTTTCCTGGCAACTTACACCCATTATCCCTAATTCTGCCCTTTGAGACCCAAGACCAACAAATTGAATCTCTTGGTTAAATAGCTGCCTGTCAAATAGTGGAATATTGTGATTATGTATTCCCTAACTCTTCTCAGGTTAAATATCCTCAGTTCCTTCAAATGATTCTTATATACCATAAAATCAATCTCCTTTAATGACTGGTTTCCTCCCTTGTTGCTCTCCAGTTTCTCAATATTTTTTCTTAAATATCGTGGACAGAAGTAGTCAACCAGTCAAAAAATATAAAGTACCTACTATGTGCCTACTATGCTGGAGATTCAAACAAAAAAGAGAAGCAAATAAACCTCTGCCCTCAAAGAGCTCACAATATAATGGAAGCTAAAGAAAATACTATAGATGTGGTCTATATGAAGAGAACAGGCAGACCATTATCTCCTCATTCCTGGAAGCTATTTCTTTCTGTGGATTGCCTTGGAAAAATGAAAAGTTCTTGATTGCTTTCATTTCCATGATACAAGAATAATTTTAAGCATTTTTTATCACATGAAGAGACCTAGAGATAACTAATGGTCTACCAGTGTGTTCTGTTGTAATCAATTCCATGCCAAGTAAAAACAATGAAGACCCCCCAAAAATGTTAGTTTGACTACTATTCCCTTAGGGGATACTAGTGAGAAAGTGGGCAATGGGCTGAAATCTTCATCAAGATCTGACCATTCTAGAATTTTTTTGTACTTTTCTGAATCAAATTTTATTTTTCCCAATTACACATAAAATAATATTAATGTTCATTTAAAACAAAAGTTTCAAATTCCCTCTCTTCCTCCCTCCTCTCCCCTATCCCTGAGATGGTAAACAATTTTTTTATAAGCTATACAAGTGCAATCATGGAAAATATATTTCCATATTAGTCATGTGAAAGAAAATACAGACAAAAAACATACAAAAAGTGAAAAAATAGTATGCTCTGATATGTATTCAACCTCCATCAGTTCTTTTGCTGAAGGGGGATAGCATTTTTCATCGAGTCTTTTGGAATTGTCTTAGATCATTGTATTATTGAGAATACCTAAGTCATTCACATTTGATCATCATAAAATAATTACCGTTACTGTGTTCAACCTTCTCCTGGTTCTATTCACTTCACTCTGATTAGTTCTATAAATCTTCCCAGGTTTTTCTGAAATCATCTTGCATGTCATTTCTTATATTGTATTCAATTGCAATCATATATCACAACTTGTTCATTCATTCTCCAACTGATAGACATCCCCACAATTTCCAGGTTTTTACCACCACCAAAAGAGCCTCTATAAATATTTTTGAATAAATAGATTCTTTTTCCTTTTAAAAAATCTCTTTTGGATACAGACCTAGTAGTGGTATTGCTGGATCAAAGGGAATGCACAGTTTTATAGCTCTTTGGACATAGTTCCCCATTGCTCACTTCACAACTCCACCAACAATGCATTAGTATGCCAATTTAGAAAATAATTTGAATTGTGTAAGAGAGGTGACTAATCTGTTTAAAAATCCTTGGCCCTACTATTGTTCATATAACTCAAAGAAGTCAAATATAGAAAAAATTCCATATATACCAAAATATTAATAAAAATACCTTTGTGGTAACAAAGAATTGTAATTTAGTTATCATCTTTTGGAGAGATCAATTGAACAAATTATAGAATACATACAAGAAAATGTAGCTATACTATAAAATAAAGAATTTATGGAATTTTGAAAAAAGTATTAGAAGACTTATTTGAACTAATTCACAGTGAAGAATGGAAGACAAGGAAAGAAAAATACAAAATAGCTTCACCTATTTCAACATGTGAACAATAAAATGATGACAAACACTAATTGTAATGCCCAAAGGTATTCTTAGGTCAGAATTTGAGATATGCTCCAGGCTTTCTTAAATGGAGAGGTGTAGGACTATCAGTGTGGAGAAGTATATATGTTGTGAGATGGAGTAGCTCTGTTAGATGATTTTTCTTGGCATTTTAAAAAAAAATTGTTACAGAAGAGGGTTCCTGAGCTTTGAGGGAGTGATATAACTGAAAATGATTGTGATGGAAAAAAAGAAAAGATATGGATACAACTTTAAAATATGTTATGTAAAAGATGATCAGAAAATTATAAATTTATTGTCTTATGCAATAGAAAAAAATTAAACTAGAGTGACTGCAGAAAGTTTAGCATGTAACTCAAATAAGCCAAGACATCCCAAAAGTATGTATAGATTAAATTGCCAGTATTAAAATAGTAAATTATTGTCTTTAGTGATGAAAATTTAAACACCACATGTATATTGCCAGACCTCAGTACATAAGGAACGGCATGTAAGAAGACAAATGTGGAAAGGGCAATTGGGCTAGTCCAAGTACACAGAAGAAATCTGTGCTGGACATGATATAATTTTGAAAGCACTGAGAAACTGTTTTTCAGGATATGACACAGAGATGATGGGGCGGGGAAAGGAACATACTACTATTTGCCAGACATTTTGCTAAACACTTTACAATCATTATCTCATTTAATCCTCACAAAACACTCCAAAATACATGCTGATATTATATATGTTTTACAATTACACAAACTGAAGCAGACAGAAGTTAAGTGGCTTGCCCAGTGTCCCACAGCTAATGTCTGATACTAGATTTGAATTTAGGCTTTGTTGACTCCAGACCCAGAATTCTATGCAAGGTATCACCTAGCAGCCTAGGTTAAGGGTGCTGATACTAAGTGATAACAGGGACTGAGCAAATCAGACTTAGTATTATTGCCAAAAAGTAGAAGGAAAAACATTCAAGAAGGCTTTTTGCAATGATCCTCTATACTAGATCAAATATTGGAAGTCATATAATTGATGGAAGCAGGAGATACAAAACCCATATTTGTTTATTCTTTTCTTGATTCTTAAAGACAATAAAAAGTTTTTGGACAATAGAGAAAAACATGGCCTTGAAAATTCTCTCCTCAAAAGATGTCTTCCATGCATTTATTAAAATGATAAGGAATCCCTTACTATATATAATTACAAAATTGATGAAAAATGTCTGTTCTTTCAATTATTATATTATAATTTGGGATGTAAAAGCCTATTAACTTAATCCTAAATTACTTAATGGAGATATATAAACATATTTGTATGTATATATGTATGTAGGCAACATACATATGTATTCATATTACATATATTTTATGTATATTTAGTCCACAGACACATATCTCATTATTCATACATATGTGTATATACACATATGCATATGTATGTCATATGTATGCACGTGTTTGTGTCTGTGTGTGTACTTTGGACAAACCCATAGACATCAGTATCTGGATCTAGATTTTAATAAAATTTTAATAAAATAATAAATCATTTGGATTGCTTTTGGGAAATCATAGAAAGCTTTCAACTGAATATACAAAGCTACTGCCTGATAGAAAAAGGAAAATATCTTTTCAACGTGAATAATCTACTGGTGATGCTCTATAGAGGTGTAGTAGCAATTTAGATTTGAAGATCTTTCCCACCAATTACTAGGCCATGTGACCTGTTTACACCACAGGAAGCTTGAGTCACATGTAGTGGGAGGACAGGAAAAGGAAGTTATGTCACAGGAAATGCTGAAAGAAAGAGAGAGCAGTTATGGCTGCTAGTGGCTGATAATGACTGCCGTCGTGATTGTTTGAACTGAACAACCTGACTTATCTGTACTGTGAGTTTGTCTTTGGGAAGACCCCAGCAGAGGGTCAGCAAGGTCTTGAGATGGCGAGGCTCCATGTTCTGATATTATGTTTTCAGTTCCTTGCTATTATGATGAAGTGGGTTAACTGGCAGTGGGAGCTGAACGTTTGGTTGTGGGCTATGGTTTTCTGGTGTCTGAATAAATGTTATACTTCTTCTACCTTCTTTATGGAGAGTCTCTCATACTTTGTAATACAGAACTACAGAGGCATTTTGACAATTATCACCTACATTTTTATTATTGCCTTAATGATACATTATTTGGCATCACGAACAGGATCACAAGGTATAAGATCTCTATTTAAAGTCACAATAGCAGCTGGAAAGCAGGGACTTGCCTAGGGCTCTTCCCCAGGACCTCCAAACACCAATAAAAATGGCTCTGAACAAATTCTAGAAGTGCAGAACCCACGAAATAGCAGAGGGAAGCAGGGCTTCAGCCCAGGACAGCCTGGATGGTTACCGGGTAAGGTCTGCACACAGAGCTGGGAGCAGAGAGGAGCAGAGCCCAGCACGGGCTGTGCCCAGACCAACAAGACCGGGAGCTGAGCACAATAGGCCCTAAGGCCCTGAATCAGTGAGCTATGGCAGTTACCAGACTTCTCAACCCAAAAACACCAAAAACAGAGAAGGTTAGTGGGAAAAGCTGTGGGGGACAGAATGAAAGCAGTTCCCCATTCAGCCACTGCCCCAGGGGCAGCAGAGGTGGTTCACCTACAGAACTACAGCTGCAGTTTCTTCCAGGCCCAGGCCCACCTGGTGGGAGGAATTAAGTGGCAGATCAGAGCAGGAGTGCACAGTCTGCTGAAGATCTAAGCCCAGTCCCGGTTGGGGGTTCTTGGGGAAGGAGGAGTGCTGGTGTGGCAGAGCTGGCACATCCCCGTCAAACATGGAACATAGAACTCTTTAGTCTACATGCAGTCATACCCCGCTGAAAAACTCAAGGGTCAAGTTAGTTGGTTGGGAATATGGCCAGGCAGCGAAAACGCACCCAGATTCAGTCTCAGACTTTGGATTCTTTCTTTGGTGACAAAGAAGACCAAAACATACAGCCAGAAGAAGTCAACAAAGTCAAAGAGCCTACATCAAAAGCCTCCAAGAAAAACATGAACTGGTCTCAGGCCATGGAAGAGCTCAAAAAGGATTTGGAAAAGCAAGTTAGAGAAGCAGAGGAAAAATTGGGAAGAGAAATGAGAAGGATGCGAGAAAGCCACGAAAAACAAGTCAGTGACTTGCTAAAGGAGACCCAGAAAAATACTGAAAAATACACTGAAGAAAACAACACCTTAAAAAATAGACTAACTCAAATGGCAAAAGAGCTCCAAAAAGCCAATGAGGAGAAGAATGCCTTGAAAGGCAGAATTAGCCAAATGGAAAAGGAGATCCAAAAGACCACTAAAGAAAATACTACCTTAAAAATTAGATTAGAGCAAGTGGAAGCTAGTGACTTGATGAGAAATCAAGATATTATAAAACAGAACGAAAGGAATGAAAAAATGGAAGACAATGTGAAATATCTCCTTGGAAAAACCACTGACCTGGAAAATAGATCCAGGAGAGATAATTTAAAAATTATTGGACTACCTGAAAGCCATAATCAAAAAAAGAGCCTAGATACCATCTTTCAGGAAATTATCAAGGAGAACTGCCCTGATATTCTAGAGCCACAGGGCAAAATAGAAATTGAAAGAATCCACCGGTCGCCTCCTCAAATAGATCCCAAAAAGAAATCTCCTAGGAATATTGTTGCCAAATTCCAGAGCTCCCAGATCAAGGAGAAAATACTGCAAGCAGCCAGAAAGAAACAATTTGAGTATTGTGGAAACCCAATCAGAATAACCCAAGATCTGGCAGCTTCTACTTTAAGAGATCGAAGGGCTTGGAATGCGATATTCCGGAGGTCAATGGAGCTAGGATGAGAACCTAGAATCACCTACCCAGCAAAACTGAGTATCATGTTCCAAGGCAAAATATGGATTTTCAATAAAATAGAGGACTTTCAAGCTTTCTCAGTGAAAAGACCAGAACTGAATAGAAAATTTGACTTTCAAACACAAGAATCAAGAGAAGCATGAAAAGGTAATCAAGAAACGGAAATTGCAAGGGACTTACTAAAGTTGAACTGTTTTGTTTACATTCCTACATGGAAAGATGATGAGTATGATTCATGAGACCTCAGTATTAGGGTAGTTGAAGGGAATATGCATATATATGTATATATATATATGTTTATGTATATATATAAGTGAATGTGTATGTATGTATATATCTATGTGTATATGTATGTATGTGTATGTATGTGTATATATATATATATGTGTTTATATATATATATACATATATATATATATATATATATATATATGTAAAAGAGAGAGAGCAGACACAGGGTGAGTTGAAGATGAAGGGAAGATATCTAAAAGAAATAAAATGAAATTAAGGGATGAGAGAGCAACATACTGAGAGAGGGAGATAGGGAGAGATAGAATGCGGTGGATTATCTCGCATAAAGGTGGCAAGAGGAAGCAGTTCTATGGGAGGAGGGGAGAGGGCAGGTGAGGGGGGAATGAGTGAACCTTGCTCTCATCAGATTTGGCCTGAGGGGGAATACCATACATACTCAGTTGGGTATCTTACCCCACAGGAAAGAAGAGGGAGGAAGATAAAAAAAAAATAAAAGGTGGGGGGATGATGGAGGGGAGGGCAGATGGGGGTGGAGGTAATCAAAACAAACACTTTTGAAAGGGGACAGGGTCAAGGGAGAAAATTCAATAAAGCGGGATGGGTTGGGAAGGAGCAAAATGTAGTTAGCCTTTCACAACATGAGTATTGTGGAAGGGTTATACATAATAATACATGTGTGGCCTAGGTTGAATTGCTCAACTTCTTAGGGAGCGTGGGTGGGAAGGGAAGAGGGAAGAGAATTTGGAACTCAAAGTTTTAAAATCAGATGTTCAAAAACAAAAAAAGTTTTTGTATGCAACTAAAAAATAAGATACACAGGCAATGGGGCGTAGAAATTTATCTTGCCCTACAAGAAAGAAAGGGAAAAGGGGATGAGAGGGGAGGGGGGTGATAGAGGGGAGGGCTGACTGGGGAACAGGGCAACCAGAATATAAGCCATCTTGGAGTGGGGGGGAGGGTAGAAATGGGGAGAAAATTTGTAATTCAAAATGTTGTGAAAATCAATGCTGAAAACCAAATATGTTAAATAAATAAATTGCATTAAAAAAAATGGAAGACAATGTGAAATATCTCATTGGGAAAACCACTGACCTGGAAAATAGATCCAGGAGACATAATTTAAAAATTACTGGAATACCTGAAAGTCATGATCAAAATAAGAGCCTAGATATCATCTTTCAAGAAATTATCAAGGAGAACTGCTCTGATATTCTAGAGCCACAGGGCAAAATAGAAATTGAAAGAATCCATCGATCGCCTCCTCAAATAAATCCCAAAAAGAAATCCCCTAGGAATATTGTTACCAAATTCCAGAGCTCCCAGATCAAGGACAAAATACTACAAGCAGCCAGAAAGAAACAATTTGAGTATTGTGGAAACCCAATCAGAATAACCCAAGATCTGGCAGCTTCTACATTAAGAGTTCGAAGGGCTTGGAATACGATATTCTAGAGGTCAATGGAGCTAGGATTAAAACCAACAATCACCTACCCAGCAAAATTGAGTATTATGCTCCAAGGCAAAATATGGATTTTCAATAAAATAGAGGACTTTCAAGCTTTCTCAGTGAAAAGACCTGAGCTGAATAGAAAATTTGACTTTCAAACACAAGAATCAAGAGAAGCATGAAAAGGTAAACAAGAAAGAGAAATCACAAGGGACTTACTAAAGTTGAACTGTTTTGTTTACATTCCTACATGGAAAGATGATGTGTATAATTCATGAGACCTCAGTATTAGGGTAGCTTAAGGGAATATACATATATATATGTGTGTGTGTGTGTGTGTGTGTGTGTGTGTGTGTAGAGAGAGAGAGAGAGAGATACAGAGAGAGAGACAGAGACAGAGGGCACAGGGTGAGCTGAATGTGAAGGGATGATATCTAAAAAAATATAATCAAATTAAGGGATAAGACAGGAATATGTTCAAAAAAAGGTTTTTGCATGCAACTAGGAAATAAGATATACAGGCAATGGGGCATAAACATCTGTCTAGCCCTACAAGAAAGTAAGGGAAAAGGCAATGGGGGGAGTGGGGTGACAGAAGGGAGGGCTGACTGGGGAACAGGGCAATCAGAATATATGCCATCTTGGAGTGGGGGGAGGGTAGAAATGGGGAGAAAATTTGTAATTCACACTCTTGCGAAAATTAATGCTGAAAACTAAAAATATTAAATACTGATTGAAAACCAAAAATAAAGATCTTTTGAGGCAGAAGGACTTTAGAAGAAGAAATTGTTGTCCAGGATGGGAGGATGTAACTTATTGCTCCCTAGCAAGGGAATGGTCTAAGGGCAACGATCTCTGTGTATATTGGAAGCAGAGGCTACTCAGTGGAGGACCTAGAGATTCGGATCTATGTCTCAGAGAAGTTACTGTTGAGCCAGGAACAGAAGCGCCAATAGAGATCTCTGGAAGAGGCTGGATTTCACTCACAGGCTACTGTATTGTATGTGAAAATAGGGATAGAGTATTACTAGAGAGAGCAAGACGGAGAACCTCAGGTGGTAGAACAACAGGAACCTACTAGCCTTGTTGTAAATTCCGCTGGAAGGCAGAGGGAGGCAAGGAGGTCACGAGTGCACTTCGGTTCAGCCAAAGTCTAGCCTAGCATTCGGTCTGGTTACTATGGTAACAGGGGCAGAGAATCTCAACAGAAAGATACAACATTAGAACCTCAGGCATAAGGTGATACTTTGTGGCACCATGCTACTTCTGAGACTCGATTGAGTGTTACCTTATCACACCAGACTTCTTAAAGAGAAATGCTCCCCATAATGTGGAGGAGGCAAGAAACACAAGATTGTAATACTGTATTTAGGAAGGTTTGGGAAGATTTTACACAGCAGGAAATAACAAATATCTTGAGTTGGTTCACCCAGAGAATGAGAGAATTGTTAATATCTCGGATGGTGAGAATCAGTAATGAAGGGGCCACAGGAGTGTCTGTAGATACATATTGTGATTCATATGAGATTCATAAGGATTGGTTGGAATTCTGTTTGATTTGTTTTTTGTTTGTTTTTGGAGGGGGGAAGGCAGGGCAATTGGGGTTAAGTGATTTGCCCCAGGTCACACAGCTAATAAGTGTGTCAAGTGTCTGAGGCTGGACTAGTCAGAATTCTTTTGTAGAGCAAGCTTTTAGGGATTATCATTCACAAAGAGGTAACCGAACAATCCATTTGTTGGCTTTGGCTGCAATAGGCTGTAAAGAGGAATATCTTGCTGATACTATGTAGCCTGCTGCAGATAGACACTGGTATTCACTTAGGGACTGTATGAGAAACTTAAAGGAGGAGATGATGAAGACTTAGTATTATGTTAGGGAACACTGAAGTTTATTACAAAACTCCCTTGGGAGTCTCTTATAGGAATTTGATAGTTAAGATGGCACCCCCCACTTATAGGCATGTAATTCTTATTCTGCTGATTGCAGAAGTAGGAAACCCTCTTTCAGAAGTGCTGGATAAGATTTCACAGTTAAGTGACTTAGGAGACTGAGGAAATAATAAATTTACTCGGGAGAGAAGGGTAAATGGCCATCAGATTCAACGTCGGAAGAGAATGACAAGGAGAGAAATGTTAGTAAAAGCAGTAGCTCTATGGAAAACTGGGGTAGATTCTAGAAGAATAGATGGTATTCCAACTAAAGAGCTATAAAAAATGTACTGAGGTAAGGGACTTAATAGCAAATGTAATAGAGAAGTAAGAACTGCCCCTACAAATCCTACAGATCTTGAACCCTTGTATCCGAGTCACACCTTCAAGCAGACTAGGGAATAGGCCAAGCCCCAACTCAGATTAAAGAAACATACAGACGGGATTACAGCCCCCATATTAATTTGACTATACATTGGAAGGATGGATCAAATACTGTAACTAGGGCATTGATAGACACTGGGACAGAGGCCAGCTTGATTCATGGAAACTCTGACAAATTTAAGCATGGAACTCCTATTACCATCAAAGGACTAGGACGGACTGAAATATCAGCCAAACAAGTCAAACTGATGATGAAAATTGGACAATTGCCTAAGAAAGAACATACTGTGGTCATTGTACCCATTCCTGAATACATCATTGGAATAGATATATTGAAAGGTATGACTCTGAATTTGCCCGAGGGGAGATATCAATTGGCAGTAAGGAAGATAGGAATTAATACAGTTTTAGTGGGAAAAATAAAGATGGACCCAATCACTTTACCTGAACTTTCTAAAGTAATTACTTTGAAGCAATCACGTGCCAGGTAGACAAGGTGAAAGTGCCAATACTATAAAAGAATATGTTGAAGCAGGAATGTTAGTCCCTACAACTGATCAACAGAATAATTCTGTATGGCCAGTACAAAAGTCAGATGGAATGTGGAGAATGACAGTGAATAATAGACAATTGAATAAAGTGACTCCACCCTTGTATGCTGCTGTTCCAGATACTGTTACTTTAATAGAAAGGATTCAGAAGTATGATGGGACTTGGTACACAGTTAACGATTTGGCCAATGCTTTCTTTATGATCCCAGTAGACTCCAAACAATGGGACCAGTTTGCTCTTATGTGGCAGAGCCGACAATATACTTTTACATGATTGGCACAAGGATATCTGCAAAGACCAACTATTTGTCATAGGATTGTGGCTGAACATTTGGATGAATTGAAGTTACCTGGTATACAGCTTACCTACTACATAGATGATATTTTAATACAGGGAGAAAATGTAAAAGATGTGGAGAAGAGTTTGATACTTTTAATTGAGTATATGAAAAGCAAAGGATGGGAAATTAGACCTGCAAAGATCCAAGGACCAGCTCAAACTTAAAGTTTTTGGGTATAAAATGGAATAAAGGACTGTGAGAAATTCTCCAAAAAGCTCTACAGAAGATTCAAGATTTTCCTATCCCTACCAATAAGAAGGAAGCCCAAAAGTTCATAGGACTGTTTGGATATTAGGGGTGCCACATTCCAAATCTTGCACAGATTTTGAAACCCTTTCATGAATTTACCAGGAAAAAAATATGAATTTGATTGGGTACTTGAACAGAGTAAATCTTTTGAAGAAACTAAAGCTGCTATACAATTGGCTCTGGATATATGGCCTATGCAAAATGGACTGGTGGAATTACAAGTGACTGTACAAGATGACTATGTGAATTGGAGTTTATGGCAGAAGCTACAAAGCCGAAATGTACCCTTAGGATTTTGGTCAAGGAAACTACCTTCATCTGGATTACAACATACACCTTTTGAAAAGCAGTTGTTAGCTGCATATTGGCCTGTGGTAGAGACTGGGCAACTGACTCTGGGCCATGAAGTAATATTAAGGCCTGGAATCCCAATTATGTCTTGGGTAATGAGTATCCCAGCATCTCGCAGAATTGGACATGCACAAGAGGCTAGAATAATTAAATGAAAATGGTATATTCAGAATAGATCAAAAACAGGCAAAAGTGGAGTTTCTGCTCTATATGAATCCCTCACAAGCCTTGACATTGATGGAAAAAACAAATCCTCTGAACCAAGGCAACAGCTGGTACAATCCTTGGTAAAATGGAATGATGAATATGATGGACTAACTGAAGAAAAGAAGAAGCATGCATGGTTTACTGATGGGACAGCAAAATATTTGGGCCATAAAAGACATTGGAAAGCAGCAGCCTATAACTAATGTACTAAGAGGACTTTGGAAAGTACTGGGATAGGTGGAAGTAGCCAATATGCTGAACTTATGGCAGTACATAAAGCTATTAAAACAGAGAAAGGAGGACAGTGTACATATATTCACTGATTCATGGGAAGTAGCTAATTGGTTAGCTACATAGATGCCAATGTGGAAAAATTAAAATTGGAGAATTCATGGTAAGCAAGTTTGGGGCAAAGAACTATGGGAAGATATATGGGACATGTCTTTGGTTACTAATTTGTCAGTTTTTCATGTAGACTCTCCTGTGGCCCTCACTATGCCAGAACATGAATACAATGCACATGCTGATCAACTAGCAAAGATTGCTACTGATCATATTGTCCCTACTCTGACACCAGCTGATGATCCAGTACGAGCAAAATGGGTCCATCAAACAGCCAGCCATTTGGTGATCCAGGCCACACTCTGGTGGTCCTAAGATTGAGGTATTAGTATCTTTTATTGATTGCTAAAGCAAGTAACAGAGGAATGTCATATGTGTCAATTGGAAAAATAATGAACGGTTCCTTGGGTAGTAACTGGAAAAACAGTAAGGGGGAAAGTTCCAGGCCAGATTTGGCAGATAGATTATATTGGACCACTACCTCAAGATAAAGGATGCAAATTTATATGTACTTGTGTTGACACCTATTCAGGTGTATTAGTGGCTTGTCCTTATAAGAATGCAACCCAGAAAAACACCTGTAAAACATTATATATTATAAGTCTATATTATGGAATCCCAATGCAGATTCAAAGTGACAATGGGTCACATTTCAAAGGTAATGAGATGAATAGCTATTGTGTATTAAACCATATAGAGTGGATATACCATATTCCATATTATCCACAAGCATTTGGGTTGATAGAAAGAATGAATGGATTGTTGAAAGAACAGTTAAGAAAGTTAATTTCTAATAATTCGTATCAACATTGGAAGGATAATTTATTTACTGCTTTACATAATTTGAATAATAGACCTTTAGGAGGAAGTACACCTCTAGCCAGAATGATGACCCCAAATCTGCAAATTAGAAAATAGCAAACACATAAGATCCAAAATATTGAGTATTGGACTGTGAGGGAAGATGTTCCACCACCATATCCAGGAACACCTGGTTTGGCAGGTTATGATTTACATTGTTTAGAGAACTTTTGGTTGGATAGAAAAGAGATAAGAAAAATCTTTACTGGGATATGTATGAGAATCCCTAAGAATCATTTTGGATGGACATTACCTAAACTAGGATTAGCAGCTCATGGAATACATGTATTTGCTGGAGTGATAGATTCTAGTTTTCAAGGAGAAATTATTGTGACACTGCAGAATTTAGGTGAAGACCCTATACAGTTGTGTAAAAATGATAGAATAGTTCAATTGATTATTATTCCTTGTGAAACAATACCTCTTGTGAAAACTGACTCTCCTTACAAAATAACTCTCAGAGGAAAGGAAGGATTTGGTTCTACTGATAGAATAAAATTGGAAGCTAAAGTATGGGTAAAACAGAAGCCAGATCATGTTCGAAAGGCTGCAGGTATTATAGCATATGGGAAAGACAATACTGTAACAGTGGTCTACCCAGGAGAAAATAGTTAAGAAATTGTACCCTTGACTCATGTATTCTATTGCAAATGAGGCTATTATAGTCTCTTTGTTTTTTGGGTTTTGTGTATTAAATTTGTTCGTGAGATTTGTTTCCTGCAGGCTTAGTACCATCCACCTGCAGATGCACTTAAGTCAGATGTCACCTCTGGATCTGTCCATGACTGTGATGTTTCATCCCTGGAACTGGCATCAACTGAGTTGCAGATGCCAGTTTGCTAAAGAACTGACCTCTCAAATACGACTCTTATTCTCTTGGGGCAGGGACAGCTCTACATCCAATTTCAGCAGGAAGAAGCTTTGGAGAATAAGAACTTTACCCCTTATCCCAGGATTTTGAGCCCCATTAGTTTGAGGGGGGAATGATGACATTGTTTTATATGCTTATCTTATGTTATCCCTGTTATATTGCTGTGTAAAATTCTGTTGACACCAGTTATCCCAGAATTCCCATTGCCCTATGTAATGGATAAGAAAGATCTTGGGGCCAAATGTAGTAGCAATTTAGATTTGAAGATCTTTCCCACCAGTTAATAGGCCATGTGACCTGCTTACATCACAGGAAGACTAAGTGTGGTGGGAGGAGCTTCCTGACAGGAAAAGGAAATTACATCACAGGACAATGCTGAGAGAGAGACAGAGAGACAGAGAGACAGAGAGACAGAGAGAGAGAGAGAGAGAGAGAGAGAGAGAGAGAGAGAGAGAGAGAGAGACACCAAGCAGTTATGGTTGCTAATAGCTACTGATGGCCATCCTTGTGATTGTTAGAATTGAACAGGCTGTGACTTAGCTGTATTGTGAGTTTGTTTTGCGGAAGACCCCAGCAGGGAGTCGGAGATTTTTTTGGGATGTTGAGGCTCCATGTTGTGATATTATGTATGGAATATTTTACTGTTCTGATAGATTGGATAAATGGCTTGTGGGATATGGTTCTCTGGTGTCTGAATAAATGGTTTACTTCTTCTATCTTCTATATGGAGAGTCTTGTATACTTTGTGATACAGAATTACATAGGCATTTTGACAATTATCATCTATATTGGTATTATTGCCTTACTCATACAAAGGACAAATTATGAAACACAAGTTTTGAAAGTAAAAAAAATATGGAAGGTTCAAAAGACAGGGGAGAGATATGGAAAGTATAATTAATTATGCAATATTACTGCTAAAGACTTGTAAAGAAGAAGTAGCATAGAATCTATCATCTAGAAAGTTATTCCTTAGAAAAGGAACTGTGCTGTTACTTAGTAAGAGTAAGGAATCACGGATGGAAAGATTAAGGGCAGCCACAAAGTGATTAAAAAAACTCTGGACTTTTAGTAAATTAGGTAAATGTTCTTTGGTAATTTATGGAAAGATGTGGAGAAAAACAACATAGAAGTCTTGGATCTTCACTTATCAATTATTACAGATAAATTGAAATATGTGTTGAAATATGTTGGATATTTATTTAGAAATCTGAATAAAAATATTACATTGTGTTATGACAGAAGATGCAGGCTGGAGAAACCAAAAACATAAGGTCCAGTTATAGGCACTAAATAGCTTGTGACTTTTGCGCATCTCTTAGTCTCTTGAGGGTTCTGCTTCCCCATCATAAAATCACAAGTTTGGACTAGGTGATCTTTAAAGTCACTTTTGTGTTATAAATATTATCCTCTAACCTACTGATATTATTATGCATAAATCATTCATTATTTTCCCTTTGTACCAGAGTTCATATTTGACGGAAGTGTTCACCATGAGAAAAAGCTTTTGATTATTATTCAATTTGATATAGCATATTATAAAAAATAATAGTGAAAGATTTGCTGAAACCTCATAAATTCATTAAGCTTTCAGCTAAATCCTTTCACAACCTAACCAGAGTAGAAGAAATTGGCAGCATTTGGTAGAAACCAAATTCTTCAGTGTTTGACACTTTCAATGGCACCTGGCAACATACTCTAGATGATGTCAGCCTTTGGTATTGTACAGTACATTTAAAACTCCCCTTGGAATAGATCACTTTCAAAGTTTAGTGCCCTCGAAAGATCCTATGCGCCTGAAGACGCCCCTCAAAACAGTGACTGGAACTTTAGGAGGAAACTATGCCTTTACCTCAGTGACAAATAGCATGATGATGTGAGATATAAACTGATAAAAATGAAAAATAGATACTTTTAAAAGTCTAAGAAGAGCTTGTAAAAAATCCACAAAGACTTGATTTATTAAAAAAAAAAAGAAAGGCATCCTGGTAACACCTTTACTAAACTGGAGGAAAATTACAATAGAATACAATTTATAGTCTGGCTGTGTTTTATATATTTGGGATACACAAGAGGGCAAAACGTCCCCCTGAAACATAAATACATGCAGTAAACACATTTTTATAATATATTAACTAACATTATGGCTTTTAGCCTTGTCCCTTGATAGCCATATAATGAGGAAATTTTGCTGTATGTGACATGAGAAAAATATATAAAATCTCATTTTTCTGGCATCACTTATATTACTTATAAGTAAATTTCACATATAAATGGAGCCTAGCCCTAAAAGCATCAAACTTGAACAGGCACAGAAATTAACAAGATTTGATTATCCTCTTTTCCTTGATGCTGTCTTCTCTCCAGGTTTTTCATGATGCTACTCACTCTTGCTCCCTCTCCTACCTGTCTGACTACTACTTCTTAGGCTCCTTTGCTAGATTGTCATCCAAGTCATGCCTGATGATGGTGGATGCCCCACTCCAAGGCTTTGTTCCATTCTCTCTTTTCCTTCCATTCAAATTGCTTGGTGATCTCATCAGTTCCTATAAATTAAATGATGCGGGTACTCATCGCCTCATATCTTGACTATTGAAACAACCTTCTGGTTGATCTCCTTGCCTCACATCTCTCTCCACTCTGATTCATCCTCCCTCAGCTATTGAATTCATTTATCCAAAGTGCGTATCTGACCATGTCACAACCCCATCCTCATTCCATAAACTAGGGTGGCTCCCTACTACCTCCAGGATGATATATAAACCCTGATTCCCTTTTAAAACCCTTTATAACCAGGCTCCTTCTTAACTTTAAAGTCTTCATACAACTTGCGTTCACTCTCCCCTGAGAGTGTTCCAATGACCCTGGTCTCTGTTGTTCTGCCTGAAACCATCTGCATCTTTATCAAAACCTTCTGAATTCCTTGGTGTTTTTTAAATCTCAACTAAAGTCTCACTTTTTACAAGAAACTGTTCCCACTTTCTCTCTGAGATAAGCTCCAATTCATCCTGTATATAGTTTGTTTGTATGTAGTTATTTGACTGTTGTCTCACTCATTGAACTGTGAGTTCCTCGAGAAAAGGGATTTTTTTGCCATTCTTTGTATCTCTAGTGTTTAGCCTGGCGCATAATTGGGACTTAATAAATGCTTACTGACTGATTGAATAATGGAAAAGTATTGCTCCATTATAAAATAAGAAAGGGCTGATTTGAGAGAAAACCAGGAAGGCTTGTAGGAACTGATGAATAATGAAGTGAAAAAAGCTTGTAGAACAATTTATACCATAATAATGGCATTATAAAATGGATCAAGCTTGACAAATTTAAGAACTCTGATCAATTTAATATCCATCATGATTCTAGAGGATTAAAGATTAAGAATTTTTCTACTCCCTGACAGAGATTTGATGCACTAAATATTCAAAATAATATGTACATTTTTGGACATGGTCAAGATAGGAACTTCATTGTTTAACTATACATATTTGTTACAAGTTCCTCTCATATCAGTGTTTTCTTTTAATTAAAAAAACTAATTAAAAATCCATTGGGCATCATCTGATAGGTTTAGAACTGTAAGTAACTCTAGTGTACATCTAACACAACTCCTTTATTTTACAAATGAGTCATCAGAAGCCCAGACAGATTAAGTGATTTGCCTAAAATCACACAGGTAGTGAGTTTGGGAGCTAGGAAGAGAAAACACTTAAGTATAATTATCCATGTGCATGTGTGTGGGTGTGATGATACATAGCCATTATTTTAAAGATTATTATTTTGTGTCATATTATGCAGCAATGAATGGCTTCAGGGGTGACTAAGGTTACCTCTACACTGAATGGGTTGTTTTATTCAGATGTATGCATAGTATCTTCATTGCTGTTGCTGTTTTTTTTTCTCCCCATAATTACAGTGTCATATATTTATTTCCTAAAACACATTTCTCTCTTTATCAAAATCTTTTCTGACTCCCCATTGTCTCTAAAACAAACAAACAAATGAAAACAACACATATACAAACTCTTTAATCTTGCTTTCAGGACTACATACTCAAACTTGTACTCATCTCTCAGGTCTTATTTCACATTGCCCCTTTTAGTGAACTCTATGTTCAAATGAAACTGGACTGCTCAATCTTCTCCAAACTTGACATTCTGTCTCCCAAAAAATTTTCATAATTCCTTTATTGAGGCATGGAATATATTCACTTTTCATCACTGCATTTTGGAATCCTAATATTTCCTTAAGATTCAACTCTTCCTTAGAATGTCCATCACAATAGTTGCTAGTGTTTTCATCTTCCACAAAATATTTTATGCTACCTAGGTGTTAATGTTATAGTGTCAGCTTAGGAGATTGACAGTAGAGTTCCCCAGACTTCATTGGCACTACATTTTCACTATGTTTATCATTCATTTAAATATGTTGATGATATACTTAGCAAATTTGCAAATTGCATAAAGTTATGAGGTAATGTGTTATATTTTTATGTTAACATATTTTATTGATGTATTTTCCATCACCTAGAATTCACAATGTATACATCTCCACTTCCCAAAGACCATCCTTTATAACAAAGAATTTCATAAACAAAAGGAAGGGAAAACATATAAAAACAAATCAATAAACTAAATCATATGGCATTATCTGAATGTCTAATATAAATGGAGTGTCCCTTGCTTGCCCCAAAGTGTGCTGCAGCCATCTTAAGTGATTCTTGAGAGCCTATTGTTAAATTTACAGTGTTGAGCATTTACAGCCTGGAAACTGGCAAATGTTACAAATAAAGTATTGATTTGTCATTTTGTTTATTGACTAGATTTAAGGAAGTGATAGAGAAAATGTTAACAATACAGATTAAACTTAAATGTGTGTCATTTATTTCTGGAGACCATGTTGTTAATATTTACCAGCATACCTCTGCCCAATTGTCATACAAACACACACACATATGCACACACACACAAACACACACACACACATCCAAAGGAGCAGGGGCAGGTGTCTTTGCTTATCTCTTCATTGGCCATGGTTGTTCTTTAAAATTTTGTTGCATCCATATTTTTATTTTGAGTGTCATTATTTCTATTTCCATTCAGTTACTGCATAAATTATTTTCCTAAGTTTAGTTATTTTTATTTGAATCAGTTCGTGGAAGTCTTTTTATGATTTTTCATATTTATTGTGGTTATAATAGTCAAGACTATCCTGTACTGCGATTTGTTTAGCCATTCCTCAACCAATGGTTCAGTAGATGGAAACTTGGTTTCTAGTTATTTACCACCACAAAAAAAGCTGCTTTAGTCCTGCTGGTGTACATGAATCCTTTCTTTCTATCAATGACCTCTTTTGAGGCAATATATAGTAGTGGAAACAGAGTCAATGTTTTCAAGTTTACTGACTGGCTGGGATGATAGGTCAAAAGACTTGCTTTGCTCTCTAGAAATATTGTCTTGGAATGTAGAATGTACAGTGAACTGACATTTGTCAAGAAACTAAGGTCTTGTTCAGGTTTGTTTAGCACAAGGGGGGATAGGGAAGGGTGTTGGACTTATGAGTTCTCATTGTATAAGGAACTGTCAGGTGAAGACACTCCCTCTACTAATCTAGGTCAGAGATTTTGCTTCAATTTATACTCTTAGAAAATCACCTCAAGCACTGATAGGCTAGGTGGCTTGCCACTTATAACCATGACATATCAGAGGCAGCATTTGAACCCAGGTCATCCTAGTTTCAAGGACTGCTCTCTATCCTATACAACATTGCTTCTCAGGGATAGAATAACACAATACAATTCATCAAAAATGACTAAGCACCTACTCTATTCCAGGAACCTTGCTAGGCATTGCAGATAGAAAGATAAAAATGAAGATTTCTTCTCTTAAGAAGCATACATTGAAGATGTTTTATGAAAGGCTTATAAAAGCTAATTAATAACTAAGATGAGAATGAGGGTGACAGAACTGATGCAAAGACATTGAAATGGGAGATAATATGCTGAGTTCTGAGAAATACAGGACTTCATAAACTTTTTTCCATTCACAACCCCTTCACCACTTCTTAAACTGGAGGTCACAATCCTCCCATTTAAGAAGTGCTGTGTAGGTCAGTCTTGTTGGAACATAAGAGTTTGTGAAGGTTAGTAACATGAAATAAATCTGGAAAGCTAACTTGTACCTAGGTTTCAAAGAGAGCCGCTTGTGGAGTTGGATGGTATATTGGTAAGATTATGGAGCTAAGAACTGAAAGGTGTCATTCACAGAGGTGGTGCGGTGAAAACAGCATAGATATTCACATCAGAGGGCCTGCATTCACACTCCACATTTGCCACATAACTATATTTATGACCCTGAATAAATCATTTCATCTCTCTTGGCTTTGGTTTCTTTTCCTATAAGATGAATGAGATTGACTACATGACTATGAGTTTCTTTCATCTCTAAATCCAGGATTTAATTTATCTCTATGATTATACAAAGGAGAAATTGAAATCCATAAAGTTGAAGTCACTTACCCAAGTTCACACATATAATAATTAGCGGAGCCACAATTTGAGTGTAAGTCTTCTAGTTCAACATCCAGTCATTTTCCTTTATGTTGGTTTTGTTTCCTTTTCTCATTATAAAGAGAAAAATGACAACTCCTATTTTACTTCTATCAAGGAAAATTATAAACATTCTTGAAGGAAAACAACTGATAATCATAGAAACAATATTAATAACTGTACGTATAGCATTTTATCGTCTGAAAAGTGCTCTAAAAGTCTTATCATAGTAAAAAAGATGTTAAGATAGATTAGGAAGTAGAAAAGGAGATATTTGGTATCCTAAATAAGTTAAACTACCATAGCCACTTTAGCCATCCAGATAGGCTGGTAAATTTCTCATGCCAAGCATGATAACAGAGAGACTGAGGTTAGTAGACTGCTTGAGCTCACAAATTCTGAGTTGCAGTAGGGCCAAAGGCCATTAGGTGTTCATACTAAATATGAGACCATTATGATGACCTTTTGGGAGTCAGGGGCCACCAGATTACAGTAGAAAGTATTCTCTAGCCCACTTTCGAAACAGAACAGGTCAATGCTTCCATGCTGATTAGCAGTGCAACTGGAGTGTGAATGCATGTTAGACTTCCATCCTCGGCAAAATAGGAGGACTTAGTCTCAAAAAAAAATCTTCCTTGTTGTTAGATGATCCCAGCACAACTTCACATCCATGAAACTATCCTAGATCCTGAATTCATATTCTTTGTGAAGTTTTCCTTAACCCAGTTGAGCAGAGCATTTTGCTTCTATCTGCTGTTGACATTCTCTTATTTCTCCTCCTTCTCTAGGAATAAAGTTGAATACTGCCTGCTCCCACTGTCACCATTTCTGATCTCAACTAACCCTTATCTAGCTTCCTGGCACAACCAGTGCTAACCTGATTTTTGCTAATGCATATATTTGCTACCCCAACCATGAGTAGGGTAAGCAGCTAAGTTAGTCTGTTGATTTGAGGATGAACAAAAATTTCAATCACAAATAGCTACAGATAAAATAATCATACATCAGGTCAAATTATTGTGTACCATGGCATAAATTTGATTTTTGTATGGCAATTCTTTATTTGACCTCCTTGCAAGTAGAAGAACTTGGAAAACACAGGCGATATTGGATTTGGATCTATTGACATACCGAAGTAGATATGGAAAGATTGCGCCTTTTACAATGAGATTTTTTTCTTGATGTAACATGTATGCTCAAGTCTAAAGCATCAGAAGATTAATGAACAGCATAAAATTTTTATATGAGAAGGGGCTCTAGAAATAAGTTGGTTCAGGTCAAAAGACAACCATTTCAGCAGATACTGACAATCGCAATATAGTGCAAAACCACAGTGTTAGAACAGAGGTACATATTTATTATTAAATGCAAAGTGAAGTAAACTTGCAAAAGAAGAATTTAACAAGAAAATTGGTTACAGCCAGCTGAACTCAGACAAATCAGACCATCAAAGATTGCACACTGAGAATTGAATTGATAGGAAAAAGAAAGGTGAGACCACAGGAACATTCTAAATGGAGCTAACTTCTACCTACTGGGATGATTTGTTGAGGTTAAGGGGAATAATTGGAAAAGCTAGTTCTTAAAGAAACATATAACATTTAAAGGAGCATAAATATTGAAGTTGAAAATGCTCATCAAAACATATGCCACAAAGGTACTTCCTTTTATTTTATTCTGATAACAAATACATCTAAAATAAGGAGTATTATTATGTTCAAATGTGGAAACATTAACATGATTTCTTTTAGCATGTCATGATTGTACCATATTAAGGTACTTTCTCCCCTCAGATCTGAAATTTCAATGATGTAGGGTACTTCTAATATGAAAACTTTTCTACCAATGGAAATTAGCAACTCTACTATAATTTACCATGTTAGAGAGTTTCCTGGGACCCAAAGGAAGTAAACAAATTTCACCTTGGTTTGAAACTGGATTTCATCGGATGCTGTTCTGTTCTTCAACCCAGCTCTTGCTAACCCCAAGGCCAGCCTTCTATTCACTTGGACTTTGTTATAGTGACAAACAAATTTTAATTATATACTATATTATTCATTATTTGCTCTTGTAAATGTTAACCCTCGCAAAATGTAAAGCTGTTACTATATATTGTTACATAAATAGAGCATCTATTTCAGAAGTCCAAATCTCTTCCCATAACTAAAGGGCATTTTCATGAAGGAATAAGGGAGCTAGAATCTATCAAGCTTTGGTCCTTTTCTTACACCTAACAATGCATGTGGGGCAGACAGTTAAAGCAGCCAATAGAACACCAGGCATGGAATCTGGAAGACATGAATTTATATCTGGCCTCAGACATTTACTAGCTATGTGACCCTGTGAAAGGCATTTAACCCTGTTTGCCTCAGTTACATCATCTATAAAATGAGCTGGAGAAGGAAATGGCAAACCAATCCAGTATCTTTGCCAAGGAAACCCAAAATGGGGTCATGAAGAATCTAACACTAACTGAAACTACTGAAGAAAAACAAAAACAATATGCAACAGGTTTTATTTTTAGCATTATCCTCTGCATTCTCTCTAAAAGGAGAACCCTGTACTTACAAATAACCAGAAGACATAAACTATAATATGGTTGACATTAACATGATTTAATTCAAAATAGTATCTATTTGCCCTATGAAGTCTGTGTTGAATATGGATTTAGAGGACAAGGTTTCAAATCCTATCTGTGACACTTATTACTTCTGTAACCTCAGATAAGTCACTCCACATCCATGTGCCTGAATTTTATCACCCAGAAAATGAAGATATTGGATGAGATAGCCTCTGAGATAGCAACCAGCTATAGCCCTATAATCCTGTGAGTTCTTGGAAAGGAAAAATTGATAGTTCTCAAAAAATGCTGAATACCTAGCCAAAGAATCAAGCTCGATATGGTTGGAGGTGGGGCAGGGTAGAATATTGACCTGAAGATCAGTGGCTTCAAATGCCCCCAGCTCAACTTCAGATATACACAGATGAGTTCTATAAGAGATTTATAAGTTTACTGGAAAAGAATATTTTAAGCACACACTTTATTTTTCATTTCTTGTCACCAGACATCTTGAACATGTTAAATAATCAGCATTAGAGTTGTAGACACTGATTTTTGAAAACTCATAGTGAGCCCTTCTTTATCTAATCACCCAGATTTATCCAGTTGATTACAGATGTGTTTGAGCTTAAAGTTGAATGAATTGTATACACTAAAGGATAAGATAAAATGATAGTTTGTCTAACCTAATAGCAGATAAAATCCAAAACACACATGGTCACATTTTACAGACTGTTGACATGGAATGTGGGTCAATTTACGCTTATTGCTTTCTAAATCAATTTGTTTTCTTTCAAGATTGATTCAAGCAATGCATAGAATATATATATATATATATATATGTATGTATATATATACACACATATACATACACATAAATATACACACACATACATATATATTTAAATGACATTAGATGTGATCTTAATGAATTTTTGCATATGCAATCATTTCACATACATGACTCATATTCAAGATTTTCTGACTTAATATCTAGTACATTATTTCACTGCCTAGTTGCCTCAAGGATGATATTAATTTTACAAACTAGGGTGTCAAGAAGAATGGTGCTGCTCTTGAGAGAAACAAGGAAGTTTGAGAAAGGTTCAATTTCAAAGGAAAGGAAATGATTTCAGCTTTGCACATATTTAATTTGGTATGCTTATGGGACATCAAGTTCAAAATATTTAATAGATAAATAGCTTTAAATGGCTGCTATATCCCCTGTTCACTCTTCTTCACTTCTATCCCCATTTTTAATATATTTTAATCTTTCTTAACTTAAATCATCAGAAAAAATTAAATAGCTAATTACTTGTGGTTCACTGAATGAATTTTGACTTAGATATTTGTCAGGGGATATACACATGCATGCATACATATGTGTGCTCACACACATACATGTATATATATATGTACATATATATGTGCATATGTGTATATGTTAAATATATATTAGGTATATATGTGCTTCTGTATCTATGGGCCTGCACGTTGCTAGTGAAGTAACTTGGCCAGCAAAGATGCTACTCCTTTTTGTAAATTTTCATCAGTCTTTTGGTAGACAGGAATGTTCATTTCTTCTGTGATGCTTGTATAAAGAAATGGGATCTGTCAGTCATTAAAATGGAAGGCATATAGCATTGTGCCTGTTTGGAGATGAAATTGGATTTCTCTGTCTGGGTTTTTTTCTGATTCCTTTTTAATCCACAGAGCAAATTGCTTTGCCAAAACCTAGTATTAAGAGGAACAGCTTAAGCTAGCACAGGTAGTACTAAAAGCTTATTAGAGCCAAGGCTTTGTATTCTCTGTTGAACAACAAGTCTTAGGAGAGCAGCCTTAGTGAAATACAGAACTCATTTTCAAAACTTAATGTGATTTTAGATATTATTTTTTACATCTTTTTCTCCTTTGTGTTTTCATTCCTTCTCATCTTGTTCTTGTTGAATGGGTCACATTTCCCTCATTTTTGACAGAACAATAGTTCTATTTTGAAATAATGGATGACTTTAGCAAAGGGATTCAGTGTAAATAAAATCAACAACGAAAGATCATTCAAATCAAGAGTGTGACATACCTTCAGGAAACTTTAGTGAGAAATCCCAGAAATGTTTCAAGCATGTTACTTTTGTTTGTACCACTTTTCTTTGGAATATCTATCATGTAAATTAACATTGCCTTTAAAAATAGTGTGATAATTACATTATGCTTTTTTCTAGCCAAAAAGTCTACATTTTATTTTAGCAATAATGACATGCCATATAATTCCAACCCATAATAGTCAGTGATAAACATTAGTGGTTAGTAAAGTATTTTAATAAAGGGTCTGCTTGTTTATTGAAAACTTTAGTTATTTTTTAAGTCCCTTGCAATTAAGTAATGATTTACATTTCTGGTGATGACACAACAGAAATCCAGTATATGTAAGACAGCTACTCTTTCTTAAAATAAAATAAAAAAACACCTTTAATTGCAAAAGTGTTTTAATTAATGTTCTGAGTATTTTTAAAATTATTATTGTCCCTAAAGATTGTTCCACGACTCCAAGAAATTTTTTCCTAAAGCTATTTAAAGACCTTTACAGGTTAATGTGATTACTTTAGGAAAACTTAGCTCAAAAAGCTCTTTACTCCATAGATTGAAATCCAAAGGAAAAATTTTTAATATGGTGTTTCAATTGTAAAAATAGTATTGACTCAAAGAAAGTTGTCCCCTGTTCATCAGGTCCTGCTGCAAAGTAGAAGGAATAACACTCTCAGCACCAGACTGCAGACCCATTAACATATCCAAAGAAACCTTCATGTGAATGTTCTGTAATTGTTAATAAAATGCCAACACTAACATTGATAAACAGGCTTGTTTGAAAATACCAAGTCATTATCAGCATCGTGGTGTCAAAGCCCCCTTTCCAAATTTCGTTTCAAAATGTTTTTCTTCTTTTGTAATTACCTCTGTGCCTTTAGGGTATCAGAATATGTTCTGTTCATTTCTCTCTATGAGCATCATTTTAGTTTTCCCCCCCTTCTCTTTTTATGTTCAAATTCCTTTTATTTCAATAAAATAAATATTTCTTGAATGACTACTATGTACTCTACTTGATGCTAAAGGAGATAGAAAAAGAAATGAATGATCTAGGTCCTCTTCATGGAGTTTGAAATCTAGCAGGGCAAATGTAAACATGTCATTCATATAGATAAATATATAAAATTGGGTGGGATACATGCAGAAAAGAAGTACAAAGAATTATGATCATTAGATTTTGAAAGTGATCATTTCATGTTGAGGGAACCAGGGAAATGGAAGAATTTCATACTGGCTTTGAAGAACAGATAATAGTTAAATTTGAAACAATTGTAGAGGGAGGGTTTTCCAACTGTAGGAAACGTCACAGAATTCAGCTCTATTGAAGTTCAAGAACTACTGAAGTCAAGTGATCCACTTGCCTTTCCTTCCCAAGCACCAGAGACTACAGGTGTGGCCAACTATACATACCCATACCTTTGTCTCTCTCTCACTCCATATGTGTGTATGTATGTGTAACATATGTATGTATACATATGTGTGTATTGATGTATATATATATGCATATATATATATACATATGAAAGTGGAAATGTATAGTACGTTTAGTGAATAAGGAAGTCATCTAGATTATCTGAAACATTGGATAAAGCATATTCAACAAGTAATAGCTAGCACTCATAGTTTACAAAATCATTTTCCAGATATGAACTCATTTATCCAACTTTTGCTTGAGCATTTCCAGGGAAAAACAATTCCAGGAGGAAAAAAAACTCATCAAGGAAAGGCAATCCATTCCACATTTGAGCATCTCTGATAAATAGGGTGTTTTCTCTGCTTTACATCAACCTTAAATCTGTGCTTGCAGTTTCCACCTATTGCTCCTAACTTTGCCCTCTGAGGACCAGCAGAATATTTCTTTTCTCTCTTCCATCCCCTCAAATCTTTCAGTCCTTTAAATACTTTCCATTTTAAATGTGGGGGAAGAGGAAATTTTTTTATGTTCATTATTTGGCTGATAAATACATCTGCAGGTTGCATGTTGATAAACTTGGGAAAATATTATATGGGAAGGCAATTCTACATGTACAATATCTATGCATTTTTTTATGTAGAGACAGTGAAGTTTTTGTTTGTTTTTGTTTGTTTGTTTGTTTTTTACTGGTTAAAATACAACACCAAAGCATGCATGTTGGTACTGAGATATATTGATTTTAAAAGGAGGAAGTGCAGGGCAGAGCCAAGATGGCAGCTAGAAAGCAGGGACTTGCATGAAGTCTACACCAGGTCCCTCCAAACACCTATAAAACTGGCTCTGAACAAATTCTAGAGCTGCAGAACCCATGAAATAACAGAGGGAAGCAGGGCTCCAGCCCTGCAAAGCCTGGATGAACATGGGGAAGGGTCTATCACACAAAGCTGGGAGCAGAGGAGAACAGAACCGAGAGTGGGCTGCACCAGACCAACCAGACCAGGAGCCGGGTGGAACACGCCACAGGGCCCTGAATCATTGAGCTGTGGCAGTTACCAGACTTCTCAACCCACAAACACCAAACACAACAGAGAAGGTGAATGGGTAGAACTGCTAGAAAGAAATGAAAGGAGTGCGCAGTTGGCCCCACCCCAGGAGCGTGGAAGTTGTACAGCTCTGTGGCTGCTTCCAGTTGCAGTTGCTTCCAGGCCCAGGCTCACCAGGTGGGAAGAATTAAGCAGTGAATCACAGATGGAGTGCAGAGCATGCTTGGATCTGAGTGAATATCCAGGTTGGCAGTTCTTGGGGGAGGAGGACAGCTGGTGTGGCAGAGCTTGTTGCATAGAAGTAGATCTGAAAACAACAGCACAAGGTCCCTAAAGCTTGGGACAAAGTACTCTCTACTCTACAAGCCGTCATACCTTTATAAAAAGTTCAAGGGTCAAGGAGTTGGCTGGTAACATGAAGAGGGAGCAAAAACAGACCCAGATTCAGATTCAGACTGTGGAAGCTTTTTTTGGTGACAAAGAAGAGCAAAACATACAGACAGAAGAAGTCAACAAAGTCAAACAGCCTACATCAAAAGCCTTCAAGAAAAATATGAATTGGTCTCAGGCCATGGAAGAGCTCAAAAAGGATTTGAAAAAGCAAGTTAGAGAAACAGAGGAAAATTGGGAAGAGAAATGAGAGTGGTGTGAGAAAACCATGAAAAACAAGTCAATGACTGGCTAAAGGAGACCCAAAAAATATGGAAGAGAATAACACCATAAAAAATAGACTAACTCAAATGGCAAAAGAGCTCCAAAAAGCCAATGAGGAGAAGAATGCCTTGAAAGGCAAAATTAGCCAAATGGAAAAGGAGGTCCAAAAGACCACTGAAGAAAATATTACCTTAAAAATTAGATTGGAGCAAGTGGAAGCTAGTGACTTGATGAGAAATCAAGGTATTATAAAACAGAACCAAAGGAATGAAATGATGGAAGACAATGTGAAATATCTCATTGGAAAAACCACTGACCTGGAGAATAGATCCAAGAGAGATAATTTAAAAATTATTGGACTACCTGAAAGCCATGGTCAAAGAAAGAACCTAGACAACATTTTTCAAGAAATTATCAAGGAGAACTGCCCTGATATTCTAGAGCCAGAGGGTAAAATAGAAACTGAAAGAATCCAATGATTGCCTCCTGAAAAAGATCCCAAAAAGAAATCTCCTAGGAATATTGTTGCCAAATGCCAGAGCTCCCAGATCAAGGAGAAAATACCACAAGCAGACAGAAAGAAACAATTTGAGCATTGTGGAAACATAATTAGGATAACACAAGATCTAGCAGCTTTTACATTAGGGGATGGAAGGGGTTGGAATATGATATTCTGTAGGTCAATGGAGCTAGGATTAAAACCAAGAATCACCCACCAAGCAAAACTGAGTATCATGCTCCAAGTCAAATATGGATTTGCAATAAAATAGAGGACTTTCAAGCTTTCTCAGTGAAAAGACCAGAACTGAATAGAAAATTTGACTTTCAAAAACAAGAATCAAAAGAAACATGAAAAGGTAAATAAGAAAGAGAAATCATAAGGGACTTGCTAAAGTTGAACTGTTTTGTTTACATTCCTCCATGGAAAAAGGATGTGTGTAATTCATGAGACCTCAGTATTAGGGTAGCTGAAGGGAATATACATACATACATACATACATACATATACATATATATATATATACATATACATATATATGTATATCTGTGTGGGTGTGTGTTTAGACAGAGGGCACAGGGTGAGTTAAATATGAAGGGATGATACCTAAAAAATAAAATAAAATTAAGGGATGAGAGAGGAATATATTGAGAGAGGGAGAAAGGGAGAGATAGAATGGGGTAAATTATCTCACATAAAAGTGGCAAGAAAAAGCAGTTCTTTAGGAAGAGAAGGGGTGGCAGATTAGGGAGAATGAGTGAATCTTGCTCTCATTGGATTTGACTTGAGGAGGGAATACCATACACACTCAATTGGGTATCTTAACCCACATGAGAGTAGGGGGAAGGGGATAATAAAGGGGTACAATAGAAGGTAGGGCAGACAGGGGGAAGAAGTAATCAAAAGCAAACACTTTTGAAAAGGGACAGGGTCAAGGGACAAAATTGAATAAAGGGGGAAAGGATAGGAGGGAGGGAAATATAGTTAGTCTTTCACAACATGACTTTTTATGGGAGTGTTGCATAATGATACATGTGTGGCCTGTGTTGAATGTCTTGCCTTCTTAGGGAGAGTGGGTAGAGAGGGAGGAGGGGAGAGAATTTGGAACTCAAATTTTTAAAAGCAGATGCTCAAAAAAGGTTGTTTTTTCATGCAACTAGGAAATAAGATATACAGGCAATGGGGCATAGAAATCTATCTTGCCCTACAAGTAAGTATGGGGAAAAGGGATGGTGGGGGAGGGGAAGGGAATGATAGAAGGGAGGGCTGACTGGGGAGCGAGGCAATCAGAATATATGCCATCTTGTAGTGGGGGGAGGTAGAAATGGGGAGAGAATCTGTAACTCAAAATCTTGTGGAAATCAATGCTGAAAACTTAAAAATGTCAAATAAAAAATTATGAACTTAAAAAAAAAGGAAAAAGTGAGAATAGGTTGTAGAGAAGAATACACTTACCTCTTTATTTTACTCTTATTTCTCTGGCTCAAATTAATTAGAATGCTAAGCCAGAATCAAGCTTGGGGATTTCTAACTCTAAGCCAGATAATTATCTAAAGCAGAGAACTACAATTATTGCCCTAGAAAAGGGGAAGTTAAAACAAAAGACTTAATTGACCTGAGGACATCAGACATGTCTAAAGATAGCTAAACAGCATGGTAACTATGACTAAAGAGAAGCTAGCATGTCATTATTAGAGATAGGTCTTCTAGCCACATCACCCAAGCCAAATAAAGCTAAGATGGCCAGCAGGTGTCTCATAAGAAATGAAGACTAGAAGCTGATATTAGGGAATAATGTACAGGAGACACAACATCCCCTGATATTCTAAGGCAATTTGAGAGCAGAGAAACATTTCATAGCTTGGATTATTCAACCAGCCAGTCACTAGTAGCTATTATAGGAGCATCACACTTAGACCTAAAGGGCAGTAAGCCAAATGAGAGCAGTATAATGGCCCAACTAGAAAACATCAGGGCTACTAGGCCAGAGTTGGGGAACCTGTGGCCTCAAGGCCACATGGGGCACTCTCAAATATGGCCCTTTGACTGAGTCCAAATTTTTTTAATATATTTAATTTATTTATTTTCAGTTTTCAACATTCATTTCTATAAGTTTTAAATTTTCTCCCCCTACTTCCCAAGACAGCATGCAATCTGATAGTTGCTCTACAGAAGACTCCAAATTTTACAGAATAAATCCTTTTATTAAGGGGATTTGTTCTGTGAAGTTTGGATTAAGTCAAAAGGCCACACTTAAGGACTACATATATACACATACACACATTGCATTCTATAGATAGATATAGGTACCTGCACACATATATGCAGGTATGTACATATATACACATATACATACATGCACATATATGTATATGTGTATATGTGTGTGTATAGATAGATATACTGTTTTCCCATTATTCATTCATTTATCCAAGTCTCCATCTTGCTCTCTTCTCCTCTTTTGAATGAATTAGGACACTGTGAATTCTAGCCTGGAATCTTAAAGGGATGGAGGGATTTCTCAGCACATTTTTCAGACACAGGGCAACAAGAGTCTGGTTATTTGATTAAATGATCCTCTTACTGGATTGAAATCTCTATTATACTTATTCCTCTTTCTGTTTCTATCCCTGAGTGCAGAAGACAAAAGAGTGGTGGTGGGATGGATGTTCCTAACCATAGTGGCTATTCCAACCAGTGGCTACTTTGTGGAATTTAGAAATTCAGAGTCATTGGTGGAGGAAATGAGCATTTCCATACTTGGAAGAGGAGATGACCACTTTTTGTTCATTAGTTTCTTTACAAAACACTTTACATGTCAGGGAAGTGTTGCAAACATTACCACCCCCATTTTGTAGATAAGGAAATGGAGATCAGTGGAGTTCAAGTGGCCCAAAAAAGAGATTAAAAAAAGGGTGAGTGGGACAAAAATATTATGATGTTGCAATCATGCCAAAGTAATTTCATTCTTCTATGTATCTTTTCTCCTTTACTGGTTTCTCATATTTGTCTTTTGTTTCTTGGTCTTTTCCATTGACGGGCCTCCATAATTTCTGATAATTTTCTGCTGGCACTTGTATTTGTGTCTTGCTTTGATATCATTCCATACACACACACACACACACACACACACACACACACACACACACATATACATATATAATACATATACATATATAATACATACACATATATGTATTTATGTTTTATATATGTATGTGTATATATGTATATACATATATACATATATTGCTTCTTTCAATTACATTTATATGTCACCTCTGTTTAAATGACACTATTGTACTTATTTCATGTCCTTATATAGTTTTCTTCAGCTTTGTTTACCATTAAACCTAATAGCAGATATAAAATACCCATTTTTTTACATTTAAAAATTCTAAAAATCACATTAGAAAATTGTTGCATTTTTAATATAGCGTGAAAACTTGGATTTTTAAAAAGACTCAAAAGCTTGACTAAATAGTTGTGGATAAAGGTCTTCAAAGTAAATTACCAAATTTTAAACACTGTATTCCCTTTACTTATTATACATCATAAACCTAGTTATAAAGCATTTCTGTCAGTTATTTTCTTGAGAGGAAACATCTGGATTCTTTGTAACAGCTAGGTAATAGAATAAATTTTTTCCCTTTTCATCCAGGCATTTGGTCTCATATAAACAGAGACTGAGTAATCGCCTATATGGTAGACTTCATATGACAAATGGTATGACTTTTTGAGAGTATGTGTATGGGATGGTATTGCATAGTTGTACTCTGCTTTGGTCTGTACAATCATGACTAAAAAGGCCAAATTAGTAGCAACACTCTTAACAAAAATCAAGCACATGTAAAACAAAAGTAAGGATCCTTTACTTAGGAAAAGAAGCATAATATCCAAAGATAAGGATTCAGTAGTGCTACTGTTGTTATTTGTCATTTTTCAAAAAGGATCAATGACATCATGAGTGACATATTGACTTGAATGAATTGGATTTAATGACTCAGAGTTGCACAGTCATCAACCTCACTCTCTTTCTGAGTCATCAAAGTTCAATGGTAAGACAAAAGTCAGGATGGCTAGTGATGGCCTGAGATGCAGTGGCTAACCTAGGCATCTTCAATGTCTGATCAAGCTCTAACTCCTCCATAACTCCTGATTCAGGTTCCTTCATGGACATTGGAACAAATCGTTCTTATCCACCGATTCCATCAGGGAACATCTTCACATACTTGGGGTAGACATCCGCCAAGCCCACCAACAGGTTTGAAGCCTGTGAGGTATCCTCAGCCTGGTTTGGCCTGTCTGCTGAGATTGTTTACTGGGGGTATGGCTACTGCACATGATACAACTTCTTGGAACCAAATGTGAAAGTTGAATGAATCAGGCAGACACCAAAGGTGGATGAGCAGACCTGAAAATGGCTTAGCAAGTCCTCACCCCAAAGGTGTTAGTTAGCCTTTGTTTATTAAACATCCCACACACTCCAGCCTGCCCTAGAGAGACAACATCTTGAGTTTTGTTATTAGTTCTGGTTACCACATTTTACAAAGGACATTGATAAGAATTAGAGTGTTGGGGGAGAAGGATAACATGGATTGAGAAATGTCTCAAATTCATGAGATCATAAGTTGAGAACAAGAAAGGACCTTATAGGTCATCAGATCCAAACCCTTCATATTACATATTTGTAAATTGGGGCCCAGAGAGATTGTCTTTCTCAAGGTCACAAAGTAATGAATGCCAGAGCTGGGATTCGAAACAAGGATTCCTGACTTCAATTCCAGCCCACTTTTTTTTCATGCTGCACTACCCGACTTCACACCATAAAATTAGTTGAAAGAATCGGGGCTGCTTAGCCTGAAGAAGAGAGATTGTAAGTAGATATGGTATATATGTTCAACTACCAGAAGGTATCTCTTTGTGTAATAAGGATTAGATTTTTTCTCTTAAACCAAGAGGGCAAAACTTGGAGAGGTAGATGGAAGTTACAAAGACACAAATGGGAAAAGATTCTATGTATTAGAACTGTGCAAATGAAGAATGAATAGCCTTCATAAGTACTGAGTTCTCATTTATTTGAGATCTTCAGTCAGAGACTGTCAAGGTTGTGATAGTGAGTTTTCAATTTCAGATATAAGTTGTACTAGAAGGCTTCTGGAGTCCCTTGTAATATAGATTTGGTGAATAAAATTTATTATTTAATTCATCATCTTCACCATCACTATCATCATTGATCATATTTCTACAGAGATTTAAAGCTTGTAAAATGATTTACAAATATTTTCTTATTTTATCCTAACAACCCTAACTACCCTGGAAAGTAGGTACTATCATTTACCACTTTTCAGATGAAGAAAATTAGACTAAGACAGATGAAAAGACTCAGTCCAACAGTCTATGCACCATACCACTTAGCTATCCAGTGAACACTTACTGACTACACCTTAGGTTTCCCTGGTAAGCAACTAACACAGAGCTTCAGAATGTTCATCACTCTTGATACTTCATTCAATAGCAAAAATATAATAATACCACCAACTTATTACTAAAAATTTAATAACATCTTTATTTAATAAGAATACCACAACTATTTAAAAGTGCTTTTGAGTTTTGTAGCTATTATGGCCTTTTTTAATTGAAGTTGATGTTACTGTTCTAGTCAAAGTCTCCTAAAATATTCTAGAGGAAAATGATATTATGGATTTATGAAGTAGGAGTATAATTCTTG
The DNA here is from genome assembly GCF_011100635.1 of Trichosurus vulpecula. Lineage (NCBI taxonomy): Eukaryota > Metazoa > Chordata > Mammalia > Diprotodontia > Phalangeridae > Trichosurus > Trichosurus vulpecula. Next base: position 231,563,651 of record NC_050577.1, on the reverse strand, counting down.
TGTGGCAATTACTAAGCCAATCCATACAGATAAGCACAGGTATTCAGCTATTGCATCTCAGGCAGAAGTCCAGAAATGATCAGTCTATCAGCCTTCTCTCATGCTAGTTTACCACTATCAGTAACTCAATTTCTCCAGAAGCAGTCTGTACTTCCCTCTAGAAACCAAAAGAATATAAAGATTAAGAGACCTACACAAGGGGACTCCACATCCTTGGACAGTCAACATTGCAGCAATTGTGATTAGTCAAAGCCAGGAACGACAGAACCCAAAATGTCAAAGACTATGTCATTTTTTTCTTTGTATCTCCAGCACCTAAAACAGTGTCTGACACATAGTAGACTCTTCATAAATTATAGATGAATTGACTTGGAAAGAAAAGTTGGAAAGCCAGACATACTTCAGAGGCATAATTTCTTAATCAGTCAAATCTTGTAATGCCTTACTCTTGTCTAAGCAATACTCCCAAAAATAAAAGGCTCTATTTTGTCAATATTCTTGGGGGCCAAAATAATAGTGAACCATGGGTGGGATTCTGGTTCTGGTTCTAATGGATTCAACCCTGCCTATAATATTACTGAGCTAAGTGGAGCTTCTTTCAAGCCTAAGCAATGCACAACAAGAGCGGGGGCATACCCACATCATGCCCAAGTGTTTGAATGTTTATAAAGTTGACCATATCACCGCCATGGTAAATAGTTTTCTCTAGATTCTAGCTGATTTTGTTTGAGTGAATTTTCCATTATTTGATAACTACTCCTTACCGTTAAAAAAATTCCATGAAAGCACCAGATGCATTTTTCATATTAAATAACAAAGCCCCTTATATTTTACCTTTATTGCCTTCAACCAGGGGCTTTATATATAAAGTGTGGTCATTCATTTTTATGGGGGTCTTGAGGCTAATACTTGCCTTAGTTTAATTATAGAGGTACAAAGTCTTCTTAAAATATTAATTCTTTCAAGTCCTAGGTACCTAATTCTTGTTCTTATACTTAATGAAGGTATTTTGAATTGTAAATGCTGATTTGCCTATAAGTAATCCTCTCAAAATTTCTTTCTAATCCTTTTTCTTTGTAGTTCTGTTACCTAGGTATGGATATATTCCATTTTATTTAGTCTAAAGTTATGTCTCCAAGAGGTATGTGTGCTAGCTTTTTTCATTTATGAAAGAAATTTATATGAATTATAAATTAAGTATTATGAAATACAATAATAGTGAAGTTCATTGTAAACAGAATTCTATTCCAATAAAATAGCACGAACAAATCAACCATAGATTAGTTTTACACAGAATACATTCTTACTTAAACATTTCCAAAAATCCACGATCTGAAGTATTGCAGATACTTTCACTAACCATGCAGGTTATAGCTACTTCTATGCCTGGTTACATGATCCTCATGAATTCCTGTGACAACAAAGACCCTAAGTGGACTTTGATACCATGAAAAGGTATCAGGGGAGAATTTTGATAATGATTCTTTTCATTTATATGAAATTCTAGTTTAATTATCAGACAGCTAGGTGGTGCAGTAGATAGAGCCCTGAATCTAAAGTCAGAAAGACTTGAATTCAGATTTGACCTCAGATACTTACTAACTGTGTGACCCTGGGAAACTCACTTAACCCTGTTTGCCTCAGTTTTCTCATCTGTGAGATGAGCTGGAGAAGGAAATAGCAAATCACTCCAATATCTTTGACAAGCGACCCCCAAATGAGGTTAGGAAGAGTTGAACACAACTGAATTGACTGAACAGCAACAAAACTTATGGGCAGCTAAATGGTGCAATGATAGGATACAAAGCCTAGAGTCAGGAAGACCAGAGTTCAAATCTGGCCTCTGATATTGTCTAGCTGTGTGATTCTTGCCAACTCACTTAACCTTGTTTGCCTTAGTTTCCTGATATATAAAATGAGCTGAATCTGGCCTCTGATATTGTCTAGCTGTGTGATTCTTGCCAACTCACTTAACCTTGTTTGCCTTAGTTTCCTGATATATAAAATGAGCTGAAGAAGAAAACCCCAAATGGGGTTATGAAGAGTGAAACAAGACTGAACAAACAAACAACAACAAACTCTCTTAGACTTGAAATTCAGATTTTTGAGAACAACCATGTCTCATTACATTACACTGCTCTGCAATAAAACTGTTCCTATAGAGTGGATAATGGAGATCATTACCAGGGAATCTGGCACTTATGTAATATTTTTGTTGCTTTAATATATTTAATCAAGATTGATGTAGATATAAGATTGCAAACATTTAATTCAGCATACTATGAGATGCTGCCTTGGTGAGGGAACAGTTTGTTTAAGCACAAGATTTAAATGACATTTTCTCTTAGATACAAATGTTCCCTTTTATCTCACTAACAGAACTATAACCAGTTAATACCTAACATTGACAATGCTGAAGGAGAAGTTTCACACCATTGAAAGGTCATGGCCAGAAGCTAGGAAGACCTAAGTTGACTTGTAAGTAAATTATTTGACATTCAGAATGTCTTATTACACAGAAATGATGGTCCTTGGGTTTCCATACAAATGTATAAGAAGTTATTTAACCCATTAGAAAGCAGGAGAGAAGATAAGCTATGGATAGCCACTGTGCACTATTACTTAGATCTTGACAATGGCTGTGGAAAGGCTCCTCATACACTTTGGGAACTCCCTGTGTATTATTTATAAGAAGAGATGTACTAGAGTCACACTGGATAAGAAGGCACATAAGGAGTAAGATTGGTATCTTTGTAGAGAATACCCAAATCAATGAGATCAAAGATTCACTAAATTACTCAACTAATAGGTATCTTAGTGTGTTTTTAAGCTATTAAGTCTTAATGCACAATTCAGGAGTTGAAGCCAAGATAAAAGAGTGGAGAAAACATTCAGTTGAACTGACCCAACATTCCCCTCCAAGCAATTTTTTACCCTGTAAAAATGACTCTAAACAAATTCTAGAGCTACAGAACCCACGAAATAGCAGAGGGAAACAAGTCTCCAGCCCAAGACAGCCTGTATGGTTACTGTGAAGTTTCTGTCATACCTTGCTGGGAGTGGAGCCCAGGCCAATGTGGGCACCTGGACAGACCAGGTCTGAAACAGATGGGGTGAAGCAGGCCTCTGGGCCATGAACTACTGAACTGTGGCAGTTACCAGATTTCTCAACCCACTAATGCCAAAGACAATGGAGCAGGTCAGTAGGAAAACTGCTGGACCTAGGTGAGGGAAGTGCCCTGTTTGACCACAGTCCCAGGGTGGCAGAGGTGGCTGTAGTAGCAGTAGTAGCAGCAGCAGCAGCAACAGCAACAGCACAGGGGCTGCTTCTGGCCCAGGCCCACACGGTAGGAGGAATCAAGGGGCTGACTAGAGCAGGAGTGCAGAGATTGCTTTGCTGGTGCTGAGGCAAGGTTCTCTTGCTTTGCCTGGTTGGATCTAGGTCTTGGTCCTGGTCGGAGGTTCTTGGGGGAGTGGGATCACTGGTGTGGCAGAGCTTTGGGGTGTGCCATACCACTTCAGAATAGAAGTAGCTCTGAAAACAGCAGCCCAAAACCCCTGAACCTTGGGACAAAGCACTCTACATTCTGAAAGCTGTCATACCATGAGAAAAAGATCAAAAGTCAAGTAGTTAGCTGGGAACATGAGCAAGCAGAGAAAAAGGACTCAGACCATAGAATCTTTGTATTGTGGCAAAAAGATCAAATCATACAACCACAAGAATTCAACAAAGCCAAACATCCTACATCAAGAGGCTCCAAGAAAAATATTAATTAGTCTCAGGCCGGGGAAGAGGTCAAAAAGAATATGAAAAACCAAGTAAGAGAAGTAGAGGGCAAATTAGTAAGAGAAATGAGAATGATGTAAGAAAATCGTGAAAAACAAGTCAACGACTTGCTAAAGGAGGTCCTGAAAAAAAAATACTGAAGAAAATAACACCTTAAAAATAGACTAACCCAAATGGCAAAAGAGCTCCAAAAAGCCAATGAAGAAAAGAATACCTTAAAAGGCAGACTTAGCTAATGCTAAAGGAGGTCCAAAAGACCACCAAAGAAACTACTGACTTAAAAATTGAAATGGAGCAAGTGGAATCTAGTGATTTTATGAGAACTCAAGATATTATAAAACAGAACCAAAGGAATTTAAAAAATGGAAGACAACGTGAAATATCTCACTGGAAAAGCCACTGACCTGGAGAATAGATCCAGGAGAGATAATTTAAAAATTATTGGACTACTGAAAAAAGAACCTAGACAACATCTTTAAAGAAATTATCAAGGAAAACTGCCTTGATATTCTAGAACCAGAGGATAAAATAGAAATTGAAAGAATCCACTGATCACCTCTTGAAAAAGACCCCCAAAACTCCTTAGGAATATTGTAGGCAAATTCCAGAGTTCCCAGGTCAAGGAGAAAATATTGCAAGCAGCCAGAAAGAAACAATTTGAGTGTCGTGGAAACACAATCAGGATAACACAAGATCTACATTAAGGGATCGAAGGACTTGGAATATGATATTCTGGAGGTCAAAGGAGCTAGGATTAAAACCAAGAATCACCTACCCAGCAAAAATTAGTATAATGCTCCAGGGCAAAATATGGACTTTCAATAAAAAAAGAGGACTTCCAAGCATTCTCAATGAGAAGAGCAGAGTTGAGTAGAAAATTTGACTTTCAAACACAAGAATCAAGAGAAGCATGAAAAGGTAAACAGGAAAGAGAAATCAAAAGGGACTTACTAAAGGTGAACTGTTTTGTTTACATTACTACATGGAAAAATGTGTGTGTGTGTGTGTGTGTGTACATATACACACACACACACACACACACAGAGGGCACAGGGGCATAGGGTGAGTTGAATATGAAAGGATAATATCTAAAAAAATAAAATTACAGGGTGAGAGAGGGATATATTGGGAAAAGGAGAGAGGGAGAGATAGAACATGGTAAATTATCTCACATAAAAGTGGCAAGAAAAAGCTGTTGTAATGGAAGGGAAGATGGGGTAGGTGAAAAGGAATGAGTGAATCTTGCTCTCATCAGATTTGTCTTAAGGAGGGAATAACATACACACTCAATTGGGTATCTTACCCTACAGGAAAGTAGGGGGGAAGAGGATGGGTTGGGGATGATAGAAGGGAGGGCAGATTTAGAGAGGAGGTAATCAAAAGCAAACACTTTTGAAAAGGGACAGGGTCAAGGGAGAAAAATGAATAAAGGGAGACAGAATTGGATGGAGGGAAATATAGTTAATCTTTCACAACATGACTATTATGGAAGTGTTTTCCATAAAGATACATGTGTGGCTTATGTTGAAAACTAAAAATATTAAATAATTTTTTAAAAATAAAATATAAAAGAGGACAGAAACCATCCAAATTCCCAGAACTAGCTCTGAAAACAACAATGTGAAAAACCCTGAAAGTTGAGACAGAGTCCTTCCCCTTATGCACACCAGGAACAGAACTCATCATTAATATAAATTTCCAATTCAAGAAAGGAAAAAATGAATAAACAATAAGAAATGAACCTGACCATAACAACCTACTCTAATAACAGGGAAGATCAAGACACAAACTAAGAAGAAGACAATGAAGTCAAAACAGCTACAAGCAAGGCCTCAAAAAAAAAAAAAAACTGGACACAAGTCCAACAAGAATTCCTGGAAAAGGTTAAAAAATTTTTGAAACTCAAATAAGATAAAAAAAGTAAAAATCAGGCAAAGAAATGAAAGCCAAGGAAGACAATTATCACCAAAAAAAACCAATAGCTTGGCAAAAGAGGCACAAAAATACTAAAGAAAATAAAACCTTAAAAAACAGAATATGTCAAATTGAAAAAGATGGACAAAATTTCACTGATGAAAAGTACTCCTTAAAAAGCACAAGTGGACAAATACGAAAACTGGCTGAAGAAAAATATTCCTTAAAAATGAGAATTGGGCAAATAGAAGCTAATGAATGCATGAGACCATCAAGCAAAGACAAAGTCAAAATAATGGAAAAAATAGAAGAGAATGTGAAATATCTCTGAGAAAACTGGAAAATTGGTTGAGGAGAGATAAATTAGGAATTATTGGATTATTTAAACCTATAATTAAAAGAAGAACCTAGCCATCATATTTCAAGAAAATATCGAGGAAAACTGACCCAATATCCTAGAAACAGAGGACAAAATAAAAATGGAAAGAATCCACCAATCACCATCTAAGAGAGCTTCCCAAATGAAAACTCCCAGAAATATTTTAGCCAAATTCCAGAGTTTCAAGGTCAAAAGAAAATGATTCAAGCAGCCAGAAAGCAACCATTTGAATAACATGGAACCACAGTCAGGATCACAAAAGATTTAGCAACTACCACATTAAAGTGAAGGGATTGGAATATGATATTCCAGAAGGCAAAAGAGCTAGGATTATAACCAAGAATAACTTACCCAAAAAAACTGAGTATAATGCTTCAAGGGAAAATAATAGATATTTAATGAAAAGAGGGCTTTCAAACATTTCTGATGAGAAAACCAGAGCTGAATAGAAAATTGGACTTTTAAATACAATACTCAAGAGAAACATAAAATGGTAAACTTGAAAGAGAAATAATAAGGGACTCCATAAGGTTAGACTGTTTACCTTTCTATATGGGAAGATGATACCTGTATCTCCTAAGAAAGTTATCATTATTTAGACAGTTAGAAGAATTCTATATAGAAAGTGGTGAGACTGAGTTGATTAGTTGACATAATATAAAAATTGATAGGCAAGAAAGAGGGGTGCCTTAGGAAAAGGGGAAAGGGAAAAGAATAGGGCATAAAAGAAGATTGTAAGAAATAACTTTTCCAGTGAAGGGAAAAATGGGGGAGGGCAGACAATATTTTAACCTCACTGATTAGAATTGGTTCAAAGAGAGAAAAAGATACACAGATAGATAGATATACATATATACATACACACAACCTCAGTTGGACATAGAAATCTATCTTCTTCAAAAGGAAGCTAGGAGTAAAAGAGCATAAGAAATATTAAGAGAGGAATATAAAGTTAGGGTAGATTAAGAGAAGTAGTGGTCAGAAGTAAGACGGACTTGAGGAGTGACAGGATAAAAGGAGAGAAGGATAAACCGAAAATAGGATGGAAAAAAATGCATAGTAATCATAACTGTGAATGTGAATGGGATGGACTCAACAATAAAAGAGAAATGAATAGCCCAAAGCATTAAAAATCAGAATCCAACAACACATAGTTTATTATAACAATAATTGAAACATAGAGCCAAACGTTGAAACATAGAGCCAAACATGGAGTTAAAATAAGGGCCTGGAGCAAAATCTATTATGCTTCAAATGAAGTTTAAAAAAAATGCAAGAATAGCAATCATGATCTCAGACAAAGCAAAAAAAGAAAAAAAAGAGACCTAATTAAAAGAGATAAGAAGGAAAACTAAATCTTGCAAAAAATGTTAAATGAGTTTCAGGAAGAATTAGACAATAAAACTATGCTATTGGGAGACTTCAACTTTCCCCTTTCAGAGTTGGATAAATCTAACTATAAATAAGAAAGAAGTCAAGAAGATAAATAGAATCTTGGAAAATTAGATATAATAAACCTCTGTAGAAATCTAAATAGGAATAGAAAGGAGTAAAACTTTTTCTCTACCATACATGGCACCTTCACAAAAATTGGCAATTTATTAGGACATGAAAACCTCACAGTCAAATGCAGAAAAGAAGAAGTATTAAATGCACACATTTCATGCCAGCATGTAATAAAATAACATTTAATAAAGGGCATGGAGGCATAGATTGAAAATTCATTGGAAATTTAATCTAATCATAAAAATGAGTGGATCAAAGAACAAATCATAGAAATAATCAATAATTTCATTAAAGAGGATGACAACAGTAAGACAGCATTCCCAAATTTGTGGATGCAGTTAAAGTCGTGCTTAAGAGGAAATTTATGTTTCTAAATGTTTCCATGAATAATAGAGAGAAAGAGCAGATTAACAAATTGGACATGCAAATAAAAAATAAACTAAAAAAAAAGAAGAAATTAAAAATTTCCAATTAAAGAACAAAATGGAAATCCTGAAAATAAAAGAAGAGAATAAAGTTGAATGGAATAAAAAAATCCATTGAATTAATAAATAAAAGTGTGACTTGGTTTTCTCAAAAAATACAATAAAATAGATAAACCACTACTTAATTGGATTTAAAAAAAACAATTACTAGCATCAAAAGTTAAAAAGGTGAAAACCATCAAGAAAAATAAAACTAAAGCAATTTTTATGAGTTACTTTACCTGATTACATGCCAGGAAAACTTCTAATAAAATGAAATGGATGAATATTTGTAAAAATATAAACTGTCCAGATTAACAGAGAAGGACATAGAATATTTAAACAACCCTATCTCATAAAAATAAACTGAATAAGCCATCAAAATTAATTGCTCATGGATAGGCTGAGCCAAAATAATAAAAAAAAATACCCAACTTAATTTACTTATTCAATCAAACTACCAAAGATTTATTATATAGAGCAAGGAAACATAGTAAGGGGAGGGAGAGATGATCAAGATGGTGGAGCAGAAGTAGGGACTTGGTTGAGCTCTCCCCCCAAACCCCTTGAAAAACCTGTAAAAATGGCTCCAAACAAATTCTAGAGCAGCAGAAGCCACAAAATAACAGAGTGAAGCAGATTTCCAGCCCAAAACAGTCTGGAAGGGTTTATTGCATCCTGCCCTGAGCTGAGCACTGGGCTGCTCCAGCACAGAGAGGACTGGAGCAGGCTGCAGGCCACTGGAAGCTGTAGTGCTTTCCACTTTTGTGGACAGACTGGTTAAAGGAGAGAATAGAATAAAAGGAGGACAAGACAGAATAGAGGGTAATATAATTAGCTTTTCACAACATTACTGTTATGGAAGTGTTTTGCATGGCTACACATGCATAGGCTATATCGAATGGCTTGCTTTCTCAATGAGGGTGGGTTGGGAGGGAGGAAGGGAGAGAATGTGGAACTCAAGGCCCTAAAAATGAATTTTAAAAATTGTTTTTACATGCAACTTGGAAATAAGATATATAGGCAATGGGGAATAGAACTCTGTCTTGCCCTTCAGGAAAATAGAAGAGAAGGGGATAAGAGAAAGGGGTGGGGGGTAACAGAAGGGAGCGATTTTTGTTCCCTTTTTAATAGCAATTTGGAAATATGTTTTCTATGACCTTATGTGTATAGCAGATGCTAAATTTCTTGCCTTCTCAAGGAGTGGGGAGAGTTAGGAGGGAGAGAGAACTTGGAACTCAGTATTAAAAAAATAATTATCAAAATGAATTTTACATATGAAAAGGCATTTGACTTGCCTCTTTTTGTATACTCAGTGCTTAACACAGTGCTTGGCACATAATAGACCCTTATTAAATTTGTATTATTGTTTGATCTCCTTTTTCTTTCTGTTCATCTACTTATTGATATCGTTCAGACTATAGAATTAAGTGTACTATCATGTTAGCCTAAATATCAGGTCCCAGAAGAAGTTAGGGGATGAAATTGAGGAGGGCTGAGGAAAATAGGAATGTAAAGGTAAAGGAGGAGATTTTTCCTTGTCTTCTTTTGAGTGTGCAATACCTCTCTAGTGAATTTTTTTTAATCTGATTATTTTTCCATTTGAAATTCCCACAACTCTATTTCTGTAACCCCTAGTCATTTCCTTATGGCCCTCTCTTTATCTCCTAAAGTGTCACCATGTTGCCCTAAGCCTTCTAATGAAATCCCCCACCTAAACCTAAATTATTTCATGATGCCAAATTACCTAAATCTGCCCTCCAAATTAAAATTTTCCATCAGTTTTGCTGACATCAACTGGGTTTGAAGAGAAATTCAGTCGCGTTATTGAGTCATAATAATGTATGAATGATCAATAGCCCCTTTACAATCCAAGTTATTTGTGGTTTTTTACGCCATTAACCCAGATATATCTTGAATTGGTAGAACTTTAGGCATTTTAGTACATGAGAATTAAGACATTTTGGCAAATCAGAGGAAGATATCTATCAATCATTCAATACTTATTTATTGAGTATAAACAATATGCCAGGCTCTGTGGTAAACATTAAAGATTGAAATACAATAAACAAAACTAACTTTCCTTTTAGGGAGGGAGAAATAATAGGGGAGAAAATAACACATAAGAATATAGACTATAAATATGAATAGAATAAATACAAAGTTTTTAAATGTAAGGTAGTTTATGGGACACTAGAAATTGAGGGGATCAAAAAAGGCTTCACATGAAAGACTGTGCTTGTGGCTTTTCTATTTTTGTTTGTTTGTTTGTTTTAGGCATATAATTACTTTATAGGGCAGAGATAAGTACTGAGTTCAAACGAAGCACTGGGGAGAGTTAGCCAGGCAGGCTAACTCATCAGGAAATCAGTCTTTGGGGCCAACTCCCCGTATCTGTAAGGTACATGTCACAATATCAATGATAACCATGAATATGCCTGTATAGTTCTATATCACAGAATATAAGAGACTCTCCATATAGAAGGCAGAAGAAGTAAGACATTTATTCAGACACCAGAGGATGAAATTCCCAAACCAATATCTCCAATTGGACATATCAGCAATTGTATCCCAAAACCAGTAAGCCCACTTTATCATAACAGCAAGGAACTTAAAACACAATATCACAGCAGGGAGCCAAGCCATCCCATAAACTTCCCCTCTGCTGGGGCCTTCCCATAAACACTCACTGTCTGCTTGCCTGTGTCCTCTCCTCCTGCTGTTCTGAGAGTCTGAAGTTTTGAGAGCCCTTGCAATTATCAGAGCTTAATCGCTACTCTCAAAGTATATATGTACACACACACACACACACACACACACACACACACACACACACACGTGGGCCCTTTTTAGGGCCTGAGGGCTTCACACCTCTCCTGACCTAATTAGCAAAAGGGTGTTGGCCTTCCTATAAACAAGCTTCCCTTAAGTAGTTCCACCTGAGACCTATTAATGGGATTAATGGACAAGGAAGATCTTTAATCACATCAACACCACACTCCCCTAAGTTTTCCACAGCTTTTTCCCTTTCTCCATTTCTGAACCTAGCATAATACATTTCGATAGCATATTAAGGTTTACAAACACCTGCCACATCATCTTTGGGTTATTACTCCCATGTAGTAATAATTTCCAGTGTTATTCCCACTTTACAGATGAGAAAACTGAACCTCAGAAAAGTGAAATGACTGACCCAGCATCAAAAAGGTACTAAATGTTTGGGGTTATATCTGGATGAAAATCTTTTACTTTAAGGCTAGTGAAATTTCCACTAAGCCTCATGGCTTCTCAAGCCAAATACTACCCGAAGCTCTAAGGTTTTCTTTTCCAACCACTCAATTTGAAGAAATGTTGTGTGTGGAGATGTGGGGGTGGGGGGGTGGGAGGGGAAGGGCTCTGATGACAGAGGCCCAAAAAAACATTTATAAGTTAGATGTTGCTATAGCAGAATGCCTTTACTTTCTACTTCTTTATGGAGCCAGAAACCACTGCTTCCATGTTTTCTCCCCTTTTGGACTCAGAATATGGCTATGTCTTGAAAGATTACTACTTTGGCTCAACTCCCAGCTCCAAGTATAGAAACCATTAATCAGTTATTTGGTTTTATTAGGGCAGGTCCTTAGAGGCTTCACCTTTGTTAATGAGGTCCCCAGGGAAAGGTAAAGATTGACTACCAAAGAAGACAAAGCTCTGTCCAGGGAGCTAAGTTCCAAGTACCCTTTCACTTCTTAGAACTCAGTTGATCATCAATATCACTATAGATTTAGAAAATGAAATGTTTGGTGTTTTTTCCCCAAGCTCATTTGTTTTTATTTATTTGTTTTTAGTTTTCAACATTCACTTCTACAAGGTTTTGAGTTCTAAATTTTCTCCCTCTCCTTCCACATCCCTTACCCCAAGATTGCATGCAATCTGATATTGGCTAAATATGTTCAATCATATAAAACATATTTTCACATTAGTAATGCTGCAAAGCAGAATTAGAACCAAGGGAAAACCACAAGAAAGAGAGAGAGAGAGAGAGAGAGAGAGAGAGAGAGAGAGAGAGAAATTTATATTTCTACCTGCATTCAGACTCCATAATTGTTTCCCTGGATGTGGAAAGCATTTTCCATCATAAGGCTTTTGGAATTGTTTGAGATTCTTGTATTTCTGAGAAGAGTTAAGTCTAGGAAAGTTGGTCATCACACGCTGTGGCTATTACTGTGTACAATGTTCTCCTGGTTTTGCTCACTTCACTCAGTGTCAGTTCATGGAAGTCTTTCCAGGTTTTTCTGAAGTCCACCTGCTCATCATTTCTTATACCACAACTTGTTCAGCCATTCCCCAATTGATGGGCATCTCCTCAATTTCCACCACAAAAAGAGCTGCTATAGATATTTTTGTACATGTGGGTCATTTTCTCATTTGTATGATCTCTTTGGGATACAGAGTCAGAAGTGGTATTGCTAGGTCAAAGGGTGTGCACCCTTATAGCCATTAGGGTATAGCTCAAATTGCTCTCCAGGATGATTGGATCAGTTTCCAACTCCACCAATAATACATTAGTGTAGAACAAGAGGTTTTAACTTGGAGTCAGGGAACTAATTTTTTGCATATATTTTGATAACTCTATTTTAACACAATTGATTTCCTTTGTAACCCTTTACATTTTATTTTATGCATTTAAAAACAGGTTGTGTTTTTTAAATGGCTCATAGACTTCACTACACTAACAAAAATCTCCATCGCCACCACCACTATGAGAGAGAGAGAGAGAGAGAGAGAGAGAGAGAGAGAGAGAGAGAGAGAGAGAGAGAGAGAGAGTTAGCTAAGTTAGTGAGTTTGTTAGTTAGTTAGTTTAGAAACTCCTAATCTAGGCCTGGGGTGGACCTTACACTAATTTTCCAGATTTCTAGATGAGGCCCAGAATTGCCAAGTGTTTGTGCAAGGTCACACAAGTGGTAAAAAGCAGAGTCAAGATTTAAAACCAAATCCTCTGACTGAAAATTCAGCACTTTATGTAATGTTAGGTTACTTCCAGTAGTACTGCAGAAACAGATTTAGTTGAAAACTTAAATGTTGACAGATTTGAATTCTGCAATCTTTTCACCCTCTAATTTTGATGGTTGCCTTTCATCACTTAATAATCTCCAGAAAATCTTGAAAGAATTATTATTTTGACATAAGTTTATGTCTTCACAAATACAGTTCACATTTTCGAGGGCTGAAGTCTTGGTTTGGTTTTTATTTGTTTCTTTGTTTTAGCAGTTGGGGTTAAGTGACTTGTCCAGAGTCACACAACTAGTAAGTGTCTGAGGCTGGATTTGAACTCCAGTCCTCCTTACTCCAGGGCCAGTGCTCTATCCACTTCACCACCTAGCTTCATGTAAAGCTTCTTTTTAAAGGATGGAATGGAAATATTAAAATGTCATACAACACCTTCTTCTTATCCTTCTCCTATCTTCTTATTCAGTACTTATTTTCATGTGAACTTTACTATAATCATATGATTATGCTTATTGACAGGTAATTTCCAAATGACAACTACACTGATAATGGAATTTGCATCATGGCTCTGACTTTACCCATAGAGTATAAGATCTGGTAAATCTTACCTAGCTGAGAGAGCCTTGAGCACGGACCTAATGGCAAACTGACTGCAAACTAAAACCTGACTAGTATATGGATATAGAGGTACATCATATGAAAAAAATGGCTATCAAACTATCATTTTTCAATTTTCCTACATAAGAAGTCACAAAGTATTTTTTAAATGCACAAAGTGGTTCTCAGTATTTCGTAGTCTACTACTTCCATAGTGATGGTGGATGAATGGCAGGGGGTGGGGGAAGAACAGAAATTTCTAAGAATCAAGCAGTTTGAAGAACATTTATTAAAGATCAGTCTTAGTATGCAATGTGGTGGTTTGTATAATCACTAATGAGTTGACACAAAGTCAGATGAATCCAACCGTATCTCTATAGACATTCACACTATAAATCAAACCAGAAGACTTCAAGAATCTTTAATTAGATGGAGAGATGACTGACAGGTTGTCTTTAGAGAGATAGATAAAGAGGGAGCAGTTTTTGTTCCATCATAAGTCTGAAGGTAAAAGGAAGCATCATTTCATTGTGCAATTTGTCATCTTACCTTGCAAAGGTATGGAAAAATTGAATTCAGGAGTTCTCAACCTGAGGGTCTAGAGGATCCATGAACTTGGACTAGAAAAAACACATCTTCATTTTCACTAATCTGTAATTTTAATTTAGCATTTCTTTTAAATATGAATTAGAAAACAAACCACAGGATCTGTGACCTTATCACCAATAAAATTCAAAGTTTTTTTTTTTGTATCACATTGAAGTCATTTGAGATATCTCCAAATATGTTTTATGCTTATTAATGCTCTATCATCATTATACTAATTAAACTCACCATGAGACAGATTCATGTATTTTAAATTTGTTTATTTTTTTAGCATCCTGATACAATTAGTTCTTTTGTAAGCCTATACATTTTATTTATGCAATGAAAAACATAATTCTGAGAAAGGATCCATAGGGTTCACCAGAATGCCAAAGGAACGTAGGACACAAAAAAGGTAAAAAGCCTCTAGCCTAAGCAAGGAGACCATTATGAAAAGAATTGTAAATACCAATATTCATTGCATAAAATAAATGGAGAGGTTAGACTAAGAAGTTTATTAAATTTTCAAAATTAAGTTACCATATGCTTTAATACTTGGAAAACTTCAATGCCAACATGAAAGGATGAAAAACTGTTGTGGCGCATGATTGTGAATCAAGAAATGAAAGGGTCAAGAGTTCATATTGAGTGAACAGTGTACTAGACTTGCAATAAGGAGACCTGTATTCAATTACTGCCTCTGACACTTATTAGCTATGTCTAGGAAATTTCCTTAACCATTCTGATCCTCAAAATGAGACCAATGATAGCATTCACCTCAGAGTGTAGCTTTGACAATCAATTGAGATAGCTTGTGAAAAGTACATCATAAACCTTGAAGTTCTATAGAAATGAGATCGGGTATTAATATTAAGAAGAATAGAAATATACTTCATGCCAATTCACTCTCTAATATGGCACAATAGGATCAGTTTCAAACTCCACTTCTGCCCACTTACGACCTATGTCACCTTGAGCTAATCATTTTACCACTGCAGGCCTCAGATTTCTCAGCTATAAAACAAAGGGTTGGATTAGATGGCCTCTGAGGTCCACCTAGCTCTAAAGATATATTCTTATGATCATATGACTGAAAAGAAAGTCAAATGGTGCTCGATATGGCAAGTTCTGAAATGACCCAATTAAATAATGAAATTGATTGTAAACTAGATGTGACCCTTTTAATTCTGGAATTATTGTTTTAATAAAAAAGATTAAATTGCCTCCTCTCCATGCCTATTGGGCATTTGTCATATTCCATCTGTAGGAATAGCCATTTTAAAGAAGGTACAAATTCTATTTACAAGAAGAGGTGAAACAAGGAATCAAGATTTTTTTCCCACTACTATTGGCTAAAAGATCTGCATTTAAAACTCACCTCACGTACTTACTATCTCTCAGACCCTGCAGGAGTCATCATAAGGTTAGCTTGTTTTATTTATCAGTATAAGAAAGATAATCATTGCAGCTACCTCACAGAGCTGTGAAAAGAAAAAGAGATGATAAACGTAAAGTGTTTTTTAAAGTTAAAGCCCTACATAAATTTGAGTTATTGTTTTATTACTATCATGATCCTATTAGTTTTAAACATACATATACGTGCGCACATCAATGTGTGTATGTATGTATATCCATTGGGTGCTTACCATATAAAGAGTTAAAGGATAGGATAATAGTGTGGCTCCATGACATCACTCAATATCCTTGCAACATTTCTAACCAAAACACCCCTCTATGGTCTGTATTCCTCTATGTGTGTTGTCTCTCTTTAATTGGAATAAGTTCTTTAATGTCAACATATATCTTAGTTTTTTGGATTTGCACCCCTAACACTTGGCACAGTGATTAATATTTTTTCATTCATCCATCCAACAATCCACCCATTCATTCTTTCTTTCATCCTCCTACAAAACATATTCCCAACCCAGAAAGCACATTTATTCATTTATTCAAGGAAGGAAGATCACACACAGACACCTGTGTGTGTGTACACACACACACACACACACACACACACACACACACACACACACACACATATTATGATTCTACATGTCAGTATTGGAAAAACTGCATATGCGTGGTAAATGAAAATGAGCAGGAAAGGGGAGGAGAGAGGGATCACTTTTGGTTTCGGCTGGGAGATGTGTGGAGGAAGTAACACAAGATGGGCTCTAAGCACTCCATAGTAACTTCTTCAGCTGCTTTCATGGTCATTGGAACAAATGGTTCTCATCCACCCATTCTGTCCCAGTATGTCTTCACGTGCTGGGGGTAGAGATCCTCTATGCTCACCAATGGGTTTGAAGTTTGTCAGTTATCCTCAACCTAGTTTAGCCTGTCTACCAAGACAGTTTACCAGACTGTTGTTTTGTGCATGCTACAGCTTCTTGGAGCCACAGGTAAGAGTTGGGTGATAGGTATACACCAAAGGTGAATGAGCAGCCTTGTAAAGGGCTTAGCAAGCCCTCTCATCAGAGGTAGCAGTCCTCCCTGAACATCCCATATACCCTAATGTAAAGCAAATATGAAGACCCCACTCTTTACTTCAAGCATTTCCCCCTACTTTCCTTCCCCTTTTATGTATTCCTTGAGTTCCCTTTTTCAACCAGAGATGTTGATCTAATATCTGATTATTCCTGAATTTGAGAATGCCAAAAATGTAAATGCAAAGATAACAAAAGTTTTAACACATATGGATTAGTATCAGGGAATGCCAAACAATTTAGAAAATAAGACAAAATATTTATGAAATATATGTCAATCAAGAACATTCAGTAAATTACATCTCAGGTTTGTTTGGTTGGTTGGTTTTTAGTTCTTCTATCTTTCTTATCAACCCTAACACAACTTGAAACTAAATATTCTTTAAGTGGTGATTATTTCAAGAAAAAAAAAACCCTATGTCAATTACAGCCTCCATCCTCCCCAAATGATCTTTCTGTGACTTTATTGTTGGTAGAAGAAGCAACTCACAGTGAATGACCTCTCTTTTCCTCAGTGAATTAGGAAATGAGGTCTTCTTAAGGCAAATAATCTAAAATATGATCTAAGTATATGTAATATTTATGTGCATCTGATTGAGCTAAGAGTCAATTTGTTTGTAAAACTACACAGCTGAATAAATATCAGAATGAAATCTTATATGAACTTTAAAACGTGATTGGTTTGTTAAAACAGAATTTTTTCATATGTAAAACAATTGTAAATTTTGGACTCACTACTCAATAATTAGTATATTTGCATAACATTTTACTCACCTCATGTCAGTGATCCTGAATCCCAAGATGCCTATGTACAAACCTTGGGGTCAGTGTTCTAATTGCCTTCTTCCTATACCTAGACTTCTCAAACTGATCCCCTCATCCAAATGCCCTACTTCAGATTGGCCTACTTCTTATTTGCCCTTTTAAGTGCTTTCTCCATGCTTAACATTTATTCATTCTTATCCTTTCTTTCTCACTGTCCTCTTCTGACTCTCATTATACGTGGCTCCTTCTCAATAACACTGCTTCCCTCATTTTCATTTGTAGTGACTAGTTTTTTCTTATAACCTCCTGATTTACTGATCATAGTGAGAAGGCCAAAGTACTCCTTCTTCCCCAGTAAGACTTATAAGCTTATATATTCATTTATTAAACCTCTACTCAATTAGGTCCTAAAGCAACGCTTTTTCATGACATAAAGGTGACCCTGTACACTTGAAGGCTATTTCAATGTAGTGTCTGATTTTAAAATGTAATAACTTTGAAAACTTTGTAAGTATAGGCCCAGTGAAATCAACCTTATTCTCAATCAGCATAGTATATGTGGTCATTAACAGTTTTGACCACAGGACAATGTTTTCTTTTTCTTTGAATGTTTCAATATATATTCATGGAGGAAGGTTCCAATCAATAAAATCATGTAATCCTCAAGAACAGAAGTATATTTTTAAAATAAAAATAAGCCTACAAAAACAACATTTGCAAGAATGATAAAATATTAATTAATGAGTGTTGGAAGTGTTTTAGGAAGATAAGCATATTAATTTATCATTAGTAGAACTGTGCGTTGTTTAAAATTTTCTAAATATTCATTTGGAATTATAAGAGAAAGACTAATACCTCTTCATCCAATGACCTCCAAACTGAACAAACACACTAGGGAGGTCAAAGATTAAAATGGTGTTTCCCATACTCTGACCCCTCCCTTAAATAATCATATCAAAGGGTTTTAAGAATGTGTGTATATGGTAGCAAAAATAATTGGAATGAAAGTAAGTACCCACTGATAGAAGAATGACTCAACATATTGTGTTTTATTGATATGATACAATATTATTATGCTGTAGGATAAAAAACAAATGAAAGAAAGAAAAAAATGGGAAGAGTTTTTTTGAACCAATACAGAATAAGAACGATATATATATACATATATATATATATACATATATATATATATACACATATATATATATATGTATATATATATATAAAATGATTGTAATCTAAATTAAAGTTACATTTAAAGAAAATTAAAGATTACTTGCTCCCATTAATATTTATCCTGAAGGGTACATGAAATATGCATCCTTCTCTATAGAGAGGTGCAAAACCATATATAAGAACGCTATATATGCTGTCACATAAAGTTGTTGCATTAGATTTGATTATTTTTCTTTGTCACAAGGAAAGTTTTCACTGAGAAATCTATTAGGGAATGGCTTTGGTATAAAATAAAAAAGCAGCAATAAAAGATCAGAAAAAGAAAAATAGTACCCCAAAAGCCTTAAAATTCATTAGAATAAGATTATTCCTTTCTTGTGGTTCAACACTCTATTTAAATATATGTGTATATATATACATATATATATATATATACATGTGTGTGTATATATATATACATGTGTGTGTGTGTGTGTGTGTGTGTGTGTATATATATATATATATATATATATATATATATATATATCGATACATTTTTGAGAATGTGTCTTACGGAAATATAAGTCACTGGACATGACAATGGATTGGATGTAACTTCATATACCATCCAGCAAATGCTGATCAGTTTCTAGACTTATTATTCTTGAATTTATTGCTTTTTTGGCATTTTAGTTTAAACTGACTTCCATTTCTTTAAAACTTGACAGTTAATTTCCTAGATGAATAACCCTGTTATACTAATGTTATTTCTTTACTCTTTAACACATAGTGGTAATCTCCTACTGAGATGGATAGATCTTGGATTTCAAATTTCACCAAGTAAATTACCTTGGTGCTGGATGATAACAACATCAATACTGTAGGATTGCCTGTTGAAAACAATCCAATTGAATAAGCATTTATTGAATGCCTAGCTTATGAAGCGTACTATGCTAGGTACTGGCGATGAAAAGGAGAGTGGAGTGGCTGGGATGGTGAGAAGACCCAAAAACATGCCATGTGAATATTGCTTGAAAGAACTGAGAATATTGAATCTGAAGAAGAGAGGATGTTGATTTATAGAATCATAAGTTTGAATCTGGAAAGTTCCTCAGAGGTCATCTAATCCAGAGGTGTCAAACACACAACCTGTGGGCCCCAAGAAGATACTCCCAAGTACAAAATGAACCAACTTGTAAATATCCCATAAATTAAAAAGAAAATAAATTTTAAAAAAAGAAAATAGGGAAGGGAATGATTTCCAGAAATGACTACTCTAAAAACAAAATGCATTTTGAAAAAAAAAAAACACAATAAAATAAAGACAATTCTAATATGTATATGCATATATATACACGTATATATACATATATGTATATATATGTATATATATGTGTGTATGTATATATATATATATATATATATATATATTTGAGTTAACACATGGCCTTCAAGGATTCTTATGCACAGTTTAATAGTCCCTGTTTCTATTTGAGGTGAGCAACACTAATATAACCCAACCCTCTTTTTTTTCTAATTTAAAAAAGGCAATAGAGATGAAATAACTTTTCTAACATCAGACAGGTATTAAGTATGAAATTAAAATTCAGATTTGCTGCAATGATCCTTTCATTTAGGGTGATATGATTACCGTTCTGAGGTATCATAAATGATTTTATATGAGAGACAAATTAGACTTACTGTGTGTTTCCAGAGGGTGGGACAATAGGCAATGGGCAAGGGGCAAAGTTATAAAGAGATTGAAGGGGAAAAAAAAAAAAACTTCCCACAATCAGTTCTTGTTTAGTCATTTGCTTGTGACCAACTCTTCATATCCCCATGGACCATACTGTCCATGGGATTTTCTTGGCAAAGATAGGGGGGGGTGATTTTCCATTCCCTTCTCTAATGGGTTAAGGCAAACAGAGGTTAACTGACTTACCCAGGGTCACACAGTTAATAAGTGTCTGAGATTGGATTTGAACTCAAATCTTCCTGACTCCAGGCCTAGTGCTCTATCCACTGAACCACCTATTGATCTAACCACTCAAAACAGCATTTAACTGTAATAGACTGCCTTGAGAGGTCGATTTTATTCAATTCGATCTAATAAATATTTATTAAGCATGTCAGACACTATGCTATGCACTGAGAGGTCAAGAGTTTCCAAGAGATGAAGGTCCTTATGGGAAAAATAAGTGACTTCTTTTCAGAGATATTATGGAGAGTAGTCCTACTAAGATATAGACTAGACTTGAATATCACCTTTGGAGTTCCTTCCGACTCTGAGACTGTTTCTCAATTCTGTCATCTGGATGCTTACAAACTAGGACTATAGGAAATAGAAAAAGTGAAAAATAGAATGTGGCTGATAAGAAAATTTATATATGTGTGTGTACGTGTGTGTATATATATATATATATATATATATATGTGTATATATATATATATATATACATATATATATGGATGGATATGTGTATATATGTACGTATATATGTATACATATATGTATATATATATACATATGTGTGTGTGTTTGCATATGTGTGTGAATATATTTAAATACCATTGGAGTTTAGAAAGTTCTACTATATATCTCAGTTACTACCCTAACCTGGATGGAGCTGAAAATGATCTGTCAAATCAAACTCCACTGTGTCACCAAATTCTATCATGAGCAATTCAGGAGGGTCTTTTAACCTTGGTCCTCTGGCTTAAATAGGGACTTAAAATGATTAGATGATGTAGTACCTCAGTTCATCTACTGGGCAAAGGTATTTGAATGGTTGAACTATGCTTTATGTCTATGGTGATAAATGATGACAGGCAGATTAGTTCACAAATATTAGTATATTTGCACAGAGAATGGAAAAAAAAGAGGCCGGAAAGGTATTTGTTAAACTAAATACATAGCCAAATTCTGTCTCACTTGTGTGTGTCCTTTACCATCATGTATCTTTATTTTATATTATAGATTTTTGTTGTTCTTCCATTATCTCTCATCATGTCTGACTCTGTGACCCCATTTGGGGTTTTCTTTGCAAAGATACTTGAGTGGTTTGCCACCTCCTTGTCCAGTTCCTTTTACAAGTGAGGAAATTGAGGCAGACAGAAGTTAAGTTACTTACCCAGGGTCACACAGCTGGATTTGAACTCAGGTCTTCCTAACTCCAGGCCTGGAACTCTGTACACTGTCTTACCTAGCTGCTATATTATAACTAGTTACCCCAAAATATGTATGTGTCCCAGATCCTCTAGAATAACAAAAGCACCAAACCATGGCAAATACAGTTAAAACAATGGGCAAAATGGATAGAGCATTGTGACTAGAGTTAGGAAGACCTTCAGACGCTTACTAGTTGTGTGACTCTAGGCAAGTCACTTCTGTTTACCTAAGTTTCCTCAACTATAAATTGGGGATAATAACAGCTCCTACCACATAGAGTCATTGGGAGGATCAAATGATATAATATTTATGAAGTGATTAGGAGAGTACCTGATACATAGTAGGTGCTTTGTTGATGCTTATTCCCTTTCCTTTCCTTCCTCTGAATGAGGTTCCAGCACTAAAGGATTCTCATTTTACAAACCTGAACTCTCCTTAAAGTCAAGAGGAATATAATTCCCAAATAGAGGAATAAATACCCAATGTGGATAGTCATCCAGTCAAATTATTTATGGATTTAGCCAAGCAACAGTGTGTGTGGTAGTCATGTGTCTGTGTGGTCCTGAGTATCTTAGTGGGGAGAGCTGTCACTCAATCCAGCACCCCTGAATTTTACCACCTAAAGTCTCTACATTCAGTTCATTGATCAGCTCTACTGGAAGGGAACATGATCACCTCCCCTCTGCACCCCACTACTGTTCTCACCGTGTTCTGGCTTCAATCCATTCAGCCCTGTTGCTACAGGAAGGGCACCCTGAGCCCTTTTGCACCTTTGGAGATCTTTTGCAAGCTTACAAAGGAAGTCAGGGGCAAATGTTTTGTAGAAGCAGAGACATTGACAGGCCAGTAGAGTTACCATCTAAATATTTTCATAGGTCAGAGACCTAGAGCTGGAAGGTACCGCTGAGGCCCTGTAATCCAAATCCTTATTTTACTGTTGAAGAAACTTAGACCCAAGGAAGTAAAATAATTTGCCTAAGGCCAAAGAGGCAGGAAGTATCAGAAGAGGCAACTTCTCTGCCTCCAGAATAAGGGCCTGTAACACTCATATTTCACTTCAAAGTTTAGGGTCCTTTTTACTTAGTTCTGTTTTTTTCCTCCTTTTTTCTGTTTTTTTTTTCTCTTTTTTTTCTACTATTGGTTTAAAATGTGAAGAGGGACAATGTGAATTAGAATAGTGCTAGAATCAACCAGGAAGACGAGTTCCAAACTCACCTCTGAAGTTGTGGACAAGTCCATTTGCCAACTCTGAGTAATTTCACAGGCCGCCCCTATTTCTGGGGACATTCTTCCTCCTCGTCTGCTGACTTCCCTAATGGTTTACTTAAAGTTCCACCTTCTGCAGGAAGCCTTTCCTCCTTCCACTTTAATCTTAGTGCCTTCCCCCTTAAGACTACTCCCAATTTATCCTGTCTACATATTTGTATTTATCTATTCCCATGTTATCTCTTCCTTTAGATTGTGAGTTCCTTGAGGAAAGAGATTGCTTTGCACTTTCTTTATAATCCCAGCATTAAGCAAAGTTTCTAGCCAAAATAAGTGCTTAATAAATGCTAGTTGACCAATTAAAAACTTATTTTTCCCTGAGAATTGGTTTCTTATCTCTATAAGAACAAATTCTCGTGGGTTTGTTGTAAAAATCAAATGAAACAATGTATGTAAAGTGACTTGCAAATTTTAAAATGTTAGTTATTATTGTCTGGAAAAATTAATTGATATAAAATTTATGCTATGATAATAATTTTAATTTATTTTCTCTAAATTTGAATGAAATGCTTTCCTTCAACAAATACTTGGGCTTGACAGAACTTTTTAAACTAAGTGTTTATAAATGCTCACAATGTAGACTGAGGTTGTACCATAGTACACAGAATGTGATTTGGCATTTTAAAACATATAATTTTGATGTCTATTTCTTTTCTGACTTAAAATGCTAGATGAATAACAGAGACACTTTTCCCCCTACACTGTGCATGGATTTTGTCAAACAAATATAATCTAAATATTAATGGAATAAAAATACTTTACCCCTTTTGGCAGCCTAGATTTCTTAAAATGTATGACTTTGAATAAAAAATAATTATAGAAAATGCACTCAACACTACTGTGTTGTCTGTACAAACTCAGCATTATCTCTATGCCGATTACTTCCTTAGCAAACTGTGGAGCAATCCCACCAACTGGTCTTTCCCACAGTTATCATCATTTGCTTATTTTCTTTCATTAATCAGGTCACTATTCATTGATTGCCACTCAGGATTTAAGATTTTGCTCTCTGGAGTCCTGTACTGGACTTACCAACCATAAGCAACTTTTCTATTTTCCTTGTTTATAATTCTTGGGATCCATTAGGCTTCCCTCAGGGAATAAAGTATTTGTCAATTATTTCAAGGAACAAGCTTATAGATGCCAGGGAAACTTGTAGAAAGAAGTTGACACATTTCTCATAGTTTTTTTTTTTCTTTTAAGTCAAAAAGTACCCCAAAATTGCAATTGATTCATGGTGTTTGGGAATGTTAGCAAATGCAAGAGAAAGCTGTAATAGAGAACTAGTTTTAGAATAAGGAAGATCTAGGTTGAAGACTTTGATCTGACACATATTGGCTATGTGACCTTGAACAAGTCATTTAACCTCTTGGCACTCTGGGCAGATCTCTGAGATTATAAGATGCAGCATTGGTAGAAGTTTCCTCATCTGGGGGTCCTCTATATAAATGAAATCATGGGTCTAGTCATCTATCCCTATCATAGGGATATTGTAAAGGGGATATGGTAGAGCAAGATGGTACAGTGGATAGAGCACAGGATTTTGGAGTCAGGAAGACCTGGGTCAAAATCCAGCCTCAGACAGGTATTAGATTTGTGACCCTAGAGAAGTTATATAACTTCACTCAGTTTCTTGATCTGTAAAATGGTGTATTGGGGATCCTTGAAGAGTTTGGCCTTTGTTTCCTTTGATTAATTCAGTGTCTTTGATTGAGTCTTACTAGGTGCTAAGCCCCCGGCCCAAACCCCTATCTATTAGGTGCTAAGCTTATGTGGGTGTGAATTGGTAACTAAGGTGGGGGTCTAGGTGGGGCCAATGAAGGAAGGTGCTAACACCAGAACCAATCAAAAGCCTAAGTTCTGGTCACTCAGATGATGTTTGATGATGTCTGAAACTGTGTAAAAAGAGAAGACAGAGCTATTTGCTCAAGGCTCTCACTCCTGGAGGTGCAGGACTCTGGGCAGCTGCTCTAGGGGCCTTCTGGCTGAACTCAGATGTTGACGGTTTTCTTGGTAACAATGAATTGTCTTTGGTCTGTTTGTAATTTGTTTATATTTGCTCTGAAGTTCAGGGTGCTGGCTTTTTCCCCTGAACTAAGTGAATTGTGTTTGTATGCTGGATTAAAGTAAGATTGTTAACCCCTTAACATTGCTTTACTTAGTAAAGCAGATCAAAAGAACCTGGGCTTGCAGCATTCTGTGAGCTGGTTGTTGTTGGTTTTTTACCCCCACAGCAGCTGCTAGCCAGATTGGTGAAACAAATGGGGATAATAATAGCACCTACCTTACAGCATTGTTATGAGGATCAAATGAGATACAATATGTAAAATATTTTACGGTTTACAGAAAACCTTAAAGATATATGGACATGTATGTAGATAGATATAGATTTATGGGTATCTACACACATAGATAAATAAGATAGATAAGATAGCAAAGATAAAAAAGAAACATAGGCACACAGAAAGATAGACAGACAGATAATAAAGATAATATAGAAAAGATAAAAAAGATACATATAGGCAGAAAGATAGACAGATAGATAAGAAAGAAAAGATAAAAAGATACATATAGACAGATAGGCAGACAGAAAGATAGACAGACAGACAGATAGATAAGATGGGATAGAAAAGAGAGATAAGATAAAAAAGATACATAGAAACATATAGACAGACAGACAGATAGATAGATATATGATAGGTATGTGTATACTTCTTATGTTTTGACCAATATTACCTTTAATTTGGAGTTTTACAATAGAAAATAATTAACCTTTACTCAAACATCACCTAGGAAATTGTATGAGATGTCATATGACAGTCTTCTTTAAGGAAATGCAACTCTATAAGATCTGCCCTGTTTGTACATTTTAAAAATAAAGGCCTCATCTCTAAAATGTACAGGGAGCTGAGCCAAATATATAGGAATACAAGCCATTCCCCAATTGAGAAATGGTCAAAGGATATGAACAGGCAGTTTTCAGAGGAAGAAATTAAAGCTATCTACAGGCATATGGAAAAAATGCTCTGGATCGCTGCTGATTAGAGAAATGCAAATCAAAACAACTCTTAGATACCACATCTCTCCTGTCAGATTGGCTAAAATAACAAATCAGGAGAATGATAAATGCTGGAAAGGATGTGGGGAAATTGGAACATTGTTGCATTGCTGGTGGAGTTGTGAGCTGATCCAGCCATTTTGGAGGGCGGTTTGGAACTATGCCCAAAGGGCTATAGAAATGTTCATACCCTTTTGACCCAGCAATACCACTTCTAGGGTTGTATCCCAAAGAAATCACGCAAGTGGGAAAAGGACCCATATGTACAAGAATATTTATAGCAGCTCTCTTTGTGGTAGCCAAGAATTGGAAATCAAAGGGATGCCCATCAATTGGGGAATGGCTGGACAAGCTGTGGTATATGAAGGTGATGGAATACTATTGTGCCATAAGAAATGGGGATGATGCAGACTTCATAACAACCTGGAAAAAACCTACACGACATAATGCCGAGTGAGCGGAGCAGAGCCAGGAGAACGTTGTGCACAGCCACAGATATATGGATTCCTTGAGGACCAACCCTGACATACTGCGCTTCTCTCAGCAACCTAAAGGGGCAAGGACAACTCCAGGGGACTCACGATGGAGAATGCTATCTTCATTCAGAGAAAGAACTGCGAAGTTTGAATACAGACTGAGGCACACTACATGCTCGCCTTTTCTGCTTCTCTTTTGTTTTTGTCTTTGGGTTTTGTTTTTTTTTTTTTTTTTTTTTTTTGGTTCTGTTTCTTCTTTCTCATGATTCATTCCATTGGTCAAAATTCTTCTCCATGACTTGACTAGTGCATAAATTAATTCAATGCGAAGTTATACATGACAGTTATATGAGACTTCATGCCGTCTTGGGGAGGGAGGGGGGAGGGAGGGGAGAAAAACTGGAACTCAAAACTATGTAGAACCGTGTGTGGTAAACTAAAAATAAATAAAGAAATTTATAAAAAAAAATAGTGATGATGCTAAAAATGGTGGCTTTTGTCTCAGTCTCATAATGAGAATTAAAGCAAAGGGGAAGGGTAACATGTGGATAGGGTATGAAATAATAGAAACTCTCTATTATTAGTGTTGACATGCCAGCAGTGTAGTATTGAGCTGATGTTGGGGATGTGGGAAGGGAGAATTTTCTAATGGGAAAAAAAATGGGCTGGGAATGTTGTATACATAGTAGAAGAGACTTCAGAGGAGAGAGTTGATGACTATAGGAGGTCTAAGAAAAGTCAAGATATGGATGAAAGGAAACAAGCATTTATTAAGCACCTACTATATATCAGGCACTGCGCTAAGTTCTTTACAAATACTATCTCTTTGGTTCATCACAGAAACTGTTGAAGGGTGCCATTATTGTGCTTATTTTATGCTTAAGGAAACTTAGAAACGCAGAGTCAAGTCGTCTGCTCAGTCACACAGCTAGTAAATGTCTGAGGCTGGATTTGAACTCAGGTGTTCTTCATTCTAAGCCCAATGCTCTATCCATTACACCACCTATGCCACCTAGCTTCTAGAAAAAGAAGAGTTATAAGTCTAGTGATCTAGTGATCCTCAGTGAATCTAGTGAAAATTCTACTTTCCTTTTTAACACACTTCTAGTACCAGTATCAATATTCTAATCAATACTGGATTTCAAATTTCAGTACAAATTGCAAATTCTCTTGTCACCTTGTGAGTTCATGCTTGGACTACCTCAGTAGACCCAAAGGATCAGAGATATAGGAGTGGTCTATTTACTCCACCTTAGAGGCCTAAATTAAACAGTATTTGTATGCTATGCACTGTAACAAAGTGACTTGGTCTACATCCTTCCTCATGGCACATAGAATATAGCATGCCATTCAAAGTGATATGAACCTCACAGCACATAAAATGAGAGAATCTAAAACAAGCAAAATCATGTTGTTCGAGGAATAGAACAGGCATAATGAAACTCTGATGCACCCACTTTGGAAAACTCCAAAATCTGAGTCCACACCCTTCATTTAATTACAGTTTCAAAAAATTCAATGAAGCAAGAATTTCTAAACATTGCTTTTCTTATGTCATCCCAAGGCAAGGAAGAAAATAGGAACATTTTAAAACATTTTCTTACTACATTTCAACCCAGGCGTTGTGAACAAGTATATGAAAATATGGCAAAGTAAATCCCACCCTTGTGAAGTCTCAAATATGAATTCAAAATTTACCCATTGATTAAAATTTTAATTTCTTACATATTCAATTTCTTTTTAGTTGAAAGTTGATTCACTACCTTTGTATTCCTTCTTATATAGATTCCTTATATATATTCCTTCTTATATCTGCATGACGCTTCAAAGCATTTAAACATATTTATGAGATAGATCTTTTTTTAAAGTAAAATCCTCATATTCTTAAGGGAAATTATTTGTTGGTTTCACTAAAAAAAAAATACATTTTTCTCTTGAATAGATAGCATCAAGTTAAGTAACACAAATCCCTCAACTGAAGTATAGGTTGTGTTTAGTGATGTTAAGATTTACTACCTGTATGACCTTGGCAAAATCACTAAACTTTTCTAGGTCTCAGTTTTCTTATCTACTAAAATGAAACAGTTTGACAAATGGGATAGCCTCTGGGGTTCTTTTCAGCTCTATATCTGTGATCCTGATTTTAGTAGGAGAAGGAGGTCAGATCAGTCCCAGAATGCCTCACTCATATTTCTCTCTCCAATTATTAGAAACAAAGAGGGAAAAATGATTATAAATAAAGTTAACTAAGGTTCAACCTGATGCTTGTGTTTAGCTATGAACAGGAGCTAATTAGAAACCAAAGAGGCTTTGGTGTTGTTTGAAATTAATCTTCCTTTTGTGATTTGATTTCCCAGAGTACTGCTTTTGTCCTTTTGTATTTGTTGTTGTCACCATCTTAATCCACTGAACACTTTCCAATATGGGGGTGTGGGGGGGAGGAAGCAGGCCTATATTTCTCTTCCAGTTCTATTTTTTTTTAATCAAGTGATGGTCCAAGGATGAAAACTTATGAAGGAATTGATAAAACTGTCATTCTTAGTCCTGGTTAGATTTCTTCACTACTTTCTATCACTCAGCCAGGGAAATCATAAGCCATATGAGTAGAAGAAGATGTCCTTGCTTCACTCTTACCCTTCTGCTAGCACGAGTTTGAATGGTCTGTCAACATGTGTACAAATATAGAATGCATGGAGAATGGAGAATGACAACCTGAGAGAGATAGCTAATTTTCCCCATGAATGGTTAATTCATCTCCAGTAGACTGAAATGATCTTATTTTCAGAAACTCAAAAACAGAATTTCAATGTCAGAAAACAAATGCTAGGCACTCAATCCTGATATCCATGAAGATAAGTTTCATGAAGTTCATTTTTCACGTAATTCCAAATACCATGAAGGCACACACACACACACACACACACACACACACACACATAGAGAGAGAGGAAGAGACGAGAGTGAGACAGACAGATGTTTTACTGGATCTAACAAATATGGAGAGATAGAGACCCACACAGAGAGAAAGAGACAGAGACACACACGGAAGAAAACAGACACAGAGAGACAAAGAGATGGAGGGCAAAGGGGAGGGAGAGGAGAGAGATGTTTTACTGTATCTAATGTATATGGAGATAGAGGAACAGGGACAGATAAAGACAGGGAGGACACAGAGAGAGACAGAAATAAGAGAGGAGGGAGATGATTAGATATCTAGATAGAGATGATACAGAGATTGATACAGATATAGTAACAGAGATATCTCATAGCATGGTATACTGAATGAAAAGACAGCCCAGGGACTATAAGACCTGTGTCTGAGTCAAATTTTGATCATACTGACTATGTTATAGTGGGTATGTTATCTGTCACCTATCCACTCAGTTCATCAGGTAAGTATTTCTTAAAGCGTTTAAATATCAGAGCAAGTAGAGGGAGTTCTCTAAACTCAGAGTTTCTTATAACCAATAAAATCAAAGGTCAGCCCCTCTATTCTTAACTACCCCCCAAAAATCTACTTTTTCTAAATATGTAGATGACTTATTCAGATATATTATGTAACATGTAAAAATTTCATGAAAACTACCTAATAATTTATTTCAGGTCCATTTTCTAAGATTCTTTGATCCATCTAAACACAAATGAAATAAAAATATGTTATCATGGAAAAGTCAATTCACATCCCTACATTTCACTCCTCATCTGTAAAGTGGGGGAATTCCTTTCAGCTTTCCTCCAAATTTTCATATTCTGATTCTCTACTAGCCTCAAATGTGATGAACTGAAAGTTTGTCTTCCACTTCTGTCTTTTCTTTGATTTCTATAGTCCATTAACTTCTTTGTACACTCAGCACCCAGCAAAGTGTCTTGCACATAGTAGATACTTAATAAATGCTTGTTCACTGACTGATTCAACTAGGTTAAGCAATCATCAAATGAGGAGATCTTAGAATTACTACAAATACTGTTACATTCTTTTCATCCCATTCCATGACAAAATATTACAGCCCAACCCCATCTCACCACTAAAGACCAGTGGGACTACAGCTGTGTAAAGGCAATCAGTGAATGGGAAGATCTTCCCCACCCATTTGAGTGGGCTTCAGGGGCAGGGCTCTCAGGGTCCTGGGGGGACTGGCTAGGACTGGAGCCAATGGTAGTCACCTGAGTTCTGGTCCGTGTGATGACATGAAGCTTGTGGTGGGAGGAGCTTGCTGAACAGTTGGAGCAGAGCTAAGAGGCAGTTGGTGAGAGCAGTTAAGAGCTGAAGGAGAGAGGAAACAGTCAGCTAGCTGGAATACAGCTTGGAGGTCAGGCGCTACAAAAAAGCAGGACTGACCCTCATGGAGACCAGAGAGTGATGAGCAGGGGCTTGAGAGGCCAGTGGGTGGTCCTCTTGCTGGAGGGCCCTGGCATTGGAGGGGAGAGGAGAAGCACCAGTATGGCTTGGCTTGCTGCCATAACATTTTTCTGTGGCCTCCTGGTCACTATTGTGAGATGGGCATACTGGTCTTGGAAGGTTCTTGCCAGGATGTCAAACTGGGGACACTGGTCTGTGGGTCTGCTATTTTTGAGTTTCAAAAATACTTTACCTCCTCTGCCTTCTACTTAGAGAATTCAGGCATATTCATGGTTATCTTTGAAGTCATGAATTCTGCCTTCATGATATAGGCTGGCTAAAGGAGAACATGCTAATAAATCAACACATCCTTAAAGGGGAAAAATATCAATTCAATGTACATCTACTATTAATGATTGGCCAATGAGGAGGTAAAAGAAAAATGATGGGAGTTTATAGACAAAATCCAAACATGCTTCATTACATTTCACCACATTTTGGATTAATATAAACTTCATTCAAATGGCACCTGAGAGAATGTTTACTATTATTAATAGAAATTGATTCTATTCCTTGAAGGCTTTAGCCAAAGAATTTAAAGTGACACTTTCTGCCTCTCCTTTGAACTAGGTTCCCTAACAGAGAGCATGAACAGGATTTAGAAGCAGCTAAACTCTCAAGTGAAATCTTAGCATGGATCACATCCTAGTTCTTTCCCCTTCTGCATTCTTACTTATCCCAGAGTTACTCTTTCCCTTCTAGAGATTCAGATAAAAACAATTCCTCAGAAGAATTACCACTTTCTAGGAGAAATAAACAAAATTTATTTTACAGCACCTCCTACTCCTGAAGCTCTGTGTAACTTGAAATGCTGGCTTTATGAAATAAAGGTGATCATTAAAGGTGGTGGAAAATTTCCTAAATATAATCCAATATACACTCTCTTCCTCCTATTCAGTAGCCTAACATCTTTTGCACTGGTAGGGATTATTCAAATTCTAATACTAATGGACTAATATAATGAATTGTCAACACAACTGTATGTCCATTGATAAGCCAACATTTATTAAGCAACTACTATGTGCTAGGCACTCCGCTAGGCACTTTGGGTACAAATACAATTAATGAAAAAAAAAATTCCTACTTTCAAGAAACTTAATGGAGTAGTCTTGGCAATATGGGTTCTTTATCCTCTTTTATTTTCTTGTGTGAAATGCTAGGCTGATCATTCTTTTAGAGGTCATGGATCTCATTCAGAAATCTCTATAACATTCTGGGACTTTATGCAGTCGGCATAATGTCATCCACAAACAGAAACATCTGGAGACCCCAACATTTCGAAAGAAATCCTTCTTTCTTTTAGGCCTTGGATGAAATACCCTCCATGACAGAGGTATACTCCTTTGATGAACATATGTCTCCCTGTCTTATGACTTGCTGGATATTAATAATCAGAAGATCAGTGAAAAAAAGTCAACTTTTGGGGGTATTAAACAATGAAACATATATGATCTTCATATGTGTATGGCAGATGCTTTGTTGGAGAAGACTTTAAGATTGTGCTTTGCTCTATGGATTCAATTTTTTTGTGAATAACAACCAAAAATATAATGAAATAGTATATCTACTATATCTGTCAAGTATGTAACATAAGTCATACTTACATAGTTAATACATAGCAGAGATAGGATTGTAACTCAGATTTTTCTCAGGCCCTTGTACAGCACACTTTCCATTATAACATATAGTCTAAACAATGCAAATATATGTGTTATACATTCATCCACAAATTCCACACATATATACATATAGAGAAATACATAGATATATACAAATATGCACATACATATGTAATGCATATATAGATATGCACACATATTTTATGCTCCCATGCATATATGTATATAGGTGTTTACTAAATGTTTGAATTTGTTTAATGTAGTTACATGTACTTGTATATATATATACATGTATTTATATAAGAAGAGTTAAAATAAAATCCATAGGTGGAAAATTAAAAGAAAACTAATGTATTTCAGGGACAGATAAGTCAAGTTTTGAGACTGACATTACGGCAGGGTAACCATGTTTTTCTGCAAAATGTTTTGCTGCCCTAATCAGAGTGGGCTTAAGATTGGATGCCCAATCTGTCTGACCTAATATAACATTTATTAGATATGGTGTGCAGAAACCCCCCTTTCTGAATCCCACTTTCAATCCTTTTTGAGGACAAATAGAAAAAAATAAAGATTTTGTTGTGGGTATTGAATGGGATGGATAATTGTGAAGACTTCACAGGGTAAAATAGAGGGGTTACACTCTTCTCCTATTTCTGAAATAGAGAATGTCTGAGCGAGAAGGAGAGGCTTGGGATTTGGCCTTGTGGTGACTCTGGAAGGTCAGGGCCTGGAGCTGTGGGCATGGCCTTCCCCCTCTCACAGATGTTAGCACCAAATAGGAAGATAATGGACTACCTGTGAGCTATTTGTTCTCTGCTCCAGGAAGGTCTCTCCCCCTCCCTCATTTCTTCTCCTAGACTTTCAGATGCCACCCCTGGCAGTTGAGTCCCAGATAGGGAAAACCTGAATGGACGGGATCAACCCTGGTCTTCTGTCTAGTTTTCACATCTAGACTGTAAGCCCTCCTCCCAGTCAAGGATGAGAAAAGATAGAGGTGAGCGGGAATCTTTTCATTAAGAGTATAATTTAAGGCAGCGTTTCCTTTTACCTCATCTCCTCCATTATGGAGGTGTACCCAAATCTTGCAAGGTTTGTAGAATAAATTTACTTTCCTTCTCCTAAAGATGTCTCTCCTATTATTTGAAAATTCCATCCCATATAGTATTAAACTTGAGAGAGAATCAAGGAGGCAGAGAAGACCATTAACTACAGCATTTAATTCCTCCTAGCTGCCCTATATCAATTAAAGAATTTAAATGTCCTTCTCAACTCTCTTCCTCCACTTACCTACTGTATCTATTTCTTCAAAAGGTTTCCCTTCTCTATCTAAAAGAATTCCTTCTCAATGTGGAGTTTGAAAGCTACTGAAAAAAAAAAGGTTACAGTTGTTTATATTACACAGAAGGACCGATTTCTTACTGATGAGGGCACAGTCTCTGGGAATCCCCTTGAATCTGGAGTACAGTCTGTGGGAACCCACCCTGAATCTTCCCACTTGATCTTGCTTTTCATGCCCAAATAGCCTAGCCTAGCCCTCCATCGTTTAGTTACCTCTGGATTGTCTTCTGGCTGTTTCCCACCCTTGATCATGATCAAAATATCTCTACCCTAGCTCTTTTATTGTCTGTCATCTCCAGGTAGCCTTCAGCTATTTCCCACCCTGGAGTCTGACCTTACCCCAGTCACCCCAGTCCACTCTAAACCCCTCCTCTACTCATCCCAGACTGCTCAAGGCCACCCTAGATCTCTCCTACAATCTTTGTGTATATAAGTCTCATCTTGCCTCCATGAAGGCACTCAGATTCAATCTAACTCAGCTCAGATTGATCTGGCCAGCTTGTGAAAACAGACATCACAAAGGGTGAGATTTCTTAAGACAACCCATTATGGCAAACCCTTAATAAACTTTGTCTTTTCCCTTAGCTGAGAAGGCTTGAGTCAAATTCTTTCGGCAGGACCCAGACTGTTGGTACATTGGGGTGTCAAACACCCCTCAACCCCAAACCTCTCCATTACTACTGAGCATCATGGTATACTTGTTGAGGTCATGGGAGCAGCTAAACCAGGATCCAGATCCTTCCTCAGCTATTTACTACCTGTGTGACCCTGGGCAAGTCACTTAACCTTTCTGAAAGTCAATTTTCTCCTTTGTAAGATGAAGATAATGATAATTGTAGTGGATAGAGAGCAAGTCCTGGAGTACCAGTAACCTAAATTCAAATCCGGTTTCAAATACTCTCTAGCTATGTGACCCTGGCAAGTCACTTGACAGTTTCCACATCCATATTATGGGCATAATAATAGGACCTACCTCCCAGGGTTTTTGTGATCGTCAAACGAGATAATAATTATAAAGTCCTTAGCAAAGTGCCTGGCACATAGTAAGCACTGTATCAACATCAGTTGCTGTTACTATTAGCAGTACTATATTACCAGTAAGACCCATTGCAAAGAGTTGTTACTGAGATCAAATGAGATAGTATATGTAAACTACTTTTGAACTTTAAAATGCTTCTCAAGCGTCATTGTTCAGATTTTTTATCACTTGATAACAGAATATTGCCCACACAAGGACCTATTTTTTTCCCTTAGCTCCATTTTCCTTTTTATTATTTATACAAGGAAAAGTGGGTTGTTACAATTAGCAGCATATACTTATATTGTTTAGAAAAGGTTGATGATCTCCATTATTTTTTTTTTCTTAAGGAAAATTTGGGAATAGCTAAAAATTAACATTAAAAATGCGACACTGGGCTGGTCACATGGTAAGCATTTAATAAATATTCCAGCTACCTATCTACCTACCTATCTATTTACTTTTCTATTTATCTATCTATATCTATGTTTCTATCATCTGTATCATCAACATCCATCTAACATCTATCGATATCTATCATCTACAGCTGTCATCAACATCTATCATCTGTCTTTCTATTAATAGATCAATCCATTTCTGTCTCTGTCTGCCTTGCTGTCCAATTGCATCTCTGCCTATGTATGTCTCTATATTTATATCTGTCTATCTATTGATCTATCTATTAATCTATCATAAAGCTTTGCATTTTCTGATCATAGCAGGCATGGTTATAGCTGTAGGGGATATATTTTATGCCCAAGCTAAGTCATTAAGTGTCCATTGATCTAACTATATTTAATATTCTCTCAAAATTATGGCACAAAAAAAAAACCTGGGAAATGTCATGGAAAAGATTTCCTCTGAGGCAGAGGCAGGAGGCATCTTCTACTGGTTGCTTCCACCATGCTTTTAAATAACCAAGTGGCCAGGGGAGCTATTCCTTGGAAGGGGAAGAGGAGGCTGGAAGCCCAGTTGCAGAACCCCCCTCAGGCATTACTCACTATTGTCAGTTTTATTTCCTCTTCCTCTCTTGAACAACCTTTTACCAGCCAAAGGGAAAAAAAAATAAAGCCAAGGAAAGATGCAAATTTCAGCTGATGATCTATTGTTGTGGGTGTGAGGGAGGGTGGGGAATACTCACAGAGTTATGGTTTTGGCAAGAGTACTTAGCCCTTGGCAAATGTCACACACTGAGCCTTCACACAGACTGCATTCACAGAAGAGAAAAAGGAAATCCTTCCCCTTCCTTCAGTTGTCCAGGATTTCTGTCCTGCCAATTCATTCATGTGACCTCTGTGTCATGAACTCCTGGCTGTTTTACCAGTCCCAAGTCAAATTCCAGGTTTTCCATGCACCTCTGGTGGGTGGGTCCTCTGATGGAGGTCTGTCTATGGGGAAGACAGTACAAGACCAGCTGGAGTTTAATCAAATCACTAATAGGGAAGTAATGTTGAAA
This sequence comes from Trichosurus vulpecula, assembly GCF_011100635.1. Classification (NCBI taxonomy): domain Eukaryota; kingdom Metazoa; phylum Chordata; class Mammalia; order Diprotodontia; family Phalangeridae; genus Trichosurus; species Trichosurus vulpecula. The sequence continues at coordinate 231,527,225 of NC_050577.1, read as the reverse complement.
ACCTGGCTGTAGATTTTGCTCACCTGCATCTAAGTCCTTTCAAAGTCTCCCTCTGTCTTTATGATGAAAAGGGGGGAAAAAACCATGAGGGGGGAAGTGAGCAGTTTCCTCATAGGAACTAATTAATTTTACATTGCCAAATCCCAAATGTAAGAATTTTCAGGCTGTACAGAACCTCAGATAATAATATTTTCTGGCAAAATTGTGAAGATGCAGTCCAGTCCTACCAGACATTACAAATGCCCAGACTAAAAATGGCTGCCAATTTTTTTGAGAAGAAAATCCCTTCTCTCCACTTGCACACACAGTTATTTTCTTTTTCTCCTACTTTGCAATAGCAACCATGCCTGCCAGCAAAGGCCCCTTGTGGGCTTTAAGAGGAACAATCAATCTCATAAGAAGAGGCAGAGAAAAGTGCTGAAATTCTTCTCATAAAACATTTTCCTAATTCTATAACTCAGTTCTTCCAATTTTCAAATGTCTTATGATGCTTGGTCCAAGGCAGGAAGGATAAAGATGAAAGTAAAAGATGAGCAAGCTGAATCTGGATAGATCACTGCCCGTCTGGTAATAATAGGTTACAGAGCTGGTAACTACCTTAGCAATCATTTATTCCAGCCCTCTCCTTTTATGGATTAGAAGACTGAGACTCAATGAGATAAAAAGACTTGTTTCAAAGTCATACAGGTTGTAAGTCACAAAGTCAGATTTCAAACCCAGATCCTGTACCTTAAAAAAGTATTATTCACTATGAGAAACAGACTTTCTCCACAGCAAGGTTTCTTAACCCTTTTGGGGGTCATGAACATTGCAGTTGGTTGAAGCCTATGGACCTCATCTCAGAATAACGCTTTTTAAATAATGAAAGGCAAAGCTAAGTTTCAGTTACAGGTTAGTGAAAATATAGATGTGTTTTTCACATTCCAAGTTCATCAATTCCTTGGAATCTACCCATAAATCCATTTGGATTCATGGATCCCAGTTTAGGAGTTCTTGCTCTAAACTCTCTCTATAGGGGAGGGGGAGAAAGATAGGGTAAGCCAGTACTCTATCACCCACACCTACACTGACTTTCTTTCTCTGTTCTTATAACAGTTTCTCTTCCTGCATGTCATAGCATCACATACCTGATGTCATACCTCTTGGAAAATAAAGGACAAAAAATAACCTGTTTCTCTTCTCTCTCCTCTGAATCAGGCAGTTAATTGTGCCTGATGTTCATGCCAAATGAAAATGTGATGCCAAATGAAAATTAATTCAAAAGACTGCCCAGAGAAGCAAAGATTTAGGGATACCATGATGACTGACTTAAACAAGTAGGGCAGTGGTAGGGAATGCGAATTAAGTATGTTCTGCCTCAGATGGCAAAACTAGGAAGGTTGAAGGAGCATTCCATCAGCAAGGAGCTACAGGTGAAAATAGTCTGTAAATTAGCAATTACACAAATCAATCATGAGTGCAAATTAAGCTTAGAGAAAGCTCTCAGCCCCTGTCATAATCAGTTGTGCTGAAAAGTAAGCATTTTTATAGTGCCCACTATTTACCAGACACTGTGCTAAACTCTTTACAAATATAATCTCATTTAATCCTCACCATAACCTTATGAGACAGGTGCTATTGTTATCCCCACTTTTACAGTTAAGGAAACTGAGGCAAATAAGTTAAGTGACTCGCCCAGCAATACACAAGTGTGTGAGGCTCACTTTGAATTTGGGTCTTCAAGACTCGAGGACCAGTACTCCAGCTATTATGCCATCTAGCTAACTATGAGTGGGAGAAAGTTGGTAGTACAGAAGCTACAATTTCTCTTCCTGCTCTTAGTGGTACCTGAGAGGCAGGTTACAGAGACTCTAGTGAGAGGGAACTAAGCTATACACAGGGGAAAGGAAATGGGGATTTCCACTCCCCCTGTCTCTCTTCTTATTTGTATGGGAGTCAAATGAAAGGAAGGCCTCCTCTCTTTTCTGAAGTGCATAGCAATAAATAGAAACTCTTTTCTACTTTATCCTGTGGAGAGAGAAGCACCCTCTATCTCTCTTTCTAGAAAATGTAACATCCTCAGATCATGGTACAACCAGCACAGCCTAGGATAGATCTTGATTTCTCATCTAATTCCATCTTGTTTGCACAAATTCTTGTGTCTCTATCTTTAGGGAAATTTTTAATATTCATATTCTAAATCTATAGAAGATTTTTGTGAGAGACTTGGATTCAACAAGAATTTATTAATCACCTACTAGGTACAAGACATGGGTAAAGAGTATATAAAGACAAAAATGGTTGAGCAGTACCTGCCCTGAGGACATTAAAATCAGCCTGGGGATGATGTACACAAACGGATGAGAAAAATTAATAGGAGGATTGTGAGAACAATAACAATAAGGATCATAACAAAAGGTTTCCTATGGGAAGTTTCTTTTTGCTGCTGTTGTTGTTTTGTTTTGTTTTGTTTTTAATTGGGCCTTGTAGGATGTTACAGATTCTAAGGGACATAAGTGAGAAAGGAGTGCATTCCAGGTATGATGCCAACTCTGTGCAAAAGCATGAAAGTAGGAGATGATGAGTTTGAAGAAGGCAACTAGGCCATGTTGATGACCTTTCAAGTGTAGGAAAAGCTAGAAATTTCATTAAAGTTTTATGTGCTTATTGTCCAAGTGTGATTCTACTTTAAATACTTCTCTCCTTAGTTCTCTTTGTTTATTGAGACTGAGAGTATCAAAGAATCCTTTAAGCCAATCATTAAAGGTTAGAAGAGTTGCCTGAGGGTTGGGAAAAGGACTCAGTCACACTCTTATCTGCCTTTCTAGAACTATATTTGTAATATTTCCAGCAGAGAATGTGGGTGTAGTATTTCATCAATATTACTGATATTGGGTATTCTCTGAGAGGTGAGCAACGTAATATAGGCCAGAAAACTGCGCAACCATGGACAATTCAATTAATGTCTCAGAGCCTTGTTCCTTAAAAACAGGTATGAAAATGCTGATCAGCTACCCTAGAAACTTTTTAAACCTGAAAGGCCCATATAAATGTGTGTTATTATTAAAATTTTGGAAAAGCCATTCACAAAGGATCATAGATTTAGAGCCCAAAGGAATCCCTAATTCATCCCACATTTTACAGATGAAGAAACTGAGGTCTAGAGAAATTAAATATTTTCCCAGAGTCTCTGAGGAAGTATGTTGGCAGAGCTAGTATTTGAATATAGATCAGATTCACCAAATCCAGATCCAGTGATCAGACCATTGTATCATGCTACCTCTGACAAGTCAGGAGTAGGACAAGTCTGTCAATTGGGGAATTTAGAATGGGGAATTACATGAGAAATCATTTGGGGGATGTCTGTATTTGGCAACCATGTTTGTGTGTGTATTTCTTTAAAAATCAACTCAACTGGAGCTGCTAGGTGGTGCAGTGGATAAAGTACTAGCCCTGGAGTCAAGGAGAACTCTGAGTTCAAATATAGCCTCACACAATCACTAGATGTGTGACCCAGGGAAAGTTACTTAACCCCAATTGCCTCCTTCCCCCTCCAAAAAAAAATCAATTCAAATATAAAGAATTTGTGAAACAAGAAAATCTGTGCATGTGCCCCATGCCTTAAAAATATAAAGAATATCTTATATGTGAGATGCGGTTGGGGGGTGGGGAAGTAAGGCTTCATGTTACTTCTCTTCAACCTTTTCCAGGAATAAATTCTCCATTTGCCTTCACCACCATCTACCAGAATACTACTCAGCCTTTCTTTTGGGGCCTACTCCTTCCCTACCTTTGCTTGTTTGTAGCATTTTTTTTTTGAAGTTTCTTTTCAAAGTCAGACAAATGGAACCAAGTCCAAAAGAAAGAAGGGTATATTTTCCCCATTGGTTTGAACCTATTTTTTCACTTATGAAACAGTTGGCAGCTTGAACTTGAAACTTGGCCCATGCAGGGTACAAAGAATAAGGAAACCCATCATTGAGAATAATTGTACATTGGCCCATGGGGATGGATTGCAAGGCGTATGATCTAATCCAAGTCTTTTCCAATTGGAGGTTGTATGAGATATCCCCCCTGCTGTTTTGTCCCCAGCACTGGCTAGTCATTGAAATCTGTGTGTAGCTCTGAGCATGGAGAAGAGAAACTCAGTGGGTGATGTCAGCTCCTACCATGACTCTTCTGGATGTGAAACATTATATAGACTCTATAATGAGCTACTTTTGTAAAAATCTGTAAAGTAATGAGACAGTGTGTTTAAAATAAAAAATAAAAAAACCCAGCAGGCATTCAATAAGAATATGATTTCCCTAACACATTAAATTTTGACAAGTTGTTGAAATTTACATCTTCCTTTTCACCTCTGTGTTCTGTATCCCCATAAAACTACTCAGTAGAATAGAGGTGCATTAAGTAAACAGATGTGACAAAGTTTGAATTTGGCCCAGAATGAAGATGTAGAGTAGATACCACAGGCAGGATGCTGAATGTCTTCGAAGATTCTGGGATCCTCTGCATTTCCTTTGCAGCATGGAAAGTTAGCGCAGCCCCAGAGGAATTTTTATTATCCTACTTTATTTAAGGAGGTCATCAGAAGTGTCCCAGTAGGTTTTATGTCCCAATATGCTATTGTCTTGGAAAAGTGACATTTGTTTCTGGAAACCCAGAGACTGGAACCCTCTTAATAAAGTTCTCTAGCCTAAATTTCAAAGGTCCCACTCTCTGGACCTTTTTATCCCCTTCTAAGTCAAATGATTAACAAATATTTGTTGAGCACTTTCATTAAGTCCAGTACACCCAGAATTTCACTGAGCACTGTTAGGAGTGAAAAAACAAATATTTAAGAAAAGTTGTATAGTCATTGTCCTCAAGGAACTTGTAATCTAATTGAGGAGATTAAGACTCATTAAAGCCTGGACAGATTAATTGATGACTCAATCCTTAGGCTCCATTATGGTAATAGAAGCTTGAAGGGAAGAAGGGAGGATTATGGTAATGGAGGCTTGAAGGGAGGAAGAGAGTAGGAGGGATTAGAATAATAGGGGAGAAAATAGGATTTGACCTTGTGTTAGAGGATAAGTACAGGGCATTCCTAAAGTCTGGACAGGTAGGCAAAAATGCATATTTTCAAGAAATGAAATGAATGAAATTTTCAACATTTTATTTAATTGGAATATTAACCAATAACATCTTCAATATGATTTGCATCACTTGTGATCTAAAGGTCGATGTGCTTTGCAAGATCCACGTAAACTCCCTAAGATAACTCCACATTGCCATCAATTTTAGCACTTTCACTCTTTATGCATCCAATCAACAGTGTTGCATCTGTGATTTTCATTGAGTAAACCTTCTTTAACTTACTGGAGAAAAAGGAGTCAAGGGGGCTAAGGTCTGCTAATATTCCAGATATTTCAAAATGTCCATTTTACCTATGTGTCCAGACTTTAGGGACACCCGGTAGAATGTTGGTAAATAGAGATTTGAGAGTGAGATATTTTAAACAAGGGAAAGCACACAAGCAAAGTCATGGAAGCAGGAATGAGAATGGACAAAGGAAGAAGAGTGTCTAACTCTGTGTTAAAGTGCTGTCATATATAACCTCTTTTCCATTACTTCGAGCTTGAAATTGCTCAGACTCGAAAGACCTCCCAGAGGTCCTCTAATCTAACCTGGACCTAAATGTCTTTTCTTCGATATCGCTGACAAGTAGATGACTAGGCTCTGCTTGAAGACCTCCAGTGAGAAGAAACCCATATCTCCAAGATACCATATTCCATTATCCTATGATTTTTTATAATTAAGAAGTTTTGTTGCTGTTTTGTTTTTCCTTCATACCAAGCCTAAACCTGCATTTTCAAATTCAATCCATTGCTTTTAGTTCTACTTTCTGAATGAAGTAGGGCAAATCTAATCCCTGCTCCAAATACAACCCTTCCTTACATAACACATAACAACAATAATTAAAGGCAATTGTCATGTCTACCCCCTTTTCCAGTCTAAACATCCCCAGTTCCTTCAACTGATCCTTGAATGGAATTGGCTCCAATCCTTTCATCATTTTGGTAGCTCTCCTCTGAATTCCCTGCAATCAGAGCCCAAACTAGGGTGAAACAAAGAGAGCTTTTTTCCAGGTGCCAAAATTTCAAGGGGCACCACATCCTGTCCTAGCAGTGAAGTCACAAATAATTTAACTACTGGAATAAGATTAAAAAAGAAAGAAAAAAACAGAAAGACCACCAAGTATTATTCTTCTATTTCCCAAACCACTTGCTTAATGAAAGTAGAGAGTTCTCCTTTGTCCTAACTTTTCTGCTCTGAATACCCCTAAAACAAATTTCCCTACTTCCTTATTCTAAAAGTAGATTTCAAAAAGCATTCAGCCACATGATTTTCATAGCAACACTTTTTGCAGGCAAAGATTTAGCAAACAAATTGCAAAAATAATTAGTGCTTCTACCATAAAATTTACAGTCCAATTCACTTTACCATACAGATAAAAAAAAAAGGTAAATGAAGCTTTCTGAGGACCATTTTCACTATAAAACATTCTTTGGCTCTGCTCCTAGTAAACCCTCCTTTAAGGCAGAAGTTTCTTTCATCTACAACAAACTATACCCACCAATTCCCAATACTAAAAACTGGAGCAGAAGAAAATGCTTAGAATTGTTTCAGAATTTCAGTGTCAGCTGTCCGGCCAAGACCCTTCGGCAAGAGGAAAGTTACCATAACAACTTGAGGGGCAGTCAAAAGAGTCAGGAGTGCAGAGAGGGGAAATAGAAAGGTATCAGAAGTTGGGATACAAAATTGAGGGGTCCATCTTCCCAGCTGCATTTGACCTCAACCAATAACTGGACCACCAGCCAACTTCTAAAGAAAAGTCTTCCAGCCACCACCTCCAATGGAGCATCTTTTTTTGGAGCTGGGCATCTGCTGCTCACTATATATACAACATATTCCAAGACTGAAGGAAATGACAGCTATGCACTTCCTCCTATCTGTCTCCTTTTTGTGGAGTACAGAGGGAGTGATGAATGATATAGGGAACTGTGCAATAGTGGAGCACAAGCTGAAGCCCGTGAGCAACTGACCACCCTTCCATAGGAGTGACTGTGCATAAAAACCAGCCATTGGAAAATGAAGGTAAAGCCTTGCATGTTCTAGAGGAAATAGACTGAGAACAGTACCTCTTGCCTTCTATTCTGAGTTCCTCTGTGACATGGACTGCTCTGATCATTTCTCACTTGTAGTAATAATAATAGCTAGGCAACTAGGTGGCACAATGTATACAGCATTAGACTTAGAGTCAGGAAGACCAAAGTTCAAATCCAGACAAAGACACTTAATAATAAATAATTAGAAAATAATTAATAATAAAAATTAGAAAAAAAGACAATAATAAACAGGGTCAACGCTGGTTGACCCTGGCAAGTCACTTAACCTCTGTGACCCTAAGTATTCTTATGGCCAAAATGGGAATTATAATAGGACCTACTTCTTAGGGCTATTGTGGGAATCAAATGAGATAATATTTTTAATTATCTCTACAAACCTTAAACACTAGATAAATCCTAAATGATAATTATTTTCCCTTCAAGGAGGATGCAGAGAGCCCATCCTTGGAATTTGGTTGGTCGAGCAACTTGGGTTTTAATTAATAGTGATGCTCTTGACCCCAGTGGGAGAGAACCTTTGGGGATTCCAGGTTTGGGACAGGGGGCTGAATTTAGTCATTGCTATCCCCATGGTAGATAAGGAGGGAGAGAGATAAAGTATTTTATTTGAATTAGAATCCATTTTAACCTTAAGAAATGTACCCTCTTTTCCCTTGTTATTGGTAAAGTGATTTTTATTGCATTTTATGTTACATAAGTGTCTCATTGCCAACTAACCCCAGCTTGAATCCCTGAACTGATCTGAGTTAGGCCCCTGGTGCAGAATAATAATATTGACTTCATGATATTTTCCCAGGCCTCCCCTTTCTCTTGCTAAAAGTTCCAGCATCTCTAATTACAATTCCTCCTCCAGCTATCTATGTCCTTCCTTGTGTATAGTGGCTAGAACTGAACACAGTACTCTAAATGTGAGCTAACTATGCCAGAGCACACAGATAGAGTGGGAGTAAAACCCCACTCAGTATTTTAAGGATGTCAACCCTGTATATACCTAATAGGTAATAATGGGCTTTGCCACCCTGTGTTTTTTCTTTATAAAGATGGCACCCCCTAAATTGACTCTCCAACTTCTTTTATGTTGATTCACATAGACAGGTAGAGCATGGTAGGAAGGCCTTCCTAGCTCCAAATCCCTCTGAAAACTCCTAATTAGTGTCTTCTTTGTGTAAGCTATCCTCGGTACCTCTATTTTCCTTCCTCTATCTCTCTACCTCTCATAAGCCTTGGATCCTTTCAAGGCTCAGCTTACCACCTCTTTTAAGTCCTCTTACTGATTGCCACAGTTGTTAAAGCATCCTTCCATAATTCCCTACATTTATATAAACATGAGGTCACTTTCCCATCTCCAGTTGAATTTCAGCAAGGCTTTTTTCTGTGTTTTTTGTATTTTTCTCTATATTTTTATATTTATATTTTTGTATTCTGTATTTACATATTTCTGTATTTTTTCTGTTTTCTGTTTTTACATTTATGTTTCTATAAACATGATGACACCTTCCCATCCCAAGCTGAATTTCAACAAGGCTTTTTTTCTGTATTTTTTCTGCATTTTTGTATTTATATTTTTGTATCCTGTATTTATATATTTCTGCATTTTTTCTGTATGCCCAGAACCTTTATCTCTCTCTCTCTCTCTCTCTCTCTCTCTCTCTCTCTCTCACACACACACACACACACACACACACACAGAGTTGTTAGTGCATCAAAATCACTTAATAAATTCTGATTGCTTGATTTATTCTCTCAGTTTTTGAGATTGTCGTGTGACATCCAAGGGGACCCTCTTCCTTAAGCTTGCTATTCCTGGTTTCTTGGGATGTCATTAGTTCCCATAGGATGAGAAAAGTGTATAACTTTGCATAAGTTCCTTTTTCAATCAACAAGCAGATGTTTAGAATGGAACATTTACTAAGCACTTACTACATGCCAAGAACTGTACTAAGTATTGGGGATACAAATAGTTGTCAACAAATATTTATCAAGCTCTTACTATAGGCCAGACATGGTGCTAACCACTGTGGGTTGAGAGAGGACACAAAAAGTAGCCCTTGCTATCAAGAAGCTCAGAGTTTAATGGGAGAGACACCATGTGACCCACTATTGACAACTGATATAGATACAGGATGAACTGGGGATATTCTTAGAGGAAAGGCATTAGTATTAAGGGAATAGGTAAAAGTGTTTTGCAGGTGAGATTTTACCTGGGTCCTAAAGAAAGCTGAGGGATACCTAGGTGATACAAAGGATAGAACAGTAGGCCTGAGAGTCAGAAAAACTTGAGTTCAAATCCAGCCTCAGACACTGGCTATGTGACCCTGGGCAAGTAATTTAACCTTCTTTGCCTCAGTTTCCTCATCTGTAAAATGAACTGGAGAAGGAAATAGCCAACAATAACCAAAAAAGTCAGGGAAGCCAGCAAATAGAGATGAGGAGGGAAAGCATTCCAGGGAGAGAGCACACTTTTGAGATTTTCTTCAGCTTTATTCAGAAGAACATGACTAGAACCAAAGGCAGCAAATGGTAAGAGTAATCCAAGGCCAAGGCTTGCAAGGCAAGCTATGTGATAGGATAAGTTTAGGAGAATGACCAGAATAAGGTAATCTCAGTGTGTAGCTGAGGTAAAGTGAAGGATTAAGGTCATGGGAATGAGTAAATCGAGGACATGGGAGGTTAGGCTAATTGAGGGAACATAAAATGTATATTAAATTTCCCTTCCACAACACTTGGGAAGGAAGGAAAGGTTATGGGATAAGCAATGAACTCATTGAGAAGGTGGTTAGTAGATAATATCTACCAGATTCTTGATTGAAGGATGAATATAAATTGAATAAACATCAAAGGTGGTGATGGTGGTAATGAGAAAGCCTGAAGGGGACAAAAGGAGTATTCCTATTTCCCCACCATAACCAGTGATTTGGGGTAAATAAGTAAAAGTACAACCAGGGCTTAAAAGAGCCATCAAGGAAACTGTGTAATCAGCAAGGAACCAGGTTTCAGAGAGTACAAAAAGATGGAATAAGACATTAAGATTAACATTTGTTACTTGCAGAATAGGGATTCCATAGACCATAGAGGAAGGATTACCTAGCTTTTAGTTAGATATTAAGATGGGAAGAAGAGAGCAATGTGGGGTTCAAACGGTGATAATCAGGAATTCAAAATCACAGAAATATGATAAGTATAATGGAATGGGAGAACATTAATCATTCAGGAATGGGTCTAGGTGTATTAAAGAAAAATAATGGAGTCCTTTACCTAAAGAAGATGGGTGAGTTGCAGAGAGGGTCAAATTCTAGCAGTTTGGAGGAAAAAGTGTCAGGGCAAATGATAAGGCCTGATGGTCCAGAAGCAATGACTGTTGGGAAGAAATCATTGGACCTGACAGTTGAAGTAAGGCTTAGTGTCTGATTGAAACCCAAAAATTTGAGGGGAGAGGGGAAGACACAAGGTAGGTATGGGGTTCACTACAGTGGCCACTTTTCTTGAACCCTTGGGCTTCCTCTCACAACGTTATGTTTCACAATCTTCTGTTCTTTGTCCCAGTAAGTATTGTCAAGAATCACCAGACTCAGATAACATATACCAAGATAAACTAGGTAAATTAGAACCAAGATAAAACGAAGCCCTTGCTTGTTTTGTGAATTATGAGAGCTGCCATGGACAATGACTTCCTCATCAAATAACCAGAGAACTGATGATGAAAGTCCCCATCTTTCCTAAGCTTGCTCAAGAAAGCACACACAGTCTATGGTTGAGACCATGCTGCAAGCCTTTCCAGTGTGGTAGAGCTTTCTACTGCATGCTGGCATAACCTTCAAAAACTCAGAGTCATCTACATGGCATGAGGAAGTTTTGAAGTAGGCACATACACATTTCCTTCCTCATCACTTGAAAAATTGTATCCCTGTGCTCCTATTTAACAAAAGTTCTTTGTAATCCAAGTGACTTAACCTTACAAAATAATAATGGCCTGCATTCTTCTGGAATCAAACATATATTCATTTAATTCAGAATTATGCTAAGATTGCGATGATGTCCATACCTAAAAATCTTATTACTAATTGCATACCTGAAGGAGGCAAATGATGAAAATAAAAGCTCTAAATGCTCTAAAATATCTTAAAAACTCAGTTTATATTTACATAGAATTGTACAGTAGTCCTTTGACTGGAAGATGGCTAAAAGAAACCATGCTACATGAGTACATTGGAATATTAATATGGTATAAGAAATGAAGGCTATTAAGGATTCAAGGAAACATGGGAAGATGCATATGCAAAGTGGAGTAGTCAGGAAAAATAGTATGGACAAAGGAAAGTAATGTATACAATGACTCCAGCAATGCAAATGGAAAGAAAAAAAAACAGTAAGGAAAAAAGTGAAATTTTAATGATTAAGCTCAGTTCCAAAGGACAGATATGAAAATGCATATCCTACCTTTTTAAAATAGGGGTGGAACTATGGACTCAGAACCTGACATATAATGTCAAACTTGGTAGATGTGATTGTTTGCTATGTTGTTTTCTTTCATTTTGTTTTCCTTCTTTATTATAAAGATGGTTCTCTGTGAAAAGGAGTAGTTAGGGCTTTATCAGGCAATGAAGAAGACAAAACGTCAAAGACAATGTAAAACATTTATTAATGTGCATTTATATTGGGAAATAGAAGAGATTCCCCCTTTCCTCCCAGCACTCATTATTGTACCCCATGAACTTTAGCCATCTCAAGTACCAACTCAATACTCAGAATTGAGTTTATATCAAAAGAGGATTGGTTTTAAGAAGTAGGCATGGTTAGTCTGGAGAAGAAAATGTATGGAGACAAGGAGAGGGAACAATGTGCATGACAATTTTCTTTAAGTATTCAAAAGGATTTTTTTGTGTGTGTGGAAGAGGGAATAAACAAGTTTTCTTTAGTCCCAGAGGGTAGAACCAGAAGCAATAGAAGTTGCAGAGAGATAATTTGGATGGTTGGGTGGATGGATGGATGGATGGATGGATGGATGGATGGATGAAGAGAAGGATTAAGAGAGAGAGAGTGAGAGATGGAGAGAAATAGAGAGATGAAGAGAGAGAGAGAGAGAGAGAGAGAGAGAGAGAGAGACTGACACAGACAGATTGACAGATAAATTGAATTGACAGGCAAATTGACAGAAAGACAGATAAGCAATCAGATAGACAGACAGAACAATAGAGAGATAGGCAGACAGGTATTAGAGAAGTCACTGTACAGATAGAGCATTTATTTAACACTTACTATGTATAAGGAACTGTGCTAGATGCTGGGTATGTAAGTAAAAGCAAACAAAATAGACCATGCCATCAAGAACTTATTCTAGTGGAGAAAGTTAATACAAAATGGACAGAGTTGATATAGGTAGGAAATATCTCTAGGAAAATGGCATGCAGAAGATGCCCCTAGAAGCATCCCAGAGTAAAGAAAGATAAGGCCAAAGCTGTTCTATTAAAGACTAGAGTAGTTCTAGGGAAGGAACATCATTCTTAGTTGAGGAGGGACTAGAGACTGTGGCCAAAATGGAATAGATTCCTGGAGATGTCCAATAAAGAAAGAATTTAGGCTAGGTATCAAGAAAAATTCCCAAAAAATTACAGCCATCACAAATGGGAATTTTGAGGTTCATTATTTGAAACACAATTCAACTAAAACTTTATCTGTCTTCTATGCATATACATACAAATATATACACATATATGTATGTATATGTGTATATATGTGTGTGTACATATATGTATATGTATGTATGTATATGCGTGTATGTGTATATATGTGTATATACTGAAATAAAAGTTATCTTTCAAGGGAAATGAAATAGAAAAGCATACACACAAACATACACATACAATCTTTGTATGAAACATTTTCCAACCATGGCAGGCTCTTTTTTCTGGGTCAGTCCCTTTTCAAAGAAGATCCACATACACTGTACAATTTGTGGTATTGATTTTTCTAAAATTTTGAGCTAATGTAGGTAGATAATGAAAGGGTGAGAGCATGATTCTACTACTTGAAACTTGCCGTTAGTTATGACATCACAAGCTAATTGTCTTCTATTTGAAATAATAGCATATATGGTAATTAGCAGTTTCTGGAAACAATCAACCATCCTCGTATCTTGATTACTTAGAGTGATGTGTTCTAGCAATGTGAGCATCTATCTTTGTATTCCTCTAAATCATAAACCCAAGATCCAACCCTGTTCTCAGACATGCATCACTGGTCATGATATCTGTTTGTACAATCGTTTAGTAATGTTTTTGAAAAAAAATACTCTTTAGTTACAACTAAGACTCCAGTGGTTTGAAGAACAGTCACAATAGAAAGCCAGCTCAGATTACATCTCCTTTTCTTGACATTAAAAAAAATCAGATACAAGATCCATCATATGAAATAACCCCATCCATATCCCAGAATCTGGAAATCCATCATTCAACAAGAATTTATTAAGCACTCACTTGGTTCTAGGCACTAGAAAAAAAGATACAAAGAAAAAAATATCTTCTTTTCTCAAGGACATTGCATTCTGATTGTGGTGACAAAGTAAATATAAGATACATACAGAGTAGATGCAAGGTAACATCAACAGGGAAGGCAATATCATTGGTGAAAAAGGCTTCCTTTAGATAATAAGGACTGAACTGAGTCTTGCAGGAACCCAAGGATTCTAAGAGGTGTACATAAGGAGAAAGAGAGGAGTACATAAGGAGAAAGAGTATTCCATGCATATGAAACTGCCAAGGCAAAGCTGTGCATGGACATAAGAAAAGAAAGTTTTTGGTGTGAGGAAAAGCAAGTGAGTCAGTACAACCGAAACACAGAATGAATAGAAGGGCTAAGAAGACCGGGAGGGAAGTATCAAGTTCTGAAGATCTTTCTATACCAAGTGAAAGAGTTTATATTTGATTTCAGAGGTAGTAAGGAGCCATTGAATTTACTGAGGAAGGGACTGATGTGTTCAAATACACATTTAAGGAAAATCACTTTACAACTCTGTTAAGGATAGATCAGAGTGAGTAGGATTTGGAAGCCATTCTAATGGTAAAAAGAGACGTTATTTTGGATTGAACTAAAGGCATTGCCATATGAGTGAACAGAAAGGGCGATATAGATAGATAGATAGATAGATAGATAGATAGATAGATAGATAGATAGATAGATAAATATATATATATATATATATATATAAATAACATATCTTTAAAAATAAATGAACCTATTCTCTCATGAACATATATAAGAAAAATAATGAATGCTTCAGTCTATCCTATTCCTCTGTCATAATTATTATATAACAAATTTCAGTGTTATAAGAAGTAGTACAGGATAGTGGAAAACTTCAGTAAGGGTTCAAAACCCATCTCTGACACTTGAATAGATACTTAGCCATGGGTGAATCATTTAACATTTCAGAGCCTCAGTTTATTCATCTGTAAAACTTACAGCATTAGAAATGGGCATGCGAATTGCTATTGTTGCATGTTATTTTTTTATTAGGACCTACATTTTGCAGTAGATATTTGTGGTCAGATCATAGTTTAAATTGTAATAAAAGTTATTCATATTTCTTTTTTTCCATATCTTTCAAATTAATTTTTAGTTTTCAACATTCATTTCCACAAGATTTTAAGTTACAAATTTTCTCCCCATCTCTACCCTCCCCCCAACCCCAAGATGGCATGTAATCTGATTTCCCCTTTCCCCAGTCTGTCCTCTCTTCTATCACCACCCCCAAACCCCCCCCCCATTCCCTTTCCCTTTACTTTCTCATAGGGCAAGATAGATTTCTATACACTATTGCCTGTATATCTTATTTCTCAGTTGCTTGTAAAAAACATTTTTTAACATTTGTTTTTAAAACTTTGAGCTCCTAATCCTCTCCCTTTTTCTCTTCCCACCCACCCTCCTTGAGAAGGCAAACAATATAGGTTATACATATATCATTATGCAAAACATTTCCATAATAGTAATTTGTGAAATACTAACTATATTTCCCTCCATCCTCTCCTGCCCTCCCTTTATTCAATTTTTCTCCCTTGACCCTGTCCCTTTTCAAGTGTTTGCTTTTGATTACCTCCTCCCTTGACTTCCCTCCCTTCTATCATCCCCTTTCTCTTATCCCCTTCCCCACTACTTTTCTGTAGGGTAAGATACCCAATTGAGTGTGTATGTTATTCCCTCCTTAAGCCAAATCCAGCGAGAGCAAGGTTCACTCATTCCCTTTCACCAACCCCCTCTTCCCTTCCATTACAACAGCTTTTTCTTGCCACTTTTATGTGAGATAATTTCCTCCATTCTATCTCTGCCTTTATGCTTCTCCCAATATATTCCTCTCTCACAACCTTAATTTTATTTTTTAGATATCATCCCTTCATATTCAACTCACCCTTTGCCTTCTGTCTATACATACATACATACATACATACATATATATATATATACACACATATATATGTATGTATGTATATATGTATGTATATTCCTTTCAGCTACCCTAATATGGAGAAAGGTCTCATGAGCTACAAATATAATCTTTCCATGTAGAAATATAAACAAAAGAGTTCAACGTTAGTAGGTCCCTTATGATTTCTCTTTCCTGTTTACCTTTTCATACTTCTCTTGATTCTTGTATTGAAAGTCAAATTTTCTTTTCAGCTCTGGTCCTTTAATTGAGAATGCTTGAAAGTCTTCTATTTTATTGAAAATACATATTTTGACTTGGAGCATGATACTTAGTTTTGCTGTGTAGGTGATTCTTGATTTTAATACTAGCTCCTTTAACCTCCAGAATATCATATTCCAAGCCCTTTTATCCCTTAATGTAGAAGCTGCTAGATCTTGTGTTACCCTGATTGTGTTTCCTCAGTACTCAAATTGTTTCCTTCTGGCTGCTTGCAATATTTTCTCCTTGACCTGGGAACTCTGGAATCTGTCTACAATATTCCTAGGAGTTTTCTTTTTGGGATCTTTGTCAGGAGGCAGTTGGTGGATTCTTTCAATTTCTATTTTACCCCCTGGCAGTTTTCCTTGATAATTTCTTGAAAGATGGTGTCTATATTCTTTTTTTGATCATGGCTTTCAGGTAGTCCAATAATTTTTAAATTATCTCCCTTGGATCTATTTTCCAGGTCAGTGGTTTTTCCAATGAGATATTCCACATTATCTTCCATTTTTTCATTCCTTTGGTTCTGTTTGATAATATCTTGATTTCTCATAAAGTCACTAGCTTTCACTTGCTCCATACTAATTTTTAAGGTGGTATTTTCTTCATTGGTCTTTTGGACCTCCTTTTCTGTTTGGCTAATTCTGACTTTCAAGACATTCTTCTCCTCATTGGCTTTTTGGACCTCATTTGCCATTTGGGTTAGTCTGCTTTTTAAGGTGTTATTGTCTTTAGTATGTTTTTGGGTCTTCTTTAGCATGTTCTTGACTCATTTTTCATGATTTTCTTGCATCACTCTCATTTTTTCTTTCCAATTTTTCCTCCACTTATTTTCCAAATCCTTTATGAGCTCCTCCATGGCCTGAAAACAATTCATATTTTTTCTGTGTGTTTTGATCTTTGTCACCAAAGTAACATTCTATAGTCTGAGTTCTTTTACACTTCCAGCTCATTTTCCCAGCCAATTACTGGACTTTTTCACTCTTTGTCAGGGTATGACTGCTTTCAGAGTGGAGAGTGCTCTGTCCAAAGCTTCAGGGGTTTTGTACTGATGTTTTCAGAGCTATTTCTAGCCACCTCAAGCTCTGCTATGCCAATGCTCCTCCTCCCCCAAGAACCACCAACCAGGACCGCAACCCAGATCCAAGCAAGGCAAAGCAAGAGAACCTTGCCTCAGCACCAGCAAAGAGATCCCTGCACTCCTGCTCAGATCAGCCACTTGATTCCCTCCACTGTCTGTGGGTGTGGAGCTCCGGCAGCAGCTGCAGCCACTGCTGCAGCCAACTCTGCCCTGGGGCTGAGGCCGGGGCTGGACAGTGCACTTCCTTAGCCCAGGTCCAACAGTTTTCCCACTGACCTGCTCCATTGTATTTGGCATTTATGGTTTGAGAAGTTTGGAAACTGCCACAGCTGCCAGGGCTTCAGGACCCTGAGGCCTCCTGGGTGCTCCTTGTAGTCTAGTCTGGCCTGGTCTGTCCTGGTGTGCAGCCCACGGCTCAGCTGTACTTTGTTCCCAGCACAGTGCGATAGACCCTTCCCAGAGACCATCCAGGCCATCTTGGGCTGGAGACTTGTTTAACTCTGCCATTTTGTGGGTGTTGCAGCTTTAGAATTTGTTTAGAGTCATTCTTTACAGGTGTTTGGAGGGATTTGGGGGAGAGCTCAGATGAGTTCCTGTTTTCATGTCTCCATCTTGGTTCCCCTCCCTGTATTTCAATACATGGAAGAGTTATGATTTTCTTGTCATGGATACTCTGCCCACGAACATAGATTTTAACTTTTTATAACTTACCAGCCTGTTCAAAATTTGCCCTGACTGAAAAGCTCATTACCTTGAAGTCAAAGTAGTGAGAATCTTCTCTGAATTTTATTTGTTTTGTCGTTGGACAACAGACAAACAGTAAGCCATATTCAAAGACTTTCTGGCTGGGAATGTATCATTGCCTCATTTTGTTGTTGTTGTTATTGTCTTGTATAACCAAACTCTAGTGAGTAAGGGGGGAGGAGGAATGACTTCATTTAAAAATTTAGTTCATAGAATCATAGATGTAGATCTGAAAAGAACTTTCCTTGTCATCTAGTCTAAATTGAAAGGGGTCAGGTCACCATAACTATTGAATCATTCTTCCTTTTATAATACCTACAACCCATTGTTCCAGGAGCTCTTGTAACAACAATATTACTGGCAGCTACTGTGAAAGGGTAAGGCCAATAACACCAGCACACAGGAGGGCTGCTAGCACAAGTTCTTTGATCTGATTTTATAAAGGAAAGCAACTTTAAGGGGTTAACAATCTTACTTTAATTAAACATACATATATCATTCTCTTAGTTCAGGAGGAAAAACACCCTGAACTTCAGAGAAAACACAAACAGAAATTACAAGCAAAAATTATATAAACAGACCAAATCACACAAATCAGCAGGCAGGTGTTATGTCTGTCCATAGTAATACATACATGGTTTCTAGAGAGAGAAAATCACCAACATCTGTGTTTTCAATGCCAGGGGTCTTTAATGGCTACCCAGAGTCTCGTCTGGCCAAATCACATGAACATCCTACCAATGAGTGAGCCCCAAAGCAAAATGCTAACCTCAGAGTAAATATATTGTTTCAAATCAAAGGCTCTTTATTCAATCAAAGATTTGATTCAAACAAAGGCAAGACTGAATCAAAGGTACTTGATTACCTTAGTTCTAAGAAGCACTCCAAAAGAAAAAAAAACAGCAAAAAGTCCCACTTTGCTTGCCATTACAGTTGTTTCCATGAAAACAAAACCAGACACAACACAAATGTTTTATTTCTACATGATACTGCCATAGATAAATTGCAATATTTTTTTAATTAGCTATTTTCCTGCCTAATTTGTTGTAAGGTTCAAGGCTGCCTTTCCATGTGCAGGTCAGACATGCCTTTCCTGCCCACTAAAGCTGCTTACTTTTGTCTTTCATGTAATTGGCTGTGCAGGACCGGAGAAAGGAAGAAATAGATGCAACCTGTGATTTACTCGAAGGCCCCTCCCTGAAAATGCTAGGAGCCTGGCAGATGCATAGGAGTTTTCTCCATAAATGACCAACAACTTCTAGGCTGTCAGCATACTTAGTACCCAAAATACTATGCAATAGAAAACATTATTTCTAATTCTCCACTTTTACCATCCTGACAGTTTTTTTTAAACTAGAATATCAATGATGCCTGAATTGATATTTACCTAGGCTAGGATCTGCCCATAAGCTACCAGTCACTTTGATTATATCAAAATTTTTTGAGTATATGTCACAGAAGAAACTATTGAGATGGCAGAGACCTAGTGTAAAGTTATAAAATTTAAAACATGATTTTTTGTAATGTTTAATATTTTACTTAACAAAATACTATTACACTGACAACTTCATTTGTTTCATTAAAAGTATTTGAGATAGCCCAACAATAATCATCTCCATCTTCAAAATAAGGTCACCATTCTCAGGGATGAAGTGACTTCATTACAGTCTGAGAGTTAGTTACAAATGGACTTTGGCCTGGGCCTGCTTTGTGGGACCTGACCTTACCAAAAATAAACAAATAAAAAGCACTCCAGTGACTCCCTATTAACACAAGAATCAAATATAAAATCATCTGTTTGGCATATAAAGCACTTCACAATTTGATCCCTTCCCAGCTTTCTACTTACATTTGGCTCTTCTCCACACAGTCTATGAATCAGCTATGTTGGACAGTTTTCTGTTTTTTACCCACAGCACTATACTTCCTGACTCAGTTCATTTACTCTGGCTGTTACCCATGTCTGGAATGCTTTTTCTCCTAAACTCCTTTGTCCTAGTTTCCCTTGAGTCCTTAACAACTTAACTCAAATCCAACCTTCTGCAGGAAGCCTTTCCCAGTCTCCCCATCTACTAATCCTTTTCCTCTGAGATTACCTTCCATTTGCACTGTATATATTTCATTTGTACTTAGTTATAGAATGTAATCTCCTGGAGGGCAGGAACTTTTTTTTTCTTTCTTTGTATCCTCAGGACTTAGTACAGCACCCAGCAAAAGCAAGAGCTTAATAAATGTTCATTAACTGACTTACTTATTTGAATGTTGTCGTTTCATACTAGTCAACAAGTCATGTGTTTGTTTTATTTTGAAAATATTCTCCTGGTCCTTCTTTCAATCTAAAACAGGTCTAACCCTTTGTCAAACTTGCTTCTCTAGTGCTGGGTCCATTTGGGTTCCTCACCTAGGAAAATTTAGATTTCATTAAAACATAAAGTAATGCCAAGTCTAATCAAAGTTGAGCTCCTTTCTAATATAAAATGGAAATTAGAAGAATATAAACTTTTTGGTTTATATTTAATGAAATTTATTTTTCCAAGGAACTTAAAGATCAATGGTATCCTGCAAACAAGTAGAGATGAATGGTGATACCAGAATTCAAGTGGGAACTTATGAATTACTCAAGACCTATGGTCCCTTTAAGATTATTTTAAATAGATGATGACACTGAGGAAATTTGGTGTAGATTAACTAATTTTAAGACAGTTTTAAAGGCATTAAAAATTCTAATTTTTTCCATGAGTTTGGTTTAGCTACTCTTGTATGACACATGAAGACAAATGGCATAGTTCCCAAAAAATGTTAGGATTAGGGCACTTGGAAGAAAGCATGAAAATCCAATATAAAAACACATAAATTGTCAAGAAGTGGTCACACAGAAATTCAGGAACTGGTGAAAGCACAATATTTGAAAACAAATGTATTTAATCAACATAAATTTTAAAGGCAAAAGAAAGTAGAAACTTTTTAAACCAATAATGAAACACCACCTATAAAGAAAAAGATAAGGCCTGTCTAGTTTGTATCTCTGAAAAAGAAGCCTCTTTGAGATCTATTTTCTTTATATGACTGTCCAAGTTCCCCAAACTCAGAAATATAACATTAACCAATTAGCACTAATCCTGTCACTGCAGGAAAGGAAAAAAGTCAAAAGGTATTTTAATTGGGAGGAGTCACAGGGTTCACCAGAAACTTTTGGAAATTACTACCAAATGGATCCAACAGATCCTTCTAAGACAACAGCTGAGCCAATGGGAAAAAAAACAGTGCCCCTAATTGCATTACCTTGGATTTGCAGAGGCAGCACAGCTCAGCCACAGAAGGTAGTGGTAATTAACCCCGTCACCAACTGGTAGATCGAGGTGTTAAGGTAATGGGTTTCCAACAGGTTAAATATAAATATATCATTAAAGAGCAGAGTTGGTAATTACAGGATTAATTTGGCACAGGCAGGGACTGGTTCCAAAGATAAAGGGAAGTTCAAATGTTAAACCTCCATAATTATGTTTGTTCGTAATACTATAATTGCATTTTTCTCTCTCATTTTAGCCCATTACTCTGAATGGTCTGTCTCTGATTACATTTTCATGTTATCTAAATGGAGACAGGATAGGGCAAATTCAATTCACTTTCATATTAGCTATGTTTACAAATTGAAGGGATTGTATTTATTTTTAAGGAATCATAATTTGAACCTAGTTTCTGCTACCATTGAGTATTTATAACTTTACAGAAATGTCCCCATCCCTTTATTGAGGTGAGATAAGAGATTTAGGAGCTAAGAGATTTTGTTTTCTTTTTCTTAAATCACAAGATTCTGTTCATAAAGGAAATAGAACAGAAAAAATTGAATTACAGCAAAATCATCCTCCACAAAAGAGATGCCCAAGTTCACTCAAAAAAAAATCATTGTGATAGAATAATTGCATATGGATTTTTTTTCTACCTCTATGTCCTTCTGACAGTATTCATACCTTTTGTTCCCTTCACACTGGCTATAGTAGCTCCATAGATTTCATAAACTCCATCTGTGGTCCCTCTTTGTAAAAAGGAACAAGCCATATGAAAGAAATCATTCAAAGAATTCAGACCAAAATTATCTTTGATAGGAATGATCTCCAGAATAAAGGAACACATTACCTTGAAACTCCTGTGTGTATGTGTGTCATGTGTGCATGCACAAGCATGCATGCATACACATACATACACAACAAATGAAAAAAATATTGTTCCAGATCCCAAATTCACAACCAATGCTCTTCTTTGAAATCTGAATGTCTCTTTCTGTATTCTAAGATAAATTTTCACTTACGTTTTGCTCACTTGTCTACCTAGATTCTTTGCATTGTTAATAATACATAAACAATGCCTAAGTAATAATACTCATATTTATAGTTTAGGATTTCAAAAAAGCTCTCATTTCATGTGTATAACTACACTGTGTATCAACTAAACCAGCTAAATGACTGTAGCTAAAATAGCATGACAACTGGCATTTGTGTATTGCTTTATATTTACAAAGGTTTTCTAATACATGACCACATTTGATTCTCAAAACAACACTGAGAGCTAGAAATGGGAAACAAAAGAAATGGGGAGGTATCATTTTCATGCAATTACAGATGAGCAAATTGAGATCCAAAGAGTTAAAGTGGTTTTCCCAGTCACCTACCTTGTAAGTAGTAAAGCCTGGGTCTAGAACCCAAATTCATGTGTTCTTTTTGTTCATCGCACCACCTACCTTTTATATACTATATTATATATTGCATTTATCAGTGGTATATTTCTGTACGGCTCTATGTGAGTGAAGCCACTTTTCGTATCAACACCTACAACTTCCTTCTGCCTTTGTCTCCACTATCTATGCTCCATTTGCACTTCAAGAGTACACTGAAATATCATCCTTTTCCTTCTCAGACAGGATAACTTAACCATTTTCATTATTAGGGTGAGTTATTTAAATGAATGGAGCTCAGTGGAAATAAGCAATTTTGTTGATGGCAATAATCTGTGAAAAAAGGCACTTTTATCTCCCTCATCCTTTCTGCCTTGTACCAAGTTAATTGTGTGTAGCAACCAGAGATGTGGGAAGTGGAGGTATGGAAATGAACTCAGTTCCACTTCCACCAAATAGCTCCTTTACCATTTTGCTAAGTGGAGTCCCTGGAATGCTCTGAAAACTTTTGATATATAACCAGGAACACTACATCGGTTGGAAGATATAGAAGACTAGGATCTAAGAGATTGAGTCTGGAAGGGGGAAAGCACTGAAAAGGACAGACAACCTTAGTCTGAAAGTTGCCACTGTTTTTTTTTTTCCCTGACTGCTTTGGGAGCCGACCCTTGATACATTTTGAAGGGAAGATGCCTTTTAATAGCTACAACCTAGCAGATGATAGTAGGAAGCAGCAGAGCACCCCAAAAAGCTGACTAGCCAAATCCTGATGGTAGAAGAAAGCTGAGTGAAGATGTCCAACAATGGAGCCATTCAAAAGATCAGAAAGGCATGAGCAGCAAAAGACACAGAGAAAGCAAATTTTCAAATGACACTATCATTATTAAATACACAAATATTTTTCAGAAAAGGAGGTGCCCTGGTTGGTCATTTAGGTACTCTATACATGGGTCTTACTCTACATATGTCTTGATCAAGCATGTGCCGTAGATAGATATATACACATACAAATATATGCACGAACATATACATACATAGATGTATATATGTGTTCATATACATATACATACATATACACATATCTACACATACACATATACATACAAACACCACACATACACATACCACGTATATGAAATATTTCTCCCATACAAGGAATGGCATACTCTTACAGGTTGCCATATCCACAGTTGGGGGTAGGGGTGGGGAAGGGGTATAAATATAGAACACACAGATACAGATAGAGAGATTTCTTTTTGTGTCAGTCTCTCTCTCTCTCTCTCTCTCTCTCTCTCTCTCTCTCTCTCTCTCTCTCTCCTCTTCCAAAAATCACCTTATCCCACTGGCGGGGAGTAGTTGGATAGATAGATACAGATAGATCTATCCCTCCCCACAACCTACCTCCCCCACTGGGGATATGATAACCATTGGGAAAGGAGAGCAGGAGAGACAAGCAGAGACACAGGGACACACAGAGAAACAGAGACAGAGAGATCTATCTGACTACATTTCTATATCTGTAACTGTCTATATCATCTATATCTCTATCTCTTTCCCCCAAATGAGAATATGGAAACCTTTGGGACCATATGCCATTGTATGTATAGAAGAAATCTTTCTTATTAGTTTCTTCTTATTTTACAAAATTAAATATATTTTATTTTGAACTAATATCATTCTGGCTAAATCTGCACCTCTGAAACTGCTACCCATTGTTATTAGTTTTCCTCTAACTCTAATCTTAACCCAAACAACAAAATTGCAAATCTTTGGAAGATTAGTCTATTTTTATGCTCCAAATGGCTGAAAAATTGTACGTACTAGAGATGCTATGAGATTTATCATACATTTTTGGAAGATGACATGATTATCCTTATGGGTGAGAATCATGGTAGAATAATCAATTTCATTTATAAACTTAAACCTTTACACACTTCTTCTTGGAACCATAGCCAGTAAGACTCTTCACTGTCAGATGTAAATTGTTCCTTAGAGATTCTTTGGCAGGAAAAAATATAAAATGGCTCTTCTTATGTATATAGAAAGCAAAGACCATGTTTAGCATCAATGAATGTGCAAAATGTAGATTTTGTAAAATTTTGGGGAAAAAATCACTTTGGTGAGATTGAGTACTTATATGCCTATTAAAACAGATGAATAATACCCATGGAGCATGTATCTATTCTAGGAGAAGAATTAGAAACCCCATCATTTTACACATCTATGATTCAGCCTTGCCATTTTTCATAAGGTTTAAAGTTGAAGGCAAGCATTTTCCAGTTTTGGATCAGCATGTTAGTGTAAATCCAGGAGTTATTTTTCATCATCAGAAAAAGACATGGATCTACCCTTTAGTAAAACATGAGCTTTGGAATACCTTATTTTAAAAAAAAGAATTGCTACCTAAGCTCTGAATTTTATATTTTAATTGTTTTAGAATCTGAATCATATTATCCATTATCAGAAAGAGCACATTTTCAGTAAGAAAAGCACTATGCTCTGTGACTTCCCAGTTTCATCTGCCTTAGTATAACTTTTCCTAAGAACTTTTAGGGGAATATCATTTTTTGATATTTTTCTTAGGAAAAAAAAACAAGACTAAAAAGTCGCCTTGATGGACCAAAGCATGACTGAAAATTATGCATGAATGCTAATGATGCTGAGACATGATCAGCAGTGGAAATCTACCAAGAATACCTTAAGAGATACTATCTGGGTTCCCATGGTGACTGATAAAAATCTTAAAATGTGTTACATGGGATTTCTAAAAAAGAGTATTAGGCATAACCTAAGGTGGGAATGCCATGCTAGAAAATGTCAATCCTTGTGTTCAATTACTAATCAGAAAATTTGAAACTACTCTGAATAGAAATCCTATTATTTTCACACACATGCAGCATATAGAAACACATGTACCAATATTATGCAGATATATTTGTCTAGACATGATTCCATCAATTTCCTTTACCAATAATGATCAACAACTCTTCCTTAAAAAGTAGGAGCACTGCCTGAGATACTAAGTGGCTTGCCAAAGTCACATAGTCAATATGTGTCATAAATCAGATTTCAACTTAGGTTTTCCTGACTCCCAAGCCAGTGCTTTATATGTTATGCCATAATGTCCTCAAAATGTCTAGATACACATAAGATCATAGCATCATTGATCTAGATCTTTGCTGTAGCTCAAAGGGTAGTACAAATACATCATTAAACAGATGAGGAAACTGAGGCCAACAGAGCACAAGTGATTTATTTAAGGTTACTCAGAGTTAGATATATGATTTTTGGGAGCAGTGAGAGTTGTTCTATTTTCCTGTTCAAACTATAAATAATGTGTGTGCATAATAAAATATCCCCAATCACCCTGGTTCTTTAGTCCAATGATGCATATGCAGTCTATCTATCTATATATCTATCTATCTATCTATCTATCTATCTATAAAATGTATGACACATCCATATCATCACATACTTCCATAACCCAAAGTTTACCAATGTGCTTGAGAATCTTAGTATTTACTTTTGAGATTAGAAGGATAGCATTGAAAGAGAGAGAATATCTAGCATTTATCTCTTATTATTTGCTATATTATCAGCCTATCCTTTTTTTTGCTCTAATGTAGTTTATCAATGATATCTTTTACTGTATTTTCTTCTAAGAAATTCTGGAGGGGGGGGCCAAGATGGTGGCTGGAAAGCAGGGACTTGCTTGATCTCCCACCCAGGTCCCTCCAAACACCTATAAAAATGGCTCTGAACAAATTCTAGAACTTCAGAACCCATGAACTAGCAAAAGGAAGCAGGGCTCCAGCCCAGGACAGCCTGGATGGTCACAGGATAAGGTCTATTGCATAGACCTGAGAGCTGAGCAGAGCAGAGCCCAGCATGAGCCGTGCGGACCAACCCAACCAGGAGCCAGGCAGAACAGGCCCTAGTGCCCTAAATCAGTGAGCTGTGGCAGTTACCAAACTTCTCAAACCACAAACACAAAAGACAACAGAGAAGGTTAGTGGGAAATGCTGCTGAGACAGAGTGAAAAGAGTTTGCAGTTCAGCCACCGCCCCAGGGGGCAGCAGAGGTGGTACAGCTACAAAACTACAGCTGCTGTTGCTTCCCGCCCCAGGCCCATGTGGTGGGAGGAATTAAGTGGTGGATCTGAGCAGGAGTACAGAGCTAGCTTAGATCTGAGTCTGGCCCAGGTTGGCACTTCTTGGGGGAGGAGGAGTGCTGGTGTGGCAGAGCTTGCTGTGTAGCTCTGAAAGCAACACCACAGCCCCTCAAGCATTGGACAAAGTACTCTATACTCTACAAGCAGTCATACCCCCATGAAAAACTCAAGGGTCAAGTAAGTTGGCTGGGAACATGGCCAGGAGGCAAAAACAGACTAAGATTCAGACTTAGACTTTGGAATCTTTCTATGGTGACAAAGTGGACCAAAACATATAGCCAGAAAAAGTCAAAAAAGTCAAAGTCAAAAGCCTCCAAGAACAACATGAACTGGTCTCAGGCCATGGAAGAGCTCAAAAAGGATTTGGAAAAGCAATTAAGAGAAGCAGAGGAAAAATTGGGAAGAGAAATTTGAGTGATGTGAAAAAACCATGAAAAACAAGTCAATGACTTGCTAAAGGAGACCCAAAAAATACTGAAGAAAATAACACCTTAAAAATAGACTAACTGAAATGGCAAAAGAGCTCCAAAAAGCCAATGAGGAGAAGAATGCCTTGAAAGGCAAAATTAGCCAAATGGAAAAGGAGGTCCAAAAGACCACTGAAGAAAATACTACCTTAAAAATTAGATTGAACAAAGTGGAAGCTAGTGACTTTAGGAGAAATCAAGATATTATAAAACAGAACCAAAGGAATGAAACAATGGAAGACAATGTGAAATATCCCATTGGAAAAACCACTGACCCGGAAAATAGATCCAGGAGAGATAATTTGAAAATTACTGGACTACCTGAAAGCCATGATCAAAAAAAGAGCCTAGATATCATCTTTCAAGAAATTATCAAGGAGAACTACCCTGATATTCTAGAGCCAGAAGGTAAAATAGAAATTGAAAGAATCCACCGATCACCTCCTGAAAAAAGATCTCAAAAAGAAAACTCCTAGGGATATTGTCACCAAATGCCAGAGCTCCCAGATCAAGGAGAAAATACTGCAAGCAGCCAGAAAGAAACAATTTGAGTATTGTGGAAATACAATCAGGACAACACAAGATCTAGCAGCTTCTACATTAAGGGATCAAAGGGCTTGGAATATGATATTCCGGAGGTCAATGGAGCTAGGATTAAAACCGAGAATCACCTACCCAGCAAAACTGGAGCAATTTTGCTCCAAAGCAAAATGTGGACTTTCAATAAAATAGAGGACTTTCAAGCTTTCTCAGTGGAAAGACCAGAGATGAATAGAAAATTTGACTTTCAAACACAAGAATCAAGAGAAGCATGAAAAGGTAAACAAGAAAGAGAAATCATAAGGGACTTACTAAAGTTGAACTGTTTTGTTCACATTCCTTCATGGAAAGATGAGGTGGATGATTCATGAGACCTCAGTATTAGGGTAGCTGAAGAGAATATACATATATAGAGAAACAGAGGGCACAGGGTGAGTTGAATATGAAGGGATGATATCTAAAAAAATAAAATCAAATTAAGGGATGAGAGAGGAATATATCGAGAGAGGAAGAAAGGGAGAGATGGAATGGGGTAAATCATCTCACCTAGAAGTGTCAAGAAAAAGCAGTTCTGTAGGAAGGGAAGAGGTAGCAGGTGAGAGGAAATGAGTGTATCTTGCTCTCATCAGAATTGACCTGAGGAGGGAATAACATGCACACTCAATTAGATATCGTACCCCACAGCAAAGAAGGAGGAAGGAGCAAAAAAGTGGGGATGGTAGAAGGGAAGGCAGATAGGGGGAGGAGGTCATCAAAAACAAACACTTTTGAAAAGGGACAGGGTCAAGGGAGAAAATTGAATAAAGAGAGATAGGCTGGGAATTAGCAAAATATAGTTAATCTTTCACAACATGAGTACTGTGGAAGGGCTTTACATAATGATCTGCATGTGGCCTATGTGGAATTGCTTGCCTTCTTAGGGAGGGTGGGTAGGGAGGGAAGAGGGGAGAGAATTTGGAACTCAAAGTTTTAAAAACAGATGTTAAAAAAAGTTTTTGCATGCAACTAGGAAATAAGATATACAGGCAATGGGGCATAGAAATCTATCTTGCCCTATAAGAAAGTAAGGGAAAAGGAGATGGGAGAGGAGTGAGGTGACAGAAGGGAGGGCTGACTGGGGAATGGAGCAAACAGAATATATGCCATCTTGGAGTGGGGGGGGAGGGTAGAAATCGGGAGAAAATTTGTAATTCAAACTCTTGTGAAAATCAGTGCTGAAAACCGTAATATTAAATAAATTTAAAATAAATAAATAAATAAATAAGAAATTCCCTACTTTCAATGTGTTACAATCAACTTCTGCCATCAACCATGGGGCTCTCTACTATCCTTTGGGTTTTTCTTAATTTCACTTCTTCAGAGATAATAGCACTCCATGACACACAACCCTACAACAGCACTGATAAGTTTGTGTTTCAGTGAAAAGGTTATAATAATTTTCAATTTCCCAAAGGCAATGCTGCCTGCTCTCCATTAATTATTAAATTCTGGGCCTATTGGCAAGATCTGTCCAAGAAGGTGTGTATGTGTGTATGTGTGTGTGTATACACATATATATTTTATATGTATTTATATGTGTATATGTATGCTGTATATATGTATTCTGTACATGCATATTTAGGTTTGTGTATATATATGAACATATACATATGAATGTACGTATTATATATACTAAAACAGAGATAGTCAAATACATGAATAGATGCGAGAGACGGAGTACATTGGAGAGAAACAGAGGGGAGGCAGAGACAGAAAGGTTCAACTACGTATTATAGGTCTGTCCAATAGAGGTTCATCATTCACTTATTTGTTCATTTTTTCCTCTGTGGATCATTAGGCAAAACTCTTTTACATGATTAAGAATACCATTTTGGAGGCTCCATACATTTTGGGGACTGGATGTGATGAGAATAAGATCAAAGTGACATCCATCGCTTCAGAAAACAAACATCTGAAGGACCTGAAAATTTAGGGGTAATCCACAGACCTCTTGGCCTCCATGATGAATCTCCTTGATGAAAGCGATAAATAGCTTTAATAAGTATAGAGTTCCCTATTTTATGCCTTACTTGATATGAATATCAGTCATGTAACAAGGCTATTTCTGTTTTTTTTCCTATATTTCAAGAAATATTGTATAATTTTTACATATGGTGGGAGATACCACTTTGAAGGACAACCTCTAAAGCTACATTTTGCTCTGCCAAATGAAAAGCTATTTTTAATTTAAAAAACAAACATATTGAAATTTTATACTCTCTACACATTTCAGTCATTGGTAGGGGGAGATGTAATTTACTGTGGAATATTACTTATTAAAGCCTACTTGTTTCCTACTATAGTACTCATCAAAAAAGCCCTTTATATATCTGTATATTATTATGATAAAAATTATATAGATAGAAAGTAGGCATGAGAGTTGTTAGATATTAAGTCCCTTAGTTTCTTTTATTTATTTCTTTTTTTTAGAACTGATGAAGTTTAAGGTTTTCTTTATGGCATTGGAATCTTCCCATCTTTCAGATACCTTGAGAATTGATCCCTCAACATCTTCAAAGTTATATTACCTCCAGTCCAGGCTTCTTCTGTGCACAATAGATGTAGTCCAGCTGCTTTTCCCATCTTTGCTTTTTATAGCAGCATTTGTATTTTGCTGCTAAGAACATCTGAGCCTAAGATGAAAAATCCAAATGTGGTGGCTTCACTATTCTCGATGGTGAAAAGAATTTAAGAAAAAAAATTCTTTGCAAATATTGTCCATCCTTCATCTTTCATTTTCCTCATCTTATTCTCATTCTTCAATGCCCTGGAGATGACTTTTTTCAGCTGGATCTCTTGCCAAGCTTTTACTGAAATAGTCTCTTATTCTCCCTGATTCTTGCTATTTTATAAGATGAAACTACTAATAATCTCCCTCCATTTTCTGCTGTAAGATTTTACAAATAAATTTCTATTCTAGACCAGTAATGCTCTTACATGCTGTAGCTTTCTCCTTAACAAGGATTTCCAGTGGTGTTAAAAGACAGGTCTTTTAAAAGTCCTTTTTAGTCCCCATTATGGCAATTGATTTACAATGATTCACTTTTGTATGAAAGTTTAGTATGATTGAGTGCTGTGCTTGTAATGGCCCAAAGTTGGAAACATAACATTAACCCTTTATTGCTAATGATTGTCCTTAAGAAACTAGCAACAATTTGGCTTGGAAAGGCACATAGAGGGAGCATATGTGGCCAGAAAATGCATGTGGAAGGGCTCTACATGTAGGAAAAGTTGTTGAATGGCCAGATTCAGAGTAACAATCAGTTGTTTGATATATTTTTGATAAGAGGTTTCCAGTGGAGTGCCTCAATCACTCGGTTACAAAGCATTTATTATGCACTTACTATACTCCTGGAACTAGTGTAAAGGATGAAAAGAAAGACATAAAACAATCTCTGCCCTCAAGGCATTCATAGTCTTATGCAGGAGGAAACATTCAAGCAACTATGTAAAAATGAGATGCATACAGGATAAAACAGAAGTAGTCAGAGGGAACCAAGATTAAAGAGGACTGTGAAAGACTTCTTTCAGAAGCCAGGGCTTTGCAGATGTTTTATGGTGGCTAAGAATTGGAAATTGAGGGGATGTCCATCAAGTGGGCAGTGGCTGAAGAAATTGTGGTATATGATTGTAATAGAATAATACTATGCCATAAGGAATGACAGGCAAGATGATTTCAGAAAAACATGGAAAAACTTACAGGAATTGATACAAAGTGAAATAAGTAGAACCAGGTGAACATCATACAGTTTTTTATACTTTCTGTACAGTAATAGCAATACTGTACTATGAGCAATTGAATAGCTTAGCTATTCACAGCAATACAATGATCCAAGGCAATCCCAAAGAACTCAGGGTGAAAAATTCTATCTGCCTCCAGAGAAAGAACTGCTGTTGTCTGAATACAAACTGAAGCATGCTATCTTCACCTTTCCTTCCTTCCTTCTTTCCTTCCTTCCTTCTTTCTTTCCACCCTTCCATCCTTCCTTCTTTCCTCCCACCCTCATCCTTCTCTATTTCTTCCCTTGTTTCATCTTTCCTTCCTTCCTTTCTTTCTTCTTCAAGTTTTCTTGCACAAAATAACTAACATGGAAATGTTTTGCATGACTGCACACATTTTTTTTTGGAGGGGGGGAAGGCAGGGCAAGTGGGGTTAAGTGACTTGTCCAAGGTCACACAGCTAGTAAGTGTGTCAAGTGTCTGAGGCCAGACTTGAACTCAGGTCCCCCTGACTCCAGGGTCAGTGTTCTACTCACTGCACCACCTAGCTGCCCCTGTACACATTTAACCTATATTAGATTACTTACCATCTCAGGGAGGAGAGGGAGACGAGGGAGAGAATTTGGAACTCAAGACTTAATTTTTAAAAAATGAAGGTTAAAAATTGTTTTTACATGTAATTGGTGGAAATAAATGTTATTTTTTTAAAAAAAAAAGTCTAATAAAACAGCTACTCAAGTTGAAAAAAAGGAAGATGGGCCTTTGAGACTTGATGGAAATCATTTTGATTGGCTTTTTGGGGTTATGTTTTTTAAAAATTGGATCTCTTGTATACAGGCATATATTATAAGCTCGTAAAATTTGTCAATGGAACCAAGTTGGAGAAGATAAGTATGATACCAGACCAAAGATTAATGATCAAGTCAAAAAAGATTTTGACATGCTAATCATTAGACTGCCTCCATCTAATAAGAAGAAGTTTAATAAGGATAAATATGAAGTCCTGCACTTCAGAAAATTGACTTCACATGTATAATGCTGGTGAGGTACAGTTAGGCAGTAGTTTGTCTAAGAACCATTTGGGCTATTAGCAAACTTCAATATGAGTTAATAGTGTGAAATTTCAGTCCTTCTCCATCTCTCCCCCACAGAAGAAAAAGCTCTTGTTATACTGCTATGCATTAAGAATGAGATAGATTTCAGGTTTTCACAAGTGATGATCCTGCTTTATACTGAGGCAGTAAGGCGGTCTGATGCAGAGGTGCCAAATACCCACCCACAATGAAACACAACAATCCCCAGTGTGGTTGAATCAGACTAAATTATAGTTGGAAATATTAATAAAATAAAATAGAGCATAGATTATGTTAATATGTGGTTTTCTGAGTCAATATGTGGCTGTAGAGATCCTTACGTGTGGTTTAATAGCCCCTGTTTCTATATGAGCTTGACAACACTGGTGTTAACTTGGACTCAGGAAAACCTGTGTTCCAATCCAGCCCCAGATAGTTACTAACTGTGTGCCTCTGGACAAATCATTTAACCTCATGCAGCCTCAATTTTCTCCCAGTTATTCCTCAGGGAAAATAATAGCTTACCTTTTAAAGATGTTGTGATGGTCAAATGAGTTACCATATGTAAAGTGCTTTGCCAATCTTAAAATGTTAAATAAATCCTATTACTATCCCTGGTCATATTGGATCTTTAAAATCATCTTGAGGTTTGGCTAACACATTTTTTTCTTAATTCTTGCATTCAAACTCCATAGTTCTTTCTCTATGATGTAGATAGCTTTTTCCACCATGAGACCTTTGGAGTTGTCTTTAAACCTTGTATTGCTGAGAAAAGCAAAGTCTATCAGGGTTAGTCATCACAGAATCCATATATCTGTGATTGGGTATAATGTTTTGCTGGTTCTGCTCCTCTCGCTCAGCATTATATCCTGTAGGTTTTTCCAGGTTATTATGAAGTCCTATCTTCCCCATTTCTTGTTAGCTAACACATTTTTTATGGCATCCAGTTGGATGCCTTATGAAAGTTTGGGTAGCACATTTATTAGTCAGCACCCAAAAGAAAGCAGACAAAATGGTGAAGGGTACCGAGTCCATGCAACCAGATTAGTCCAAGGAAAATGTACATAATTAGCCTAGAAAAGTGGGGAGGGCATGATTACGTCCTTCAATTAGTAGTGGGGTTAGAATTGTTCTTTTTGGTCCTGGAGGACTGATCCAGGAATGATGATTGAAAGTTACAAAGACACCAAATTGGGCTAGGTGTCAGGAAAATTTTCTGAATGGTTAGAGCTAAACAAAACTAGTTATGAGCTTCCTCCAGAAGTTATTTCTCCCTCATCTAGAAGTTCTGATATAATGACTTGTTAACCATGTCATATTAGGGATTCTTTTTTGGGGTCGAGTTCAGCTAGACTGACACTGAAATCCCAATAATACTAAAACTTCTTATACTGAGAGGATCATATTCTGTTCTTCAGAAAACAATGGATATTTTCACATATATACATAGCTGACATTCATTTAGCTCTTTGTAATGTTTCCAAAGCACTTTATTTATAAGATTTTGCATAAACACACACACACACACACACACACACACACATACACTTATTCTTGTGAGTCCCTTGAGAACTACCACTTAAGGGATATTTGGGACTATTTCCATTCAGAACCATAGCTCACTGGCCCTCATCAATGTGTTTCCTATGTATTTAAATAAAATGGGGGAGGGGAGAGAGAGAAGTAATGACAAAAATACTACAGACACGTGCAAAAATGCACATATTCATAAAAAAGAGAAGCACTTTATCCCACAGTGCAATAGGACCACAACCCTGTGCTGGCTACACTCTTATGGCTAGGTAACAAGCATAGAAAGAGTCCATAATTAGGAAACACATGCAGCCATGTAACTTGAGTATCCAGGCAGTATACGGCTTTAAAGTGTAATCCCACTGGACCCTTTCTCTGGCTTCTCTGCTAGGTGAGGTCCTCTGGTGATCATTCTCTCTGCCAAGGTGCTCTCTGCCAGGATATTCCCTGAGCTGCTCTCTGCTACTCTCTATAGACATCTGGGTTCTCTGCTTCTCTTTGCTGCCATCTACCAGTCTATCAGCTCATTTAATTCATGGGTTCAGAGTCTAAACCCTTTG
This sequence comes from Trichosurus vulpecula, assembly GCF_011100635.1. Taxonomy (NCBI): domain Eukaryota; kingdom Metazoa; phylum Chordata; class Mammalia; order Diprotodontia; family Phalangeridae; genus Trichosurus; species Trichosurus vulpecula. The sequence goes on along the minus strand of NC_050577.1, from coordinate 231,492,797 downwards.
TGATTTCAGAACCTCATCTGGCATCTACCTCAATAAAGTCCTTAGGCATCTGAGACTATTTTATAAACTGAACTCCTCTGCAGCCACTCAGACTCCCTTATCTCCTTTTTGATTTATGCACAGAAAGTTTCTTTTAACTTCTATCATATCTATTTTTTGGAAAATCATAACAGGAACTTCAATTACTCAAAAATAAAATAAAATAAAAACCAACCCTGAAAAGGAGCTAGAGGCACCTACGTATGTAAAGAGAATACTTTTAACCACTAACAAGCCCCCAGTCCATAACCATTAACTTGGGATTGAACTAATTTCTCTCAGCTTCAGCACGTGTTATTGATGAGAGATCATTTCTGGGTGCTAAGACTTTAATCTCTTTCCGCTGCAATGCTTTTACATGTACATGGTGTTACCACTAGACAACACATTATTGACATATGGAGATCAACATCACGGTTCATGTTTGAGCTGGCAACTTCATGGATCCCACAAGATTCAATAACTCAGAAAGATAGCTATGAGGGAGCTTATGCCCACCCCTCATTGCCAATGGAATTAACCTGACCATCAGATAAAACATAGATTTTCTTGTTGTTGTTATTGGTTTTGTCGTTGCTTATCCAGATAAGAACAAGATGCATTAGGGCGTATCTCCACCTTGAAGACTAGGCCAACTTAGCATAACTTTTCTTTGATGTCAGATACAATTTCCCCCTCATCTGTACTTTTGAAACTATAGCCTTTTGGTCGAGATCATTGAGAATTAGTCTGTCATAGCATGGTCTTCAAGGCACAGACAAAAGACTGCATGAGGAAAAGTATAACCTTCATAGATGGGGATGTCAGGATTCTGTATACTCAACAGATAATGTCCTTCAGTTACAAAGTTGGTGGGACAACCAGAAGCGTACAGAGACCACACAGCCTGGATGGCAACATATATGATTGAGGTACTGAAGGTCTAAGCTTTTCACATTTGGAAACAACATTACTAATGAGAGACAGAATATTGACCTGTGGTGAAATGTAGAGGATTTAAATCATCAATACAGGGGGATATGGAGTGGGATATTATATAAAGAAATGGCCTGAGTCAGGGTGACTCAAGTCCAAGCACCAACATATTGTCTACGCACGACACACAATTTGTAAACATCACAGCCATGGTGAGCAAAATCAGAGGAGCCAGACCAAAAGTTTCCTGCTTCTTACCATTAGTTAAATTGTTTCTGAAACAAGACATGGGATGCTAAGTAGATATAACTGCAATAAGGAGCACAGGGCTTGTAAAGGATCAAGTAAAGAGACTGAAACCAATAAAAGTTCTAGTTGATTGTGGATGATTGCCACAAGGAACACTCTAAGCTTAACCTCAAATGCATTGACATTGAAATGTTTTTATAGTAAATAAAGTACTGTTCTCAGAGTTAGGTTGACTTGAATTCAAGTTCAAATTCTGATATATACTGGCTATATGGCCTTAAACAAGTCACTTAAACCTCAAATAAGAAATCGTATGATGACTACATCAGTAGAATGAGATTCTTCACTAGGGAATGCCCTCCACTGAGAAAAATCCCACATCTAGACCATGTGCTCTATGTGTTACTTGTACAATAAAAAGGAGGGAGCTGACTTTCAATTCCCCTACAGGAAACTTCAGTTGAAAAAAAAAACAGGAAGAAACCACATTGTTTTTTTTTCTTCATTTTTTTAAGTAGGCCTTTTTTTTTTTAAAAATTTATGTTTCTATCTCTAGTTAATAGAATGGTTTCTGGCACATAGTAGGTTCTTAATGTAGGCCTGTTGACTGACTGATGAATTGATGGTGATTGAGTTGGATAGCCAGTTAATAGAGAATATCAGAGGCTGAAATTAAGAGGTGAAACGGATACAGGAAAAGACTCTTGAAGAAAGAAAAGCAGAGGAGAAAGAAGTAAGTGGGCTATTAGGCACACTACAAATACTGTGGATCCCTAACAGTCTCTGTGTGTATAAACATGGTCAAATCAAACAGCTGTAGGTTAATTTTTTTTCAGCCATAAAATGGATGATTGTGGAGTAATCAATGGGCTCATGCTATGGTTGATCTGATTTCATCAAGATGGTTGAAAACTGGGATTCTGTTGACTCTTTTTGCAATCAACTGTTATTCTAAACTTTAAATAATAACAGATTAATTGGGTAACTTAGGAAAAGAAAAAAAGAATATGCCCAGGCACTTAATCTTGAATTATGCAGAAATGTATCCTCTATTTGAGAAATCTAATGTCATTATAGGTTTTTATCTAATATAAATCATTTACAAGGTAAATGTTTAAACTCCCATAGTTATTTGATTTTTATATGGGAATTTCTTTTAAAATGCTGGAAAAGTTGGGTAGATAATTTTCTAAATACAAAGTTTTATAAGCTAAAGCATTAACAGTTTTATCTTAGAATGTTTTAGTGCCCTCTAGTGTATGACAATTAGTTTTCTTTTCTCTTCTTTTTTTTTTTTTGGTTGTTGTTCATTTTCTCCATTATGTAATGGCTTTAAAAACATAAGTTGTCAAAAATGGCAACTTTGGTCTGGAATGAACTTGGTTGAGAAAAAAAAAATCAGCAAGAAACAAGAACCAGATGGCAGCATGACCCAAATATAAAACCCAACTAAATCCAGCCCATTTTCAACATGAGCTTAATTTGAATGAAAGAGTCTGCCTCCCCCACAGCATCCTGTGTGCCAGTTAGGTCTTTTCCATATACTGACATCCACTACCAGCTCTTAGAGGCTTGGACAAGTTGTTCTAAGTCAGCTATTTACTTTAAGCTTATGAGTTCCATGCTGTCTCCTTGGTCCAAATGTGAAACCATGTATATGTGAAATGCATGTATATATTCTGTGAAGCTCATAAGTTAGGGAAATTCCAGAACATATGCTTTGTGAAAACTACTGACAAGGCAGATCAAATAAGAGAACCCAGACCAAAAGTCTCTTGCTATTTTACCTAGCTAGATTATTTTTAAGACAAGATATGGTTTCATAAGGAGACACAGTTACAGAAAGGAACCCAGGACCAGTGAAAAATCAAGAGGATGAATAGATACCAATCAGCATTCAAACTCATTTCAGATAATTACTGCAGGGGAGAGTTTCTAGGCTGAATCTCCAAATTCTGTGACATTTCAATCCATTGCATTAATAATGTAACTATTGTGTATTCAGTGACTGCCTATTCTGACAATCACTTTTTTTCCCCAAAATGATGACACTATGGTATCCAGATGCTTGCCTTGTTATTTCAATGTTCTTTGGCCAATATATTGCTATTGAAATAGAATGCATAAAGGAATATACTACAGCCAAGTTCATGTTGTGAGATAATATGAAAACTCTGCGAATGCCTCTCAAAAAAGTCTTGCATCACCTTTTTATTCTTGCCTTTCCATGATCTTGAAAGAAGGTCAATAGCAATTTTGAGCTGTTCCAAATTCCATTGTAGTTTTATCATGCTTTGAAAAGTCCACTGGAGATCAGGAAGTATTGCTGAATACTGAGGAGGGACTTCCCAAATGTCAGGAAATGAAAGTGTATTTGGCCCTCGTAACAATTTTATTTATGAAATTCAGTGGAAATGAAGGATGAACTATGTAATAACCACAGCAGATACTTTCGTCTCTCTGTTTTGGCATGCTTACTATACGAAGGTTTAGGTTGAAGTCATAAAGTTTAAGGAACAGAAATGTTGGAGAAAAACCAATGATTTGGGTCTAAATTCAGAATTTATAGATTCACTTTATATTTGGGGATTAATTTTTAATGGCCACTACTAATTTCAGAAGCATTTTCTCTGACCACAAAATAATTTTAGAATGAAATACTTCAATTCATGCTCCCAAAAAATTAGACTTTGATTTTATGGAATCTATATTACAGAAGGCTTTTGGCCTTGTTATACAGATTGTCCACTTTAGACATCTGCCTCACATTCTATGCAACTCTGAAATCAACTTTCCTAGTATCAAACAGGACCATCTGTTTGTAGTGCAGACTGTCACAAATTCTTTCAGCTCCATACTGTAAATCTTTTTGACTGAGCTTCAGCATCTCTATATAGAACATTTTAGTGGAGCACTATTCCAATCCTTTTTCCCTACAACCCCAAGGGTAAGGGACTGCATTAGTCAGTCTTTCAGCCCAACAGAACCTTTAGCTGTTCTATTTTCTGATGACTTCCCACCTCTAAATGCTCCATAGGGTATGTGAAATGTTCAGGGACAACTAACACCAAGTCCTTTTCAAGGCGACTCATTTACTTTTACTGTTCACCTGTCACCCAACTCTCACCTGTGGTTCCAAATTGTAGCATGTGAAATAGCTATACCCAGCAAAACCATCTCAGCAGACAGGCTAAATCAGGTTGAGGGTAACCAATGGTCCTCAAACCCTTTGGGGAGTTAGGGGGATGTCTACCCCAAGCATATTAACACTTTCACCAGCAGAATGGGTGGATGAGAACAATCTGTCCCAATGGCTATGAAGACAACTGAAGCAGGTGCTATGGACCACCTAGAGGTTAGCGGACATCAAAGACACCAAGGTCATCCACTGCATCATGAGCCATCACGACTCTTGACACTTGTCTTGTCACTGGACTTCGATGTCTCTGGAAGAGAGATTGAAGCTGATGACTTTGTGCAACTCTGCGTCCCTTAAGTCTACATCATTCCATGATGTCATTGGTCCTCTTAAAAAGTGAAGGACAAATAAAAACAAGAATGACTCCCCCCATACACACACATCAAAAATATATAGAAACAGTCAGTACAACACTTTCACTGAGTGTTGGTTTTGTTATTGCTGTTATTTTCCATCAGTCAAGATAGACCCACAGTCTAGTTCAGTTGTGGTTTATGGCACAATGCTCTGTCTCTCATCTATTTTTTTTTACTCGTAATTCTCCATGATGAGAATGCTTTTACATCTGATTCTTAGAATCCTTGACATCGTTTAAGATTCAGGTGAAACACCATTTTCTTTCTCCCTCTATGGTTACCTCCCATCTACTCTGTATATATCTTGTATGTACATATTTGTATGTATGCATATGAATAGGTATATGTATATGTGTTCTCTCTCCCATTAGAATGTGAGCTCCTTGGCAAAAGGACTGCTTTTTACCTTTTTTAAAACTTTTTTTAGTCCCGGTCCTTAACACAGTACCTGGATTATATAAGAATTTAATAAATATTTCTTGGTTGATTGATTGGACTAAGGCATCATAGCTGAAATATGATTGGTGGCAGGTGTAGGCTATCAAATATTTTTTCTCTTTATGAACTGTTCCAAAAGTGGTTCATTCTTGTGATTTTCAAACCATATGAGGCTTTACTTATGTAAAGCACTCTGTAAATTTTGAAGCACTATATGAATGTTACCTATTGTTATTATTAGTGGAGAGCATCTCATATCATAGAATGGAGACAGAAAAAGACAGATGGTGACAAAGACAGATGGAGAGATAAAAATGGGGGAAAGAGAAACAGACAGAGAGAGGTGAGAGACAGAGAGATAAGTGGACAGAAGAAGGCGAGAGAAAGAGATAGAGAGAGAGAGACAGAGAGAGAGAGAGACAGAGAGAGAGACAGAGAGAGACAGAGAGACAGAGAGACAGAGAGAGACAGAGATTGAAATACAGGGAGAAAGAGAGACACAAACACAGACAGACACATACTCCACAGCTCTCCAAAAACTAGTCAAAACATCAACGGTATGTGAAAATATATGCAATGTTCCTTGCTCATTGTTCCCCAGCTCTGGAAATAAAAGAGGAAGGTAGATTTGGAAAAGATATCTTTCAACAAATCCACTTTCTACATCTTTCAGTGCTGGTTGTCTTAGACATTTAAGTAGTTGAGATCTATTAAAATAGTACTATGTAGAGAGGAATTATGTAAGAAGTATAAAACAAAGGATCCTAACTTACTTTGGCTTACACAGACATAACCACTGGTATTGCTTAATTTTTTACACTTTGATATTACTTTGTATAGGTCCAGCCCCACCCATACCACCGCCCCCAACAACAATAACAGCAACAGTTTTTTCTCTTTATTGCTACCTAATGGTCAGCAAATATCTAAGGCAAATCACTCTTTAAACATTTCATTGTTGTAATTGGATTTGATTATTTGTGAATAATCTAAGATTTCATCAGTTTAGGGAAACTAGAAGTAAAGAAACTCCCTCTGCAAAGACAGATAATTCATTGGTATCTTAAGAGATCACATGATGTTGAAATGTTAAGAAGATTGGCAAGACTTGCCTGGGTCCTACAACTAGTATGTTCTTGGATCCAAACCCAATGCTCTATCCATTATATCATGCTTTATCTATCCAGGTATTATACCATCTTCACAATGTTCAAACAGTACATTTATATCCAGCCAAATATTGAGTAACTCTGGATAAAGGAAAAGGTACACTGTGTGGTGGGGTTTGGGGGTTGCTAATCTGAATCACTGATGAACTGTCATTGTGTTTCTCTGTTCTATTTTTCCTCTATAGAATAGGCTTAAGTGTACCCAGTAGAGTGCTCGAAAAATGACTATTTTCAGTAAAATGTGCACATCTAAGTGGGGTTACTGAAATTAAGGTATTGCAGGCAAATTTGACCAAGACAAATATACAAGACTCGTGCAATGCCTGCCTCTTCAAAACCCAGTGCCAGGAGAAGGAGATCAAAGGATTTATTTTTTGAGATGTGGGAGGCCACAAAAAAAAATACCGTCAGCATATTATACAAGAATTAGACATACTTCTCTCTCTATCCAAAACAAAAGGATTTCTGCCCACACTGTTCTGTTACCAAGAAAATACCAGGCCTCATTTAGGCTCCTCAAAAGTAATAATTCCTCTGGATTTCTCCAAACAATTATTCTTAAAACATTAGTTGTGTGGGAGCACAAAACTGTTGGTCATCCTTTTTCAGCATTTTAAAATAATCTACATTTTTCTCTACTGCTCGTGCTTTTGCTGAACATTTCAGATGATTCAGTCAAGCTTATATCATCTCATAAAAATATGTATGTGTATATATGTTTGTATGAATAGCATGCAAATATAAGCATTACATATATATTTCTTCTGAGAAGCTGTTCTAGGAAAAATAACTAATCTTTTATATTATCTGAATTTAACTATGACTCTAATTTAAATGTTAGAAAGCCAGGCTATTCAAAATGTAATTTATTTTAATACATATAAATTATAATCATTTTTATTTCTTTTTTATCTTATATTCAACTATTAACACTTACTAACTGGGTAACCATAAGTAAGTCATTTAACCACTCTGAGAATTAGAAAAACTATCTGAATCTGTAAGTTTTAGGAAGCTTTCTATCAGCATGTTGTACTGAAAAATATGTTGCATCTTGAGTCACAGGACTCAGGTTCAAATCCTTACTGTCACATGCTATGAGTGTGACTGTGAGCAAGTCACTTATGCTCTCTAAGCATCAATTCACTCATTCAATAAAATGATATGATGAGCTCTAGGTATTTTTCTCTATTTCAATCATTTATTATTAGAGAGAATTTCCACAATGATGAAATTACAGGTCCCTAATATATCACAAATATACATGTATAAAGTTTCCTACATATGTGTCTATACATATGTATGTATTATATATGGAAACATAATTAGAAGGGTATATATGGCAAGAGGGTTTTTCATTTATAATGGCATATTTCATTTATGTAATCACTACAAATAAAAACATGGTGTTTCAAATAAGTTGTTTTCAAATTGGAGTTAGCAATATTTGAAATGAATAGGCAAAAATCATTGACTTTGGTGGCTGAAGATCTATTCCAAATTCCACCTCTGACAATAAAAATCAATGTGACTCTCTCTCTCCACTGTATTTGTACCTTTAATGCTTTGCATAATGGCTAACACATACTAAGCATTTGCTACATTTTTTTTTCATTCATTCATGCATGAATCCTCCTTTATGGAACCTTGGTCAAGTTCTCATTTTGGCATCTCTTAAAGACTTTCATTGCAAAAGAACTCATTTGCTATTTTGTGTTTCTCAGTATTAATGCTTTCAAAGTTTTAATGTTCTGGAAAGAGAACTAGCTCTGGAGTTAGAGGCTCTGGGTTCAAATCTCACTTCTCACATTATCCATGTGATTAGGTAAATCACTTGATCTCTCTGGGTGTTGGTTTCTTCATTTATTAATAGATGGAGTTAGACTAGATGACTGCTGAGATCCCTTCCAGCTCTAAATTTATGATCTGATGTTCTAAAAATCAATTTATCAGTCTGACATGTTCATATTGTAGTTCATTATCCACCATATATGAATCTACCCCTCCCCTAAACTTTCCAATTTTTGTTGAAGATAATACAGTCATCATAGTCACTCAAGTTCACAATCTGAGAGTCATCCTCAATTTTTACCCTCTTTTCTTTCCCTCACTCAATCATTTGCCAAATCTTATACTGATTCTGCCACCATCACATCTCTTGAACCTGTCTACTTCTTATCTTTAATAGGCTACTACAATACTTCAGGCCACCATCATTTTCCATCTAGATATTGTAATGGTCATCAAACTTCCAAACCACTCCCACCACAATCCATCCTACACACAACTGTTAAAATAAGCATCCTAAAATAGAGACTTAATCATGTAACTATTTTTTCCTAAAAATATAATAATAATAATAATAATAATAATAATAATAAATAATGTCTTCCTATTTCTTCTAAGGGAAAACATGAATTCCTCCACTTGGCATTTAAACACCTGTCCACCTGGATCCAGTCTACATTTCCAAACTAACTTTATATGATACCTTCTCATAAACTCTATGTTCCATTCAAACTTTCCTACTTTCTAAACTGTGATCTCTGAATTACATCCCACAACCATGGCCTGCATAACAAAAATATATTCCCCCTTCACCTCAAAATCAATGCCCTTTGCTTCCTTCATGGATTCAGTTCAGGTGCTTTCTTCTACTAAAGCCTATCCCAGGCATCCATCTGTTTATTATTATTTTCCCACTGCAAATCTCTCTCTCTCTCTCTCTCTCTCCCTCCCTCTCTCCCTCCCTCTCTCCCTCCCTCCCTCCCTCCCTCTCTCTCTCCGTCTCTCTCTCTCTCTCTCTCTGTCTCTCTCTCTCTCTCTGTCTTTCTCTGTCTCTCTCACATATATGTGTCTATATATTTATGTAAGTATGCATTTAATTAGTTCATCCATTAATTAATTTGTTTACTTATTCACACATTTATTTATTCTCTCCTTCTTTTATCTATTTATATATTCATTGATTCACATACTTCTTCCTTCCTTCCTTTGTTTTTTACAAGTTTTATCCCCAAGTAGAACATAAGCTCTCTGAAGGCAGAGACCAGTTTCTTTTTTTGTCTTAACTTACAGAATATTTTCCAGGCAGAAAGTATTTAACAAATTCTTGTTCAATTAAATTAAGTTGGATATTTCCTTTCCCTTTTTTGCATTCAATGACTATATCTTTTATCTTTGGCTTGTCTCTGCAACAAAAGCCTTGTGGGCATCAACCATTTGTTCCCCTCCCCTCTATCACCCATTTCACTTTGTGCCAGACTATGCACACAGACTGTGCTTAATAAATGCTTGTTGAATAAGTAAAAAAATAAAAACAGTGGGGGGAATTTAATGAGCTTTGGTCTAACTTCACCATTTCATAGTGCAGTGATGAACCATACCTTACAAAGAATTCCAGTTATTTATAGCACTTAATAGAAGAGATTATATAAACCAGAATTGATAACACTTCAGAAAATGTCGCAAAGAGATACCCTAATGGTATCAGCTAATAACTGAAGTTGCCTTGATCTTTACAATCCCTGGTTTGAGCAAGGAGTCCTTTCAACCTTCTTTCTATGTGATAAAATGCCATCTCTGCTATACAACTTCACCTGAAGATGAGGCCAGGCAAAGTAAAGGTCATTTGCTGAAATCTAACTAAAGATACTGAATGAACAATTTAGACTGTTTTACCTAAAAGAATATCCTTCTTCTTTATCAGTAAAACATGAAAGTTGAAGGTGGACTAGGTCCTTCACCTATTCCTGCAATGTCAAGGGGCATCTTTGGCCAAGTATGTCCTTTTTTCCTTCAGAAAATCAAAAAGCAAACCCTTTTAATAAATAAAAAGTATATATTAAGTAAATGCTTGCCCACATGCCAGGCACTGTGCCAACCACAGGTTATACAAAGAAAGGTAAAAATAGTCCCTTCCCTCAAGGAGGGCATGTTTGAATAGAGAAGACAACATTCAAATAAATAGGTATGTGCAAAATATATACAGGGTAGATGAAAGGTAATTTCAGAGGGGAAACACTAGCACCTAGGGAGACTGGGAAAGAGCTCCTGAAGAAGGTAGGATTTGACCTGAGTCTTGATAAATGGACTCAGAAGTGGAGAGTATTATAGTCATGGAGACAACCACCATAAAGACATAGAGCTTGGAGATGGACTGTCCAGTTCAAGTCACAAAGTGGTTAGAATGTGGAAGAAGAATAAAGTAAACCATGAAAAGACTGAAAGACAGGAAGGGACTGAGCAGTGAAAGGTTTTAAATGCCATCATCTGTATTTAATATGCAATCAGGCAGCAACCATTTATTTAGCTTTACTACGTACCAGGCATTGTAAAGTTTGCAATCATTTCTTCACAATCTTAAATCACCCTCATTATGCGTTTCTTGGTTGGCAAAAGAAGATAAACCAGGTAATTATAGTAACATTAACATGCTAGGAAACCACGTGAGATAGGGGATTTAGAACTGGTTTTGGAGTCAGAAGCACCTGGCTTCACGCTCTGCCAATGTCAAATTCTAAGTCTATGACCTCGGCTAAGTCATTTCACTGTATTATCCCTCGCACAAGTCTGTAATGCAGGGATATTTGAGAGTCTAGTGGAGCCCATAGACTCCTTCTCAGAATCCTATTTGTTAAATGCATTAAAATAAAATACATAGGATTATCAAGGAAAGGTGAAATACTCTTACTCCTCTCCTCTGGGGGAAAAAAGAGAAAGTTTGCCCCAGATGAAGAAGCCATATGCTAAACCTATAAATTGTAGGTGAGTTATCAGTATGCATTGTTGGAGAAAGTTTCTACAGAGTTCTCTACACCAATGAAGTCACATGTCAACCCTTGCCTCACGGAAGATAGAGACAGAAAAAGAGGGAAAGACAGATCAAGGCGGGCATAAATAGAGACAAAGACAGAGACAGAGAAAGAGACAAACACAAAGAGTCACAGGCAGAGAAGACACAGAAAGACAAAGGCAGAGATACAAAGACAATGAAATAGAAACCAAGATACAGAAATAAGCTGAAAGAGTAGGAAGAAAGAAGGGAAAGAGGAAGAGACAGGCAGACAGAGATAATCAATAAGCATTTATTAAGAACTTAAAATATTGGGGGCAGCTAGATAGAACAGTGAATAGAACACAGGCCTTGGAGTCAAGAGGACCTTAGTTCTAATCTGGCCTCAGACAGTTGACATTTACTAGCTGTGTGACCTTAGGCAAGTCATTGAGCTCCAATTGCCTTGCCTTCCCCCCTCAAAAAATAAAAAATATATATATATATATATCCAAAACACTTTGATAAGCACTGGCAAGACAAAGAAAAGCAGAAACATAGCTCCTGACTTCAAGAAGCTCACATTCTGAAGGAAGACAGTACAAAAAATATAGTGGGAAGCTGAGGAAGATGAAAGTGTGAAGAGGCATAGCAAACAAAGTTCAGAGTATAGCCTGGAGAAGAATGAGACATGACTGTCTTGGGCATTTTCCTTAAAATAGAGGACACAGGACGAGCCATCCAATCAGTGAGAGATGCTACAGGGGCAGAGAGTTCTCCCACTGTATGAATTCCAGGGCTGGTCTGAGCTTCCCAGATGAGCTTTGTGAGAAATAGCAGAAAAGTCCAGACTGTAGCATAGAAAGGGAGACAAAGTCAGAGGAAGAGAGATAATGTAATAGATTATATACTATGTAATAGTATATTAATATTTCAGACAGCCCTGGAAGTCAATGCTTTGCTATCCTAAGCTATAGTAGGTAAACCACAGTGCCCTTAACAAGGAGACAGATAGTCCAGCTGTATGCTGCCCTACTCAGACATCTGGAATACTACGTCCAATTATTCCTGCCACATTTAATGAAGGATGCTGACTATCTCAATCCCATCCAGACTAGGGCTACTGAGGTGGTGAGAGAACAGGAGACCATGGCATGCAAGGGTATATTAAAGAAACGGGGATGTTCATCTTAAAGGAGAGAAAACTCGGGTGGATGTGGAATAATAGTTGTGTTCAGGTATTTACAAGAATATCAGAAAGTAGCAGGTTTTAATTTCTATTAGACAGCAAAGGGAACAACTACGAACAATGAGTGAAAGCTAAAAGGAGACAATTAGGTCTTTCGGTTCTGTGTAAAGAACAATCCCTTCCAATGAGAGCTAATCACAAGTATAATGGGCTTCTTCAGGAAGCTGTGGGCTGCCTCTCCTCTGTCCCCAGAGGTTTGTAAAATATGCTATATAGGCAGTGCCAGTTCAGGTTAGGGTGGTACTAGATGGCCTCTGAAGTCCTTTCCAGATTCCTTGTAAATTGAAGTTTATTCTGGTCTTGGATGCAATCGTATAAATCTTTAAGAACAATAGACCATTTCAAGCATCACCTTGGGGATGGTTTATGTGCCTTCAGAATAGGCAGTATTTCTGGTAATCGTTTTGGAAGCTGCATAGTTTCCATAGAAGGTCCTTTATTCTAGAATTCTGTTCTCATTTAAAGGAAAATCCAAGTTGTGGTCATGGCCAAGTCATGTCAATGTGTCTGTGTCATTGACGAGGGCTGTGTCCACAGGGCTGATTTGTGAACTGCTAGCACTGTGTAACCTCAGGCAATTTAAGTAATAGAAAAAGGTCTCCCTGTTTTATTTGCAGAGGGCACAGCTACTGGAGAACAGAGGAAAGTGGAAATGACGTGCACTGAATTATTCACCACTTTGTGTCACAACCAAGTAAAATGGTGCCAAGTAATGATAGATCAAGGGGGAAAAAAGAAATTGCCTCAAAGTTTTGCCTGCTTTTATCAGTAGCTAAAGCCAAATGACGCTATTCTCCAGAATTGTAATACACTTCTTCTGGGCTTCTAGGAATGTTCTTAGTCCAGCCTAAAGACTTCCTTAATGGTCCCATTGAGCCACATTATAACTAAACAACTCCAAGTGTTTTCTGTGTGCCTTTAATGAAAAGAGGAGTGTAAAAGCTGAAAGTGATTTAATTCTGCAAATAATTCACCTGCTATTGTCCTATTTTTCTATCTATTTTTTCTCCCTGTCATTTGTCACTACTATGCTTACTCAATTCAACCTGAAATATAGTCTTCATTTTTAAATGAGGAAATTGACACCTCGGGCAAGTCACTTAACCCTTGTTAGCCACTCTCCAGAGCTTAACTTAACCCTGTTTACCACAGTCCATCATCTGTAAAATGAGCTAGAGATGGAAATCTCAAAGCATTCTGGTATCTTTGTCAAGAAAACCCAAATGGGGTCATGAAGAGTCAGACACAATTGAATAGCGAAAAGGAAAGCTAAGTGACTCGCCCAAGATCATTCAACAAGTTAGTGGCAAAACCAAGACAAAAGCCTCTTTTTCAAGATGTTCAGTTCACTGTCCTCTCCCTTCAGTACACAACACCAACTCTTACTCATAGTTCCAATATCTTTTTTATTTTTATGCTAGGCAGTTAAACTAAACTTTAGACAATACAATCAATTGAACTTATAACAATTACCCTTTTAAAAGGAGCCTTATTATTATGCTTTATCTTTATTATTTATTAAGATTTAATTCCTCCAGGTTCCTGTTCATTATCTTTCTTCCTTCAATCCTGTATTTGTGTATATAGTTCCTTTTTTCATAATGTCATAGGCATTGTATTAACTGTCTCCTGGTTCTTCTTTCTTTACCTTGAATGATTTTACATGCCTTTCCATATTTCTGTGTATTCCTAGGTTTTGTTGTGGTTATTGCTGTTGTTCTAAATTGCGCGGTAGCATTCCATATATCAATATACCACAGTTTAGAGGGTGGAGCCAAGATGGAGGCAAAAAGGGAGCGACTTGCCTGAGTTCTCCCTAATTCCCCTCCCAACAACTTCAAAATGAATTCTGGAGCAGCAGAACCCACAAAATGATGGGGAGAAACAATATCTAAGTCAAAGACAATTTAAAAGATTGGTAGGAAAGGTTTGAGACTGAAGCAAAGTCCAGCACAAGCAAAACCCTGCAAGATAGCAGCAGAGTGTTTGTGATTGTTCACAGACCAGAGCACAGGCCAGGAGAGTAGTAAACACATCTCTCCCTAGATCATACCACCCGAGAAAAGCTAAAAACTTACAGACCACACAGCTGTAAACAGATGAAATAAAAACCTGAAGTTTGGGACAATGCACCTCATTAGCAGAGCCAAACTTTAACATAAATTTAAAAGTCAAGGAATAGCCTGAATAAAATGAGCAAACAACAATAAAACTTACCATAGAAAATTACTCTGGAGAAAGGCAATGGAGTCTTAATGGAGTTGCCCCCAGCCCCAATATTCTAACTTCATTATAGGCAGCAGGCCTATAATATCTATCAACCCCCACCCCCCAACAATGTCCTGACTTATGCCTCACTGATCACTAGAACAACAGGTGTGTCTCTGAACTGTTAGTTGCCACAGAAACAGAAACCCAGCACTGTCCCATGGAAACTGTTTCCCATGAAACAGGCAAAATCATGTTATCCATCTGGACCAGACAGGACCACAATAACTAGCCAATCAGAAGACACCACCACCAGCATGTAGAGCAGGATACTTGACCAGTTAACCATAGAAGAGGCCCACCCTAAGATAGTGTCTTCAAAGTCCCAGTGAAGCTAGGACTCCACCTCCATTACCTAATCTCTTAACAAACTCCTCCTGCCTTTTTAATATTAATCATATTCCTATATTCTATGTAAATTTTGATTGTGTAATCAGCATCATATTCTTTATAAAACTGTATGTCTTACCTTACTGAAGTTGCTAATTCCTCTAAGGGACTTAGCCACTCTCCAGAGCTTGAAACTTCAAAACTATAATAAATCTTTCCAACCAGCTTGGAGTCAACCTGAGTCTTTGTAATTCCTTAGAGAAATCCCACCACAGCTCTGCCTGAACCTCATCACAGGGAAAATCAAAACACAAATGCAGGAGAAGAAAACAAAGTCAAAACTGCTACATCCAAAACCTCAAAGAAAACTGTGACTTGGTCTCAGACCCAAAATAATTCCTGGAAGAGTTCAAAAAGGATTTTAAAAATCAAATACATGAGGTAGAGGAAAAATTAGGAAAAGACATGAGAGCTATGCAAGAAAATTTAAAAGAGCCAACAACTTTATAAAATTAGCACAAAATATTAAATAAAATAACAACTTTAAAAACGAAATAGGCCAAATGGTAAAAGAGCCACAAAAATCCAATGAAGAGAAAAACTCCTTAAGAAAGAGAATTGGCAAAATGTAAAGGAATATACCAAAATTGACTTAAGATAAGAAATCCTTAAAAAGTAGAATTGGCCACATGGCAAAAGATGAACAAAAAATCACTGAAAAATAGAACTCCTTAAAAAGTTGAATTGGCCAAATGGAAAAGGAGGTACAAATGCTCACTGAAGAAATTATTACTTAAAAATTAGAATTGGGCTAAGGAAGGTAATGATACCATGAGATATCAAGAAACAAGAAAACATACTTTTAAAAATAAAAGAAAATGTGAAATATTGGGAAAAAAAACAACCAACCTGGAAAATAGATCAAGGATAGATAATGTTAGAACTATTGAGCCATTATGATTGACTTAGCTTTTCTCAGCAATAAAATGATACAAGATAATTCCAAAAGACTCATGATGGAAAGTGCTGCCCACATCCAGAGAAAGAACAAATGGAGTCTGAATGCAAATTGAAGCATACTATTTTCACTTTTGTTTTCTTTTTCATTTTTTTTCAATTTTTCTGTTTCTTCTTTCACCACATGACTGATGTGGAAATGTATTTTACATTATTGCACATGTATAACAAATATTAGGTTGCTTGACAGTCTGGGGAGGTGGAAGGGGATAGAGGGAGAGAGAAAAATTTGAAACTGAAAATCTCTCAAAAATTAATGTTGAAAAGTCTCTTTACATGTAATGGGAAAAAATAAAATGCTATTAAAAAAGAATTATTGGATGGACTGAAAGGCATGACAAAAATAAAAGAGTCTAGACATCATCTTTCAAGAAATTATCAGGCAAAATTGCCCTGATATTTCAAAATCAGAGATCCCAAAATTAAAGCTCCAAAGAATATTATAGACAATTCAAAAGCTCAAGGAAAAAAATATTTCAAGCAGCTAGAAAGAATTCAAATATTGTAGTACCACAGTCAAAAGAAGACAAGATTTAACAGCTTCTACATTTTAGGATCAGAGGGCTTGGAATATGATATTCCAGCGGACAAAGGAGCTAGGATTACAACCAAGAATCACCCCCCAAAAAACTTCAGGAGGAAAATGAATATTTAATAAAGTAGATAACTTTCAAGCATTCTTGATGAAAATTCCAGAGCCTAATAGAGAATTTGACTTTCAAATATAAGAGTTAAGAGAAGCATAAAAAGGCAAAGAGGAAAGAGAAGTCATAAAAGATTCAATAAAGGTAAACTGTTTACATTCTTTTTTGTTTTGTTTACATTCTTACATGGGAAAATGATGCTTGTAACTCATAAGAAATTTCTATTATTAGGGTAGTTAGAAAGAGTATACATAAACAGAGGGCATGGGTGTGAGCTGAATATGGTGGGTTGATATCTAAAAAAATCTAAAATTAAATTAAAGAAGGAGAAAGAGGAATATACAGGTTGAAGGGGAAAGGGGGAGGTACAATGGGGTAAATTATCTCACACAAAAGAGTCATAAAAGCTTTTACAATCAAGAGCAGTCATGAGGGGAGCATGAGAAACTTACTCACATAGGAATTAGCCCAAAGAGAGAATACAATAATACACTTGGGTATAGAAATCTATCTTACCCAACGGGAAAGTAAGAAGGGAAAGGCATGTGGGAAGGAGGCACTGGTAGCAGGGAGGATGAATTGGAGAAGGTGTTAGTCAGAAGCAAAACACTTTTGAGGATGGGCAGGGTGAAAGGAGCAAGAAAATAAGATAACCAGGGAAAACAGAAGGGGGGGAAATACACAAAAATCGTATCATGAAAAAATGTTTTATAACAATTTTCTCTGATAAAGACCTCCTTCCTCAATTATATAGAGAACTGAGTAAAATGTTTAAGAATACAAGTTATTCCCCAGTTGATAAATGGTTAAAGGATATGAACAGGCAGTTTTCAGAAAAAAATTAAAGCTATCTAAAGTCATATAAAATGCTCTAAATCATTATTGATTACAGAAGTGTGAATTAAAAAGTTCTGAGGTACTACCCCACACCTATCAGATTTACTAAGACAGAAAAGGAAAATGACAAATGTTGGAGGTGATGTGGGAATATTGAGACACTAATGCACTGTTGCTGGAGCCATGAACTGATTCAGTCATTTTGGAGAACAATTTGGAAATATGACCAAGGGACTATAAAACTAAGCACACTCTTTGACCAGCAATAGCAATACCAAGTCTGTATCCCAAAGAGACTTACAAAAATAGGGTCTATATGTGCAAAAATATTTATAGCAACTTTTTGTGGTGGCAAGGAATTAGAAATTAGGGGTTGCCTATCAATGTGAGAATGGTGAAACAAGGTATGGTAAAAGATTCTGATGGAATACTATTATGATATAAGAAATGATGAGCAGGATAATCTCAGAAAAACCTGAAAAGCCTTGCATGGGCTGATGCAAAGTGAAATAAGGAGAACCAGGAAAACATTGTATACAGTAATAGCATTTTGTATGATAATCAACTGTGAATGACTTAGCTCTTCTCAGTAATTCCATGATCAGGATAATTCTGAAGGATTTCAGATGAAAAATGCTATCCACTTTCAGAGAAAGAACTGGTGGAATCTGAAAGCAGATCAAAGCATACTTTTTTTGGCTTTATTTTGGGTGGGGGCGGGGTTGTGTGTTTTCATTCATAATATGATTCATATGGAAATATCCTTTGCATGACTGCACATATATAACCTATATCAAATGGCTTGCCTTCTCAATGAGGCAGACAGGGAAAAAGGGAGGGAAATAATTTGGAGCTCAAAATTAAAAAAAAAAAGAAATGTTAAAACTTTCTTTTACATGTAATTGGGAAAAATAAAATATCAAATGAATTCAAGATACCATGGTTTTATCTGTCAATCTTCAATTATTGCGTATTTAGGTTCTTTCTTTATTTTAAATGATAAATAATACTATTATAATACCAGAGGATATCACCTTATCACAGAACAGTAAAATAATTAATGTATTTTTGAATAGGACACCATCTTTTTTTTTCTTTTTTTATATTTTTTAATATGTATACACAGAAAAACACACACGGAGATTAAAAAGTCTTTAAGACCTAAAGAAAGTAATTAGTAATGCTAGAATTTCAGACACCACCAATGGAACATTGAGACAAGGGATAAATGTAGAGTTTTATACTCAAGGGTTCTTTTTAAATCAGATTTACAAATATATGTTGGGGAGAACATCATTAGACAGAAGTTCATCTGAAAAAGATCTAGGGCTTTTAGTGGACTGCAAGCTTAATGTTAAATCAACAGTATGATATGGCAACAAAGAAAGTGAATGTAAATTTAGACTGTGTTAAGGTAGTGATGGCATCTAGGGATAAGAAAGTGCTTCCTCCGTCCTGGTCAGCTACCACATTTCAGAGAGGACACTGATAAACTATCAAGTCACCTGAAAAAGGTAACAAGGATCATGGAGCACCTTGAGTTGGTGCTAATTGATATAAAGGCTGGTCGAAGAAATTGGGGATGTTTAGACTGAAGAAGGATAGGGTTAGGTGGGAAATGTCTTCAAATTTGAAGAACTGTCATGTGGAGGAGGAATTAGACTCTCTTTGGGCCAACCACCCACATGTATCCTGTCTATCAGAAAGACAGATCTTGATTTCTATCTGGCAATACTGGGTCACTCTCCATCTTCAGTCAAACAACCCTGAGAGAACAGAAAAGCATGTTCTGGGCAGTGGGTGTTTGAGAAGTTCTAACTTCATGTTGTTCTTGGACTTCTTCTTCCTCATTGTTAAAATGGAGAATTTAGACTAGTTTCTTCTAGCTCTAAAATTCTATGATCCTCTCCCTAAATTATTTTAGTTGTTTTTAATTGCTGACATATTCATTTTATAGTCAATGAAGGCTTCCAATGTTGGGAGGGGTGGTTTATTTTATTTTTATTTTGTTTTGTTGTGTTTCTACCTTTGGGCCTGAGATTTCATTGGCGTAGGGAACCCCCACACGAGAAAGCTTCCTCTATTAATTAATATCACCACATTCTTTGCATCTTGTAGTCTTAAAAATGGTACCTGGGACACTGAGAGAGTAAATAACTTGTTCTTGGTGACTCCAGACACCAAGTGGAACTAACCCTAGATCTTTCTAACTCTGAGCCTATTCTCTGTGTACTATCTTACATCATAGGGCAGCTAGGTGGTACAGTGGATAGAGGGGTAGGCCTTGTCTCCAGAAGATTTGAGTTCAAATATAGCCTATGACACTTACTATGTGTGTGACTTTGGCCAAATCACTTGATCTCTGTCTGACACAATTTCCTTTTCTATTAAATGGAAATAATGATAGCACCTACCTCCCAGAGTTACTATAAGGATCAAATGAAATTATATTTAAGAAATTCTTACTACCAGTCCTGGCACTATTTAAATATTAGTAAATGTTTGATCACTTCCTTCTATAACCATTATTAAAATAAACTTTTAACTAGAACTTGTCAAGATCAAAACCCTGAACTTGGCTTTAATGAGGATGCCAAAATGACTAATCTGCATAGAACTTATATTCTACTATGAAGGAGTCAGAAATATTCATAAATAAATGTAATGAAAAGAAGGGGGTGGTAGCATCCAAGAAGTATACAAGCAATGAACTTTGAGAAATCAGGAGGTCATTTTGGACGTGGAGGATCAGAGAAAATGATTATAATCATATACCGAGCTTTACCAACAAGTTGTATTTCTATAGCTTTCATTTCTGGGCGTAGCACCTTGCCTTTGAAATTATTAGATTTTATGCTTCTTTTTTAAATTTCCCAAGTCTTTTCAAATGTGATTTCATACTTTCAGATTCCTAGCAACTTCCTCTGATTACACAGTATCATACACATATTTCTGAGCATATTTTCAATTATTTTTATTTGGTACATCAATCAATGCCATATACTGAATGCAGTGTTCAAAGAGTCCAATTCCTGTGATGGATGCTTACAATCTGGATGGGCTGTCTCTTTTAATAATAACAGTATTTGACACTTACATAGTGCTTTCAGCCTGTGTGCTCCACATTGGTATCCTGAAAATATCAAGAAATCTACAAGAGGCCCCCAGAATATTTGGTGGTTCCCCTACAGAGAATTCATAGGGGAATATGAATGAGAGTTACATAAAATGAGAGGAAATGAATGGGTTACCATTTATGTTGGTTGGATGGGAGTACCCAAACAAATGAAATTGTAAATGCATCAGATTTTCAAAGAAACAGGAAGTGTTCTGATGTCTATAAAGTATTTTGCATGTAAGCTATCAAGAGCCATATATTTTTTAAAATGCTCCAAATCATTAATAATAAGAGAAATCCAAATTAGAGGAACTCTGAAATTCTACCTTTTGCCCTTGCAACAGACTTGTAATGATGACCAAAAAGACTAGAAAATGACAGTTAAAAAGCATACAACAAAATAGGCAAACTAATGCATTGTTGGTAGATGGCGGATTGATATAACTATTGAAGGAAACAATTCAAATTAAACAAAACAAAAAAAATTCTGCGTATGTTTTGACTTGGCAATGTTACAAGTAGGCTTGCAGTCTAAAGAGATAGATGAAACAGGAAAATTTCAGTATTTACATGAACAGAAATGTATAGTAGTGTTTGTGTTTTAGGAAAAAATGGAAGAAAAGTGGGTTTTGAGCTTTTGGGGAATGACTGAAACATACATATACACACGCACACACACACGCACACACACCAAAAAAACTGAATCTAATTTATACTCCTAGCCTTGCTGGATGTTACTTCTCCATCATTCTGCATTAGAGCCAACATTGTCTTCTATTCGTTCCTTTCACATAACACTTCATCTTTCATTTCCGTACCTTTGTTTTGGCTATACCATACACCTGGAATGCAATCTCCTCTTGCCTCTAACTCAAGGAAGTCCTCTCTTTCTTCAGGATACACCACCACTTTCTCAATGAAGTCTTTTCTGATTGAAAATACTTGTATTTAACTACTTCATATTCTCTTCATATATATATATATATATATATATATATATATATATATATATATATATATATATATTTGTATGTGTGTATATATGTTTGTTGTCTTCCATGTTAAAATCCACTTCCTTCCTTGTGTATTAGGAGGGCAGAGTTTATAATCTCAAAGAGGATCATAAACATGTCTGAAAGGTTCGGAACCGCCGGATATGAGAAACTCTCAAAGTAGAAGGCAGAAGAATCAAAACATATATTTAGGCTCCACAGTAACCAACCCATGAACCAGCAACCCCATTTTGATATATTGATCAAAAGCTTCCAGGCCCAATAAGTACGCCTTGAAAGAGTAACCAGGAGGCTACAGAGAAGCATGATTGCGTAAAGCAAAATCATGCTTCCCCCTCTATGGTAAAAAGATTACCCACTGGCCTGAAGTCCTCGTTTAGCTTCCTCCCGTAGGTCAGCTCTGCCACTGGCAGCTCCTGCTTCGGCTGTGGCTGTGGCTGTAGCAGCCTCTGGCTCCAGCGGGAGCTGCTTTTAACCATCCAGCTTCTGCGGGGGGGGGGGGGGGGGGGGGGGGGGGGGGGGGGGTGTAAGGTACGCCAGGGAAAGCACAGGTTCTTTCAATCTGCTTAAGCAAGGTGAAGGGGTTGACCGGGAAAGCACAGGTTCTTTCCATCAGCTTAAGCAAGGGAAGCAAGGTGAAGGGGCCGACAAGCTTACTCCAGTCCAACATAAAAACAGCATTCAGTTCAGGGGAAAAAGCCAAACTAGTCAAGGGCACTTGTTGACTAAGTGCTAAGGAGCCCATTTTTGGTTGCCAATACACCTTGTGAAAAGATCTGTTTATTTATTTGTACTTGTATTTGCAATCTTTAACCTAGTGCCTGGTACCTAGTAAGTGCTTAATAAATATTTGATTGTTGATTAACTGATATAAGAAAGACCAAAGGGTTCAGAGGCAGAGAAAGTTTGGAGAGCTTACATGAATTGATGCAGAATGAAGTGAGCACACTCAGGTGAACAATTTACATAATGACCACAGCAGTGTAAAGAAAAACAATTTGGAAAAATGTAAGAATTCTGATCAATGTAAGAACCAACCAGACTCCAAAGGAAAAATGATGAAACATACTTGACACTTCTCAACAGAGAAGTGATAGACTGGAGGTGGAAAATGAAAAACACATTGTTTTTTGGCAATATGCATCAATTTGGTTTGTTTGACTTCTTATTTTTATTATTAGGGGAATTTTTGTGGAGAGGGAATAAAGTAAATGAGAAAATATAGTGGTAGTGATACACAAAGGAAAAGAAAGAGGGGAGAATTGATAGAGCATCAAAATGAACAGATTAAAAGAGTAGATACAGATGGAAACAGATATGTGTGATAGCTATATATGTGTATATATGTATGTATGTATGTATGTATGTAGGTATGTAAACTAGATGGTCATAGCTGGACTGAGAATTGGTTGAAAGAATGGATCCAAAGAGTATCAACTAATGAACCACTGTAAATCAATAGAAAGATTCCTAGTTGAGTACCCCAGTCATCAGTCATTGGCCATATGTTTGTTTGTTTCTTTTTAAACATTTATATCAATGACTTAGAGCCTTAGACAAAGGTATGGATAACATTTAATCAGTCTTACAGACAAGGCAAAACAGAGAGGGATAACTAATATATTGGATGTAAAACTCAGGATTCAAAAATTTCCCTGCAGGCTAGAAGTATGTACCCAATTCAATAATATGAAATATACTTGAGTGAAATGTGAAAAATCCCCACTTGGAATATAAAATATGATCAACTGCCCCAGTATAAAATGGGGGCTTTATTTCTAGAGCTCAGAAAATGTGAAAAACATAAAAGTTTTAGTCAATTTCCAAGTGTGATGTGACAGACAAATGAATGTTATTGGGACAAATTAATAACAGGAAGAGTGACAATGAAATCTCAGATTGGGACCCAAAGATGCCCAGAAGAGGGAAGTAAGTAATCATCCTTTTGGACTCTATCCCAGTTCCTGGAGTATAATATTGGTTTAGGGGTGCCACAATTTAGGATTTGAGATAGTAGAAAATGATCAGAAGAAGGTAACAAGAATACTGATGGGCTAGAAACTGTGTTCCCACAAGGATCATTTGAAGGAAACAATGATGCTTATATTGGAGGAAAAAAAAGGACCAGGGAAGACATCATAAGTTTCATCAAATATGGAAGACTCCTTATGCTGAAGAACTAGATTTATTCTATTTTGAGCCAGAGTTCAAAGCAAGGAGCAAAATTATTAAACTACTGAGAGAAAGATTTCAATTCAGCATAAGGGAAAATAAATGAACAAAGAATCTCCACTCACCTCCTCCCTAGCTAGAGCAGCACACAAGTAGAATAGGTGACCTTGAGCACTACTGAGTTTCTCATGACTAGAAATCTCAAGGCTGTAATCTGTGGGTAGAAATGCAATTC
Source organism: Trichosurus vulpecula (assembly GCF_011100635.1). Lineage (NCBI taxonomy): Eukaryota > Metazoa > Chordata > Mammalia > Diprotodontia > Phalangeridae > Trichosurus > Trichosurus vulpecula. Next base: position 231,468,775 of record NC_050577.1, on the reverse strand, counting down.
CTGCTTAGGTAACTCATCTGGGTACTAGATAATCTAGAGGAGGGGTGGGGAACCTGTGGCCTCAAGGCTACATGTGGCCCTCACTCTTAAGGACCTAGAGGGCCGCATGTGGCCTCAAGGCCACAGGTTCACGACCCCTGCTCTAGAGGGCCACTTCAGACTCAGATTCACAGAATATCCATATTTTCTAGCTATCTTTATTATTTCTTTTACTCTTCCAGTTGGCCTTATATTCTGTCGCCATTAGGAATTGTTTCAGTTACCTGAATAATTTTGAATCTTCTTTTTCTATCAAGTCAAAATTTAAGAAAATTAGAGACTTCTGGCTATAAAGATAAAGCTAGGGAATGACTTGATTTAACCTTCAAGTTTAAAGTGGACTGCTATGAAGAGTGCACTATCATTTTCCATTGCCCTCAAGGATAGGTCCATAGGATAAAGGTTTAAATTGTTGAAAGAGATCATAGGTAGATTTGGGAAATAACTTGTGTACTTTAATTATAGGCCTATAGTAGGGAAATCAAGAATTTTGGTAAGACATAAATATGGGTAAACAGGTAAAGTTTAAGTAGAGGAATTACTTTTTGAACCCAAGGCACTGGAATTTTTCATCTTGCTCATACAAAATATTTGCTTAAGATGAGCAGAGCTGTACAGTGGAAAGAGTATTGCCTCCAGAGTTATAGGACCTTGGTTCAAATACCACCTCCAATATTTACTATTTCTGAGACCTTGGACAAGACATTTAATCTCCCATGCCTCATCTGTAAAAGGGGGGGTGTAAACTAAACAGCCTCTTATGTCCCTACCAGATCTATAGCTATGATGCTCTAACTCAATGAATCTGTGTCTTTATGTGAAGGTTTCCAATTCAAAACTTCAAGTAATCAGTTTGTTGGAGGGGAGAAGGGAAAGCAATTGGAGTTAAGTGACTTGCCCAAGGTCACACACCTAGTAAGTGTATTAAGTGTCTGAGGCTGGATTAGAACTCAGGCCCTCCTGACTCCAGGGCCACTCACTGTGCCACCTAGCTTCCCCTCGTGGTTTTTTTTAAAGTCTCTTTATTGGCAGGAAGAGAATGAAAAATCTCAGTGTTACCACTTTTTTCCAATTTTCTGCAGACAGACAATATAGAAAGCTCTAGCAGGGATAGGTTGCCAGCCAAAAGCCTTGAAGTATAGATTCACTCTAAAGATGACCTAAATACACAAAGACTACTAACTCAGAGTGGTAGCATATGTATTTGGAAATATTTTTAATTCATATATAGGTTTAGATGATTTAAATATTGGCATGTAATAGAGATGTTATATTGACATTTAATAAGTCCTGATGAATTTGATGAATCTTACCCCACCTCCAATCAACTTGATGATCTTATTGAGAGTGGACTTTTGCTAGAAGGGTGCCTCCAAACAAGAAAGACTTGGGTATTGATATCTAATTAATTGGGCTTCAGGAATTGGATGCTGTCTGCTGATGATTGATTGACTGAGAATCAGAAAGATGAATACTTGGTGAAGGAGCTGCTCTCTTTGTAGTGTATAAGAGATAGGAATAAAGTGACTTGTCTCCCTCTCTTTCACCAGGGTCCCTCTTTCTTTCAGACTTGCAGAACACAATGCCTCAAAGGGACGATGAATGTGAATGGAATTGTCCTCTCCCACTGGAGCAAAGAATAGTGATTTTCAGAAGAAGTTCCTGGGAGCAGTTTGGACTTGGCTCAGATGAGCCTGAGAGGCAGGTCTAGGTGGGAGGCAGATCTGGGGAGCCAATTGTTAAATTTTAGCATGAGCATTTATACCTAAGAAATAAGCAAATAATAAAAATGAGAGCTGATTTATTGTTTTGTTGATCAGCTAGACTTAAGAAAGTGATGGAGAATGTGTTAATGACATAGATTAAATTTTAAGTGTGTTATGTATTATTTTTTGTGGAGGGCAGGATCAATTGTCAATCACTTGCCAGCACACCAAAGCTATAAGGGAAGTATTTTGAATTCCAGTTCCTTCCTGCCTTGCTCTGCTTTTCTATTTGTTTTTTGTTTGTTGGTTTTTTTTTTGTTTAGCACATCAGAAACTAGCAATCCGGATAATGACTGTTTCTAGCCTTTTAGGTTACCTTGTGGGTAATCCTGAGTTTAAGTTCTCACCTAGAGTTCACAAGAGATCAAGAGTTCCTTTGAGAGTCAAGCAATTGTATCCCAGGAGCAAATGATCAGAATAACACTTTTCTTGGAGGAAAAGAACATCCTCCTCAAGGGTTTGCTCCAAAGTCATTCCATGAGTGGTCAGGAGATCTTAACCCTATCAAAACTTCTTAGTACCTCTGTGAATTGTTCAAATGGTCAATTCTGAGGGAAAAATGGAAATATTTGTCTAACAGTCCCACAAAAGTCTTTAGAGGCATCTTGGTGACATAGTAGACACAACGTTAGCCGTGGCACACATATCTGAGTTTGAATTCTACTTCAGACACTTAATAATTGTGTGAATCAAATCACATTACTTAACCTTTCTCGGTCTCAGTTTAAATATCTGGGAAATTAGGATAATAATAGCACTTTCCACACAGGGTTGTTGTGATCATCAAATTGGGTGACATAGATTTGGTGACATTGCAAACTTTACAACACTGTATAAATGTTTGATGATGATGATGATGATCTTGGAGGATCTTGCGATCTAAGTGGATTATTTAAGTATTTTATTTCTCTTTACCTATTCTTTTATGCCTGTGAATCCTTTATTGAGAATCTTTATGTATTTGCCTTATGGAGTAAAACAAAGCCTACCCCATATGCAATACTCATATTCACATAGCACACTGAGTGTTTGAGGAGTTCTGTTGGCCCCTTGGGGAGAAACATAGTCATGAGCTATACCTAAGATTTATTCAGCTTTCCCCAGAGTCTTACTATAATGTGGAGGCAATGAGCCAAGGAGAGATAATGACCCTTTTGGGGGTGAGGCCAGCAGGATAGAATCCAATGTGTGTGAGGCCATAGTCTTTTGAGTAGGGTTGGGAGCTTGGCCCAGAGGTAATAGACCTAACTGAGTGCCAAGAGTTAGATGATCCTTGAGATTCCTTCTACTTCTATGGTTATGGTTCACAGTATTCTGAAAGCAGCCACAGTAATACCTCTGGGTAAAATCTACTAATAGTTTAATATTTCAATATGTCTAAAGAGCTATAATTATGGAATCATAGAATCTTAGATTTGGAAGGGACCCCAGAGCCCATCTCATTCAATTGACACCTTTACAATAATCCCTTCTATGATCTGTCAACCTAACAAGTGATTCTTTAGTTCCTTTTAATGGAACTTAATTTATCATTAATCTTTTAAGCTGTTATATTCCTCTATTGACTAATACAGAACTAAAACACGCAGCTCTTATTCAGCTTCATAGTTATCCTTTCCTGTGCTTGTGAAGGGGATTTTCTGGCATCCAAGTGTAAAATTTTGTTTTTCATGATATAATTTCATTTTGTTAGATTAGACCTAATGCCAAGACCTAATGCCTTTTGGATCCCTCCTCTGTCAACGAACATGATAGGGCATCCAGGTGGTGCAGTAGATGGTAGTATAAGACAGTGCCAGTCCTGGAGTCAGGAAGACATGAGTTTTAAATTCAGGTTAAGATACTTACCTAGCTTTGTGACCTTGAACAAACCACCCTATTTCTATTTTGTCATGGTTTCCTTAACTGTAAAATTGATATAATAATAGCACCTACCTCCTAGACTGTTGTGAGGATCAAATGAGATTATATTTGTAAAGTGCTTATCATAGTGCCTGTCACATAGTAAATGTTATATAAATGCTAGATATCATCATCATCATCATCATCTTATTTGTCATTATTTGTCATCCTTCTGAGTTTTGTGCATTCTGAAATTTTAATAAATATTAGTTTTATGCCTTTATACAAGTGATTTAAAAGTTAAGTTCTCAACTTTACACATTTCTGACAATTTGATAAACATATCTTTTACTCTTGGATATAAATAATTTTAAAAAGTTGGTTCAGGGGCAACAAGATCCTTGGAGTAATGCACTGGAGACCTTCCAAATTACTATATGAATCTTGCTATTCATCCGTGTCTGAGTCCACTAAATTTTCCAAACTACATTTCTCCATACTGTCCTCTATTCTAAAGCATTCTTTTGATCTGGCAGTCTGGTAACAGTTGTCAAAAAAAGAAAATGATGTTAGTCTCATTTGATCTCTTCTTGATAAGGCTACATTGACTCTTTGTGATCACTGCTTCCTTTTCTAGATATTTGTTAACCATCCATTTAAAATACAGTGCAGAATTTGACCAGGAATCAAAGTCACTCTTATCAACATGCAAACTTCTTCCACTAAAGCAGATCACACAACACTCCCATAATTTTGGATTTTTTCAGAATTTCTATGTCTGAAATTTCATCACCTAGTTTTCATTCTCCTCGCAATGAGCATTTCCAAACTTAGCTAGTCTGCTTTTTGGATGGTAATTTGTCTCAAGCCTGTTCTTTAACCCATTCCAACTTGATAGAATCCCCCAAAGTTTACTCTCCATGGCCAGAAGCTCTGGGAACCAAGAATTACCTGCACACCACAATGAAAAATTAGCGGAAGACTTTAGGAGAGGAAATCAAAAAAATATACTGAGAAAGAAAAAGAAAGTGTTTCACACTTCTCTCTGACAAATATTGAATTCCTTAATGTAGAATAAAAAGCATGATATAGCAAATCAGGTTTCTGTCTCTATAATAATTCATAGAAAAATAAAACCTCTCTACAAAAGAGATAAAAATTGAACTAAAACATCTCTCTTAACATTGTTACCAGATAATGGAAAAAAGTTGGAAATGGGATATAATCTAAAAAATTACACAGTAATAGTTCAGATTAAAGATTTTTTTTATATTTATATACCCTTTGCACAAATATTAATTATCTCATTTAGTCTTCACAACAACCCTGTTGAGTAGGTAATAGGAGTATCATAATCTATGACATTTCTCTTCATCTGCTAAATGGGAAGTATATATCCCATGAACTCTAAGATCTCTTCTACCTCTAAATCTATGATATTATAAGTTTAATTGTGGTAAGAAGTGAAGTACAAGAATGTTTTGCAAAAATAAAGTTATATAAATATAAATATGGTATATTTTATACTAATTTATACAAATATAAAAATCATCCGAATCTACTCATTACAGTCTAACATAAAATTCAATTTGGAAAAAAAGGTCCTGGTTTCAAGAAGCTTATAGTCTTTGGGCGGAAAGTTGGTGGGGGGAACAGAGAAAAAAGAAGGTATATCCTAGAATCAGTCAACCATTAAGCATTCCTTAAGTGCCTACTATATTCCAAGCTCTTCTCTAAGAGTTTGAAATAGAAATATAAAAGTGATTATGAAAACATGAAATATCATAGCTAGAGGTAGCATCAGAATATGTCTATTCCAGGCCACAACTGTACAAGAAACCACCCTAAAACCTAGCTGACAGCTGGTCTCTAGCTTTGTTCAGGGAATTCTAGTGAAGAAGAACACACTGCCTACACAGGCAGTCAGTTCTTCTGTTGGATTACTGTAACCATTTAGAACTGTTTTTCCATGCATCAACCTTAAATTCTCCTCTCTGTAACTTCCATTAATTACTTTTAATTCTGCCTTCTGCAACCAGACAGAACAAATCTAGTCACTTACTGATAATATCATAAACTTATACCTGGAAGGATCTTAGAGGCCATTGAAGCCAGCCCCCTCATTTCACAAATGAAGAAGTTGAGGCATGGTGAAATGAAATGATTTGTCCAAAGTCACAAAAGCAGTAAGTTACAAAAACAATTCCAAGAACTCTTTCCACTGAACCTATGTTAATTTATCATACATTTATAATGTGCCTAGATTATACAATTGTGTGATTCCCTCCCCTCCATTGGTGCTCAGCTGCTCAAATAGGAATAGAAAAGATAAGCTTTTGATACCTGTTTTCTTTTCTTTGTATGGGGAAATGTTCAGATATGTCAAATTTATCATAATAACAAGGAATATCTTTTAATGTAAGCTCTGAGAGGAGAGGAACTTTTTCCCCTTTGTCTTTGTATCTTAAGAACTTAGTGTATGGAGCATAGCAAACACATAATAAATGCTTCACGATTGATCAATTGAAAAATAAATTTTCTTTACTTGTCTGTGTTGGTAACCAAAAATGGGCTCCTTAGCACTTAGTCAACAAGTGCCCTTGACTAGTTTGGCTTTTTCCCCTGAACTCAATACTGTTTGTATGTTGGATTGGAGTAAGCTTGTCGGCCCCTTCACCTTGCTTCCCTTGCTTAAGCTGATCGAAAGAACCTGTGCTTTCCCCGGCGTACCTTACACCCCCACAGAAGCCGGATGGTTAAAAACAGCTTCCATTGGAGCCAGAGGCTGCTAGAGCCACAGCCACAGCCGAAGCTGGAGCAGGAGCTGCTGGTAGCAGAGCTGACCTACGGGAGGAAGCTGAACAAGGACTTGAGGCCAGTGGGTAATCTTTTTACCATAGAGGGGAAGCATGTATATGATTTTGCTGTACACCATCATGCTTCTCTGTGGCCTCCTGGTTACTCTTGTGAGGCGTACTTATTGGGCCTGGAAGCTTTTGATCAATATGTCAAAATGGGGATGCTGATTCATGGGTTGGTTACTGTGGAGCCTAAATATATGCTTTGATTCTTCTGCCTCTTATCTTGAGAATGTCTTATATCTAGCGGTTCCGAACCTTTCAGACATATATATGATCCTCTTTGAGATTATAAACTCTGCCCTCCTAATACATTGTCCTCTTTCCTAGCTTGTTTAAAATAATTCTTTTTTTTGTAATTTTCAAATTAATTTTAAACTTAAATACAAAATGAGAAAAGAAAAAAAGAACATTTCCATTTACACAGCAGAACACAAGAGAGGATTCACTATAAAACAATAAATTTCCAATTCAAGAAAACCTACACAGTAAATACTACACATTACTTTCAAAGCTACTCAGGTTTTCTTTGCTTCCTTCTAGGTTTTCTTTGTTTTCCGCTGTGGACTTTTTATTTGCTTGAGATAATTTCTAATAATATTTTAAGTGTATCTTGAGAAGCAGAGAAAAATTTTAAATGATAATGTACTTTATGGAAAGATGAACACTTTAAAGATACAATAGTCTTAATAAATGTCCATATACCTCAATTCTAAATATTTCTTCATTTTCTATGACTTCCTAACTAACAAGTGTAATCTTTAACAAATCACTTAAACTTTCTGGTCCTCAGTTTCCTTATTTTTTAACAGAAAAGATTAGACAAGTTGATCTCTGACATCTTTTCTCTTTTTTAAAGCTATGATTCTATTTTCTACCCTTAAAGAATGTAGGCTTCTTGAGAGCAGAGAATTTTTCAATTTTGTCTTCACATCTCCAATTCCTAACACAATTACTGGTGCATAATAGGAATTTATTTATTGATCATAACTATCATGTCCACTTAGGAATTTTCTTTTAAGGAGGTATGATTATATCCGAATTGCCATGTACTCTAATTTTGATTGATTCTAAAGACTCCAAAAACAAATATTGTTCTTGGGGTTTTTTTTGTATAATATATCATCTACAATCAAGTCAATTAGCCAGCAGCTAGCAGCTATTTCTCCACAAATAATTCTTGATCCAATTCTTAATGCTTAATTGAATCTTCAGTGGTTTTTGTTCTGTTTTAGTTTTGTCTCTCTGGAAATTTCTATAGCTGTACCATAATAACTAGAAAAAAAACTTTTAATGAAGTTTTCAAACTTTGTTTCTCCTTCACCCCAGTGTCTGTTCTGAATACATTTAAAACTTTTTTTAATACTCCCACTGGGATCTTCAAGTAATAGCAGTGAAGTCTGGAGAAAAGTTAAGTCATCATCAAAGACTTAATAGTAAAAGTTGGGGGCAAGGCACCAAGCCTTCTCATTTCTCCATACTTTGCGGGATGCTTACTGGTTCTCTATGAAATAAATGTCTGCTCCTGTGAGTTTCATTTTGTGCTTAAATTGAGCTCCCCACATAATTTTACTTTAATGAATTTTCTTCTTTATATATAGTCTGGCTAACAGATAACAGATGGACAGCCCCAAAGCTTCACTGGTGCCCACAGAATATTACAAGTCCTCCAGGAAAGTGTCTAGTACATATTGTCTGCTCTCCATGGGAGGATTTATTAGAGGCCTTGGGTGAAAATTGCACACAGGATGGGAGGGCATGGATATGATTTAACCTTCAGCAACAAGAAGAAGTCTAACATCAATGAAACCGTGGAGCCACAGAGGTACTGGATATATGGTATCTTCCTTTTGCATTAAAAAAATGTTAGCATGCGAATTATGAGAGGTTTTGGTAACTATTTGGTCTCATCACAGGTGAGGTCATAAAGTGTGGGCTGGGCCAGCACACCTGGACTATTTTCTTTGTATATCTATGCATATATCTACTACACATTATTCTTCCATGAAGTTCACTTATATTTTGTATGAGGATTAGAGGAATGTATATGGCAAAGCTAGCTTGCTACATAAAATGTTTCTTACTTATGAACTTGATAAAGATAATATAAAAAAAGTTATGTTTTTTTTTCTTAAGGGGTAAATGAGTTGAGAAAGAGTTTCCTTAGGAAATACAAAGTTCCATGTATCATCTGATAAATGAGGAAAATCTATTTTGCATCACTAATTTTAATCAAAGGCTGGTGACTTGTACTTTTTTTATTGGCTCCTACTATAATGTATTACAAATAGCAATATTCTGGCACCAAAAGCATTCAAAAATTATTAGCATCATATAATCCCTAACTATTCGATTTTATGATCTGAAGACTCAATTAAAGGACTTTATGAACATTTTATTCTCCACTTTTTTTCCAATTATGTGAGAGAAATTGAAATAACATTGCCTTTTCTACTAATTATGTGGGAGAGAAATTACAATAACATTGCCTACTCATCAAGAGAAGCAATGCATGCAGACATTTTTATGCATTTTTTAAAACAATTTCAGATATGCACAGCTTATACATATATCTTTGCAGTGCAAGTGGTTGATATAAAGTCAAATGAACTTTGAATATGCTTCATTGTTCCTCTCTTAATAGACTCATTGTCACATATTGAGCACCTTTCTAATACTCTTACACTCCATGTTGCTGGGAAGTTGTTTGACTTCTACTGGGGCCACTAGATTAAGGCAAAAAGATTTGGGTAATAAAGACCCACAAATTATCATGGCTCATGTAAAAATGTGAGTTCATACCACCTACCTCCTCTCTGTCTTACTAGACATCAAAGTCACTGATCAGATTCATTAGCATCATGCCCATTATGGTAGTCATATTACCATTTTGGATTACTCTCTTCCCCTTAGTGATTGCTCTGATTCTGACTGAAAAAAACAGAGCCAGGAGATCCATGGCTAAGGGGGAATAGATACTTTGCTCTGAGGTTTGGAATTGAGAAGATAATAATTTTTTTTATAAAACAGCAATGAAGATGAGAAATTGTGATGATTTGGATTATAATGCTATAAACACTATCCTATATGTGCCTGGAATTGTTTCATGAGCCTACAGAAGATGATCTTACATACCAATAATTTTTGTTAACTAAAAAACATCATTCATCTGATAGTCTGTTGAAAATTAAATGTATGTAATAGAACAACTTGTATCAAGACCATTTATATTGGAATATAAATAAAAATGAGATGAGAAGAATGATGATGATGATGGTGATAATAAAAATACTTACCAGTCTTAAAGGCAGCTAGATGGCATGGTGGTTAGAGTGCTGGGCTTAGAGTCAAGGAAACTCAACTTCCTGAATCTGAATCTGGCCTCAGACACTAGCTGACCCTGGACAAGTCATTTAGTCTTGTTTCCCTCAGTTTCCTCACCTGTAAAACGAGCTGGAGAAGAAATGGCAAACGATCCCATTGTCTTAGGAAAATCCCAAATAGAGTCAAAAGAGTCAGATATGACAAAATTACTTGAAAAACAACACTATTTTTCCTGAAATGAATGGAGTAAGCTTGCAAATTAAGGAGGAAGTCAGATGAAAACATCTCATTATTCACACAGTGTATATAGATTACGTCAAGCTATATGGTGCAACCCACCCCCATACCCCCCCCCCCAAAATTAAATGGCTCCTTTATCTTATGGAATATGTGTTCAATTACATGAAAATGTCATCTGGACCACTATGAAACTGTCAATATATTCTGAGGATGATAGAGATGGAAAGGTGAGATCTTGAATCCAGAAGGCAAATTAAATTAAGGAAAAAAGTGGTCTCACGCAAGGAAGACATATTACGGATAAAGATGTCCAAATGAAGGCTGTAGCTGAATATTTTACAAATGCTTTCTGATCAATTGATTCAATGAGAAGACTTTTAAAACAACTAACACACAATGCCTAACTTAATGCACATTTTTAAAACTGTAAGATTCAACTATAATGTATTTGGAATGCATCCCAATCGAGATATACAGGATATTGAAACACAGAGCCCATCACCAAAAAGCCTCTATAAAAATAATACTTTTTCATTAAAAAGGGAGAGGAAGAGGATAGATAGACAATCAGAGTACATTATAAAAAGATTTAAAAATAAACTATGTATACTTTTTCACAGTCCAACATCATTTAAACAACTTTAAAGGCTGATAATAGTCATATGTCATGTGGTTTGTTGAAAGTGACTCAGAGTACTTAACATACCAAAGGAATTTATGAAATAGCTAAGATCCAACATGGAATCAAAAGGTCCTTTATTGGTGACATCCACATGAATTCAGTCAATAATATGTTGACAAAAAAAGAACGAAAAATGACTGAATCATGCAGATTTTTTTTGCGGAAACCAAAGTTTTTATGACAATCCAGAAAATTCACCACCAACCAATATTAGACAAGAATTTTTGTAAAGAAATCTGCCATCAATGATAAATGTAAATTATAAAAGAAAATAGTAGAAACCGTTACAAATCATAGCAAGCTACAAAACAGGACCTGTTGAATGCTTAGTAGAAAATGACCTGGGAGTTAGAATTACACATTTGATGTTTGCTATCTTTGTTGGACTGAACCCATATATTAGAAATACATACTTTAAAATATGCTAGCTCTCTCTCTCTCTCTCTTCTCTCTTCTCTCTCTCTCTCTCTCTCTCTCTCTCTCTCTCTCTCTCTCTCTCTGTCTGATATGCACTGATATGCAAAGTCTGAAGAAAAAAAATAATTTTAAGGGATAGTGACATAACAAATACTCATAATTTCCAAGTTCCTTATAAAAATAATTTCTAAATATAGAGTTCAGGAAGAGGAGAACAAAATCACATGGTAAGAAAAAGGAATCTCCCATCCCAGTTGTACTATATGCTGCTGGGATTATGTAAGGATGCTTTCAGTGAACCTTCAGAGGATAAGTTTACATCTTAATACAAAAAGCAGTTGCATTGTTCACCTATGGTATTGTCCATAAAACATTAAAGATCAAAGAATAGTAACAGAAAACTTGTTCCAAGACCATTTCTATCTGGACCCCAATGAAAGAAAAAATGAGAATGAGATAAAAATAAGTACATTTAATAGTCTTCAAGGTCTTTAGAGTATTTTACATAAAACGTATCATTTAATTATTACAACACTCTGTGAAGTAGGTGCTATCACAATTCCCATTTTAGATATGTGGAAATGGAAACTGAAAGAATTTAAGTGATATATCCAGAGACACATACCAAGTGCGCAAAATTATAAAACAAGGCCTTTGCCTCTCAAGTACAGTGCTCTATGTGCTATATCAAACTACGTACTATCCTTTGACACCCTGGGGTGAATCTAGAGCTATTGAACTCAATCCCCACCATCCCAATCCCAGCTCTCCCAAGAATGGCTTAGGCAAGGTGTCATGATATTTCTGTCTTTCCCAAATGGGTTACTTTTCTCCCAAATTTGATTTGGTTTGCGACACTTGTTGGGAGAGAAGGAGGAAGAGAGACATAAGTTCCTATTTTTGGCCCTGTCCTGGGGGATATAAGAATGCTGAAAGAAAATTTATTGACCATGTTTTCTCTCCCTTCTTGTGAGTAAACACACACACACATACACACGTATACATACAAATTTTAGACAAGTGATACTGAAGATTTCATTGTTTTCCTGATTAATAACTCCCTTATCATTTTAAGAACTAATGTAAGAAGTGGAAGAGGAGGATAGAAAACAGGAGTTGTGTATCTACTAGCTGAAATCCAAGCAACCCCAAATGGGGTCATGTTGTAAGGCTTTCCAAACTGGTTTCAATCATAGAAGGGAACCATGGTGGAACCAACCTTACATATAAGTTGATGACCAGCTTAAGTGCCCTAACTGGCTTCACATTAGAGGGAAGAGAAAGAGTACTAAGACTAGGCAGGTTTGTTTATCAGCAGGAGTATTTTGAGATAGTGGATATAATATATTTTGTAATCCTTAAAGTGCAATATAAATGTCAGTTATCATCATCACTGGCAGCAGCAGCAACAGCAGCAGAATCGGCATCATCATGATTATGACCCTGTAATCACCAGGCCTCTAGCCTGGTGATGACTTCATTCTCTGAGCCTTCTACTACACTTCTGCTGAGCTTAAGCAATTTTATAGAGCAATACAGGGATATCCTAGTAAATGTTTAAGGGTAGGGCTCTCCAGGAAAAATAAAAGCACACATACTCTCACACACTTTTTAAGTTTTGTCTGCATTATAAAGATTTTTTTTCTAAGTCTAAGCCATCAACAAAACAATCAGTCAAGCCTTGATTTGAGGCTATGCCAAAATCTGAGGTTAAATGATCCCACTGAAAATTGAACAATAGGTTCTAAAAACAAGTTAGAGCTAATTCCAGCAAGGCCCTGCATCAGTCAGAAGCAGTGAAGGGCACTCAGAGTCAAGAAAATCTTACAACACAAAAACAGGATGTTACTGATTGATCACAGCATGTTCATATCTAACTTCTGGCACCAATATAACATGTATTGTGGCAGGCGGTGGTTCATGAACCTGGAAAAAGCAATGTCACCTCTTCCCTGATCCCTTTAATTACAGAATCATGAAATCTCAGATTTGGAAGGGAACACAGAGATGAACTAGTATAATTCATACACAAACAAAACAGCCCTTACAAATGATCATCCAGACTGCCTGAATACTTCTAGTGACAGGGACCTCACTGCCAAATCAACTCATTCCATTTTGGGACAATTCCAATTGCTAGAACATTTCTCTTTATATTCAACCCAAATAACTTAAAAAAAACTTGCGCTAATTGGTCTTCCTTCTACCCTCAGAGACAAAGCAGAACATCTATAATCCCTGATATGGATTATTACTGACCTCTTTTGTGTATCCCTTTGATATGAAAATTCCAAAAATATTTAAAGACAAGAATAAGGAAGAGGCAGTATCGTGAAGTGGAAAGAGTATTGAATTTCAAGTAGGATTTGCTTCCTTGCTGAATTATTTGCTGCCTATGTAATTTGGGGTGTCTATTAGTGTTTCTGGGATTCAAATAGCTAACCCCAAAAACAAGAGTTTGGAAGAGACAATAGTTAAGGGCTCTTCCCACCTAAATCCTATGATCTTCTGTTCCCTTTCCAATTCTTCTCTTTTCTATAATCAGTTGTACCTCTACTTCTATCAATTAAGTCTTGTATGGCATAGTGTGGTATCACCTCATAAACCTAGAGGTTCTTCTCAGAAAGTACTTCAAGTTTGTTAGCCCCTGAGAGAAATGATTATTTCTCTGTCATATTAATAGCCAATTATTAAAATTGGGGACGCTGTCCCATTTCTTTGCCCAGTCTCTCAAGGACAGGGTTGATGGAAGATAGGACTAAATTTCTCAGCTAACATTCTGGGTATTGCTGCTGTACTCAACTAGATCAGACTTCTAATCTAAGATGAAACTCCCTTCTGTGCAGGCTTGGGTAGGGGATAAATTATTTAAATATATCTCCCGAAGCTAGGTGTAACTTAGAAGTAAGTGACATAATCAAAGTTCAGGTCCACCCCCACATTATAATATTTATTCTCTCATTAATTGTTAACAACTCAGAGTTGATTGCCACCCTCAAGAACACCACTCTTCCAATAGTCATAAAAGCCATAAGCTCACCGCCCTGATTGTCTTCAGTGTAAAGGAGGGCCAGACAAATGACCATCATTTTATAAAATACTGACATTATTAGTAAAAATATTTAATTACCCAGAAATTATGTCTCTCCAACCTTTTTAAGCACCACAACTCCTTATTAAGATACAGTAAAACTAAATATAATACTCCAGATGTTACAGTATAAGACAAAGGACAGTGGGAAAATCACTTCCATCTATGACCCCAGCTGTGGTTGTGTTACTATTTCTGGTTGTCACACTGCTTTTCATTTACAAATCACCAATCTTCATCTCCTCATCTTTCTGTGCCAAATATTCAGTCCATGACTGGTTATTTACAAACTGATTTCTGAAATTCATGAAACTCTATTGTTAGGAACAACCTGGATTAGAATGAATCTTTAATTTCTTTTCTTATGTCTTTGGCTTTCCTGTCTGAAATTCTCTGCATCTTATCTCTTTACTTGTTCAGTTCAGAACCTGTGTTCAATGTATTTTCCAGATGGTTTCTAATTAAAACCAACTCAGACTAAAATTAGCTTCAGAATAAGATGTCATATGGCTCTCAAGCACTTAACATTACCCTATATTCAGTCTAATACTATAAACATAATAAGAACCAGTGCTTTATACAAAGTAGGCACTTAATAAATGATTATTGCATCAACTATATCATTCCATGGTTATAAACACTCTTTATAAGCATTACCTTGTTTAATCATTAAAAGGCAGCAAGAGGCAGATGAGATAGTCTCCCCTAATGCTACGTCCTAGGCCCTTTTCTCTTCTTCTTTTATACTAGGTGTGGAGAACCTGTGGGCCTCAAGGCCCCGTATTACCCTCTAAGTCCTCAAGTGTAGCCCTTTCACTAAATCCACATACACAGATACACCCACATATACACATATAAATCTATAAATATGTGTATATATTTATGTGTGTTAATATGTGTATATATATGTGTGTATATATATATATATATATATATATATATATATATATATATTTGCAACATATTCAGAAAGGTATGTTTCTATGAAGAAATGAATACCAAGAAAAGGTGCATTACATAAAGCAATAACTCAATTTATCTATGGAATATGTTTTGGAAAGTGGAGATAACATGGTATTAAATATTCCAATGCTTTGACTAGTCTGTTACACTATTTTCTCAAGGTTGCTCACTGCACCAGCGCTGGCTACAACCTCCCCATGCTTTCTCAACTCTCGCCATTGGTGTCCACAGTTTCCCATAAATCTACAATGGAACTCCCTAATACCCAATTAGAAATTAAATATCTTGAAGTAAAAGATCAATATATCATGGAGAGAATAATAGAATAAATGATTAATGAGGTACTAAAAAACTGGAGTGTATGTATGAGGTGGCTGGGGCTGGAGGTCAATCAAGAAGAAAAGGAATAACATACCCAAAACCTTGAAGTCACGGATCTATAAGAAGAATAAACAAACCATGAACTTGATTTTTGTTTATTTAGGGCCACCTCCCCCAAATGGGGAAGAAGAAGAAGAAAAGGAAGAGGAGAAGGATGAGCAGGATGGGAAGGAAGAGAACCATCTCCTCTCTAAAACTATTTTACCTTACATACAGGGTAAAACTATTTTACCTTACATAGCTAGCTGAATTGGGAGAACTGCCTAAAGATTTTGCCAGGACCAACTTAATTGAAGTGGAAGAATAATGAAATAGTAAGATGTTGTTGTTGATGCTTATAATTAGTCAAGAAGATTGCATTTCTCAGAGCCATGTGAAATTGGAAGTGCTAAATGGCTCCTGTGTGTGTGTGTGTGTGTGTGTATTCGTGTGTGCACTTCCAGAAATAAGTTAGGAGTGAGGCAGTGCAAGGTGACATCCCATGTTTTTTTTAAGAGATAAGGGCCAATACTGTTTGAACAACATTCTATAATAGCACTTCTTAAAGAAGTCCAGGCACTTCTGGGACTGATAAGGATTTTATAACTAGCTCTGTGCCACTCAACCTCCAAAATTAAGACAGAGGGGGAAACTGCTCTGAAAATGGAAAAATTGTAAGGAATATGAATTCAGAAGCATTCATTTCATACCCCTTCTATGTAGTGCCCTGTTCTAAGCATTTGGAAGAGTTACAAAAGAAATTGAAAATGAGTTCCTCCCCTATGAAGGTGTGTATTTTTAATGGATGCATTCTTCGAACAGTCAATTAGATGGTATATTAGATGGAGTTCTGGACCTGGATTCACGAAAACCCACGTTCAAATATAGCCTTAGACATTCACCTGCTTTTTGACTGTGGACAAGTCATTTAACCTCTGTCTGCTTAAGTTTCCACATCTGTACAATGGAGATAACAATTACACCTACCTTTCAGGATAGTTGGGAGGATCCAGTGAAATATTTGTAAAAGTGCTTCCCAAAACTTAAAGAGCTAAAAAATGCTAGCTATTATTAACAGAGAGGCAATGTGGTATAATACATAGAGGTTCAGCCTCAGAACAAGGAAGACATGGGTCCAAATATTGCCTCTGACACATATCACTTATACGATCCTCAACATGTCACATCAGTATCCTGAGCAACTCTCTACAAGTCAATGTTGTCTGCATTCATAGAGGGAGTTTCCCTACTCATGAAATCACACATCTGGCCCAAGAAAACAACTAATTCAAGTACTATGCAAGAAAGAAAACTTGAAAACAAGAGTTTTCATGATCAAAGTATCCAGAGCTGTAAAGTGCTTTAGAGGTCATCAAGCCTAATCCTTCACCAGGGCCAAGAAGTAGTACAGTGAATGGAGTGCTACGCGTGGAGTCAGGAAGACTCGTCTTCATGATTCAAATCTGGCCTCAGACAATTACTAGTATTACCCTGAGTAGGTCACTTAACTCAATTTGCCTCAGTTCCTCATCTGTAAAATGAGCTGGAGAAGGATAAGACAAACCACTACAGTATCTTTGGCAAGAAAACCCCAAATGGGGTCATAAAAAGTTAGACACAATTGAAACAACTGAACAACACAACAGGATCATGCAGCTTATTCACATCTGGGGCAAGATTGTGGTTAGGTCTCCCCGCCTCTAACACTTCCTAATAGCACTCTCTCTGTGAATTCTGCCACTTTAGCTGTTGAAAGGAACCCTAATGACAATTTAAACAATCATTTTCACCTGAAGGTACAAGAATATAGAGAATTATCAAGGTGTCATTTAAGGCCCTACACACACTGGCTACAAACTACCTTTTTCCCTTATATCCCATTACTTTCTTTGATGGACTTTATATTATGGCCAAACTAGGCTACTAACTGTTTTCTGAAATTGATTTTCTGTTTTATAACTTGGTAGATTTGTGCAAGGTAACCTTCTTCCATACCTGAAATGCACACCCTTCTTATGTCCACCTGTCAAAACGCTTCTCTTCCTTAAAGGTTGAACTCAAGTGCAACCCTATCTATATCCCATAGCATCCCCCGATACTTTCAACATCACCCCAATCCCAAGAGGAATGCATACTTTGTCCCCTCAAATTTTCTTAGAACACTGTTTCTGGATACTTCCCTTGGTACAATTAGGATTCTAATATTAGAATTAACTATGCATATAGCATTTTCTTAGGGGCAGCTAGATGGTGCAATGCCCAGGCCTGGAGTTAGGAAGACCTAAGTCCAAATCTGACCTCAGCTATTTACTAGCTATGTAACCCTGGGCAAGTCACTTCACCCTGTTTGCCTCAGTTTCTTCATCTAGAAAATGAGCTGGAGAAGGAAATGACAAACCACTGCAGTATCTTTTCCAAGAAAACCCCAAATGGGGTCATGAAAAGTCAGACATGACTGAACAACAACAAAAATGACACTTTCTCTGTAACAGATTTCAAGTGCCCTGGATATTATCTTAATAAATGTTTGTTGAGTTGAATTTGTTTCAATCAAATCTACTTCAAAATAAGTTCAGAAGTAAGGCACTTGAGAGGTCATCTAGTTCAAACTTTTCAGCTTGTTATTGAGAAATTGAATCACAATAGAAGTTTTTGTAACTTGACCTAGGGCACATATTATAGTAAGAAGAGTCAGGATTTGAACCCAGGGCTTCAGACTTCAAATCCCCTGTTCTTTCCACTAAAACAGAGTACCCCTTCCATTAGTTTGTTGAAATTAGCTCGTGTTGTATTAATGTACACTTCATTTTTTAATGAAAACAGATGAAGATGCAAAATCCAGTTTTGAAAAATTAACCCATCTGATCCCTCAAACTCGGTCTTGTAAGACATGCGAATTTCTTATTTTCTGAATTCAAATGTTGATGCATTTTTGTGGTCCTCAGTTTTATTCTGAATTTTGTCAGAAGCTCAGCAGGAAAAAAACAAACACATGTTTATAATCATTTGGAATTGAAATTAGCTTTGCAAATGTAAATATCTCAATTTAAATTATACTTAAGGGATTTCCCAATTCCTTAATCAAAGAGACAGTTTGATATGGGCAACCAATCATTTACAATCATATCCATAGCCAATCCTGAATCTTTTGGGGTTTTTAATGATAATAATCAAATCAGTTTTTAAGAAAGGAGAATTTAATCATATATTTTCACTGAGAGCTATCAGGTTGGTTTTGTGAAATCAATTAGTGATCAATATTATTATCCCCACTTTCAACCAAAAAAAAAACACTAAAGATTGCCATCATGTTAACTTTGTTGAGAATTGAACCTCTTTTCTCTCACTTGGCTACATTGATGACTTGATGACTTTCCCAGCCCAGTACAATCAAGTCACAAAATCATTGATTCATAGTAACTGAGAGGTGGAAGGAACACCTGCAGTCCTCTTGTGCAACTAATTCAGTGATCTTATGAAAGCATGTTACTTGAAACCAACGCAGTGGTCCCTGCTCAATCCTTCTTTATTGTAAATGGAAGCAAAATAATTCCCTTTAATCATCTTTGTACCTGGAGTCAGTGGATCTGTTTTTGAAACTTGTCTCTGACACCTATTACCTATCCTATGTGATTGCCCTTATTACTTGAAATTATTCTTATTACCTGAAAAATCCACAATATCCCAATGTGTCTTGAGCACAAATCTTTTTACTTAAGACCTATTAGCTTAAGTATTTTCATCTATACAACATGGATACTTACAATGGAGCAATCTCTCTGACAGTTTTGTTGTAAAGAAAGTGGGTTTTTTAAAGTATTATAGCATATAGAAATGTGAGCTTTCTGGTTATTTTGATTTGCCCCAGCTTCTGGTTCTATTATTGTGAGTAGTTGTTGTTAACAGACCCTCAAATAATAAGCTTCCAAAGTTACTTCTCAAAATAATTCTCATCAGATTTTATTATCAAGTTATTTTGATTCCTCAAAACTTCTATGCCCAATAAATTATGTAAAATGCTGATTAGATAATCCTAAAACAAAACAAACATCTATACCCTCAAAGTAGGAGAGGAAGATCTAACAAGAATGGATTCATGAATGAATGAGCCAATTAAAAGGCACTTGGTAAGAAGTTACTATGTGCAAAATCCTGTGCTAAATTCTAGGGAATCAAATAGAAAATCAAGATTGTCTGTGCTGTCACAGACCTTAAATTCTAGCAGAGTGAGACAATACAGAATTGTAGGCTTTCTTGCAGGGCACGTGGAAAGATGTGGAGCTTCTTTGGATGAGAGGTAGGGTGGTTGGCAATGGTTAAAATTTGGAAGGCAGAGCAGTAGAGCAGATTCAGATTCTGGTCCAGAATGGGTAGTGACAAAGCAATTGGCAAAGCCCAGTGGTCTTTGTTATTATCAGAAAAATTCTAGTTAACGATAATTATTAAGATTATAGTTAATTACTCTTTGTTTATTAAAGTAGTATGAGCAGCCAAATCTGCCCTGTGGCCAACACTTAACTATTTGAATAGAGGGAGTTTAAATGGAACAGGAGCTCTGGACTTCTGCTCCTTGTCCTCTTTCTGCTCGTCCTCTTCCTCCACTTCTTCTTCCTCCTCCTCCTTTTCCTCCTCCTCCTCTTCTTCTTCTTCCTCATCACTAACCTATCTCTTCTATCCAAACACCTCCATTGAAGTTTATTATGATAATTAGGATGACTTTTTTTTACTGTTTTCTCCTTTGGAATGCTGAGGTAATCAAGTACCTTTGATGAGTTTTGCCTTTCAAATGTAATGACAAGCAAAGTGGACTTTTTATTGTCTTTGTTTTGGAGTACTTCTAAGCACTAAGGAATCTTTGACTGAATTGGAAGTCTTCAATGACCTATTTATGTCAAGGGAAGGCCTAGTTCACATGGGTTCGAGTCCTGTGGTTGTGATGCCCTCTGATGCTGAGCAAGTGTTTAAGTCACAAGAAGGCCTAAGTCAAGTGAGTTTGAGCTGCATGGTTTTGACACCCTTTGGCCCTGAAGAATTGTATATTAAGTCAGAGGTTAGCGTTTTGCCTTTGGGGGCACACTCATTGAAAGAGTGTTGATGATGAGACTCTGGGTAGCCATTGAAGTAGCCCCTCTGGCTTTGAAAACCAGATGTTGGGGCTTCTCTCTGGTAACTATTTATGTGTTGTGATTTAGTCAGATAGATAAAAGCCTGTCTGTTTGTAATTTCTGTTTGTGTCTGCTCTGAATTTCAGGGTGCTGGCTTTTCCCCCCGAATTAATTGAGTGGTATATGTATGTTTCATTAAAGTAAGATTATTGACCCCTTAAACTTGCTGTCCTTAAAAAAGCATATCAAAGGATCTGTGCTAGCAGCCCTTCTATGTGCTGGTGTTATTGGTCTTACATAGCCACAGTAGCAGCAAGCCACCTCGTTGTTACAAAACAAAAGAAAAACTCTTTTTAACAAATATGCATAATCAAGCAAAATTAATGGTTGGATTGGCCCTGTCCAAAGTGTACATTTCATTTCCCAAATTGAGTCTTCCTCTGTCAGGAGGTAGGTAACATGTTTTACCATTAATCCTCTGGAATTGAATTGTATCTGATCAGAGTTCTTAAGTCTTTCAAAATTGTCTTTTTTTCACGATACTGTCATGGTTATTATATAATTGTTCAATGAACTATATATTAGTCCATAAAAACCTTAACAAGTTTCTTTGAAACTATCTCTTTCACTCTTTCTTTCCACACATAATATTAAATCATATACCTATATCATAAATAATTAATCAATTCCCTATTTTATTAAAATTCCTTCATCTTCTAGCCATTTGTTTGGACTTCTAAAAATAATTGCTAGAAGTTTTTTTGCACATATTTTTCTTTCTTAGATTTCTTGAAGTATACAGCCAGTAATGGTATCACTGTATCAAATGACATGCATAGTTTACACACTTTGGGGGCATGGTTCCAAATTGTTTTCTTGAATAGCTGAACCAAATCACAGCTCCAGTTTTCCCAGTTTCTCCAACTTTTGTCATTTACCTTTTTTTTAAATCATCTTTCCCAAACTGACATATATATGAAGAGTATAAGTTGGAAACCGTTTCTCCAAATACTGTTAATTTGAAGCACTTTTTTCACATAACTATTGATACATTGGATTCCTTCCTTCGAAAATTGTCTAGTTATATATTTTGATCATTAGCAAAGATCTGATGAAATAATTCATCTCAATCCTGTGGAAAAGTACATAGACTTGTGACTAGATGGATGGCTCAAGCCAAGGAGTAGTTAGTGTTTCAATTCAAGGACATTAGGGTTTCAATGTCAGTATGGTAGCATGGATCTATGCCTGTCCTGAACTGTATATACAGATGACACAAAGCAGGGAGAAACAGTTAACACGCTGTATGATACAATCAGGGGCAAGAAAGATCTTGACAGCTTAGAGCAGTAGCTGGCAAACAATAGCCGTCAAGTCAAATCCAGCCCACCACCTGTTTTTATATGTCTCACCTAGTAAGATGAAATTCAATACAGATAAATGTAGTGTCTAAAACTTGAGAGCAAAAAATCAACTTTACAAATATATGGAGGAGACAGAGTCAGATAACATATTTTCTCAAACAAAAAAAAAAGATCTCAGGGTTTTAATGGAAGACAAGCTCAATATGAGCCAGAAGTATGTTTAGCAACTAAAAAATCCAAACTTGGACTTTACTAAGAGAACAATAGCTTACAGAAATGGGGGAAGGGGAGGGAGTAATAGTCCCACTATATTGTGCCTTCGTTATATTGCATCTGGAGTGTTATGTTCAGTTCTTAGTACTATATTTTAAGGAACATATTGATGTTTCAGCACTCAGAGGAGTGCAACCTTGATAGTGGAAGGCCTTAAATTCAAATCATGTGAGAATCAATAATAGGAACTGAGTAGGTTTAAATGAAAAAGAGAAGACTCATGGGGGACATGATAACTGCCATTAAGCCTTTGAAAAGTTGTCATTAGGAAGAGGGATTAAATATGTTGTATTTGAACACAGAAGGCACAATTAGGAAAAACAGGGTCAAATTTGCAGAGTCCAATTTAAACTTGACACCAGGAAAGAAAAAAAATATCCTGATAATAGAAGTGTCCTAAAGTGCAATGGGCTTCCTGGAGAAATGATAGTATCTTGGTCCTTAATAATTAATAATAATAGCTAATACTTATATAGCACTTACTATATGCCAGTCACTGTGATAAACACTTTACAATTATGTCATTTGATCCTCACAACAACCATAGGAGGTAATTCTATTATTATCCTTAATTTACAAATGAAGGAACTGAAGCAAACTGAGGTTAAATGACCTGCCAAGGGTCATACAGCTATAAGTGTCAGTGGCCATATTTGAACTCAGGTCTTCCCAACTCCAGACCAGGCAGTCTATCTACTACATAACCTAGCTGCCTTTAAAGGTTTTCAACAAGGGATTGGATGATCACTCTACAGGTTTATCATAACCAGGATGCCTTTTGCATATGCATTGGAGTATATAACCACTGAGATCCCTTTCAACTTTCTAAATCCAGGATTCAACTCCAGGATTTCAACTCCCGGGTTTTGCATACCGAACACCCAGTATAATGCCTAGCACATAATAAGCATTGAATGGGTTTGTTTTCAGTTGACTAGGTAAGCAATAGATTGTAGCTCTAAATGGCTCTCTCTGCATTCACTTGCACTTATGAAAAGGGTCCTGTACCACTCCCACAGGTTCTAAGATATCTATTGGGTGATTGTTCCTAAAGTTTTCCTTCACAAACCTGTAACAATGTGCTTCCAAGTAACAGTCAGCCAATATATACAATTAGCTTAAAAGAATTTGTCAATTAAAAAAAAAGAATTTACCAAAGTTGTCTAATAATTAGAGTGGGCACAAAACATTCACCCATAGCCCTAGGGCACACCTTGCCACAAAAAAATCATATAATCTTTGGGCGGAGTAAACACAAACACAGAACATCATGGTAGTGGGGCATAGAGATTACATGGGGCCAAGGCAACCCCCAACTCTGGTATTACAGGATCTTAATGTCTTTTCTCTCCTAGTTCAATATTCACAACCTTTCCCCTTGTATGTGACACTACTGATGGACTGGTAACTCAGAGGCAAATAGGCATTCATGCTTAGAAGGGAGTATTTTTTTTTGTTTGGACTTGTGATTTCATTGATGAAGTGGGGATGAGAGGAACAGCTCCTGGTAAGGAATGTTCTCTAAAAATCCAAATAGGCATCTTACATGCTATTTAGAGAATTACTTGGGGGCACTGATGTATTAAAGGCTTTTCCCAGAGGTACACAGACATTATATGATATGGGCAATTTGAGGAAGGACGGGCACTAACAAGCCTAGGTCTTACATCAAGGGCTATTTCGTGATATCAGATCTTATATCCTTAATCATTTTTATTTGTTTTTGATAGCCGAAGGAAAACATTGGAAAATATCAATTCCAATGTGACATTTTCAAGAGCTTAGTCTAGTACAATAAGATTTTTTAAGTTTCCACAGCAGTAAAATGCTCAATTGGTTGAGTAAAATTACCTCTTACAGAGAACAAAATTCTCAGAATGACATTCTAATGGGCTAAGTAATCTCAAGCAAGTGATTGCTATCCTTTCAACAACTATCATAGGCATATCAAGTATGTCATTAAAAATAAACTCTCTAGAAGAAGAAAATTTTACAAAATAATTGTTCTCTTGCCATGAGGCTTGTGTGAATTTCTGGTACTGCATGTGGCCCAATTTGCATTCCCCATAGAATCGTGGAGAAAGGGACTGTAGAGATGGATTATCACATCCTACATAATAACATTACCCAGAATATACACTAGAAAGAACTAGTAACAGCTATAATATGGTAATAGCCTTCATGTATAAAAAGATACTGTAAGCCCACAAATTTCCTTTATTCTTAGGAAAAAAGCAAGTTAAAATATAATAATGTATTCTAAACTTTATTTGATATCTCCTTGCTGAAAAAGAAAGTAAATTAAAACCATCTCAGTTTTAATATTTTTTTTATTATGAACCTGTGAAATATCAAAAGGATTATTTATGAAACTTTGAGCCACTATTTTGTATAGCTTTTTTATAAATTATATATGTAATTAAACACAGTAGTACCAAGTTTGGCATTTTCTTTCTGTGTCCACTTCTGAAATTTTTTCTGCCCTCTTTTGTGCTTAAACATTTTATTGACAACCTTTTCTTTCTTACTTTTTTTTTGAGTGACATTATCACTGTCCCAGTCCTACAATAATTTCGACCCCTCCCCACCCCCACCCACCACTGCCACCTCTACCATCAACAAAAAAGCCCTCACTCACAACAAAGTAAATCCACACATTGATTTCTGAAAATGCCTGTCTCATTTATAGCTATACCTCTAATCCTTTATCTATATGCCAAGACATTGGAGGAATAATTTATCATCAGTCTTTTGAAGTCAAGATAATCATTTCATTGGTCATCACTCTGAAGTCTTTGAAAATTGTTTTCTTTATAAAGTTATAGTAATTGTTTAAATTGTTCTCATGGTTCCACTAATTTCCCTCTGAATACAGACATACAAAACCTCCAAGGTTTCTCATTTCTTACCACACAATAATATTCCATTACATTCATATGCCAAAATTTTTTCAGCATTTCCCAAGTTGATGGGTAGGCATTGGTTTTTAGTTCTTTGCAACATCACCCCAAGTAATGCTATTAACACTTTTCTCCATATGAATTCTGTTCATCTTTCTTTGTTCTCATTGGGGTGTGTGTGTGCATATACAAACATATACATGTCTACATATGCACATATGTGCGTATATGTATGTCTGTATGTATACATATGCATATATACAAAATACATGTATTCGAATATACATATGTATTTAATGAATTCACATATCATTTGTGTATGTGTCTTTCTATGTTGGTATGTACGTTTTAATGATTTGGGAAGTATAATTCCAAAAATTGATTTCCAGGGCAATTGGATCAATTTGTTTAACCAATAGAATACCAATGTTCCTGTCCTCCTGAACTCCCTAACAATTTGATGGCTGTAAGGTGCAACCTAGGCAGTTTTAATTCACATCTATTTTATTATTGATTATTTGGGTCACTTTTTCTAATGAAGTTATTGATACCCCTGATTTCTTCTTTTAAGGACTGACTATTCATAGGCTTTGGCCATTTATTATTGAGAAATTATTTATGTTCTTATATGTTGTTTGTTCTTATATATTAATAGCAATTCTGCTATATCTTGTATAGCTGGTATTTATCAGAAAAAAAAAATTGCTGGAAATATCCCCACCCACCCATTTAACTATATTAGGGCTGGTAGATCGTGCAGTGAAGAGAGCTCTGGGCCTGGAACCAGGAAGACCTGAATTCAAATCTAAACTGAGAAACTTACCAGCAGTATGACCCAGGGCAAGCCACTTAATACTGTTTGCCTCAGTTTCCTCATTGGTAAAATGAGCTACAGAAGGAAATAACAAGCCACTCCAGTTCTTTGCCAAGAAAATGCCAAATGGGCTCAGAAAGAATCAGATCTGACTGTAAAATGATGAAAAATAACCACAAATCTTATTATAACTGCCTTAATTCTTTATTTCTTGTGCTCCTCTCTATTCCTTATTTGACCGAGAATTCTTTCAATCTGTTTTTATGATTCTGAGCTATAGCTCAATAAGTTTGATCAATACCTGTTAGAAAAATTGATCAATTTTTTTTTCTTATGCTTTATCTCTCCCTGGTTTTGGTATAAGACTAAACCATATACCTTCATAGTAGTTCTGTAAAATTCCATACCGTATCTCAGTATTTTTGAAAATTATATTGTAATTTACATAATGTCAGAATTAGTTCTTGAATCTTTAATAGTATTCACTTGTACATTTTAAATCCATGTGGCTCCAGTTCATCCCTGCTTTGGAAGACCTTTTATATCTTGTTCACTTTATTTTTTTTCCAGATTAGGTTATTTAAGTTTTCTGTTACCTTAATTTAATGGCAATTTTATGTATGATAAATTATGTATGTATTTCATTTTATTAGTTTTGTTGTTATATAATTAGGTGAAAATAGATTCTCATATTTTATTTATTTCTTTTTCAGTCAGTATGAATTATCCATCTTTTTAAATTTTATATTGATAATTTTATTTGCTCTATCATCCCAACTAAAAGTTTATTATTTCTTCAGGTCACTTGGAAAAAATAAGTTCCATTCCTAGATGTATTCATTGATTGAATAGGATTGTTTTTATTGTCAATTTTTATCTTTTCTATTATCTTTTTCTGGGTGCTTTTGATTCCTTACTTTTTCCCGATTTTTGTTTTTGTTTGTTAGCTGAATGTTCAATGCATTATGTTGTTGAAAGTATGTGGAGATATGAATGCACCCCCCACCCCAGGATTTCTTTAATTACATCTCAAAAGTTTTTGCATGTTGCCTTATTATTGCCATTTTCTTTGAGGAAAAAAATCCCCTAATGACTAGTTTTTGACTTATATATACTTTACATTACATATACTTTATGATTAATTTATTTATTCTCCATTGAAGTTTGAATCTTTACTTCAAATTCAGTTTTTGTTGATAACTTATTTTTCATTATTGAAAGAATATGTTAGATAGTTCTGTTTTTTAAATGTATGTGTGTTTATATATGTATCTGTGTGTTTCCATTTTTATTTCCATTCAGTATATACCAGGGATGGATCATATTTGCCATTTCTAAAGGGCTTTCCTAATCCTCCCCTGCTCTCCAAACCTCATTTTTTTTATTTGTTTTTTGTTAGGTTTTTTTTTAGGCATGAAATGAGGTATGTTGAGATCTTTTACTATTATACTTTAATTGTATATTTCTCCCTTATTTGATTAATTTCTCTTAAGTACTTAGATCCTATCCCATTAAGTTCACCATCTATTATGTTTTGTTATTATTTATTATGTTTATGCCTTTAAGCAAAAAGTAAATCTCCACTAATATCTTTTAACTATGTAAATTTTGGTGTTGTAATATGGTTGTTTATAATTATCATGAAAAATAATTGCACAATGAATGTTTAAGTTAGAAACAATGAAGGGAGGGTTCCTGAGTAAATAGCTTCCATTACCAAATCCCTGAGATTCCTGATCTTCTCCTTAGTCTCTCTGATCTCCAGGAATATTTACTATATTTTCAAACTTACTCTATCTAATACATACTTCCTTGCTACCTGGCTACCATTCCCTTCTCTCTCCTCTTTGACTCATATAACATCAGGCTCTCCTAGTTGGCTTCCTACATCTTTTGTTCATCCTGCTCTCCATCTCTGGCTTCTTTTCCTTCCCTGTCTCTCTAAATGAGGCTTCCCTCTAAGTATATTTCACATGAAAACCTTTAAATAGAATGCAAGCTCCCTGGGGCAACGATTGCCTCATTTCAGTTTTTGTATTCCCATTGCCTAGCAGAGGACTTAACCAATAGAAGACGCTTACTAAATACTTATTGGTTCAACTATAATGTCTTCACGAAGTCTTTTCCAAACCAAACATCCCCAATTCCCTCTACAAATGCTCGTGTATCATTGACTTGAGTCCCTCAACCATCCTGGTTGTGCTCCTTTGGAAGTTCTCCAATTAATCAATGTCTTTCTTAAAACAAAGCACAAAGAAATGAACACAATAAATTCTAAGTCCTTCAAAACAGTTGTAAGTTTCCTTTCCAACCCTCACATTCTTCCTCTTCATGTACTTGATGATTCATCCAAAAGAAGGTATTCACTAATTTCCAGTTTCATACTAACAAATGCCATAATCTTTCTGTTCATACTTTTTTTCATTGCCAGACTGCAATTTCCCTTTATCTCTTCCTGTTCACCTTTTTCATCTAGCAATGTCCAATAGAACTTCCACCTCCTCTATAAAGTCATCTCTGAAACCATAAACCAGTATTATCTCATCATTTGGAGCTCTCTAAGCATGCTATTTTTACTTTTCTTAAGAACTTGTTTCCTGATTCCACACTTGGACATCCATACAGTGATATATTTCATGTGGGTGCTTCCTTTACCAGTGCATACTATCATCGACTCCTCTCATCTAGTGGAATCACTGCCCAAATCTTTCTGTAAGTCCCCCAGATAGAATCCATACAATATACCAGAACCCCCCTCATCCTCCAGTGCTTTTAATATTCTATTGAGAGCAATGTAACACTTGAATTATTCATGACTAGCCCACCTGTCCAAAATTATGCCTTTTATAGAACTTCTTTTGCACAATTTTTCCCTGGTAATATGCTTTAACCTACTTCCACCCATTATAGGTGTTATAGACTCATTGTATTCTAATTTACAGTATTTCAATGTGTCTGTCTTCTTTATGTTCCCAAACATATGTTAAACTACTTGAGAAATAGAAAGAGAAAAATTGCTATCATCCTTATATCCAAAAAACTGAGTACAGTGCCTTGCCCATACTAGGCATTTAAATATTTGTTACATTAAACTGAACCAGTTGTCAAGATGATAAATGACTCTACTTGGAAGTTACTCAATTTCTACATGTGATTAAGCTTTTCTTCCTGGAAAACATAATTTCTTTTCTAGTTTGAGTCTTGTGAACTTTCTACTCACTAAAAAGTTTTATCACATTGCAAATTCTCTTGACTTGCCTAATATCTGTTGTTATTGTGGTTGTTGTTGCTGTTAGTTGTCTAAATATGAAGATACCTTGAAGTGACTCTGCTAAATTATTCTCTTTTAAAACTCATGTCTAATATCTGTCTAACTAATACTGAGAGACATTGTTATTCTATTTACTAACTTGCATTCCAAAATTAAATTCTATTTGTTGAACCATGTCTAATTCTAGCAGTGCTATTATGTTGCTGGTATTTTCCAGAATCACTAAAGTGTCACATGCACCCACATTTTCCACTTGAATTTTATACTTACAATCATTAATATAGATCATCTACATCTTATAGATACCAGATTTTCCTTTACTGAATAATATTTTACATATCGTTTGGAGAATCTGTGAGCTCAGCAATGCGAATACAGCTATCAATGAAGAACTTAACCCATCCATACTTTCTTTGTTCAATTCTTACCCATGTGATTTGATACATTTTTCTCCTTTAAATTTAGTTTATTTAACCAATTAGTTTAAGCGAACCAAAATATGGGTTACTTTACAATTTGTTAATTAATTAGACAAAATCACAAAATTTTAAATATACTCTTGCACATCTCCTATCCTCATCACTCTACTCCACAGCCATCCTTCTCATTCAAATACTAGAAAAGAAACCATTGTCTATTTGGAGAAAGCTGACGGCAGCGTAATTTTTTGTGATTTCATATTTCAATGTAAATGCTTTTTCTGCCTGTACATACCAACATTAATTCTTTGCCTTCTCATCTAGTGAAATTACTGCCAATATCTTTCTGTTAATACTCTATGCAACCTCCTTCATCCTCTCATTTTTTTTTCAGAATTTTGTTGAGAGCAATGCAACACTTGAATTATTTGTGACTAAACACTCCCTTTCCCTTGATAGGGCAAGGCATTTAGGGATAAAATTCCATTCAATATGGGATTGAAACCAATCAGTATAAAGAAAGAAGCAACAATAACCAATAACAAAATAACATATTCCTGTAGAACAGGGCTGTCCAACCTTGGGTTTTTATTGAAACAGGAGACAATATATTTTGATTTGCCATTTTAGTGAGAGCTATGAGGTAGCTCAGCTTTGTTTATGAAAGCATTAATGTAAATTTCTATACTTTTAGGTAGGCTGCATAAATCCTACTGCAGGCTACATGCAGCCTGCCAGCCATGTTTTGGACAGCCCTGCTCTAGAAGGTGGATAATGGTCTAGGTTCATAGAAGCAACATCATTCTTCCACAAGAATATTTCATCTGACTCTGGCCAAAACATCATTTTTTCTAGTTAATTTCAAGGAGTTTTCAAATAAATTCTTCACGAATAAGAAGCTCCATATTCTGGATTACTAACTGCAATTAAATTAAGTGTAAACTTTAGAGGACACCAGACTGCAAAAATGCCTATATGCCTTATTCACCAGTGAAGCCAAATGCATATGGTAGAAAACTTGGCCTAAAAATTTATGCGTGAATTGAAATCCTAAAGTGGTCGATCATCCTTTCAATACAGTTTGGAACCACACCTTGGCACTCTGCCTAAATATGGGATAGGACATAGGAGACAATATGGGAAGCAAGGTGGCTCATTCTTCTCTATGGCCCATGGGCCATATTTTTTGTATAGTATCTATTCAGTCTGTTGGAGGACTTCCTTTTGGCCTTTTAATATTTTGTAAGACTCAGTAGAGTAGAGGGATGGAACCAAGATGATGGCATGAAAACAGCGTCTTATGGGAGCTCTCTCACAAATTCTTCAAATACCTCTAAAAAAGTGAATCTGAGCAGATTTGAGAGAGTTAGAAGCCGCTCATAGACTGAGTGTGGCAATTTCCAGCTGGGAGAACACTGGGCGTATAAAACTGGTAGTGTTCCCCAGGCCTCTCAGCCCAAGACAGGAGTTTGTTGGAGCTACAGGAGGCAGCAGTACAGCACCTGCATCCATGAGAGCAACTACTCTTAAGGCTTGCAGCCCACAGTCTAAAGGTTTGAAACTCACCTTGTTGAACTTCTGGGAACCATGATGACCATCTAAAATGGCTCTCATCACTACCTTCCTCATGCAGATAATACTCCATTGGGAGAAACTTTGAAGTAGAAAAGCCAGAAGTGGGGATTCAGTAGCTGAACAATGGGAGTTCCTGAGCCCCAAGGGGGTGGATCAGGCAAGTGTCAACACCAGCAACCTAGAGGTGCCTTTGCAAAACCAGGGAAAGTGGCAGACACCAGCACAGACAACTGCTGAGACCACCCATGCTGTCACGCAGCCCTAGGGCAAGGGGACACTTCCAGCAGCCAGACCAATGCTCCCCCACACCTCACATGGTGGTCCCCTGGGGAAACTTAGAAAGACCTCACTGGGGTTCAGTTCTTAGTACACACCAGCCAACTTAAGCTCAGCACCAGGTGAGCAGCAGCTGTATATAGCCTCTAGGTGACAAAACCATTGGCCACAGCACACAAAGCCAGTAACCAGGCCCCCATTTCCCAGCATAAGAAGCTTGAGACAGAGCCCTCTGAACCCCAGAAACAGAGATCCCCTGTAAATCCAGGAAAAAGATAACCAACAAGAAGAAGCAGTCCAGAAAACCAAAGACTATTGATTCTTTTTATGGAGACAGGCAAGATCAAATATCAATTCAGAAGAGCACTTCATTGACACTATATCCATATCTGAAATCTTAAAAAGGAATGTGAACTGGTCTGAAGACCAAAGAGCATTCCTGGAAGAGTTCAAGGAAGATTTTAAAAACCAAATTAGAGAGGTAAAAGAAAAAATGGGGAAAAAAATCACTGATGAGATCAAATGCTTAAAAAGTAAGATTGGTGAAATAGTTGAGGTTCACAATCTAATTGGAGAGAACTATGCCCTAAAAAGTAAAATTAACCAAATTGAAAAGGAAGATCAAAAGCTAAATGAAGGAAAAAATCTGTTAAAATTGGAATTGAGCAAGTAAAAGCCAATGACTCTTTGAGGCATCAAGAATCAGTAAAACAAAATCTAAAGAATGAAAAAAATAGAAGAAAATGTGAAATGTCTGATTGGAAAAACAACTGGCCTGAAAAATAGATCCAGGAGAGACAATCTAAAAATCATTGGTCTACCAGAAAGTCATGATGAAAAAAAGAGCCTGGAGAGTATCTTCCAAGATATCATCAAGGATAATTTTTCTGGGGTCCTAGAACCAGAGGGTAAAATAGTCATCGAAAAAATCTACCAATTACCCCGTGAAAGAGATGCAAAATTGAAAACTCCAAGGAATATTATAGCCAAATTCCAGAATTTTCAGGGCAAGGAGAAAATACTGCAAGCAGTCAGAAAGAAACAATTCCAGTATTGCAAAACTACTGTCAGGATCATGCAGGATCTTGCAGTTTCTACATTAAAAGACAGGAGGAATTGGAATATGATATTCCAAAAAGCAAAAGAGCTTGGAGTACAACCAAGGATCAACTACCCAGAAAAATTGAGCATGATTTTTCAGGCAAGGAGATGGACATTCAATGAAATAAGGGAATTCCAGAACTTCCTGATGAAAAGGCCTGATCTCAGTGGAAAATTTGATATTCAAATACAAAACTCAAGAGAGACATAAAAAGGTAAACAGGGGGGAAAAGCCTTGTTAATCAATAAGACCAAATTGTTTACATGCTTATATAGGATTATATGTGTGTGTGTGTGCATACGCACACATTTACACACACATGCATACATACATACATACATATACATATATGTATAAATAAACATATGTGTGTGTATATAAACATACATGTCAATCATGAGAATAGTACAGTTATTGCAACAATTGAAAGGGATATACATAGACTGAGGATGTCAGTATAAAATAACTGATATAATGATAAAAAACATAATTAAGGCGTGTAAAGGGATGATTTCTGGAAGAAGAGGTAAGGAGGTAGTAGAAAAGGGTAAATTGCATCTCATGAAGAGGCACAAAAACATATTATAGTGGAGGGAAAGAAGGGAGGGAGGAGAGCAGTATTTGAGATTTACTCTCCTCAGATTTGGTTCAAGAATGGAATAACATACTTTGATAAGTATAGAAATCAAACTTGTCCTACAGGCAGTAGGAGGGAAAAAGGGAAAGAAAAGTGGTGGGGTGGTACGAACAAAGGCAAGAAGTAGCAAGGGGAAAATGGTGAGATAATTGAGGGGAATCAATAGGGAGGGTAAGCTGAGGAAGGTGGCAGCCAAAAGCAAAACTCTTTTGAGGAATGGAAGGGAGAAGGGAGAAATAAAAGCACAAATGAGGGGACAGGATAGAGAAAAAGACACAGATAGTAATCATAACTGTGAATGTTAGACAAAGCAAAAGCAAAGATAGATCTAATTAAAAGAGATAAGGAAGGACACAATATCCTGCTAAAAAGCACCATCAACAATGAAGCAATATCATTACTTAACATATATGCATGTAATGGTATAGCATATACATTCTTAGAGGAGAAGTTAAGGGAGTTACAGGAAGAAATAGACAGCAAAACTATAATAGTGGGGGACCTCAACCTACCCCCCTCTGAAGTTGATAAATCAAACCTCAAAATAAACAAGAAAGAAATTATGGAGGTGAATAGAATTTTAGAAAAGGTAGATATTATAGACCTCTGGAGAAAACTGAAAACAGTGGTACATGGCACATACTCAAAAATTGATGATGTACTAGGGCATAGAAACCTCACAACTCAGTGCAGAAAGGCTGAAATAGTCAATACATCCTTTTCAGACCATGATGCAATATTTTTTGTAATAAAGAACCATGGAAAGATAAACTAAAAATTAATTGGAAACTTAATAATCTAATCCTGAAGAATTAGTGGGTCAAAGAACAAATCATAGAAAATATTAATAACTTCATTCAAGAGAATAACAATAATGAGACAACATACCAAAACTTATGGGATGCTGTGAAAACTGTTCTTAGGGGAAGTTTTGTATCTCTAAATGCTTACATGAATAAAATAGAGAAAAAGGAGATCAATGAATTGGGCATGCAACTGAAAAACCTAGAAAAAGAACAAATTGAACATCTCCAATTAAATAGCAAATTTGAAATACTGAAAACTGAAGGAGAGATTAATAAAATTAAAATCAAGAAAACTATTGAACTAATAAATAAAATTAAGAGCTGGTTTTATGAAAAAACAATAAAATTGATAAACCTTTGGTCAATTTATTAAAAAAAGAAAGAAGAAAACTAAATTACCAGTATCAAAAATGCAAAGGTTGAAATCACCTCCAATGAAGAGGAAATTAAAACAATAATTAGGAACTATTTTACCCAATTGTATTTGACAACCTTAGGGAAATGGATGAATACTTATAAAAATATAAATTGTGGAGGTTAACAGAAGAGGAAGCAAAATAGCTAAATAACCCCATCTTAGAAAAAGGAATTGAGCAAGCCTCCAATGAACTCCCTAAGAAAAAATCTCCAGGGCCAGATGGTTTTACATGTGAATTCTATCAAACATTTAAAGAACACTTAATTCTCATATTTTTATATGATTTGGGAAAATATTCAAAGAAGGAGTCCTATCAAATTCTTTTTTATGATATAAATATGGTACTAATACCTAAACCAGGAAGAGTCAAAACAGAGAAAGAAAATTATAGACCAATTTCCCTAATGAATATTGATGTAAATTTTTAAATAAAATATTAGCAAAAAGATTGCAGCAACTTATCATGAGAATAATACACTATGACCAGGTAACATTTATTCCAGAAATGCAAGGCTCACTCAGTATTAGGAAAATTATCAACATAATTGATCATATCATCAACAACTAGAAGAAACCATATGATTATCTCACCAGATGCAGAAAAAACTTTTGACAAAATATAACATCCGTTCTTATTAAAAACACTAGAAAGCATAGGAATAAATGGAGGCTTCCTTAAAATTATAAATAGCATCTACCTAAAACCATCAGCAAGCATTATATGTAAGGAGGATAAGCTAAATGTACTCCCAATAAGATCAGGGGTGAAACAAAGATGTCCATTATTACCCCTATTAGTCAATTCAGTACTAGAAATGTTAGCTATAGCAATAAGAGAAGAAAAAGAAATTGAAGGAATTAGAACAGGCAAAGAAGAAACTAAGTTATCACTCTTTGCAGATGATATGATGATTTACTTAGAGAATCCTGGAGAATCAAGTACAAAGCTACTTGAAACAATAAAAAACTTTAGTAAAGTTGCAGGATATAAAACAAACCCACATAAATCCTCAGCATTCCTATATATTACTAACCAAGCCCAACAGCAAGAGATAGAAAGAGAAATTCCTTTTAAAGGTACTATAGATACTATAAAATATTTGGGAGTCTATCTACCAAAACAAACACAGGGCCTATATGAACACAGTTACAAAATATTTTTTCACACAAATAAAGTCAGGTCTAAATAAATGGAAAAATATTAGTTGCTCATGGTTTGGCTGAGCTAATATAATAAAACTGACAATTTTATCTAAATTAACTTATTTATTCAGTGGTATACCAACCAAACTACCAAAAATGATTATACAGAGCTGGATAAAATAATAACAAAATTCATCTGGAAGAACAAAAGGTCCAGAATATCAAAGGATTAATAAAATAAATGCTAGGGAAGGTGGCTTAACCTTATCACATATTAAACTGTATTACAAAGCAGCAGTTATCAAAATTACTTGGTACTGGCTAACAAACAGGGTGGTGGATCAGTGGAATAGATTAGGTACACAAGATAGAATAGTCAATGACTATAGCGATATACTCTTTGATAAACCCAAATAATCCAGCTTCTGGGTTAAGAATTCACTATTCCACAAAAACTGCTGGGAAAATTGGAAAATGGTATGGCAGAAACTGGGCATAGATCAATATCTTATACTGTATACAAAACTAAAGTCAAAATGAGTTCATGATTTAGGAATAAAGGCTGATACTATAGGCAATTTGGGAGAGCAAGGGATAGTTTACCTGTCAGATTTATGGGAAAGGGAAGAATTCATGACTCAACAAAGGATACAGAGCATTACAAAATGCAAAATGGATAATTTTGACTATGTTAAATCGAAGAGTTTTTTTGTGTAAACAAAGCCAATGCAACAAATATTAGGAGGGAAGCAGAAAATTGGGAAAAAAATCTTTACAACCAGTGTCTCTGATAAAGGCCTCATATCTAAAATATACAGGGAACTGAACCAATTTTATAAGAATACAAGTCATTCCCCAATTGAGAAATGGTCAAAGGATATGAACAGGCAGTTTTCAGAGGAAGAAATTAAAGATACCTATAGGCACAAGAAAAAATGCTCTAAATCACTATTGATTAGAGAAATTCAAATGAAAACAACTCTTAGGTCCCATATCTCTGCGGTCAGATTGGCTAACATGACAAAACAGGAAAATAATAAATGCTCAAGAGGATATGGGAAAATTTTAACATTGCTACAATGTTGGTGGAATTGTGAACTGATCCAGCTATTCTGGAGAGCAATTTGCAACTATGCCCAAGGGGCTATAAAAGTGTGCATACCCTTTGATCCAGCAATACCACTTCTAGGGCTATATCCCAAAGAGATCATACCAATGGGAAATGGACCTGTATGTTCAAAAATATTTATAGCAGCTCTCTTTGTGGTGGCAAAGAATTAGAAATCAAGGGGATCCCCATCAATTGGGAAATGGCTAAACAAATTGTGCAATAAGAAATGAAGAACAAACAGACTTCATTACAACCTGGAAAGACTTATATGAACTGATGCTGAGTGAGGGGAGCAGAATGAGGAGATCATTATACATGGTTACAGACACACAGTCTCTGTAATAACTAACTTTGATAGACTTGATTGCTCTCATCGATATAAGGTTCAAAGACACCTCCAAAAGACTCATGATGGAAAAATCTATGCGCATCCAGACAAAGAATTATGGAATCTGAATGCAGATTGAGGCGAACTATTTGCTTTTTTTCCCTTCTTTTTTGGTTTCATTTCTCCTCTCTCATAATTCATTCCATTGGTTATAATTCTTCTTTACGACTGGACTATTATATAAATAAGTTCAATGTGAAGGTAAATGTAGAACCTACATTAGATTATATGCTGTCTTGGGTTGGCGGAGGAGAGGGAAGAAGAGGAAATTTGGAACCCAAAAACCTGTGGAACTGAATGTTGTAAACTAAAAATAAGAAATAAATAAATAAAAAGACTCAATACAGTAGTTATGCTGTTGTCTCAGTATATAGCATCATGAGATCATTGATCTAGACCTAGAAGATGACCCTCAGGGGTCATCTAATCCAACCCCTTCATCATTCAGATAAGGAAATTGAGACCAAAAGCAGTGAAGTAACTTCCCAAGGTCACATATAAGATCATAATTTAGAGATTGAAAGAGCCTTGTTGTTACTGTTCAGTAATTTCAGTCAGGTCTAAGTCTTTGTGAGCCTATTTGGAATTTTCTTGGCAGAGATACTGGAATGGTTTTGCATGTACCTCTTCAGCTTATTTGCATATGAGGAAACTGAGGCAAACAGGATTAAGTGATTTCCCTAGGGTTACAAAGCTAGTAACTGTCTGAGACTGTATTTGACCTTAGGTATTCCTTAATCCAGGCCCAGCAATCTATCCACCACACTAGTCAGACTCCATTTAGTCCAAACCTCCCCTCTTTTATATGAGAAGACTGAGAACCAGGAAGTTTGTCACTTGCCCAAGCAAGGTCACATATTATTGGCAGTAATGCATATTGCCAAAGACATGTAATGGTAAGCCATTGAGTTAATCTAGCATTTGGCAATTCACTGAGTTTGTCTTTTGGTACATGTGCCTCAGTTAGTGAAGACGAGCTTGGACCCAGAATTAAGTAGGAGAAGGAAAATGGGCTGCATTGCATTTGAATAAATGTACAGTGTTTTTCATGACCTCACACTGCTCTTTGATTATTCAACAACAATATTCTCTAGTGACTCTGAATCATAAAACACTGAAATTTCTAAAGTATCAGCCATGTAAAGTATCAACCAACCCAAAGAGACATGGATCGTGGCTATGAGTAAGCTGCAACATATTGCCAAGGATAACTTACATCCAAGAAGTGGCATAAAACTCACCTTTAACTTGAGTGTGTAATCAAAATTCCCTCTTGCCAGTCATGATTTCTGATACTGCTTTTCTGGGTACCAAATTTAAGTTGTGGTAAACTCCAATTGTGTAGATTGCCAACCTTTCCTACAGTTTTATTTAATAGGAGCATTGCCCTCAATAGCATGCTAGTGAAAGCGCAAATGTGCCTTCACAATTGCTTAACTTCCAGCTGGGGATTAACTTTGGCATTGGAAGAAATGGTTCAGTAGGTTCAAAAGGGAAGAATTAAGCCTTAAGGATATATAAAGATAGATACATAAATAACTAAATTAATAAAGTAACAAATTCAATAGTTTTACTATCCGGAACCATGTGGCTTATTCTTATTTCCTCCTTAACCTTGGGGGAAATACTTCTGTGGATACCAGAAGTCTCATTAGATTTCCATATGGAACAAACCCATATGGTACTTAAGTCCATGTCATTTGCACTAAAGAGGTCAACCTTCCCTTTTTTGCTGACTCTCCTTAATTTGCTCAAATCTTGTTGAAACAGGTGCCTGCACTCCATGTAGAATATACATAACCTTTAAGCCCGACTTCCAGTGGTGAACATTTTCAGTTGAGGTGCTTGGAGGCTTGGTAACAGAAGGCCAGCATGTAAAGAAAAAGACTCAATAGCTCCATTATTCTCAACATGCCTGAACTGTCAACCAAAAAAGAACATGGTTTCTATGCCACACTAGGACTTCTGGGGAATAAGCCCAAAAGGATTTATGTGTTGGAGCCCTGATGGGGGGATTCCATTAACACATCAATTTAGGAACATAAACAGCCCATTCAGTTGTTTGTTTATGCAATGTGGACACATTAACAAGTTAATTTAGCATCATATTGAAATGAAATAAATTGTTTGACCCCATTCAAGATCAATTATAGTCACAAAATAGGTTTCCATCTTTGGTATATTGGCAGGATGTCAGCATTTAAATAAAACAACTGGCACATTACTAAGCCACATAAGCCGTTTCATCTACTGAAGCTTTTCACAGGAGTAAGAGATTGTTTTACGTCAGCAGTATGGAATGAAATTAATATTTCCAGTGGGCAATAGCCTTGCTAACTTGGGGGTCAGTGGAATTTAATTTTAGAAGGAAAATAAGAATGTGGTATATGCTCTGGGATTCAGAATCACACATGACAAAAAAAAAAGGCCAAAGAACTGGTTCTTGAATTTAGGTAAAGTACTATAAAGCCAGGCATCACTTTGAGAGAAATAAATAATAGTGAGGAAAAATTATAGAAATCCCTAATCTGAGCCAGTAGCTTTCAAGCTGATCAGGGAATAGGTTTCCTCTACATTCCCTGTAGGATTCACTAATCGGCAGGGGTTCTTAACCTGGGGTCTGTAAAATTGTGAGTGTGTATATGTATTCATGTGTAGATATGCATAAACATACACATATGCAATATACAGTATGTGTATATACATACACAAATATGTATACATCCACACATGTGCATGTGTGGATGTATGTATGTATTAGAGAGATGATAGATGATGGATAAATAGAACCACCAACTAGCTGTGATGAAGAGGACAGGGTATGTGTGTATGTGCACATATATAGGTATATACATACATACATACATACCCAAACATATACAAAGAATATATATACATTAATTTATATATACTATATATACACAAATGCATATATATATGTTTATGTTTTATATACATATATATATATACACACATATATACTAAAGAGATGATAGATAAATGGATAGAATCAACTAAGTATGGTAAAGACAAGAAAGTTAGGAACTTGAAAACTATTGAGAGCAATATTCTTGGCCTCATGGAAAAGTGGAAGCAAAGTAGTCAGCAGTCCTTTGATATGTTTCTAATTCACTTTCTGAAGCCTTCTCCTCTCTGATCTTCCTTTCCAAAGCTGCCCTCTGTAGCACCCTATCCAGGATAGTTATAAATTGAATAGCCCACGTTTCTCATTCTAAATTATATGCTGAATGTTGCTGATGGGGAAAAAAAGATTCATGCAAATAGTTAATGTTGCAGAGGAGAGATCCATTAATGTAAACAGAAAACTCGAGGAAGGGATAATTCATGCAGACACGAACAATTAGCCACTATTTTCAAAGGCAGAGATCTGACACAAAACAATCCCCAATCATGTTAATTTCATATTCTATATGAGGATATTTGATGATAACAAGAGGGACTGTAGAATCCTCTAATTAGAGGTGATTTAAACCCAGACAGAAAATTGGGTTGGTAGATGGAACAGAAGGAAATAAACAATATGAGAGGCAGTGACAGAAAGAAATATAGATGGATAAGTTATTCATGCAGTGATATCAACATTCATCCAGAGCATCAAATATGATACAATTCTATTATCAACACATTCCTTTTGATCTTGTCCTTTCCTAAGACAATCTGTATGTGACACAATAGGTTAGACTGACATGGGTAATTATACAAAGCAACATGTTGAAAGCAGGTTCTCCTTCTCAGCCTAAGCATCTGTTACTATACTAACCAGCTATACACATCAGCATGAATAATACCAAATATGTCTTAACATTTCCCTTTAAATTATATGGGAGGAATAGTATGAGGAGGTAAAGGAAATGAAGCTGAAGATCCCCAGAAGAAGTAGAGGATGATTTGCCTGGAAAGAAGACTTGGGGAAATATGATAGTTTTCATAATATTTGGAGGGTTATCACAATGAAAGGAGGAGGATTAGCTTGTTCTGCTTGGCCCCAAAACATATAACTAGGAATAATGGATGGAAATTGCTGCTAGGTACATGATTTAGACTGGGTGTAAGAAGAAAAAAACTTCTCTCAAATTATACCTATCCAGAAGAAGAAATGGCTGCATAGAGAGATTTACCCTGGCTAGAGGACTTCAAGTAAAGGCTGGATTGAAATGATTTAGAGGGAATTGTTATTCAGATATAGCCTGGATGAGATAACTTCTGAAGTGGCAAGTAAGACTTCTGCGATTCTGTCCTATTGAGTCTAGGAATGTTCCTATCTAACGAGATATCCAAGTAAAGTGCTTTGCAAATTTCAATATGCTATAGGTAGATAGATAGATAGACAGGTAGACTAAATGTTGTTACATAAATTCATTCTGATTTTAAAAAAAATCGTTTCTATAAATGTATTCCTTTCAATGTTTTGGGAAAAGATAGGTTTATTCTGAACACATTCAAATGTCTGAGGACTACATGACTGAATAAAACTACTATCCTTTCCCCTTAAAAATTTCACTTGCGGCCCCCATTAGAGAGAGAAAAATGGTCCAGATAGAACACTTATATGGGTCAAAACAGCAGTTCCCGTCCTTTAATTTTAGAAGGAGCATTGTTGTCAAGGCATTAATATACAGGCTATGCATTGCATCGATGATTTGACTAATAATCTCATCTTGTTAAGCTGTTAAAAGCAAGCATGCTTAAGTTCACCTTTCTCTAAATTTGATTGGATTTGATTTTGTTCATTTAGCTTACACAAAGGTGCTGTTAACCTATGTGCTTCTCTTCCAATGCCAGATATTGTTTTTGTGATTCTTCTGACAGTAATACCAGATTCACAGGTACCTGACTAAACAACACATGTCTTGTCCATTTCAACATGCTTCCCACTGAAGAATGACATTATTGGGGAAAACCAAAGAACCACATGATGTTTATTTCAGAAAACACTGAAACTGATATCTGAAACCAAGCCTAGAATGTTGAAAGCTAAAGCTCCCATTCTTTCTGATCTACTTGTCTGTATGAGGGTGAAACCAAACATTATCAGTCCATATTAGGCACTAACAGTATTTTGATTTAGGGACTATGACATTTAAGAGTATTTCGTTAGTTGACAAATTAGTCAGTGAGTAACTTGCTATTTAATTTCAGGTATTTTTGCTAAGTTCTGACAAATTTGAATGCACCCAGTGAAATAGCTGTATTTTAGGATGATTTTATGACCTAGTTATATTCCTTTCAAGGAATGAGTCTTTATCCCCTTTCCCTCCCCCACTTCAAAGGGGGTGAACTGTCAATCATTTTTTGAGCTTGATCCTTATTTGTTATATGTTGTTGTTTTTACAAACCTGATCTTAT
This sequence comes from Trichosurus vulpecula, assembly GCF_011100635.1. Classification (NCBI taxonomy): domain Eukaryota; kingdom Metazoa; phylum Chordata; class Mammalia; order Diprotodontia; family Phalangeridae; genus Trichosurus; species Trichosurus vulpecula. Next base: position 231,426,224 of record NC_050577.1, on the reverse strand, counting down.
TTCTCATAAATATCTGTAGCTGATGCTGCTGAGTTTATTTCTTAGTTCAGAGTGTACAGGGCAGGTGGGTTACCTTAAGGTGTTTATTATATTTCACAGGGTGTATAACCTAGAAGTCTTCATATCTGGCTGTGGAAGAGGTGTATTTGGGGTGGCTAAAGACCCATCCTGAGTGTTGCTGACCCATGGTTTATTTACTATGAGCTGAAGTTCAATTTTTGAAGCAGCTAAGTGGCACAACAAATAGAGTCTTGAGTCAAGAAGACCTGACTTCAAATCCTGTCTTAGATATTTCCTAGCTGTGTGACCCTAAGGAACTCAGCCACTCATCTTCAGCTTCCTCATACATAAAGTGGCAATAATAATAACACATATCTTCCAGGGTTTTGTGAGGATAAAACAAATTTTTTGCAAGACTTTCCACTTTGCAAACATCGGGGGATTATATAGATGCTAGTTATGGCTATTTCTTAATTTATTTGATGAATGATTTTGAATTCACAACAAGCAGAACCTGAAAACATGAACTGAGTGCTCACCTGAATATCTCCTGCGAGAAAGAAATGAATTTAGTTACAGTGACTGCAGGTATGTGCATCTTGGACCAGGGCTTTCCCTTCCCATCTTTCTCACATTCCTATTCAATCCTGAGAGAGAGAGATGGAGGGGAGGAATGGACAGTTACTAGGTAGAAAGGCTTTATCCTGTGTAAATCCCAATTGACAGAGATGGAGAGCTCTCTCCTCCACCGATTTCTGGTTGGATAAGAGAATGCAAAGTGTCCTGAATGCTGGTATAAACAGTGATAGAGATTATAATAGAAAAGTTCCCACAATTAGCCTAATTAGAGGTTTTGTTCCAGAAATGTTCAGTTTTAACACAATGTGCCTCCAAGAATGAATACAGAGCCTCTTAAAAGGAGGTGCTGAAATATCACTGAGAGACTATATCCCAAAGACATCTTTAAAAAAGTGAAAAGGACCTATTTGTACCAAAAAAAAATTATAGCAGGTCTTTTTGTGGTGGCTAAGAATTGGAAATCAAAGGGATATGTGATCACTGAAATGAAAATTTTATAAAAACAAAGTGAATCTCTCCTTTGTCCTATCATAATCTAATTTGTATCACACTTGTTTGCCTTGATGTAATCACATGCCTCTTGAGGGCAGGGCCTATGTAGTTGTTTGTTTGTTTGTTGTTTATTCTTAGTGTTCAGCACAACCCATTTCACAAAGTAGTCAAATTTTACTTGAATTTTTTTATACCATAAATGCAGGACTGATTCATTATTAGAGAAACTATTAGGATAATCAACTATATCAATAACAAAACCAACAAAAATCATGATTATCCCAATAGATACAGAAATGGTTTTTTGACAAAAAACAGCACTCATTCCTCCCCAAAACACAAGAGAACACAGGAATAAATGGAGTGTGCCTTAAAATAATAAGTAGTATCTATTTGAAATCATCCATGAGCATTATCTACAATGTGGATAAGCTAAAAGCCTTTTCAATAAGATCAAAAGTGAAATATAGACACCCATTATCACCACTATCATCCAATGTCATACTAGAAATGTTAGCTTTAGCAATAAGAGAAAATGGAAATTGAAGGAATTAGAATAGCCAATGAAGAAACAAAACTATCATTCTTGGCAGATGATATGATGGTATACTTAGAGAATCAACTAAAAAAACAACATGTAATTAACAACTTGAACAAAGTTGCAAGATATAAAATAAACCCACATAAATCATTAGCATTTCCATACATTTCAAAGTTCAGCAGCAAGAGACAGAAAAAGACATTCCATTTAAAATACCTGCATTCAATATAAAATACTTGAAAATCTACTTACCAAGACAAACACAGGAACCGTATAAAGACAATTACAAAAAAAAAACTTTTCAGACAAATAACTCAGATTTAAACAACTGGAAAAAATATCAATTGCTCATGGGTAGGCCAAACTAATGTAATAAAATGACAATTCTACCTAAATTAATTTACTTATTTAGTGCCATACCCAGCAAATTACCAAAAAAAATATTTTATGGAGCTAGAAAAAATAATAACAAAATTCATCTGGAAGAATAAAAGGTCAAGATCAAGTGAATTAATGAAAAACAGAAGCCAAGGAAGCTAGTCTAGTCATACCAGATTTAAAACTGCATTATAAAGTGGGAACTACTTGGTACTTGCTAAGAAATAGTAAATAGAATAGATTAATTACACAAAACACAGTAGTAAATGACTATAGTAAGAATAATTGTAATCTACTGTTTAGTATATGGTTTGGTAATAGTATAGTAATACATTTTTGATAAACCCAAAAACTCCAGCTTCTGGGATGAGAAATCATTATTTGACAAGAACTGCTGGGAAAATGGCAGAAACTAGGCATAGGCCCACATTTCACATACTATATGAAGATAAGGTCAAAATGGGTACATGATTTAGTCATAAAGGGTGATACCATAAGCAAATTCAGACAGCAAGGAACATTATATTGGTCGGATCTATGGAGAAAGGAAGAATTTATGACCAAACAAGAGATAGAGGACATTATGAAATGAAAAATAGATAATTTTTATTATATTAAATTACAAAAAAAGGTTTTGCACAAACAAAATGCAAGACAATGAAACCATGATTAGAAGGAAACCAGAAAGATGGAAAACAACCTTTAGAAAAAGTGGCTCCAATAAAAGACTTGTTTCTCAAATATATAGAGAACTGAGTCAAATTTTTAAGAATACAAGCCATTCCCCAATTGATGTGGTCAAATTATATGAACAGGCAGTTTTCAGATGAAGAAATCAAAGCCTTAAATAGTCATACAAAAAAACGCTCTAAATCACTATTGATTAGAGAAATGCAAATTGAAACAACTCTGAGGTACTACCTCACTCCCATTAGACTGGCTAATATAACTGACAAGGAAAATGAGAAATATTGGAGAAGATGGAGGAAAATTGGGACACTAATGCATTATTGGTAAAATTGTGAACTGGTCCAACCATTCTGGAGAACAATTTGGAACTATGCTGAAAGGGCAATCAAACTGTTCATAGCCTTTGATCTCACAATACCATGGCTAGTTCTATATTCCAAAGAGATCATAAAAAAGAAAAGGAACATACACATACAAAAATATTTATAGCAGCTCTTTTTGTGGTAGCAGAGAACTGGAAATTGGGTGGACACCCATAAACTGGGGAATAGCAGAACAAGTCATGGTATATAATTGTAATGGAATATTGTTGTGCTATAAGAAATGATGAACAGGCAGATTTCAAAAAAAAAAAACTTAGAAAGACTTACATCAACTGATGCTGAGGGAAGTCAGGAGAATGAGGAAAACAGTGTACACAGTAACAGCAACATTGTGGCATGATCAACCACGATAGACTTAGCTCTTCTCAGTAAAACAATAAACCAAGAAAATTCCAAAAGACTCATGATGGAAAATGATATTCATATCCAGAAAAAGAGGTGTTGGAGTCTGAATGCAGATTGAAGCATACTATTTTTAGTTTCTTTGTTTTTTCATGTTTTTTTTCCTTTTGTTATGTTTCTTCTTTCAAAACATAAGTAATCTGGAAATATGTTTTACATGTATAAGGTATATAAGATTGCTTGCCATCCTGGGGAGGGGGAGGAGAAAGAGGGAAAGAAAAAATTTTGGAACTCACAATCTTATAAAATGAACTTTGAAAATTATCTTTATATGTAATTGGAAAAAATTAAATGCTATTAAAAAGTTTTAATTGAATTGAGATGAGCTGAACTGTGTTGAACTGAAGTATGGATTCTTAAAACTGTGGGAGCTCCCTGGAACCTAAGCTCCATTCCTCATATGATCTCATTTCATTAGAGCTTAAGCCAGATTTCACTGTTTCTGCCCCTGCAAACTGGACTAGTTCATGGAATAAATGCCAATTAGATTTCTACAGTGGAGCTTAAATAAACCCAGATTCTTTTATTAGAACTTATTTCCCTTCAGATTTATTAGTTCCAGGTCCTCATGACTCTTATTTATTTTCTCAAAATATGATTATTTGCTGTTTGGATAAGACAAATATTAAGAGGAGCAGGGCAGACTACCCTCTAAAATATGATGAATTGCATTTAGCAAATTGATAAACACAACTTATGAATAAAACAAAGCATGTATAAGATTTAGTGATTACAAAGAAATTGGTCATCTTAGACCTTTATGAAGCTAGAATACACATCTAGTAATAGAAGTAATAATAAATATTCTAAGACTTCTATGCAACTTTTGAAAACTGCTAACTTTTCTGAAGTTTGAGAGGCTCTCAAAGAAATAAACAACTCTCCAGTAACTCTGAATTTGGGGTCAAACATATAGAGCTAGAAGGAATCTCAGAGTCCAGCTAGTTAAAACCTCACATTTTGCAGCTAAATAAACTGAAGTTGAGTAACTTTATAAATGTGACAAAAGCAGTATTGGACTGGGATTTGAACCCATGTCTTCTGACTCCAGAGGAGGCATTAGTACTTCTGGAATAAGTCATTTAATTTCTCTAGGCATAAGTTTTTTCATCTTTAAATTGAAGAGTGTCAGACTATATGACCTCTAAAACCCCTTCTGTTTCTAAGTCTATGATCCTATGGAAACCATCCGTCAGTGAATATACTGTATCTTCCAATGAAATTCAATTCTGATGCCTCATTGCAGTGTGAGGTGACCTTTAGTCCTTAAATGTTATGCTGGATGAGCACATGTTTTGTCAAGGTCTAGCAAGCCCAAAAGAAAATTGAGTGTGGGCCCAGTGATTGATGATACAGCTGTCATCTGAAAATCAGCCTATCTGAATTCAGAGATGTGCACCTCCAAGTTGCCCACGGTGTGATAGATTCTTGCCTCTATATTTCCAGAAAGCCATCTAGTAAGTTATGGGAGGGTTTCCATTTGGGTTTGTAGAAGGGGTATCCACCCTACTGAAATGGCATATTATTGCTCCAAAGTTAATAAACTTATTTTCATCTTCAACCTTTATTTCTTTCACATTCAATCCATCTTCTTGCACTCACACCTTGCTTCTTCTTGGTAATGCTTTCCAGTACTGGGGGGTACTTTCCCTTATACCCTTCAAATCACTAGTCATGGTGGAGAAGCTGGAATACTTTTTGTTCCCCATTGCCACTTCTGGTCTCTTTCTCTACTCCCATCACTCAGTAGATTCTCCTTCTTTGAAGTTCATTTAATCCATATTGATCATCCAATCAAGATTGTAGTGGATGTAATTCCCAACACAAAGCAATTTATAATGTCGGCTGACTCTTGCGCAAAAATACATTACCCATTTCATTTTAATATTTCCTTCCACCATCCAATAGGATCAAACTAGAGGTTTGGACAAGACTAAACAGTCATATAAATATCTAACAATTGCAGAATTGCAAATGTAGAGTTGGAAGGAATTTTAGAGTCCAACTAATCCAACCCTGTCGGTTGACAGAAGAGGAAACTAAGACCCAACTCCTAAAGGAGCAGCTGTGGGATTTGAACTCAGGTCCTTTGATAACAAAGCCAAGACTAGATACACATCACCTAATAATTATTTAACTATGTCTACCACCTATAGGAATAACTGAAATTACTCCCAAAGATAGCTAAAGCAGTCAAGGTACAGTTTCACAGGGTTTATGTGGAGTATTAGTGGAAACTCCTGATTAGCATTTTGCATTTCAAAACATTGTCCAAAACGTCTCATTTTGTGCTGAAAATCACCTAATAGAGGAAAGAGTAATGGAATTCAGTGTTAACAGAGGAAAAAAAACAGGCTTGGGATCCCACCTCTGACATACTTCCTCTGTGAATGTGAACAACTGATTAGTCTCTTTTCTGTGCCTCAATTTCTTGTAAAGTTGGGATAATGATAATGATACTTATAGTGCAGGATTGTAAGGAGCAAATGAAGTAATGTTATATAAAGAGCTTTGTGATGCTTAAAGCACTATATAAATAAGCCTTTCACTTCTTCCCTAGGGATGGGACTCACTCTAAAACCTTGTTAGCCCCCATCCCGGTGACACCACTACGTCATAAATTAGGTCACTCATTCTGAACTAGAAACATGATTTTGATATTTCCCAGATTTTGTCACCTTGGGCAAGTCCCTTAACCCTTCTGGCCTCAGTTTCATAAAGTTGTTTTAGCAAATGTGGTAAGCACTTAATAAACATTGAATTATTAATTATAAATTCTGTTGTTGCATTAGAGGGCCTCAATGGTCTCCTTAACCTCTAAATTTAAGATCCAAAATATTTTTCAAGCAATTTCATTTCTGTAGGTCTCAGTTTCATCATCTGTAAAATGAGTATGACAAATAGATGTTTGTGCCACTTTCAATATGAGCCCAAAATTGTCAATGAAATTCTCTGAACTTTGCTAGATTTGTCCTTGGATTGCAGAACACTAAAGTCTGCTACTGGCTCCATACTCAATAAGCCTTTTCATCTTGGCAGTCTCCACCTGAGTAGGCACTCCATTGGCATAGTCTTTTAGTACTCAGTGTCATTCCACTCCATAAGAATTCATCAAGGGGAGATTTTAGTGTAGGGTGCCTTGCTTATAAAAGTGGCCCAAACCAGCAACAGATTGTAATAATCACTACATTTAGTTAAAAAGAAATTTCCATTAGAATCCAAATTTTAAAGAGAAATTTGTGAAGTCCAACAGCTTTCCTCAGGGGGAAAATTCTGATCATCATTCTGCAATTTGGTAATGGCCAATTTCTTCACAGTAAGTGTATATTTCCATCAAGTTAATACCCCAATGGTCGTATGTATGCACGTTTCATTATAGTGGGCACCCATGGAATTTTGTTTTACTTTTTTATTTTACTTAACCTCTCAGTATTCCAAGGGATTTTATTTAACAAAATATAAGTTGCAGAGAAGGTATTGACTACTGTGGTAGAGGGAGCACCCTCACCTGGGAGGGAGTTCCCTTTAACAATTAAAGCTAAGGTTCAACCTCTGTCTCTTTCTATCTTATAGGAAAATACTTATTGAACATACAATCATAAAAGATATGTTTTCTATTCATCAATCAAACAAAAGGAATGCAAACTTAACAAACTTTTAAAAATTAACAACTAAACATTTATTTTAAAAAGGGATAGATACCAGACCTGAGATTTCTTTAATATAAGGTAATCTTAAACAAGGAAATTTCCTCTACCAATTCAAGTCAGCACCTCCTATGCAATTTGAAGTATTAGAGACTTGCCCATAGTATTCAGAGATTGGGTGATTTGTCCAGAGTCACATAGTCAGTATATGTTAGAGACACAGCTTAAACTCAGGGCTCCCTGGTTTGGATTCCATATTTTTATCTACTATACCAGGTTACCTCTCTTTTAAAACATGAGACAGAAAATGTCATTTGTGTGTATGCGTGAAATCAGACACTGCAGAAATAGCTTGTATATGTACCTGTGCCTACAGAGAGATAGTGTGATACAACAAATAGGAAACTGGTCTATGACTTAGGGAGATATGGGCTCAAGTGTGACCCTAGACAAGTCACTTAACTGTAGACACACCTCTAAATCCATAAATAGTAGAGTGTTACTCTACATGGGTAGATGTCATTTCCTTACTGAGCTTTTGCCATTTAGATGAAATCATAGCTCCAAAGACATAGCTAAACAAAATACCTAGTCACATAAGGGTTAATAAGCTTCACCTCACCCCCATCATTCCCACTCTACTTAAAACATGCATCACATGACATCATCAAACCAAAGGCAGTAATAAAGATAAGAATTTTACTCTTAGCCAACAGGGAGTAGCTGGAATGAACAAAAGGTTCTTTGTTCTCAAAATTTTCCCTTTTACTGAAAATAGTAGAACACCCTGGCACTGTAGAAGTAATGTCAAAATGTTGCCACTAAGTAAAATTCAGCTATGTAAGGTATTGGAGGGTTATTAAATTGAATTACTTTGGCTGAATATTTTGCTCACCAAGCAAAATCTCCTACTGTGTCTCCAAGAAAATGCACTGAAGGAATGAGCCGATTGACAGCATTTTTTTATGCTGTGAAATCAACGATGAGCTATCATAGAAATCAAAACAGTTGCTTATATTTGATATTCTTCCTCTATTTTCAAACACAGATTCTTAAAGGGCATAGCTGAAAATAATTTCCCTGAGAAGGGGGCAGAAATGTTGGCATTCCTTTTGCTATTCACTCATAATTCACATTTAGATCATGTAGACACCATTTGCAAAGTGCTTTTAACACAAAGTCATGTGATATGTCCAGGAAATCCCTATTATCTCCATTTTTACAAATGGGAGAACTGAGATTCTGGAGGGATGAATTGTCCATCCTTACACCCAAGAAAGTGTCTGAAATAGATTTTGAACCTAGTTCTTCAGACTTGACTTCTAATCCTTTTCCCACCACACCTCATTGCCTCAATTTCACTAAGTCCTACCATATCATATTTGGTAATCATGCAATTAGTAATTTAGTAATTATGTCATTTGTTATCTCTGTTTCCCTGGACATTTAACATTTTTCAGTCTCGATTTTCCAATCTACAAAATGAGGGAATTGGACTACATGACCTCTAAGGTCCTTCACTCTCTAAATCTATGATCCTCAAGCTCTTTATATATGATCCTAAAATAATGTACTAAGGAATCTGACTTGTCAATTTGTCACTGTTCCCTATGAGTCTTCAGGGTAAATGCCTGTGAAATGATACATAAGGTTGAAAAGTAGTAACATCCAATTTTACTATATTTATATGTGGTGTTCAAAATAAAAGTAACAGAAAGGGGAGGGAAATGTAGACTTTTTAAAGTAAATGAGGATAGAAGATTTCAAAGGACTTGGAAATCATCCTGTCATTTTACTTTTAGCTAATGAAATATTCATTGGCAATCATCTATTTTTCCTTAAAAAACACTTAAAAACCAAGAAAGATCGTAGATCTCTTAGCAAAACTAATATTTATCCAAAACACCAAAGACATGGATCCTGGAAGATGATGATTTTTCCTTTTGCTACTCTATCATTCAAATCAGGTTCCTGGTGCATTCTATGCCTTCCATTCTGGTAGTCACTAGGTAAATACAATATTTATAGAACCACAAGGCCAGAGGGCACATTCAAAAGTTACAGGGTCTTAAATGCAGAATTCTAACCTGGAAGTTACCTTAAAATTCTCCATGGGGGAAAGCCATATTTCTGGAAAATCTGAAGATATTTTTGCTGAACCTTCAGTAAATAGTGCCCACAAATATTCTAATATATTGTATATTTACTTATATATTTGCTTTCTGCCCCCCCCCCAAATAGAATGTAAGCTCTTTGAGGGCAGGTGGTGTTTGTTTTCTTCTTTGTATCCCCAATGTCTAGCACAGTTCTTGGCACATAGTAGACATTTAATTGATGTTTCTTGCTTACACAATTGTTGACTAACATTAATCTTTCCTGTTATAATTTTTGTCCATTTTCTTTTTGAAACAAAGAGACATAACTGATTTTCCTTATATCCTTTGGTATCATAAAAGACCATTGTTAATTCTCTCCACCCCCCAACCCCCCCCCCCCACTCCTTGTTTCTACTTTAGGCAGAATACAGCTAGTCTGATTTCAGGCTTACCTCAGATAATTTCCCAAAACTTCAATCATTTTCACTGCTCTCTCTTGGCAGTTCTCCAAGTTTTCATATCACATAATTATAACAAGACAGCCTGAACTACTCCCAGTATGGTTAGGGAAACCTGAATAGAATTTTCTGTTTGTTTTGTAGAGTATAAGTAATATATTCCGAAGTGTGGCATTTCTGCTAAAGAAGAGTTCTAGCCATAAGGAAATGGCCCTAGGCTTTAATATGTTATTATCGTGGCCAATACACACATAATTTGCAACATGGATCTGGAAACCTCTAACCCTTCACTTTGTCTCTCAGATGTTAAAGGAAAAAACATTTTCTAAGGGTTTCCAGCTTTATGTCTACATTGAGAATATTCACTCCAATGTCAATATCCAAACACACTGCAAATAGTTATTGTGTATAGCTTGATCTTAGGCTTTGCCCACCTGGAGATTTCTCCCTCTCTGAGAGCCTGCTCTTCTTACTGGTGAGTCACTGGACAGAATAAGCATTTCATGAGCCGCCTCAGCCACACTCACTTCGCTCCTAGCTTAACTCACCATCTGGACTGCTCCATGTCCTCATCAGTAATCTTGGCTCTACTTCCACTACCTTTCCCAGCTTTTCTTTATGCTCAGTCTTTCCCTATCAGAATGCAAACTCCTTGAAAGTAGGCAGCATCTGGTTTTACTCTATGTGTCATCAGAGCTTAGCATAGTGTCTAGCACATAGTAAGTGTTTAACAGATATTTTATCTATCGATCTATAAGGTTAGCAAGACACTTTGCCAACTTTAAAATGCCATATAAATGCCAATTATAGTTATTAAATTTTATTATTACTGCCAAAATACCCAGCTCCTTATTCCTTCAAAACTTATTTCCAGAAAAATGTTTTCCTATCAAGCATTCCTTATTGTGAAGTTCTAATTAAATTCAATAAATATTTATTGAGGTCTTACTATATACATCAGGCTCTTTTAGTTTCTGTACCTGATCCAGAAAGATCTCTTAGCTCTTGTATATGACATCATGATAGTCAATTAAATTCAAAATATATCTATTGAGTACTTACTCCGTACAAGAAACTATGGTAGGCATCGGCAATCAAAAGAAAAAAATAAAGAACCCGAGCTCCAGAAGCTTACGTTTTCAATAGAAAGAACATAATTTTCAAGAAACCACATCCAAGAAGAATTGATGTCATAGATCTAGACCTGGGAGAGACTGTAGAAGTCACTTAAACCTCTTTATTTTACAAATGAAGGAACTGAGAGGTAAACTAACTTATTCAAGGTCACATCATCTGGAAGCCTCCATGTCAGGATTTGCATAACCTATAACCCCAGAACCCAAATTGTCTCCACTTATTGCACTCAGATGATTATACACAAATTTTCGGTGTATGACTATAAAAATGGAGAACAGGAGATCTTACTGAAAGGAGGCAAATTTTACTTCTAAGTAGCACTGATATTTGTTGTTTTTAAACTCCCAACTGGAGTTTGTTTATGAGAGCATGTAACTTATTCAAAAGGCATAGACTAGATAAAAAAGGATGGTGGAGAAGCTTTTAATAATTAAAAAAAAATCACATGGTAAGAAAATAATAATAGGAGGAGACAAGACATATCTTAGACCATAGTATTTTGATCTGGTGAGTGGAGCCATAGATAAACGAAATAAAATGACCCTTTTAGAATGCCCAGGTAGGAGCAGACGCCACCTACTGGCAAGAAGGAGAAGGGCAACTAGCCCACCTGATCCTGACAACTGGGCTGAGCCAAGCTTAAGCCCAAGATAGAGCAAGTTAGCACCATAGAGAGAGTCTGTACCAGAGAGGTAATTAGGATCATGGCATATAGGATAATCAAGTGAAAAGATAAGCCTTCTTCTTTATGTACTAGAATCTCACAAAAAATGGCAGAAGGACAAATGGAATGTAGATTTAAAAAAAATGTGGATAAAAAACTAGAGAGTCCTCAAAACTAGAAAAAAAAGTGATCCCTGCCCCCTGTGGCCTCTAGCATTCCAGGAAGTTCACCCCTGACCAGAGGGCTACTGCTATCACATAAGGAGAATACACAGGGAATAAAATTTGCATGCACATGTTTATAAGGCAATTGCTATTTCAAAACAGGACAAAATTATTGTTAAAGATGTTATTGAGAGCTCATCTCTCCTGTAACCACTTATAACTGATAACCACAAATGTCATAATGAGTGTAAGAAACATAAACAGCCTTCTTTTTTTAATTTAATATTTTTAGTTTTCACCATTGATTTCCACAAGATTTTGAATTGCAAAAAATTCTCCCCATTTCTACCCTCCCCCCCCACTCCAAGATGGCATATATTCTGATTGCCCCATTCTCCAGTCAGCCCTCCCTTGTCACCCCACTCCCCCCATCCCCTTTTCCCTTACTTTCTTGTAGGGCAAGATTGATTTATATGCCCCATTGCCTGTATATCTTATTCCCCAGTTGCATGCAAAACAACTTATTTTGTACATCTGCTTTTAAAACTTTGAGTTCCAAATTCTCTCCCCTCTTCCCCTCCCACCTACCCTCTCTAAGAAGGCAAGCAATTCAGCATAGGGCACACATGTACCATTATCTAAAACCCTTCCACAATACTCATGTTGTGAAAGACTAACTACAATTTGCTCCCTCCTATCCTGTCATCCTTTATTCAATTTTCTGCATTGACCCACTCCCTTTTTGAAAGTGTTTGCTTTTGATTACCTCCTCCCCCTATCTGCCATGCCTTCTATTAGCCCCCCTTTTATGCCATTCCTCCTTCCTTCCTGTGGGATAAGATACCCAATTTCATGTATATGTTATTCCCTAAAGTCAAATCTGATGAGAGCAATATTCACTCAATCCCCATCACCTGCCCCCTCTTCCCTTCCAATGAACCGTTTTTTCTTGCCACTTTTATGTGAGATGATTTACTCCATTCTATTTCTCCTTTTCTCCCTCTCTCAATTTGATATTTTTAGATATCATACCTTCATATTCAACTCCTCACCCTGTGCTGCCCCCCCCACAGATATATATATATATATATATATATATATATATATATATATATATATATATATATATATATTCCCTTCAGCTACCCTAGTACTGAGGTCTCATGAATTACACATATCATCTTTCCATGCAGGAATGTAAACAAAATAGTTCAACTTTAGTAAGTCCCTTATGATCTCTCTTTCTTGTTTACCTTTTCAAGCTTCTCTTGATTCTTGTGTTTGAAAGTCAAATTTTCTATTCAGCTCTGCTCTTTTCACTGAGAAAGCTTGAAAGTCCTCTATTTTATTGAAAATCTATATTTTTCCCTGAAGTATTCTACTCAGTTTTGCTGGGTAGGTGATTATTGGTTTTAATCCTAGCTCCATTGACCTCCAGAATATCATATTCCAAGCCCTTCCATCCCTTAATGTAGAAGCTCCTAGATCTTGTATTATCCTAATTGTGTTTCCACAATACTCAATTTGTTTCTTTCTGTCTGCTTGTAGTATTTTCTCCTTGATCTGGGAGCTCTGGAATTTGGCAACAATATTGCTAGGAGTTTTCTTTTGGGGATCTTTTTCAGGAAGTGATTGGTGAATTCTTTCAATTTCTAGTTTACCCTCTAGCTCTCGAATATCAGGGCAGTTCTCCTTGATTTCTTGAAAGATGATATCTAGGCTCTTTTTTTTTGATCATGGCTTTCAGGTAGTCCAATAATTTTTAAATTATCTCTCCTGGATCTATTTTCCAGGTCAGTGGTTTTTCCAATGAGATATTTCACATTGTCTGCCATTTTTTCATTCCTTTGGCATAATATCTTGATTTCTCATAAAGTCACAAGCCTCCACTTGCTACAATCTAATTTTAAGGTACTATTTTCTTCAGTGGTCTTTTGGACCTCCTTTTCCTTTTGGCTAATTCTGCCTTTCAAGGTATTCTTCTCTTCATTGGCTTTTTGGAGCTCTTTTGCTATTTGAGTTAGTCTATTTTTAAGGTGTTATTTTCTTCAGTATTTTTGGGTCTCCTTTAGCAAGTCATTGACTTGTTTTTCATGGTTTTCTCACATCACTCTCATTTCTCTTCCCAATTTTTCCTCTACTTCCCTTACTTGCTTTTCCAAATCCTGTTTGAACTCTTCCATGGCCTGAGAGCAACTCATATTTTTCTTGAAGACTTTTCATGTAGGCTCTTTGACTTTGTTGACTTCTTCTGGCTGTATATTTTTTGGTGTCCTTTGTCACCAGAAAAAGATTCCAAGGTCTGTTCATGTTCCCAGCCATCTACTTGACCCTTGATCTTTTTGTCAGGGTATGACTGCTTGTAGAATAGAGAGTACGTTTTCCCAAGCTATGAGGGGCTGCACTGCTATTTTAGAGCTACTTCTACACAGCAAGCCCTGCCACACCAGTGCTGCTTCTCCCCCAATAACTGCCAACCAGGATTGAGGCCCAGATTCAGGCAGGGCAAAGCAAGTTTTGCATTCCCACTCTAATCAGCCACTTAATTCCTCCCACCAGGTGGGTCTGGGGCTCGAGGCAACTGCAGCTGTAGCTCTGGAAACTGCCTCAGAGCTGAACCACCTCTGTCAGCAGTGGCCAACCATGGACTCTTTTCACTCTGTCCCAGCAGCTTTACCCACTAACCTTCTCTGTTGTCTTTGGTGTTTGTGGGTTGAGAAGTCTGGCAACTGCCACAACTCACTGATTCAGGGTTCTATGCCTGTCCTTCCCAGCTCCCGTTCTGGTTGGTACTGGTGCGGCCCATGCTGGGCTTTGCTCTGCTCCCAGCTCTATGCAATAGACCCTTAAGAGTGACCATCCAGGCTGTCCTGGGCTGGAGCCCTGCTTCCATTTGCTATTTCCTGGGTTCTGCAGCTCTAGAATTTGTTCAGAGCTATTTTTGTAGGTGTTTGGAAGGGTCTGGGGGTGGAGCTTAAGCAAGTCACTGCTTTCTGGACGCCATCTTGCCTCTGCCCTCTCAACAGCCTTCTTTACATGAAATAATTTATTGTATTATTAAAAGTAGATCGACAATGCATGTCTTAAACATCATACATGGTTGTCTTATTTATCATATTTCAACATCACTGATTTGATGCCATTTTTTTTTGCAAAAAAGTGGGGTGTGACCATTATGTGAAGCTTTTAAAATTAAAAAAAATTGTGCCAACATTACTTAAAGTTATTTATTATTAACTGTCTTTGGTGCAAGATTAAGATGCACAGAATATCCAGGAATGTACATTAATTTTGGGAAGATGCAAGTGTTACCCTATTATGTGACTTACAACAGTTTTGCCTGTCCACCTGCTCCCCTTGCACCTCTTCATGCACAACTCTTCATTGGGCTGAGTGACAATACCATCAGTACTGCAGCACTCTAAACAAACCATGCAAGTCAGCTTTCAGAAATGTACTTACAATATGCATAAACTAAAAATTCTAGGCTCTGAGAGATAAATGCATATGAATACGTTGCTGTTCTGCTTACCTTTTAAGCAGCAACACGAATGGAATTATACCATGCAACAATTATATGATGAAAAGTTATAAGCCAATTTTGGGATGGAAACAAAACAGGGTGTGATGATTATGCAGTTGTGACATATATGCAGTGAAATATGTTACTTATACAAGACTGAACTTTGCAATGATTTGTCTTGCAACTTTGTCATTCTTTCTCTTGCAAACAGATTTTACTGATATTGCTTATACAAGGTTTATGCTTTCCCTCTACTTAATTTTCATTATTTTTCATAGTCTATTGCTTCTAAACCCCCTAAATACTTCAACAACTTCTGATTTTGCCAGTGTAAGTACTCCTTCCATGAACATCTCCCAATTTAGATAAGCATGAGGATTAAGTATAAGACATGGAAGTTGAACCTGGACCATCTGACTCCAAAATCAATGGTCTTTCCATTATTGTACCACCCTGCCTCAATAAAAGGATAACCCATCATTATGAATTGTCTTCAAAATTGCCTCTTTTCCTCCCAAACCTCACACACATATAAAACATGTGCTAAGATGAGGAAGTATAAGGACCATCTCAAGGTCTTTGGAATTAATTGTAAGATATGGGAGATGCTGGCACAGGACCACCAAGCATGATGTGCCTGCATCAAAGAGAGGGCTCTACTCTATGAGAAAAGCAGAATTGCAGTAGCTAAAAAGAAATGTGACATGCACAAATATAGAGATCTCTCCCTTCCAAATATTTATACAGATTATTTGTACCTGGCCTGTGGTAGAGTCTTCCAAGCTCATACTGGTCTGATCAGTCACAGTGAGACACACTTTACCTTGAACTCAACATCATGATGTCATTTTGGTCCTCTTTAAGAACAAAGGACAACAACCTACTTATATGTTTGACTTTTAGGAAGTTAAATTCAAGGTATTATTGAGAGAGATAAAATAGCATATGGTTTCATCCATTAAGAGTTAAGTTCCTTAAGGGCCAGGATTGTGTGTTCATCTTTTTTATCCTCAGCCTTTAGCATAGATCTTGGAACATAACAAATGCTCAATAAATGCTTGTTGATTGACTAATCAATTATGCAGATTTCAATTGGACCAGAAAGGGAGAATAGAAGCAACCCCAAGTCTGATGCTTGCTACCATTAAGCCAGTCACCAAACCTCCCTGGACTTCCATTTCTTCATTTGTGAAATGATGGCCCCTTCCATGTCTAGGTCTATGAAGCTATGAAGCAATGAGTTATGGCAAGGAAGATTTAAAATGAAACTAAAGAAATAAAAATCTTCTTAACAATGAGCACTGCCCTAAAAAGGAAGAGACCACCTCAAAAAATACCATTCCTTTATTAGAGTTACTCAAGCTGAAGTTGGATGGACATTCATTAGAGATGCTGTATAAAGGATGGAAGGAAGGAAGGAAGGAAGGAAGGAAGGAAGGAGGGAGGGAAGCAAGGAAGGAAGGAGGAAGGGAGGGAGATAGGGAGGAAGAAAGGAAGGAAGGAAGGAAAGAAAGACTGAAGGAATGGAAGGAGAGAGGGAGAAAGGGAGGAAGGAAGGAAAGAAGTATTTATTAAGGATCTACTATGTGCCTGGCACTTTGGTAAGTGATTTACAAATATGATATCATTTGATCTTTACAATGTCTCTGGGAAATATCATCCTTATTTCACAGTTGAGGAAACTGAGGCAACAAAAATAAGTGAATTGCCCGGAGCCACAGAACTAGTAAGCATATGATGTTGGATTGGACTCAAGTTTTCCTTACTCTAGTCCCAGTTCTCTGTACATTGCACCACCTGATGTCCTTTAAGTGATTCCCATTTAGATATTGATTGACCTTTGATGTCTTTTCTAATTCTTAGATTCTTTCAGTTTGCTTTGGCCATCCACTCATTCACTATCGCAGCCTTGGTCTGCCTTCCCCACAATCAAATTAAAATGCTTATCAGGTTTGGAGTCATTTAGCTGTAATTTAGCTGCTTGCTCCATTAAATAATTTTGCTTTATGAACATTTAGATGTGCCTCTTATAAATTGTGATAATTCACAATATAATTGCAATGTTTCTCTTTGGGAAAATGGGAAAGGAAAACTAATGCTATAATTCATACTCTGTTCCCTTTATATTATTTTGTCAGGCTTCTGACCTTTGAAGGTTACATTTAGTCTGCTATAATGTGACATAATTCCTTCATATTGCCATCCTTACCATCTGTTAGAATATCATAATTATTTTCAATATCAATAATTACATACTAAGAAAATTATGTTCTTTCATTCAACATTTCTCATATAAAGGTTTCAAATGCCGCCCCCTCCCGGGGGAAAAAAGAAATCTCAAGTCTCTGTCCCAAAATGATGAACTATTTGCATGAGGGTTCATTTAGTAAAAGCAATAAACTGTTCTCAATGGAAATAAGTGAAGAACCAGTGGAGATAACACAAGAAGTGACCTCCTCCATAAACCTAAAGGGAACATTTAAGAACTTTCGAAAGTTTGATTAGCTTTTTCTTGTTTGTTTTCTTTTCTATTTTCATGCTGCCATGCACATCCAACTGGACTTGAGAAGGATGCTCCAATATGTTAAAGAAAAACTTGGTTTCATATTTTCAATCTCATTACAACTTCTCAGGGAGAATATGAATGTGGGCTGGATTATCAGAATTCATTTTTTTTAATAAATTTCTTTATTTATTTTTAGTTTACCACACACGGTTCTACATAGTCTTGAGTTCCAGTTTTTCTCCCCTCCCTCCCCCCTCCCTCCCCAAGACGGCATGGAGTCTCATATAACTGTCATGTATAACTTCGCATTGAATTAATTTATGCACTAGTCAGGTCGTGGAGAAGAACCTTGACCCATGGAATGAATCATGAGAAAGAAGAAACAGAACCAGAAAAAACAAAAACAAAAACAAAAGAGAAGCAGAAAAGGCGAGCATGTAGTGTGCCTCAGTCTGTATTCAAACTTCGCAGTTCTTTGTCTCGATGAAGATAGTATTCTCCATCGTGAGTCCCCTGGAGTTGTCCTTGCCCCTTAGGTTGCTGAGAAAAGCGCAGTATGTCAGGGTTGGTCCTCACGGAATCCATGTATCTGTGGCTGTGCACAACGTTCTCCTGGCTCTGCTCCGCTCACTCAGCATTATGTCGTGTAGGTTTTTCCAGGTTGTTATGAAGTCTGCATCATCCCCATTTCTTATGGCACAATAGTATTCCATCACCTTCATATACCACAGCTTGTTCAGCCATTCCCCAATTGATGGGCATCCCTTTGATTTCCAATTCTTGGCTACCACAAAGAGAGCTGCTATAAATATTCTTGTACATATGGGTCCTTTTCCCGCTTGCGTGATTTCTTTGGGATACAACCCTAGAAGTGGTATTGCTGGGTCAAAGGGTATGAACATTTTTCTAGCCCTTTGGGGATAGTTCCAAACCTGCCTCTCAAAATGGCTGGATCAGCTCACAACTCCACCAGCAATGCTAACAATGTTCCAATTTCCCCACATCCTTTCCAGCATTTATCATTCTCCTGATTTGTTATTTTAGCCAATCTGACAGGAGAGATGTGGTATCTAAGAGTTGTTTTGATTTGCATTTCTCTAATCAGCAGCGATCCAGAGCATTTTTCCATATGCCTGTAGATAGCTTTAATTTCTTCCTCTGAAAACTGCCTGTTCATATCCTTTGACCATTTCTCAATTGGGGAATGGCTTGTATTCCTATATATTTGGCTCAGCTCCCTGTATATTTTAGAGATGAGGCCTTTATCAGAGATGCTAGTTGCAAAGATTTTCTCCCAATTTTCTGCTTCCCTCCTAATTCTTGTTGCATTGGCTTTTTTTGTACAAAAACATTTCAATTTGACATAATCAAAATTATCCATTTTGCATTTTGTAATGCTCTCTATCTCTTGTTGGGTCATGAATTCTTTACTTTTTCCATAAATCTGATAAGTAAACTATTCCTTGCTTTCCCAGATTACTTAGAGTATCGACTTTTACTCCTAAATCATGAACCCATTTTGACTTTATTTTGGTATATGGTGTAAGATATTGGTCTATGCCCAGTTTTTGCCCTACCATTTTCCAACTTTCCCAACATTTTTGTGAAATAGTGAATTATTAGCCCAGAAACTGGCCTCTTTGGGTTTATCAAAGAGTAGATTGCTAAACTTGTTGATTTCACCTACTTGTGTACCTATCTATTCCACTGATGCACACCCCTGTTTCTTAACCAGTACCAGGCAGTTTTGATGACTGCTGCTGTGTAGTACAGTTTAATATCTGGTATGGCTAAGCCACCATCTCTAGCATGTCTTTTCATTAATATCCTAGATACTCTAGATCTCTTGTTTTTCCAAATGAATTTTGTTATTATTTTGTCCAGCTCAGTAAAAAAATTTTTTGGTAGTTCGATTGGTATGGCACTGAATAGATAGATTAATTTAGGTAGAATTGTCATTTTTATTATATTAGCTCAGCCTAACCATGAGCAACTGATATTTCTCCATTTGTTTAGATCTGATTTTATTTGCGTGAAAAGTGTTTCATAGTTATGTTCATATAGGCCCTGGGTTTGTCTTGGCAAATAGACTCCCAAATATTTTATAGTGCCTTCAGTAACTTTGAATGGAATTTCTCTTTCTATCTCTTGCTGTTGGGCTTTGTCAGTAATGTATAGGAATGGTGAGGATTTATGTGGGTTTATTTTATATCCTGCAACTTTGCTAAAGTTGTTTATTATTTCAAGTAGTTTTTTACTTGATTCTCTAGGATTCTCTAGATAGATCATCATATCATCTGCAAAAAGTGATAATTTAGTTTCTTCTTTTCCTATTCTAATTCCTTCAATTTCTTTTTCTTCTCTTATTGCTACAGCTAATGTTTCTAGTACCAAATTGAATAATAGGGGTGATAATGGACATCCTTGTTTCACCCCTGATCTTATTGGGAATGCATCTAGTTTATCCCCAATTACAAATAATGCTTGTTGATGGTTTTAGGTAGATGCTATTTATAATTTTGAGGAAGGTTCCACTTATTCAGATTATCAGAATTCATTTTTTTGAATATTAAAAAATCTACCCAACAACAGTTTCTTAATTGCCACAATTCCACTTTTGGCTTGCCATAGAAATTTACTATTAATGATTCTTTCATTCTCTCTCTCTCTCCTCCTCTCCTCCTCCTCCTCCTCCTCCTCTTCCTCTCCTTTCTGTCCCTATTTCTATCTCTTAGTCTCTTTCCCCACCACCCATTTGTTGATAAGATCTTCCTATTTTCTTCTATTTGTTTTATCAACGCCTTTCATCTGTTGAAAAGGCGACATTGGAATCATGCTGTTCTTAATGTATTTTTCAGATCTCTCACTAGGATGATTCCATTTTTCTTCTCCTTTTTTGTTTATTTTCATTTCTCATCTCTTAAAAGGACAAAATGGGAAACATGAACACTAGAAATCCAATTAGACCTGAATATTAGTTTATATATTACAGAAAATGATAAATATGAATAATACTTAAATTTTTTCAGTCTTTTTTTTTTGAAAAAGACTAATTCCAATGTTTGTCTATAAGGATTATACAATTGAAGTAGCCCAAGACCTATAAGCATTATTTAAGTCTTAGCTTCCAAATGTAGTTAGCTTATGTAACTAGCTACGAAACTGGGAAAGAGAAGTACCCTTGGCATTCCTAGAAGATAACATCTTTGCTCAACCTCCCCCAGATATGACATATTTTGCAATTAAATTGAATTACCTGAAAAGCCCTATTGCCAGAGTTTATTTTTATGAGTTGTGTCAGACTGAATTCTGCCTTAGTTGCATGAACAGTTAAAGGTAATTGTTGAGAATTAAAAAAAAAGATTTAATTTCTGGCAGATACTTTGGGAGAATCTTCCAATTTCTCAATTGCTCTATGTGAGGCATTGTCTAAGTTGTTATTATTAATAATAAAATTGCTTTTCAGTATTTGAATTTGAGTTTTATTAGAACAATGAATAAGGAAGAAATTTTACTGATTGATATCTTAGTACCTATTTACCTTTTTAACTTAATTTGGAAAGATAAGGATAGTAACATATTGTACTTTGAGATTATTTTCTATTGATTAAATGAGAATTATAAAGGTTAGATAGAATGGCTAAATTGGGTAGATAAACTGAGTCATAGAGTAGCAAACAAGAAATTGCAGGAATGAGAATAATAGTAGTTCAGGAGCATGAGAGGAAGGGAAAGTAAATATGAGAAGAAAGAAGAAAGAGAGGAGAGAGAGAGAGAGAGAGAGAGAGAGAGAGAGAGAGAGAGAGAGAGAGAAGAGGGAGGGAGAGAAAAAGAAAGAGAAAGGAAAGAAAGAAGGAAGGAAGGATGGAGCGAGGGAGAGAGGAAGGGAGGGAGGGAGGAAGGAAGGAAGGAAATAATAGTAAAGATATTAATGAATAGATAGGGACAGAATATTACAAATGAATAGGCAGGGTACTTGACTTTTATCTTCTGTTTATACCATTTACAAAATGGCCATGCATAAGTAGATGACACCTACTTTTTGGAAGAGAAAACAGTGGAAGATAAAGAGGTAGAGGAAAAGAAAGAGGACAATGAGATGAAGTAGAAGAGGAAAAGAAGTAGGAAGAAAAAAAAGGAGTGAAAGAAAATAAAAGTGGAAGAGAATGAAAAGGAAGAAGAGGAGAAAGAGAAAAGCAAGAAGAGGATGAAGAACAGGAAAAGGAAAGGATACTTGTACAGAGTGGAAAAGATATGTGCTAAAGATAAATTCATTTGAAGCAAAAAACAAAAGAGCATCAGGTTCTCATCCTTTTAAAGGAAAAAAAACAATAAATACAGCTGTCAATCTTCTGAGAGAAAGAAGATTGGTTTGCCTGAACTGAGAATATAGGGAGAAAGAAAAGTGAGATAAATGAAGGACAAAAAAAGATTAAGATGCCTTTCAATATTCCTTCATATTATTCTCCTTTAAAACACTTTTCACAATGAAACTATTTCTTCATTTTTTTGAGCTTTCATTGTCCGACTGTGGGCCAATATCTCCACATTTTAGTAGATAATCTATAGAAGTTATGGTACCCAAATACCCAAATAATTTCCATTGTAGATTTTAGGATAACACTCTGAGAATTAGTTCTTTAAAACCTATTTTGACTTTATAGAATACTAATTAATTATGGGTAGCACAGCAATGCTACCCAATAGTGTGGTTTCCTGGAAGGATTTGATTTTGTCTTTAGCTTCAGACACTTACTAAATCTGTGACCTTAGGCAAGTCACTTACAAGTTCTGTCATAATATTCTTATCTGTAATTTGAGGAGGTTAGACTAAGTAACTTCTAAAGTCTCTACCAACTCCAAAGGTATGATCCCAGGTTACTGAAGCAATATAGAAGATTTTTCTTCTATTTTAATTTAAATCTTGGTCCAAAAAATAAACAGTGTCTAAATTCTGTTGTTAGAAGGAGGATTTATTTCTTCATTTCCTCTCCAAAAATTGCATTGTTAGAATGCCAAAACATCATAAAGAAAAGTTAAAAAAGTTAAGCTTCTTGACTGGATTCCAAATGGCCAATAAAGGCCAAAGTATCTTTAACAGGACACAATAAGATGCGGCTGATAGAATGCTGGACTTAGATTCAGGAACCCCTGGGCTCAAAATCAACCTCTAAAACTAGCTTTGAATTTTGGTGAGTCACTTAACCATCAACCTCTCTCAACCTCAGTTTCCTTATATATAAACTGGGAATACTAATATTACCTACTTTGCAGAGTTGATGTAAAGGACAAGTAAGATATCATAGGCAAAAAAAAAGGCCTATGTAAGTGCTATTTGTACTCATGCTAATTACTCCTCCTACTACTACTTACTACTACTACTACCTCAAATAACATCCCAGGTCTTATCTATTGAGGCACAGAATAATAGATTTAGAGCTGGAAGGGATTGTAGAGGCCCCTGAGTCCAACTTACTCATTTTAACGAAGAAATGGAGACCCAAAGAAGTATTATGACTTGCTCATGGTTATAAAACTAGTAAGTGTCTAGGGCAAGGTTCAAACTCTACTTCAAGGCCAACACTATAAGCACTGGACTCTAAGACTAGCAATACACTGTACCACCTCGCTATCTGCTGATAAAAGGTGGAGAAAGTTAAGATTTACTAGAGGGTATTTCTCCACTAGAAGTTCCCCATGCTTCATTTATCTGAAATAGGTACCTTATACCCTTACATTTATAAAAATAGATACCCTTATACCCTTACACCTTATAAGGTATAAGGTACCCTTATATATATATATATATATATATATATATATATATATATATATGTACCCTTATAGGTACCCTTACACCCTTACACCTTATACCCATACACTGAAATAGGTACCCTTATACCCTTATACCTGTACATTTAATTTATAAGAAAGAAAAGATGATAAAGAATCATGATGGGCATTAATTGGGCTTCAGTGTCCTGAGGAATGAAAGGGAGGAAGACCAATTCCCAAGGAAAAGAGAATAATTATTTATATCACACCTACTATGTGCCAGGCACTATACTGAGCATTTTACAAATATCATCTCACTTGATCTTCCCAACAACCCTGAAAGTAGGTGTTGTTATTATTCCTATTTTATAGTTGAGGAAACTGAGGCAAAAAAAATTTAAGTGACGTTTCCAGGGTCACACAGCTTGTGTCAAAGGCCAGATTTCAACTCAGGTCTTCCTGATTCCAATCCCAGCATTCTATTCCCCAGTTCCCAAAATGGTTCTTGCCTTATTTGTAATCACTGGATGAAAGCAGGTAGAAAATAAACTCTGCTAGATGTGTACCCAGGCTTTTTAGTCTCTTGCTTGCAGATAATAAACCTGTACGTTGACACACTGATTGTACCTAACATATACTTTTAATTTAATTTCATATTTATAATCCATGTTTGAATATTTTACTTTTTCATAACAATGTAAAAAGACAAAAAAAGAACTCCCCCCTCCCCACTGTAACCAAACTTTTGGTGATAGCCAGATACCAGACTGTTCATTTTAACCTCTAGCAAGACCCTGTCTCCTTATTCATTCACTGGCCACATTTAACCAGCATTTTAACTGGTGTCAATTCTTTGTGACCTCCAGGGGGGTGAGAGTGTGAAGAGTTTGGCAGGTTCATTTACACAGTAATGAGTTCTGTCTACTAGCCTGCTAGAGACTGATTGAGAGAAAGAGATTACCTTCCTCCACTGCCTATTAAACGTGATTGACAAGCCTATATGATACATGTCTGCTTTAACAGCCCTCTTCTCCTCCCCCAGAAATATTGCAGAAGCACAAAGAATTCTTGTAGTTAAATGCAGTCCAAAAGATTGCTTCTCCATTTTCAAATATCTCAGCATCATGTTTTCTCTTTCCATGGCATAGAAATATTAGGGAGATTCCGAGAGAAGAGAATGGCATTTTTCAAACTGGGCCTGAGAATGAACACTTTTAGACCTTTTGTCCTTGTCTTTAAAAAATGCAAAAAGATCCTCATTTGCAAATCTCATTCAGTCCCAAATACCAAGAACAAAGTCGCAGATGTGGTCGTCCAGTGTCCTTTATCACTGCTGTCGGTCCCATCATCCCCTTTCACATACGTACTTATTGGAGCTTTTAGAACTCCTCTAGATTCCCAACCCTCCCACATCTTAGAGTGGATATAAAGCCAGGATGACCTGGATTCAAGCCCTACCTCTGACACCTACTCTCTATGTGACTAGAACCAGTTATTTAATCATTCGGTCATCTAGGCTACTTCTAAGACAAAGACTGTAAGTTAGACAAAGTGGGGGGGGGAGGTAACCTATTCTGATGCAAAAATTCTTCATCTGGCACTTTCCTTTATCAATGAAATCTTAAGTCCAGTCCTAATCGCCAATCCACTATTATTCTATAACATCTCTAAATTTGGCCTAATCTCTTTTTATGACTTTTGAAAGTTATTCTATGTCTTCTTCCTCCTAAATTATCTTCTACTTCTCCTGCACAGTCCATTCAAACTTCAACCAAAATTATATGATAATAAAACTCCGTGTAGCTCAAGGGAAAATAAAGCTGTATCAGTACATATAATCTGATCTTGTCTTGATGTCAGGATCCCATCAGCAGATGTACTCTTCACAAGACTTTAAAACAAAATCCATTTCCCTGGCTATCATCAAAAGAGATCATCTTTAACCCATCTCTCCTTTCGGCAGTCTTTTAAAACAATTAAGTCACATATACAATATATTACTACCTGTATATCCTCCTGCCAGAGTCCATTTTTAAAGAGTCATGTATGACTGAATCCTGGCTTCATTGTGAGAATAAATGGGCAAGCCTAATTGAAATTCTAACGATGCAGTGAAGTATGACCAGATTTTTTCCACTGGTTAGCTGTTTGAATTACAGTCCTGTTTATACTTTCTTGGCCTTAATATATCATCTTAGACTTGAGTAGGATTTTCCTTTAAAATTCCATGCATTATAACCCTTCTGGTGCTAGGTTCAACTGATTATATGGAGAAAAGGTCAATTTGTACGGTCCATAGAATGCAGAAAGGTGAGAAATGTATAATAAGCCGCGAAAAGTAGGATGGAGGGCTTTAGAATGTCAAATACAGGAGCTTGTATTCAATCCTGAAGACAATAGGAGGTTCTGTAGGTGAGTAAGTTAGCTGGACCCATGCTTTAGGAATGTCGTGGGATCACAGATTTAGAACTCTTAGAAATCTTAGAGATCATCTGCTGCAACTCTTTCATTTTATGTAAGAGAAAAATGAGTCCTGGAGAAATATAGTGGCTTGGCCAATGTTGCATAGGTAGTATATAGGGTAACTGGGATTTCAATTGAAGACAAATGTCTTCCTACTCCAAATCCAGCTCGCTTCAACAACAGAATGGGCACAGAATTCCAAATCCTGCATTCTTTTTAAGCACTTTGTAAAATACTTACAGGCTATGTCTAAATATGGCTCAATACAAAGCTTTTTATCATCTCAGAATCCTGGTTTATACACAGTGGTGACCCACTGGTCCATTACATTAAACTTTTGGTGGCCAAGAATGTTGGTTGGTACCTGATTAATTTCAGATCTCAACTCCAAATATTCACATAGAAAATTTGTGCCTAACCTTTGGTAGGGTGTTCCAAAGTCCTATCGGTCTAATCAACCACAATCAGACACACTGTACATGGACTCCAACATAATGATTTCATTTTGGTCATCTTTGAGAACAGACAACAACCAATCAACTCTGTTGACATAAACACTTAATGATTCCATTTCATCAACTTGGGGAACAGGAGATATGTAACAATATATGAGATATTATATTTTAAATCACAGCCTACTGCTGTCTGAACACACCAAACAATCAAAGCTCACCAGATTCCCTCAGCATATGATACACTAATTATTCAGGAATGGCACAATAATGACAGGGCAGTGACGGTCTATCACTTATCACCTCTGGCAAGAAGACTGCCTCTAGGAGTTCTTATTAATAACACCCGTCTCCCAAATTAAAGATCACTGCACTTAAGGATGTAAGATGAATGCTAGCTGGGATGCTTTGGGTCTTATAATCTAATTTCACTCACAGCAGAGCAGGAAATTGATTAATAGCCACAAAATTCACGTGTGATTTGAAAGCATGGAAAGTAATTACATCACCTATTACATAAAGACTAAAACATTTATGATTGACAGCACATGGGGAAATACTAAATTTCTATTATTGATTATGAAAAGGAAGAAAAAGCTGCTTTCAGACCAGAAAAGAGCTGATTTTCAGACTGAAAGAGGTAACTTATTTTTCTTATATTTCATGGTCAAAGAAAACCATTGTTTTCATTGTGTATGTCATCACATATGTCTTTAGATTTTTTTCAGTGACAAAGTATCATAAAATTACAGATCCAGAGCTGAAAAATAGACTTTATGGGGCACTTAGTTCAACCTTCTTATTATACAGGTGAGAAGATTGAGGAACAGACAGCTTAAATAAATGGACCAACATCACATGAATAGGAAAAAGTAAAGCCAGCAATATCTTTATAGTATATGGATTGTTCAATATGTTGTTGGAATGACAAAGAAAGGCACAGACAGAGACAAAGATAAAGAGTGACAGACACCGAGCTAGAGACAAAGAGAGCCGCACACAGAGAGAAAGAGAGAGTGAGAGAGAGAGAGAAAGAGAGAGACCAAGACAGAGAAGAAAGAGATTAAACAAAGACAAAAGGAAAAAAAGAAAGAAATGAAGGAAAGAAAAGGAAGAAAGGAAGGAAGGAAGGAAGGAAAGATGGAAGAAAGGAAGGAAGGAAAAGGGCTAAACATAAAATTTCGCGGTGAATTTTAAACAAAGGTAGTTATTTCCATAAATATTATACACTTTCCCTTCCTACAGCTGAATATTGTCTTTGAACCTCCAGTTCTTAATATATGATAGACATTTAAATATTTGTTGAATTTCTTTTGTCTATGGCTATTACCAGGGCAGTTCGGTGGCACAGTAGACACAGTTCTGGGTCTGAAGTCAGGAAAACTCATCTTCCTGAGTTTAAATCAGGCCTCAGACACTTACTAGTTGTGTGACCCTGGGCAAGTCATTGAACCCTGTTTGCCTCAATTTCCTCATCTGTAAAATGCAAAAGAGAGGGAAATGGCAAACCACTCCAGTAACTTTTCTAAGAAAACTCTAAATAGGGTCACCAAGAGTCAGACATGACTGAATTGACTTAACAACAATAACAAAATGTTTGTTACCACCTTGAATGCACTGATGTGGTCCGATCTTGGAAGGTAAGCAAGGTTGAATGTGGTTAGGTCTTAGATAGGAGAACATCTAGGAACATCAAAATCTCTAAGTTTTTTCCTTGAAAGCAAGTAACAGCAGAATCAGAGGACTGGATTAAGAGCTGGCTTCTCATAGCTGATCTGGAAACAGTCACTTAACCTCCTTGTGACTCAGTTCCTTCCTTTGTAAAAGGAGAAGTTTGAAATAGATGACTTCTAAGTTCCTTTCCATCTAGGTCACCCAGTGTTTTGTAATTTCATTTTTATTATAAAAATTATCATACAGGACATTTTATTTTTAAGGGAATAAGTTTTTTGACGCTCCTAGGTAGCATAGTGGATATCATGCTGGACTTGAAGCCAGGAAGTTCTGAGTTTGAATCCTGCCTCAATTATTTACTACCTGTGTGGCCTTCAGCAAGTTACTTAACCCTTTCTCAACCTCAGTTTCCACATCTGTTTAAAGAAGATAAAACTAACACTTACCTCACAAACTTACTATGGGGAGGAAATAAGATAATATATGTAAAGCACTTTTAAGTGCTAGATAAATGTTAGCTATTATTACTTCCATGTAGTAGGTACATAATTAGTTGAGTGAGCAAATAAATGAATAGTCAAATTTGTTACAACTATATATAACAGTAAAATTTAAATACTTTCTGACTGAATTCAAAAATGATTATTTAAATGCACTAATTACCCTATTTTGAGGGCCAGTACATGGGATAAACAATGGGCTATCCATTACATTAACCTCACAAGAATGATACTGATGAAATCACAGATTCATTGAAATATCAGACTTTAAGTTTCAAAATTTACCCAAGAAATTATTGTCTCATTTGCCTATTCTCCTGATAGTTGAAGATCTTAAATTATTAATGGTTACTCCAAGAGACAAGAGTCAGAATCTAACTATTTATTCCAAAGTATCTTGAATAAAATTTTCTTAAAGCAGTATTTTCAGTCATTTGATGGAAATAACATTGGCCATTTTAATAATTAGTAAGAAACAACTAGAAACAGAGAAAAACAATTTTCCCATCATTCCTAGCATTTAAAATTCCATGACAATAGAAGCGTAAAGACACATAGTTTCATGGCTCTCTGAATATACATCCATATATATGTATACATAATATATATGTATATATGCATATAAATTGCCTATTCCTGGGGAGGGGTATTATAGAATCGGAGATTGGGATCTGATTCAGGTCTATAGCAGAGAAAAATAATTAAAATCTGAGTTATCATTAGAATTAGATTTTATTGCATAGGATAGGATTTGTTAGTCTAAGTATGACCCAATGGCTTCAATATGGGTGTCAGTGCATGAATGAATATACCAAATAGAGAATTTTCAAAAGTGATCTTTTACTTCTGCTTCTTCAGAAATTATACCACCCTGAGTCAGATAATGGTTCATAGAGTATACATGTAGAGAGACAGTTCTGAACTCTGTAGTAGACTCAGTGGAGCTTTATAACTATAAAGTTACCTAAATAACACCCTGTTAAATCCTGAAGTTAGTTACTCCCCCTGCAACATGGCAAACATATAAGCTGCCAAATAAGCCATATTGACAAGTTCCTACTCTTTTTCAAAGGCGATATCAAAACAGAAGATTTAATGACTCTGGTTTGGACTAATACACAGAAATACAATTTTCAAGTGGTTATACAATCTTATCAATGTGTCCATTCCCTCTAATGGTACAAATTGCAAAATATTCATGTCTCCCCATCAAACTGAATGACTCTTGACCATGATAAGCTTATGAATGCAAGGTTCACTGATATTTAGATAGATATTCACTTTTTTAAAAGTACTCAATTAAATCTTGATTTCTAATTTGAGAGTTTTAAATATTAGCATCCCTCTTTAATTCATGACATCACATCAAATATTCCCTGATACAAAACAATTGTCCCTATGCCACATTTATGGTAAAAATTGATGTATGATAGATTCATATGTTGTCAGTCATCTGAAATAAATTAGCACACAAAAAGGTAATTTTATATTTCATCAATGTGCAATCACTAAAGACCAAATTTTAACCAAATTATATTTAAGCTACTGACCACAATATGCCCATGATATGCCAGCATTTTTCAAACCTAATGAAATCAAAGCATAGTAAAAATTTGGTTCATTGTGCTATGCTTGTTTTTAACCTGCAACTCTCACAAAGGTGCACTTGTATGACATTACATAGAAATTGCAACACTAAATATTTTTAGTTAAGTTGTTAACAAGTTCTCATGTTTACCAAATTTCAACTCTAATTTTACAAAATGTCCATTTAACACACACACACACACACACACACACACACACACACACACACACACACAATTTTGAAGCATTAAAGTGTAAAGTGAAAGTTTAAACAAACCAGAAAGGATCATTAAGAATAAATTCCCTTTTAATAAAGCAACTTAGTTTTACTGATATTATTCATTTCCAAACAACAAGTGACATAGTAAAATTAATTCCCAAGATAGAAGGATTTATTCTTTGAATTCTAATATCTAGCATTAAAAATGGGAGAAAATATTTAATAATATCTTAATGTGAATGTATCTGAGAGAGAGAGAGAGAGAGAGAGAGAGAGAGAGAGAGAGAGAGAGAGACTTGGTATGCAAATTATAACAATTTTTCTCCTAGAACATCTTCTATTTTCCTACTTTTTAATTGCCACTTATGCTTTATTATTTTTTCTTAACAAATAAATGTAACTATTATTCAGTTCAAAATCAATGATGATAAATTATCTATGTTTGCCTCACTCAATCTCAACATGATGAAAAATGCATTTCTCCTTCCCTTTGGCTTCTTGTAATAACCTGAGTATTGAGAATTCACCTTGGCCACTTAGCATTCATCCAAACTCTATTCCTTTTCTGG
The DNA here is from genome assembly GCF_011100635.1 of Trichosurus vulpecula. Classification (NCBI taxonomy): domain Eukaryota; kingdom Metazoa; phylum Chordata; class Mammalia; order Diprotodontia; family Phalangeridae; genus Trichosurus; species Trichosurus vulpecula. Next base: position 231,395,324 of record NC_050577.1, on the reverse strand, counting down.
AGGAAAGAGATATAAAAGTTATGAATCATTCAGCGTGTCAACCATATGTGGATTCTACAATGCTTCAAGCATATGTTATTTGTATCCTGCTTTCTGATTTTCTGATTGACAGTATCACTTTATGGGTGACTGAGCTTATTTCCTGCAGTTTAAGATTGATAGGACTTTAGCAAAGCCCATACACTGCTATCTAATATGGCTTCCCCAATGACAGTGAGAATGAAAACTGACATGCAAACTCTTTGAATTTCAATGGGGGATAAAACTTTAAGCAAGCTGTAGTCTTATGCAAATAGCAATATAAATTAACATTGGAATTATTGAGGTATAACAGGAAGAAAGAAATTAGAAAATCACCAGTCATAATGTCAAGAAATTAGAAAGAATCTTGACAGCCATTTTTCACATTTGAATTGTAAACACGAACATTATGTTTTATTAGAAGATAGACTTTTAACTTTTTATTCATTTTTATTCATTCTGAAATGAATCAAGTCCCATAATGCAAAATTAAATTTTGTACTTCTCTGAAGAAAATTACCAGAGCTTAACCCCTGGAGGTAATTCAAGATGACAAGATATTTCACAAATGATCTATTTGATATAAATATATGCTTAGTGCTTAGAATCTAATTCAAATGGTAGACCTATGCCACACACACACACACACACACACACACACACACACACACACACATGCACGCACACACACAGTGGGTCGGGGGGCATTAAATGGGTCGTAAGAAAGGAATCCAAATCACCCTTTGCATTTCAAATGAAATCCACTATAAATATGAAAGTGGTTTCTGTTGATTGTTAAGAAACCAGAGAAATAGCCAAAATACAAAAAGAAAAAAATTCCAACTAACCACAAAACTTAAGTGAATAAAATAATATACATGTTATGTGGACTGCAGTGTTTCCAAATGCCAAGAGTTTAAAGACATATGACAAGATTTCTCTTTCAGGCTAGCTAAAGACCTTGGGGAAAATTTTCCAGACCTCTGTGCTCACCAGTAAGAAATATATGTCCTAAAAGGAAGAAGCTATGTGGATCATGGGAAAAATCATATTTAGAGATTATTTAGAGCTGAAAGTGTCCTGAAAGGCATATAGCATGCACTTTTCATTTTGCAGAAGAGGAAACTGAAGCTGAGAGTTTAAGGGAATTGTCCATAGTCACAGAACTAGGGTCTAAGCTAGAAATTGAACGTAGGTTCATCAGATCTGAAGTTCAGTGCCCCAGCTATTATTCCATACTACTTCACTGGGTCCAAATATTCATTCTATCACTTACTATCTGTATAATCTTGTTTGTATAAGTTAATTAACCCTTTCAGTCCTCAGTTTTCTCATCTATAAAATGAAGAGATTGGCTAAATCAATAATGTTAAATATCAAGCATACAATACCATAAGAGACTCATATAAAGAAAGAAATTGATTGGATCAATCACTTAAAAATGCTGCTCCCACTTAAAGGAGCAAACAAAATGCTATGCTCTAATACCTTGACAAAGTAAGAGCATGTCCATTGAATCAATCAATAAAACACTCTAGCCTGAATATGAAAATTTCTTGGTCAACTAAGAAGATTTTGAAAACAATAGGATTAAATGAAGTGACATTTTACAAGAAGTGTATTCTGATTGGTAAAGAAGATGTAGACATACCCTATGAACTTGTGTAAAACCCTAAAATTCATTTGGAATTGGTCATTTGAGTATCTTTCATCTTAGTAGTAGAACCTACTCCAGCCAAACCCCTGACAAGCTATCACTTAGAAGGGAACAGAAGAGTTCTGGCCTAGTCCTTATTCACAGTTTCTCCCCCACCCCTCTGGATTGGGTGAGGACCTTGTGACCTTCATAGCACCTGAGTATTTGGAATATTTCACCTGAATCATAGCAGTGTCCCTAGAATAAAATAACTGGAGGTGTAGTCTGTGTTGGGAGCTGATAACAAATTAACCCGATTAAGATAAGATATATTCAAGGCTATGTAAAAAGCCCAACATAAAAGGGACAACACATATAAGGGGAATTTGATGAGTACTTTATGAAGGGGAAAAAGACTTCCAGCCACCAGGAAATCTCTAAGTTTGAGACAACTTTTCACCATGTGAGTGGTGTATCATAGATTGGGGGGGGGGGGGTGTTTGTACCTACTATCTTTATTATTCCACCTTAATAAAGTAGGATCTTGGGATCCAAGTTATTTTTTTTTATAAAATACCTTTTCAATCTTTATTTACTGAAAAATAAAGGTATGTTCTGCCCTTATTTGTACATGCTTTATTTACATTTGGGATTGTAAACAGAGGAAAAGGAAGCATTTTTAACTTTGATCCCAAGATCCTGCTTTTCTTGTGTCTATTTCTGGCCACATGCAATATTTGCCATTGCCCAGAGCCATCCATATATCTGTGAAGAAAAATACAAGCAACAGCAGAGAGAACTTCAGCTCTAGCAGATTCAGAGAGGGCCTTAGAGTCACCCTTATATCACAAGGGTCTCAAAGAAAGTTAAGTTCAACAATTTAGAAAATGCTTTGTGGACCACAGTATCATAGGTTTAGAGTTGGAAGAGATCTTAGAATCCACTGAAGCCAAAACCTTGACTTAACAACTAAAGAAACTGAGGTATAGAGAGGTTAAATGACATACCCAAGATTGTAGAGCTATTCAGTGTCAGAGGAGGGATTTGATTCTAGGTCTTCCTAAGTCCAAGTTCAGTTGCCCCTCCTATATCATATAATTATAGACAGTATTTATGTAGCCCTTTAAGGTTATACAAAGCACATTATGTGGTTACTTCTTTGATCCTCATAACTACCTTGTGAGGTAGAGGCTATCATTGCCCCCATTATACAGATAAGGAAACTGAGGACAAGAGAGCTTAAGTGACTTGCCCGGAGTCATGCATTTAGTAAACAGCCAAGGAGGAATTTAAGTCCAAGTCTTTGTGGCCCTATGCAATGATGCCTCTCAAGACCTTTATTTTTGTGCCAGTATCAAAGCCCAAGACATGGCCACAGACTATGTTTCTGTTTGACCTGTGGACTGATCCCACTCAGTACTCTTTCTATTGAGCCATTGGTTTCCAACTTTGACTCTTTAAGTAAATGAACAACATCCTCACTTACTTATTCTAGTAGGTTGAATAGTATTTCTCTTATTGTACAGAAAAAAATAATGTTTCCCAGGTGCAAACTTTCCTTATTCCCCAACCATTGTAGACATAATTTCAATGAGCCTCTATTTAGATCTTACTATGTACTCAGTACTGTACTAGGTTACTAAGATATGAAGACAATTAAATGGTTCTTGTCTTCAAGTAGCTTGAATTCTACTGGAGGAAGGGGGAGAGTATATATACATAGAAAATTACCTGAATTACTACTCTCAAGCTTAGCCCAAGGAAGGTGCTGGCCTCAGCTCTACCCCACCCATGTAAGTCATCCCTCTCTGTTCAAGATTTCCAGTAACCTATTCCTATATAACACCTAAAGAACCAAATAACCAAATTCTGATAATTCATTGGAAAAAAACCAATCAATGAAGACTAACAGTCCAAAAAAAGAAACCTGATGAATGGCCTAAATGTACTTTTTCAATTGATTGTCTTGGCATGAAGAAACCAGCACAGACAGCTTTCATCTTGTTCTTCAAGATTTCTTCAACTCATTTCCTTTTCCTCTTCATTTTCTTTCAGCTTCACTCTTTGAATTTCCCCTTATCAATATTGTACTCTTTCAGGAAAAGCTCATCAGGAAACTAACTGATTACCCTGGAGATTTGCATCAGTTTTGGCATTCACACCTCATCACAGTCCTCACTAGTCTTTCCTCCAGTTGTAGGGCTGGAAGACACAGCAAGATCTCCTTCCAAAGCCCAGGGCTCAGAAATCCAGCCAAATCTCTATTTCCCATCAACTGCATTTTTGGATTCTGTTCCACCATCATCATGATACCATGCCAGGTACCTTCTCTAGCCTTCTCCACACTTTTGCCTGTCTTTGCACAGCCCTCCCTCACTTAAATCCAATTCACTTGCAAGTAATGACATCACCTTCCTGATGCCATGGTCCTCTTTGAGAAGGAAAAATGAACAGCAATCTCCTCTCTTTTTAATATCCTTCTGTAAGCAACTTAAGGATAGTGACTGTCCTCCTTTTTCTTATTTGTATCCTTAGCACTTAGCACAGTGCCTGGCACTGTAGTAGGTGCTTAATAAATGCTCATGTATTCTACTTTTTTATATCATGGATCCTTTTGACAGTCTGGTGAAGTTCAGAGATCCCTTCTCAGATTAATGGTTTTAAATACTAAGATAGACAGATAATTTTATACACACACATATACATTATATATATGCATATCTGTATGCATACATATTTGTACAAGAGTCATTACAGTTGCTTTTCCTCATTTCAGCCAGCCACATGCTCTGGCTCAATCAACCCTTCTCAACTTGTCAATGATAGAGTCATGCATGTTATTCAGCACTCAGGGATGTAAGTGCATTGAAATAACAAATTACCCACCTCTTTGGCTAATGAGCTAGATGAATTGATGATTCAGTGGACCTAAAAAAAAGGAGAAGAGGAGACGCTTTCTGGTTTCATCTCTTGCTTTGTCCATCCCATATGACAAGGAATACTCTCTGGCACTAAACTCTACATGAGCAAGTTGGTGATGGCCAGTGTTCTTTCCTCCCATTCCACTACATCACACACAAAACATGGATTAAACTAGGCAAGCTTTTGCCTGAGTGCCCTGGTTGCCTTTTCTGTTCTGTGTTTCCTTTCCTGAGTAGATATCTAAACATCATTTTTGAGGTAGACATGTTCAGGCTCAGAGGAAATGTCATGAGTTTGAGAATATTCAGTTGTCTTAAGCCCAATAAGTAGAATTGATGCATATTGGAGAAGTTCATGGATTAGATAGGAATGCCACTGATAATAGGAGGATTCAAAGTACCTGGACTGACTTAACCAAAGGACATGAAACTTGAAACAAACAGGACAGATAAATGGTTCCACACTTAGGTGAATTTAAGTATTGTTTTCTTAAAGGTAGAATGTAACACAAGTAATATATCAAGTTGTTGAATCCTGAATTCTGTTTAATTAATTCTTTTAGTTTGTGTGTGCCTGTTAGCATTTCTTTTTGTGGAAATAAATACCTGCCCCATGCCTGATTCACATTGAGTACCTCTTACTCTCTCCTCCCACCTCTCTTGCCTTGGGGAAAACCTTGGTGTAAGCCAAATTCTGTGCACAAAGGAGTGAGTCTATTAGATATATAATATTCAGAAGTGAACTTAGTGGGGTGAATGCTTTGAAATAATTGCTTTAAATGTGAGTGAATTCTCTGTAGGAATTGAAGTAATAAAGGAAATGGTGTATCCCTATGGTAGAAGGCAGGATGGAGAACACTTGTTCTTATGATTTCGTCTTAGTAAATATCACTTCCTAGAAAGTTTTTTAAGCAGCTCAGTAATCTATCAGGGCAAGAAAATAGTAACTATTATCAGTTGTCCTCAAGAGTGTACCACCCTCACTCCCCTTCCATCTGTTTTAAGCTAATGATTAAAAAGTGGAGGAATCAGGCATTTAGGCTGGATGGTTTTAAAAGCTAGCCAGTTATACTTCTATAGCGACATTGGTTGTCTTCAAAGGGGAGAAAGATGATGAGCTCATGTTGAAGCAGCATGATTGCCAAAGGTCTAGTGTGCCTGGACAGCTTACTTGAATATCTATTGCTGTGATTATCAATTTAGTATACATCTTTGTCTATCTATGCCATGGGTGTCAGGCAATGCCTAAAAAAGTGCCTGTAGTCACAGACTGAGAGAGCATTGAAGGTTTTCGAAGTGATGATTCTACTATTGTGCTATAATGACGAGCAGACAGATTTCAGAAAAACCTAGAAGGATTTATATGAACTGATATTGAATGAAATGAGCAAACCAGGAGAACATTGTACACAGTAACAACATTATATGATAATCAACTATGTCTGACTCAGCTCTTCTCAGCAATACAATGATCTAAGACAATTCCAAAAACTCTTGATGGAAAATGCTATGCACATCCAGAAAAAGAGCTAATGGCATCTGAAGGCAGATTGAAGCATATTATTTTCACTTTGGAGTGATTTTTTGTATATTTTTCCTTTTGTTCTATTTCTTCTTTCACAACATGACTAATGTGAAAATGATTTACATGACTGCACATGTATAACCTATATCAGATTGCTTGTCATCTTGGAGATGGACGGAGGGGTAAAAATTTGGACCTCTAAATCTTTCCAAGAAATGAATGTTGAAAATTGTCTTTACATATAATTGGAAAAAGTAAACTACTATAAAATAATAATAATAACAAATGAATAAAAAGAGGTGGAAATTATGATCATATTTCACAAGGTCAATGACACCTAAGTTCTTGACCGTGGCCTTCTGAGACAATCCCTTCTCTCCAGGCATGCTTAAATCAGAGTTTTCTACACCCCAGCAGCCATAGGTTGTAGGACTCTAATATTTAAATTTCTCAATCTTCCCTGCAGTAACTACTTAGTCTATGGGCCTTGGACATAGCAAGGAAATAAAAATTAGTTTAGCACCCTATCCTTTCTAAATTCTGAAAGATAAGCAAAATGTGATCATATATAAAAACGACTGCTGTTTTCCTTCCCTGTAGATCCCACTTTCACATATCTCAACATCAATAGCATTTATTTTAGATAAAAGGAAGTATTTCTCACTATTTCTGGCATGTGTCTGACATCATGGATCAAATAATTAAATAAAAATGGCATTGCAGGCGTAACATGTAGGGCTATGCAGAATATGGAAAACTGATATTTTAAAATAACACTTTACTGGATCATTTACTCAGAAAGATTTCAGTAAATGTAGCATGGAATGTGACTTTACTCTTTTGGAAGATAATAAAATAAGAGTAATTAATACATGCCTGAACATGATGATAACTTTTAAAAAATTTAAATGTCTGCTTAAGACAATGAACATTTTTTTAGGACTAAGTTTTCCCATATTGCTCCTGCTCAAAGCAAAACAGGTACTCACAGACTCAATCTTATTGGAAACAATACTGATCATCAGAGAAGCTTTTATCTCTTCTGTTTTGCTGAGCTGGGTCTTAGACTCCACCTTAGACATGCTGGTGATTCTTCATTCCTGGCATCTCCTTCTATTGGTTCATCCATCTGATTAGCTTTAGTGTTACTGCATTTTGTAACTTCTCAGCTCAGACTATGTATCTCATCCTCCCTACAAAGCAGGGACTACGGGCATGTGCCACCATACCTGGCAAGATTATTTTTTTCAATGAAAATTAAACACAAATGTGTCATGTTCCAGATCGGAAATACCATAATTAACAAATCATGTGAAATTAAAGAAGTATCTGTTCTTTTTTTTTAGCTTGTGTTCTACTTTTGGAAAACCCATGGTGCTCAAAACAATGGGAAATGGGCTAGATCTTCCAAAAATGATCCTTGATACTGGGGTTTAGTTCATTTTAAAAGATCTCTGAAAAAGAGGGAACCCAACATTAACTTTTATGAATGACAATATACAGTTCCCCAGATGGGATCTGAGTATACCATCAAGATCATTTCCAAACAATGTGCAAGGAGTTATAGATAATAAGTAACTTGGCAACAAAATGTTACACTGCTGTATCCCAGGCTTTATAGCGACTTTAGGATATCAAGTCTAAATGTTCTTCAAAATTCAATGCTTTGTTTAAGAAAAAAAGAAAAGACTCATTTAACCATCTTCTGAAGGGCAAAGGAAATCAAATTATGCTTTTAAATTTGTGTCTTCTGGATATTTTCCTGTATGCCCTCCACTTTCAAGTCCAATGAAAGGGTTTTTTTGGTAAATGAAACATTTTTTCAATTTGTCATATTTACCTAAATTTCATAGTTACTATTTCTATTTTAAAAATCAAGTTGAGATTAATTTCCATAGTTGTAGATAAATTCAGTCCCAGAAAAATATAACTTGTTAGGGGAAAAGATTTCTTGAATTATTCTTACTACTTATTTCATGCCAAAAAGTCTATCTCAAAATACATTTCCATCACTTGATATGGAATAAAGTGAATTCTGGCTGTTAGTGGAGATATAAAGAGAGAAACTGAAAACTCAAGAAAATTACCTTATCTGACCATTAAAAAAAGAAAACTTGTTCATATGAAATAGCCAGATAATTAAGGGAAAAATAATTTGGGGCTGCAATTATCTAGAATATTATTTTAATGCTCCAGTTGACTTTACATGTGTAGAATAGCCGTAATGTTAAGTTGTCATTGTAAAGACACGTAACAAATATATAAAAATAAATAAATCTTAGACTTAAATGAATGCTAAATATTTTGAAAATACCTTGAATTGGACATCCAAGTTAGTAAGCATTTGTTAAGTTCTTACAGTGTATTAGGTATTTGTTAAGAAAACCAATAAACCACATTTCTTGTATCACTAATAATCAGTTCTCAGTAACTACTCTGGACACCCAATCCATCGGTTCTTCCTCATGTGCTTTGATACTCAATCTGTGATCTTATCACTACAAGTAATTCCCTTCAGTAGTGCAGTTTATACTCTAGTCATTCCTTTTCACCCTACGTCATTCTTGTAGTCCATCTAAAACTCTGGGGTCCTTCCACTGGAGTTCTTAACACTACATGGGTATGTTTGGAGCATACAGGTTATGTCTCTACTATAATTTTATCAGTCAGATATAAGTTTGCCTAATTTAGTATACCAAAAATTTTTCTGAGCTAGTGGAACTTCATGATTCACTGTCATATAGTGTCACCAAGAAAATAGTGGTGAAAAAGAAATGAAGTTTTGTGGCAAGAAGATATGGAATTATGGAGGGAAATAGTGTTGTTAGTAAGGGGACATTTTAATGGAGTATTGAAATACACTGAGTCAGAAACAGTAAATTCCAATAATATAAAATCACATATTCCCTCAGGAAAAAAAACTAAGTAAAAATTGGTAATGCATATACTATATAATTACTGTAAAAGCCTTATGTAAACTTTCAAGAACAATAATATTAATTGTCATCTCACTTCTTCTTATATGAAGGAATTGTGTTTCAGACTATATCCAATTCCTTTCAGAGATAGTTGTTTCTACCAAGAGTAATGCCAGCACCCTGAGAATAGACTAGCTGTATCTTTGCACTGCCAAACAACTGAATTGAAGGATTTATTTCCATAGAGTTGCATGCATTGGGTATATATGTTCCATATTTTACAGAATTAGAAAATGAATTCAGAGATCTTAATATTTGTAAGTTGACTAAAATATTTGTTTTCTAATTATGATGTGAAGTCCATTGAAAGAGTCCATTAGAATAAATATTTGGAATAAGCATTGTAGGTGATCAAAGTCAGTCTGAGACTTGAATAGGAGGAACAAAGTAATCTAGATGGTACTTGGCAAGATGCAAAGTGCTTTTAATTATCCTGAACAACAAAATTCCAATTATCCCTGGCACCAAAAACTGACATAGACATATTCTTACTTCAATGCAACCATACATCTATGATCTCATCAACAGATGAATTTACTTTGACAATGAATATATTGTAACCTATCCCTTCTGTGTGTCTCTCATACATTCCAACAAAGTCAATGGGTATCTGGAGAGAGAATAAATCCTACCTCATATCAGGTCAGACTATACACATTCCATTTTGTATCATGTATCTTTCTTTTCCTTTCTCTGGGTACCATCTAACTTTCTTCCTTACATGAAGCAGACAATTCCACAATAATAGATTAATGTTCATTACAGTGATGATGAGAAAATGGAATCCAAAGCTTAGAAGGTTATTAAGAAGAGATGAAGTTGAAATAGGGGAAGAAATATGGGCTGTGGGGATTCACATTCCCATCACCACAAACTCTCTCTTCCCTCAACTCACTCCAGCTTGATAAAATCTACTTTGCAGTTTCCATCTTCTTTATGCTGCTATCATATAAAACAAGTCCAGTAATGGTTCAAGTCTTTAAAAAAATCATCCCTGTGGGACAATGTGTTTTCCTTTCCAAATAAGTCATCCGTAAAAACTTCTAATGGGAACATGAAAACAAACGGCTGTTGTTCCTGCCACTTAAGTTAACACTAAGGAAATATTGAATTCAGTTGAAGGGAATATCAAAATTTGCTGACAAATGAGGCAAATATTGACTGACTCAACTCCAAAGTCAATATTCACCTTGAGGGACAATATATCTTGCTCTTTCCCCAAACAAGTAATCGATACAACATATGCATGTGACTCCCATAGATCTGTGACCCTATGATTTGCATTTGATTCAAAGATATTGGCAAATATCTGCCAATTTCTACCTGGTGGTTTCTCTGTTCTTTGATATCAGAGATGATTCTATTTAGTCAATTCTAATTTGAAAGTATGGTCATTACAAACATTCCCACTTGTACTACACAAGCAGTAAATACTTAGTGACTTTCACTCCCAAGAAAATAGCAGGTCATATTTAGCTCCAAGGATCTAGGGTCATGGAGTATACTTAACTAATATGTTTCCCAAGTCAGAAAGCTCCATTCTTTAACAGCTAAAGTTTCAGAGGGCCTTTCAGGGCAAATGCTTCAGACACAGAATCGATGCAGCATGTTGCTCACAGCCAACTGACACTGAAAGAAATTGGTTAGGTACACCAACTGTGAATCCTGGAGCTACTAGGTGCTAAAGAGTGGCAAATATAGTGACAATTACCATTTGATCAAGTTCAGAAAAATGTTAGGTGAATGATTTTGTAGACCTCATCAGTCACATCACAAACCTAGAACTGAAAAGAACTTTAGAGGCAATCTAATACGACTCCTTCATATTACACATAAGAAAAATGAGATCAAGAAAGGTTAAGTGAGGGGCAGCAAGGTGGCACAGTGAGTCGAGCACTGGCCCTGGAGTCAGGAGGACCCGAGTTCAAATCCAGCCTCAGACACTTGACACACTTGCTAGCTGTGTGATCTTGGCCAAGGCGCTTAACCCCAACTGTCTTCCCTGCTCCCCTCCAAAAAAAAAAAAAGGTTAACTGATTTGCCCAGGGTCACAGAGATCATAAATGGCAGAGATTTTGTGATTTTGAGCCCTAGTATCCCCATTTTCCAGGTGATAAAACTGAAGTTTGGAGAATTTAAATGATATTCCCCTGGCTACACAAAGGCAGTAAAGGATACAGTCAAAAGTCATTTGGGGTTTCTGTCTCCACACTCAATGTTCTTTTCAATATGAATACAGAGGAAATATTTCTGACTGTCAAGTATTCCAAAGGTACTGGAAAGAATTATTCAGCAAGGGTGTGGAATGTCTTTTTATTAGAAGAATAAGTGGAGTTTATTTATTTGATTTTTAGTTCTTGTTGCTGTTTCCCAGCATGTTTTAATACAATTCTGATGGAGATGGGAGGATGGACCAGATTATATTTAAAATTCTTTCTCTGATTCAGAGATATAGAGATGATAAAATATACATTTGCATGCATATGTGCTCAATTTGAGAAGGCTTCATACTCCAGACGGACATGGCAATGTCAGCTATGAGTTCTCCATAGATGGAGAAACTCTTTTTTTTTGCCAGAAACATGTTCAAAAATGTTCAAAAGACATAAAACTAGCCTGGTTTTTACCTCCCTCCTGCTGAATGCCCCACTAGGACCATCACTTTGGAAGAACCACAGCTGTTTCCAAAATGTTGCCATTAACCTCATTTTTCCACTATTGTACCAAAGAGGAAAGGACTAGTATTTATGTAACCATTCATTCATTTATTCATTTATAATAATTTATGTACACATACATATATACATATACATATGTATGTTTGTATATATGCATATGGATTCTTTGATGGCAATTTTGGTGTGGGCAGGTAGTGGTAGTGGTGATGATTTAACTGAACCCAGGATTTCATTGCTATAGAGCAGAGGTTCCAGCCTCTGAATCTTCCCTTTCCCCTAGAATAACATTTTAAATGATAAAAATAAAGTATAGATTTATATAGGATTGCAAAAATATTATTGAATTATAATTAACAAAATAAAAATTTTAAAAATGACAAGTTCACAGACTCCACTTTATGAATCCTGGCTCTAAGGAAACTGCCTATATCAGCACTTGCTCTGCAACTTCTAATGTTAGAGACTTGCTAAAGCCCTGAAAGTCAAGAAAGCGTTTAATAAGGGCTTACTAAGGGACTTGCATAGAGTCAAACAGGCAGTATGTTTCTGAGACAGGAGCTAAACTTATGTCTTTCTCATTCTGAGGCCAATTCTTTATTCATTACACCCTACAGCCACATGTGCATGTGTGTATACATATAGACACACATATACATATATGTGTCTATATATATGCGTACACACATACAGGGCAGCTAGTCAGAACAGTGGATACATTACTGGACTTGGAAGAAGGAAGATTCATCTTCCTGAGCTCAAATCCAGCCTCAGACACTTAATAGCTATGAGACCCTGGACAAGTCACTTTACCCTGTTTGCTTCAGTTTCCTCATCCATGAAATGAGCTGGAGAAGGAAATGGCAAACCACTCCTGTATCTTTGCCAAGAAAACCCCAAAAATGGGGCTGCAAAGAGTTGGCCACATTGAAACAACTGAACATCATCATCGTATCTATACATATCAAATGAGATATTAATTGCATAGCATTCGTTTACATTTATACAGTGTTTACCATGTGCCAAACATTGCACAACCGTTTTCTCATCTGATCCTCACAACAACCCTACAAGTTGGTGCTGTTATTATCCCCATTATACAGGTGAGGGAGCTGAGGCAAAGTAAGTGACTTGCCCGGCATTATACAACTAATAAGGATCTGAAGCCAAATATGAATCCAGGCCTTCCTGACTCCAGGCTCAGTGCTCTCTCTACACTATGGACTTCGGACCACCGAGGTAGGAACTAGTCCAGTAGATAGGTTTGTTGCTTGTTTGCAATATTGTTGGTAAGATACATAGATAGATAGACAGACAGACAGACAGACAGATACATAGATACATAGATAGATGCATAAATACATAAATATATAGGTAAGTAGATAGATAGAATATCAGGAGATAAGGACTGAACCCATTCTGCTGGACTAGTTCCTACCCAGGAAGTAATCTTGTTCATACTGTCTTTAATTAAATTGTTATATTTTTTATTGAATATATATGCATGTATATCTATATATGTGTAAGGATGTATATACTATATAAGTATGATATAAGTATATATACTGTGTAAGTATAAGTATATATACTATGCTATATATTCTTTCTCCATATATATATATATTATATATGTGTGTGTGTGTGTGTGTGTGTGTGTGTGTCTGTTTTATGCAAACCACCCTTCACAATATAGAATTGTTCAACAATTCAATTGCATTTTGTTTTTTTGTTTGTTTGTTTGTTTTTAAAGTGAAGTAAAAATTCCCCAGATTTTATATGACCAAATCGAAACCCAGAGTGCAATTGTGGAATCTTTCAGCAGCGTGTTTACATACCAAGAAGTCAAATGGATTTTAATGCTGCGGGCAATGCTCTGTGTGCTTTACCTTCCTGGCAGGAAGGCAGTTCCAAGCGCAGCAACATCATGTCCCTGGGCAATCGAAGCTTAACAAAGCCTGCATGCTGATATTAAGAAATAATGAGAATAGATGATGTTGTCTTTATGTACGCTGGAAGTTTTCTCCCCCAGGTTTATGCACAACTGGAGTTCAGGTTAAATAATAATCCTGAATTATGTTATGTGACTTGGGGTCATTGCAAAAGAACTTCATCCACAGAAACAGGCCTGCTTGGGAGATATTTTGTAACTAAATCCAATTATTTTTTTCCTTCAAAGTCCCAAAAAGGAGCATTGCTTACTATCAGACCGTACTCCTAGCCCTTCATTTTTACATTTAAAAATCATTTATGGCTCCGAAGTGTTCTCTGTACTTCACTGATCAATACAACTTTAGAAGGTTGCTATTGAAACTATCATGTACCTCTTTTACAGATGAGCTAACTGAAGTATGTGGAGGTTGTGTGACCTGTCAAAGGTCATATGAACATTGGCCTAGAACTTCGAATCTCATTTTTACAGATAGGGAGGCTGTGGTCCAGAGAGGTTAGGTAACATGCCAAAGTTACAAGATTGTGAGGATTTGAATGCCAGGTTTCTGCTTTTAAAGCCTGTGCTCTTCCTATTGAACCACGCTGCCTTTTACCACAAAGTTCACAGGGGACAGCATGAAGACTTGAACACAGATATTCTGACATCCAGACCCTAGAGAATTACAGTACTGTATAGATATATGAGTGGCAAGCAGTGGTACACATGTTTTCAACCTAACTCCCCCACTTCATCAGTTTCAAAAAGCGAGGAATGTTGTAGCTACAATAAGAAAAACAGTGACAAGAAGAGAAGACTGAAATACTTTCATACAACATAAGGCCTTCTGAAAAAATACTAGAGGGCTGAAATACCAAAATCTCCCACTCCCCCTGACCACCCTTGGCTCCCTCAGGTGCCCGGCAGAGGCAGTAATTACTACTCAACCTCTTGGGCATTTCATGCTCCAGATGTAGTGGACTCAATTATGTTCCTGAAATGGTTCAATTCCCTCCCCCTATTCCTTGTAATAGGTGGGAAACATTGATTCTACTCAGACAGGTGTTAGAAAGAGGATGTAACTGTAAGGAGTGGAGAGAAAGCCCCAGAAGTGAAAAACTAGATAGAGGGGAAGAAGCTTCCATATCCAAGGGGAAGGGGCCTATAAACTTAGATGTGGTAGGTTGTATTTCATGGAGGAACAGTCATTCTACACAAATATCTATCTCCAATTTCAAAAAAACTGATGGATCCCAGTTCCAAAGAATATGGCACATGTGTTCTAGGGCAGGGCTATCAAAAATACTGCCTGCGGGCCACATGTGGCCCGCCTGTGAGTTTAATTTTCACAAGTGAAAAAAAAAATAAAATAATAATTTCCATGGAAGGAGTATTAGATTTTTTAATTGCATCACTAATAAATAATCTCATTGATGTTAATTTTCTTTGGTGTTTTTAAGCAGTATTACAGACAGAACATATCTCACAGAATTTTCAATGGATCTGTTGAATGCATTCCATCTGTAAGATGTAGACTGGTTGGTACGCGCCTACCTTTATACTGTCGTATTGTTGTTTCATTGCTTTCTGTTTGCTTTCGTGCTTTGCGCCTTCACTTGTCATATTGATGATGTGTGTTCCCCCACTTTCTATTAATGTACTTTATTTTTTATTCTGGGTGTGGCCCTTGAATAATTATTTTATTTTAATGCAGCCCTAAGATAACCTAAGTTTGGACATCCCTGTTCTAGGGCAATAGAAAGGGTGGCGGGTACTACCCCACAAGAAGTGACCTGGAACCAGTTCACATTAGCTTAGAAGTGTCTGTTATGAGGGTCAGCAAGGTGGTACAGTGGATACAGCACTACCCGTGCAGTTAGGAGGACCTCAGTTCAAATCCAACCTCAGACACTTACTCGCTGTGTGATCCTGGGCAAATAACTAAAATCTAATTGCCTCAAAAAATATGTCTATTGTGAAAATTTCAGTGTAAGCCTTTACACTTCAACAGTTACTACATATCAAGGCTAGTTCTTTGTTTGTTTGGGTTTTTTTGGGGGGGGGGGTTTATCCAGAAATAAGAAAGTATTAATAAAACAAATTACCATATTTCTCCATGTATAAGATGCACCTTAATTTGGGGGCCCAAAATTTGAAAAAAATGTATTACATAAAGTTATTGAACTCGAGTTTTATTCATCTGCTCATAGCTTTCAGGCATCTTTTGGGCAACTCTGGTGCTTGTATGCATGCTTAGCTCATTCCGTTTCATGAACCTGAAGCACCAGTTGTGTCCTCCTTTGAAATCAGTGACTTCTTTTTCATCAGCAATTCTTCTTGCCTCATGCTGGAATCATCTTTGTGGACACAGGAATTCTAATCGCCATTTGCACTTCAATCCAAATCTTCAATTCCCTCTCTTAATCAGGCCTATTCGCTGACTTGCCTCTCATGGCCTTCTTTTGCCATGACACTTTCAGTAGGATTTCTTCTTCCCATAGCCAGTCTCTGATTGTTTTCTCAGTTGGAAGAGGACCAAACTTACATTCAGCAGCACGATTTCCATTCACTTTCTTTTTTATCTTTTTTTTAAATATATTTAGTTTTCAGCATTGATTTTCACAAGAGTTTGAATTACAAATTTTCTCCCCATTTCTACCCTCCCCCCCACTCCAAGATGGCATATATTCAGGTTGCCCTTTTCCCCAGTCAGCCCTCCCTTCTGTCACCCCACTCCCCTCCCATGCCCTTTTCCCTTCCTTTCTTATAGGACAAGATAAATTTCTATGCCCCATTGCTTGTGTATCTTATTTTCTAGTTGCATGCAAAAACTATTTTTTTGTTTTTAAACATCTGTTTTTAAAACTTTGAGGTCCAAATTCTCTCCCCTCTTCCCTTCCCACCCACCCTCCATGAGAAGTCAAGCAATTCAACATAGGCCACATATGTATCATTATGTATAACTCTTCCACAATACTCATGTTGTGAAAGACTCACTATATTTTGCTCCTTCTTAACCTATCCCCCCTTATTGAATTTTCTCCCTTGACCCTGTCCCCTTTCAAAAGTATTTGTTTTTGATTACCTCCACCCCCATCTGCCCTCCCTTCTATCATCCTTCATTTTTTATCTTCTCCCTCCTTTTCATGTGGGGTAAGATACACAATTGAGTATGTATGGTATATCCTCCTCAGGTCAAATCTGATGAGAGCAAGATTAACTCATTCCCCCCTCACCTACCTTCTCTCCTCTTCCTACAGAACTACATTTTCTTGCCACTTTTATGCGAGATAATTTACCCCATTCTATCTCTCCCTATCCCCCTCTCTCAATATATTCCTCTCTCATCCCTTAATTATATTTTATTTCTTTTAGATATCTTCCCTTCATATTCAACTCACCCTGTGCCCTCTCTCTCTCTCTCTCTCTCTCTCTCTCTCTCTCTCTCTCTCTCTCTCTCTGTATATATATATATATATATATATATATATATATATATATATATACACACACATGTGTATATACATACATACATACTCACATATACATATATATATGCATATTCCCTTCACCTAAAACTGAGGTCTCATGAATCATACACATCATCTTTCCATGTAGGAATGTAAACAAAACAGTTCAACTTTAGTACATCCCTTGCAATTTCTTTTTCTTGTTCTTTTTCTTGATTACCTTTTCATGCTTCTCTTGATTCTTGTGTTTGAAAGTCAAATTTTCTATTCAGCTCTGCTCTTTTCACTGAGAAAGCTTGAAAGTCCTCTATTTTATTGAAAATACATATTTTGCCTTGGAGCATGATACTCAGTTTTGCTGGGTAGGTGATTCTTGGTTTTAATCCTAGCTCCATTGACCTCCAGAATATCGTATTCCAAGCCCTTCGATCTCTTAATGTTGAAGCTGCCAGATATTGGGTTGTTCTGATTGTGTTTCCACAATACTCAAATTGTTTCTTTCTGGCCACTTGCAGTATTTTCTCCTTGGTCTGGGAGCTCTGGAATTTGGTGACAATATTCCTAGGAGATTTCTTTTTGGGATGTATTCAAGGAGGCAATCTGTGGATTCTTTCAATTTCTATTTTGCCCTGTGGCTCTAGAATATCAGGGCAGTTCTCCTTGATAATTTCGTGAAAGATGATATCTAGGCTCTTTTTTGATCATGGTTTTCATGTAGTCCAGTAATTTTTAAATTATCTCTCCTGGATCTATTTTCCATGTCAGTGGTTTTCCAATGAGACGTTTCACACTGTCTTCCATTTTTTCATTCCTTTGGTTCTGTTTTATAATATCTTGATTTCTCATAAAGTCACTAGCTTCCAGTTGCTCCAATCTAACTTATAAGGTAATATTTTCTTCAGCAGTCTTTTGGACCACCTTTTCCATTTGGCTAATTCTGCCTTTCAAGGCATTCTTCTCCTCATTGGCTTTTTGGAGCTCTTTTGCCATTTGAGTTAGTCTATTTTTAAGGTGTTGTTTTCTTCAGTGTATTTTTCAGTATTTTTTTAGGTCTCCTTTAGCAAGTCATTGACTTGTTTTTCATGGTTTTCTTGCATCCTTCTCATTTCTCTTCCCAATTTTTCCTCTACTTCTCTAATTTGCTTTTCCAAATCCTTTTTGAACTCTTCCATGGCCTGAGACCAGTTCATGTTTTTCTTGGAGGCTTTTGTTGTGGGCTCTTTGACTTTGTTGACTTCTTCTGTCTGTATGTTTTGGTCTTCTTTGTAACCAAAGAAAGAATCCAAAGTCTTCAACTGAATCTGGTTGCGTTTTCACTCCCTGTCTGTATTCCCAGCCAACTAATTTCACCCTTGAGTTTTTCAGTGGGGTATGGCTGCTTGCAGCGTTAAGAGAACTATTTTCCAAGCTTGGGGGCATGCACCAGCTCCACCACACCAGCACTCCTCCTTCCCCAAGAACCCCCAACCTGGACTGGACTTAGATCTTCAGCAGGCTCTTCACTCCTGCTCTGATGTGCTACTTAATTCCTCCCACCAGGTGGGCCTGGGGCCAGAAGTAACTGCAGCTGTAGTTCTGTAGCTGCCCCACCTCCACTGCCCCAGGGCAGTAGCCAAACCATGAACTCCTTCCACTTCCGCAACTTTTCCCACTAACCTTCTCTGTTGTCTTTGGTGTTTGTGGGTTGAGAAGTCTGGTAACTGCTGCAGCTCACTGATTCAGGGTGCTAGGGCACACTCCAACCAGCTCCTGGTCTGGTTGGTCTGCACTGCCCATGCTGGGCTCTGCTCTGCTCCTCTCCCAGGTCCGTGTAGGATAGACCTAACCCAGAGACCATCCAGGCTGTCCCGGGCTGGAGCCCTGCTTCCCTCTGCTATTTTGTGGGTTCTGCAGTTCTAGAATTGGTTCAGAGCCATTTTTATAGGTTTTTGAAGGGACTCAGCCGGGAGCTCACAGTAGTCCCTGCTTTCCAGCCACCATCTTGGCTCCATCTCCCCTCCATTCACTTTTGCAAACTGGATCACTTTTAACTTCAATTCAGCACTGTACAAAAATCTTTTCTAAGCCATTTCTGGGCAGAATGTGCAAAATGTAACCTAATATACCAGTAACAAATGCGAAACAATGAGCGCCAAGACAAGTGTGAAAAAGCGGGAAATGCAAGTAAAAAAAATCTACCACCACTGTATAAGATGCATCCAGTTTTTAGTCCCCAAATTTTTTAAAAAAAGTGTGCATCTTATACATGGGGAAATACAGGAAACAGAAAAGTGTGTGTATACAGTTCCCACCACCCAGTTCAGTTGTTGAATACCTGTATTGCTCTTTAAACATTGCTTGAACTCATCAGGAGTGTAGTTGAAGATGTATGGAATTAAGATATCACTATACCAGGGGCCTGGAAACTATAGGCTGATAATAATAATAATTGACATGTATATAGCACTTTAATATTTGTAGAGTGCCTTACAGTCATTATTTAACTTGAATCATACAGCACCCTTAAGCTAAAAAGTGAGGAGAGAAGCCTAGAATAGAAGGAAAAAAACAAAAGGACAGAAAGGCCAAGAGAGAAAGGTTTAGTATAGGCCCAGTCCTCCTCCCATCCCTAAGACAGGCAGATGAAATAACTGTAGAACCCTTAAGAAAAGAAAAATGAGCAAGCATTCCATAATATTCTACAACACAATGAATGAATATTACGCTTTAAAGGAAAGTGAAATAAAAGCAGAAAAAGGTAAGGAAAACAAAAAAAATGAAACATATAAATTCTCCAGAAATAAAAAAAAACTATGACAAGAATCTTCAAAATGATTCAAAAGAAAAAAATTTAGAAGAGTTGGGTCAGAAGTTAAATGATGAATCAGATCTATCAGAAGAAATAAACAAACAATAGGGTAAGAAAATCAGAACACATGACAGATGTGTTCATTCCAAGGCAATAGTGGTCTTGAAAAAGAAAATGAAACATTTGAATCTCAAAAATATAAAACTGAAATAACATTAGTGCAGGGAGAGAAATTTGGTCAGAGCAAAACAAAAGACAACCTTCAAAGAATTTGTGAACCTTACATGAGCCAAAGTGAATGATTCTAAAAATAGACTGAAAGAGGACAATTTATCACTGGTAACTCAGAAATTATATAATTAATTTAAATGTCTGAGCATCCATTTTAGGCTATTATATAGGTGAATTATTCTAAGGTTTAGGAAAAGATGGCAAAGTATTGATTGATCCCACAGAATGATGAAAAGGAAAGTCCCATCCTTAAAACTTGAATGAATAATTATACTTCATAATTCTAATGCCATAAAACAAAATTTAAAAGCAGTCAAGAAAAGGGGTTTTATTCTTCATCTTTAAGAAGTAAAAAAAAAATATCGAGGTATTATATCCCCCAAAAAAACAAACAAAACAAAGAGGTCAGGAAATATCCCCAAATGAGATCCCACAAACCTGAGTCTAATAATTTGATGTGCCTTCAACAAGAAAAAAAAGAGGAATTTGAGTCATTCCTTCAAAAGTAATAAGAATTGAAGAGTGTTTGACTTGCAGTCATTCAAGAAAAGAAACAATAAAATCCATTATTTTATGCTTCTAGGGCAAGACAAAGTTATTTTATAAAAATAAAGTTGAGATCAATATATATTTTTAAAAAAACATAGAAGTCCTTGCTTCAGCAGCACATATACTAAAATTGGAATGATACAGAGAAGATTAGCATGGCCCCTGCTCAAGTATGACACTCCAATTTGTGAAGTGTTCCATTTTTTAAGCATTACTTTCATTGGAATTGGTTCAAAGAGGGAATAACAAACACATTCAGGAAAGTGGGGGGGAAGAAGATACGAGAAGGGGAGGGTTATTGGAAGAGAGGGCAGATTGTGAGAGGTAAAAATCAGAAATAAAACACTTGAGAATGGAATGGAGAGAGAAGTAGGATAAATGGGGAAATTATTATGGAGGGAAACACACAGTAATCATTACTGTGAAAAAATTACAGGATGTTTCTCTGATAAAGATCTTATTTCTCAAATATATAGAAAACTGAGTTAAATTTATAGAAATAAGAGCCATTCATCAATTGATAAATGGACAAAGGATATAAACAGGTAGTTTTCAGATGATGTAATTAAAGCTATCTATAGTCTTATGAAAAAATGCTCTAATAACTATTGATTAGAGAAATACAAATAAAACAATAAGTTTCTACCCACATCTATCAGATTGGCTAATATGACAGAAAAGGTAAATGACAAAAGTCAAAGAGGTTGTGGGAAAATTAAGATACTAATGCACTGTTGGTGAAGTTGGATCCTGGTTCAACCCTTTTGTAGAACAATTTGTAATTATACCCAAAGGGCTATAAAACCATGCATATCCTTTGACCAAGCAGTACCAATATTAGGTCTGTATCCCAAAGAGATTAAAAAAAGGAAAAAGATCAATGTGTACAAAAATATTTATGGCAGCTCTTTTAGTGGTGGCAAAGAGTTGGAAGTTGTTGTACATGATTGGGATGGAATAAAATTGGGCTATAAGATACGATGAGCAAGATGTTCTCAGAAAAAAAACCTGGAAATTCTTACATGAATTGATGCAAAGTGAAATGAGCAGAACCAGGACATCATTGTATACAATAACAATATTGTATGAATATCAGCTGTGAATAGTTTAGCTATGCTCAGCAATACAATGATCCCAGACAAAGGACTTATGATGAAAGGTGCTGTCCACTTTTAAAGAAGGAACTGGTGGAGGCTGAATATAGATTGAAGCATACTTATTTCTTTAGTTTTCTTGGGTTGCTTTTTTTTCGTCTATATTCTTTCACAGTATGATTTACATGGAAATATGTTTTGCTTGACTAGATGTATAAGTTATACCAAATTCCTCACCTTCTCAATGGGGGGGGGGGAAGATAGGGAGGGAGAGAATTTGGAACTCAAAATTTGCCAAAAAAAGAAAGTTGAAATTGTTTAAAATGCAGTTGGAATTAAAATAAAATATTATTTTTTAAAACAGAACATAAAAGAAACATTAGGGGGAAAGGGACTTATGTGATAGACCATTAGAATTTTAAAAGTTATGTAAATGAATAAAAATAATGCATTTGGTAAAGTTTGGGACTTAAAGCCAGAAAGATCTGAATTCAAATCTTGCCTCAGATATACTTACTAACTGTATGACCCTAGATAAATCATTTAACCTCTTCCAGTCACATTTTCATTAGCTATCAAATGAAGAAATTGGACTTGACAGTTTCCTATGTCCCTTCAAGCTCTAAATCTATGATGATCTGAAAGGAAAATAATTGAATTAATATTCTATGAAATAAAGTCCACATTCCCTTTAAGTAATTAAATGTTTTGTTTTGGTTATTTGGTTTTTATGCTTTTGCTTTTGGATGATGACAAAGAAAGAAGTTTCTTGAATGGGAGTAGGAAGAGTAAGAGAACAACAAAGCTAGAGATGTACCTCCACCCAGTTGAGATGTAAGTTGAAAAAAATAAAAAATCTCTATTGAATTTGGGCAAGTATACATTACCATAAGAAAGCAAGGTACAAAAGAAGAGGGAAGGGACCATTATGGCAAGAAATAGAAGATTGCTCTTATCCAGAAGGGAAAATGAAGGTTCTCATTGAAATACATTCCCTTGCTGAGGAAGTGCTTGGAGACATAGGTGCCTCATAATCATATTTTTTGGAAGGAAATAGAGAAAAAGTTCGAGAGATCAGCTTCTCTGAGCAAAGGTCATATTCATTTATTCATTAAATAAATATGTATTTAGGCTCTATTATATGCTAGGCACAATGTTAAGTGCTGGGAGTACAAAAAGAGGCCAAAGATAGTCCCTGCCCTCAAGAAGCTTACATTCTAATGGGAGATAATAATATACAAGCAAATATAGACAAAATAATAAATAGGATATTTATCAATAGACAAATGATAAATAGGAAATAACTAAAAGAAGGAAAATATCAGAATAAGACAGGTTAGGGAAAGCTTTCTGTGAAGGTGGACTTTTAGTTGGGACTTAAAGAAGCCAGAAAAGTATTGCAGCATTCCCCAGAAGAAAAGGTGTGTGGCACTCAAGGGGTGATCAATATCCAGGGCAAAATGTTCTGTAAGCCCTTGGCTGCCTTCCCAGAAGGCACAGAGCTGAATGATGCTGAGCTAAAGCATAGTGTAAAATAGACCTAACCCAATCAGGAGTTCCAGAGATTGTTTCAGGTTCTAATGTACAAGTTTCAGCCTCCATGTATAATAGATGTTACTACTAACCACCCATTTATTTCTTCTGCTAATATGTACTTGATGCTAAGGATTACTTTTGTGTGTAGAAAATAAATACCTATCCCATGCTTGGTTTAAGTGGCATTTTACTCTCCTCTTTGGAAACAACCCTGGATATGAACCCAAACTAAGCTTAAGGAAATTTTCCCTAGGGTCCTGGGGTGAGGATATAAGGTGGCAAAGTACAAAAAAAGGAATCTCAGATGATCAGGTTCCCCTAAAGGCAGCTGGTGACACAGGGGATGGAATATTGGACCTAGAGTCAGGAAGATAAGTTCAAATCCTACCTCAGACTTTTACTAGTTGTGTGGCCATAGGCAAGTAACTTAACTTCTATTTGGCTCAGTCTATTCAATCCTAAAATAGGGTTAATAATAGCACCTATACTCCAGGGTTGTTGTGAGGATCAAATGATCCTTATAAAAATAGCTTATTACAGTGCCTACATGTAATAGGCAGCATATAAATGCTTCTTCCCTTTTCTCCAGGATCGAACTTGTCCAGACTATGTATGTGAGCCCAAATGACAGAGGCCCTTTAGGGGTGACAGAGAAGATACAGTGTCCCACCACTTGGCCCTGGCAGTGGTTATAATTCTTAGAAATGGATGCAAATATTCTCTAAAATGTGGAGGTCAAACTATTTTCTTAGAAATCTATAAAGATGCAAACACTTAGCACAGTGCCTGACACATAGTACCAGTCACTTAATAAGTCCTCGTTGATTTACATTATTAGAAATTTAGTACACCAGCTCTCCCTGGTCATTCTTAAGATCAAAAACCCTAGAAAGAAAAATAAGAGAATTGTAGGAAAATATCAACCAATGATCTATAAGACTAAATTATCCAGAGTGTACTATCTAATAATTTTTCAAAGAAAAAATGTGTCAATGGCTCTCCTCAAATATGAAATTCTTCTCATCTATTATTTTTCCTCCCCTGATTTTCTGTTCCTGTTGGCATGACATTCACTCTTGGCCCAGTGATTTCAATACTTTTCTCTCCTTTGTTATCCCGTTCCTTACCTTAGAAGTCACCTACTTGTATGGGCTAAATGAAGATTTTTATTGTAAAATCTTAGTCCATTTTGTACCTTTCTGTGTATTTGATCTCAATGTACCATGCAAAAACCACTGAATCTAGATTCAGAAAACTTGGGTTCAAATCCCACATCTGACAGTTGTATGAATGTGAGTCAGTCATTCCACTTTCTTCGGTCTCAGTTTTCTAGTTTGTAAAATGAAGGGATTTGGAGGTCCTTCACAGTTTAGATCTGTGAAACTGATGACCAAACCCAATGACCTTTTCTCAGAGTTCCCCTCCATGACAGTCATTGATATCATTCAACTTTCCCTTTCTCCTTGATAGCCTTTCTTCCTTTGGCTTCCATAATATCTTTTCCTGGTTTTCCTACCTCTTTAACTACTCCTTCTCTATTGTTTTTGTGGATGTTCTTCAACTTACCAATTTATAAATGTATCTATGTCCCCAAGTTCAGTTCTTAGATTTCTGTAACTCTCTCATTGTATTTTCTCATTTAGAAATCTCAGCTGATCAAAAAAATTTTCATTTATGCATGTCACTTTCCCTTCTGAAACACATTCCACTTTTTTTTTTCCTTTTCATTGACTATGGCTTGCTGGGAAAAGCTACTTTTTTGTATATTTATCTCCAACTTGTCCTCTGTATGCCTCATTTTCTCCATTTGTAACATGAAGGGGTTAGACTTGATGGCCTCTTAGGTCCCTTCCAGCTCTGAGACTATGATACTTTGAGGTTATAAAGTAGGTTCTTTGTAGAGGTTAGACTAGATATCCTCTGAATTCCTTTTAACTTTGAGTTTCTGTGATGCTATGATACTGAGTGGATATCCTTGAATTAAGACTGCCAGCTCACTTAATTAATTACTCATGTTCTGGATGTTTTGTATATAGACATCTTTGGCCATGAACCACCACTCCTGTCCTTGAATCTCATCCCTTATAAATTACTAGTCATCTCTGATTTACCTCTTTCTATGTTGTACCTATTTCTTTATAGCATTTAACTTATGAAATATATGTAAGCAGTTTTCTCTATTTCCATCTCTTTTCAGTTCAGGACCTTAGATCAAACCCAGAGGTCTCCATGAAATTTTCATTTTTTATAATCCCTAGTTAGATGACTTCCATCACAAACCATCATTCCCATGTTTTAATTTCTAGTCCAGAAATTAAGATATTATTCTTTGGTACCCCACTTTTATCCATTCATTCATTTCCCAAATTTATATTTCACTTCTGAAGTTCCAAACTTCAAAACCACCAATATCTCTAGGGTTTTTGGTTTCTTGCCCATGACTATATAATTCATAGAAATGCTTCCTTACTTCCTTCTGGCAGTTTCATTCTTCCCTCATATGAATTACTAGAAGTGGATAGTAGTCATAAGATTTTTATGAGTCTCAGGAGACATGCTATTACATCTTGGATACACAGGCCAGGGACAAGGCAAACTCCCAATTGTTAACATCATGTAGATGTATGGCTTCCTTGGTGTGCCTCAGGAGTGAGTCACAGAACACCACAACTCATAGGATCATATATTGAGTATTGGAAGGGACCATAGAGATCATATAATCCAACTTCCTAATTTAACAGGAACATAAACTAAGACATAAAGAGAGAGAGAGAGAGAGAGAGAGAGAGAGAGAGAGTGCAATTAATGCAGGGAGACACACAAGTGACCCTATTGCAGGTGAAATTTGAAGATATCTTCCTATCTCCAAGTCCAGCACTTTACCTACCATGCTATATTATCTCTAACTCATGCTCTTTTCATTATATCAGGAAATTTCATTCTGATTTCTCATTTACCCCTCATAATATTTGACCCCAACCAAGCAGAGGCAGTGCAGCATGGTGTAGGAAAAAAGTAAGTTGATCTCAAAGTAAGAAAGACTTGAGACCAAAATCATATATCTGACACATAGACTGTCTGACCATTAGTAAGTCACTCAACCTCTAAGTGCTCAAAATAACTAAGACCACAAATTACATAGAAGTTGCCAACCTCCATTACTAGAGGAAATTTCATCTCCTGGGAGTTACCTTACTTTATTTATATATTTGCTATACCTCCACATCAGACTAAATTCCTTGAGATCAGAGACTAGGATATTATTTCTTGTTTTCCTAGGACCACATACATTGTTTCACACTTTTGTAGTTGTTCAGTTATTTCAGTTGTGTCTGACTCTTTGTCAACCCCACATGGGGTTGGCAGATATACTAGAGTAGTTCACCAATTCTTTCTCCAACTCATTTTACATGTGAGCAAACTGAAGCAAATAAGGTTAAATGACTTGCCCAGGATTACACAGTTAGTAAGTGTCTAAGGTCACATTTGAACTCATGATTCTCACTCCAAGTCCAGAATTCTGTACACTGTGCCACCTAGCTGGCCTATTTTACATGTAGGCAACACCTAAGAGGTATATTTCTAATTGGATTGTATACTGGCTATTGTTACTAGTCACTGGTGGAAACACAAACATAGTTCCATCACTGACGGTCACAAAATATTCCATTTGCTTTCTATATTTTCTGAAACTAAGGCTCTCACTGTATTGTCATTCCTGCTGCTAACCTTCCTGT
This sequence comes from Trichosurus vulpecula, assembly GCF_011100635.1. Taxonomy (NCBI): domain Eukaryota; kingdom Metazoa; phylum Chordata; class Mammalia; order Diprotodontia; family Phalangeridae; genus Trichosurus; species Trichosurus vulpecula. The sequence goes on along the minus strand of NC_050577.1, from coordinate 231,368,236 downwards.
CTAACTCTTCAGGCTAACAACTGTGTATTGGTTTACCTTATGTTATAAGGTTCTGTCTCTGGGGATCTCCTTAGTAAGTTTTCTTCAAAGCTCACTTTTTTCCTTTTAGAAAAGAATGTATGGACAATTTTCTTGCCTCCCCCCACCACTGTAGATACCTTCCTTCATTGATCAATGATCAATGATTCATTTGATCAACGATCATGATATGTCACTCCACATCCTAATAAAAAGCTTCACAACTCTCAATTGTCTTCCACGGGAAATTCTCATGTAGAAATCCAATTTCCAGCCATTCTCCATTCCGTATAGCGAAAAGAGCTCTGGCACCAGAGGATCTGAGTTCAATCCAATCTCTGAGATTAACAGGATGTAATTCACTAAACATCCTGGGACTTCAGTTTCCTCATGTGTAAAATGAGGGGCTTGGACTAAATTATCTTCAAGACCCCTTCTAGATCTATAATCCTTTCTCTTTTGCCTTTTTTGTCACCTGCAGGCCCTAAGCAAAAAATCTCCAAATAGAAAATATTTGATAAATATTTATTAACTGATAAACATGAGCTAAAAATAGAATGGGACTTATAGCTCTCAATGAAACAATTAACAAATATATGAATGGTTCCTCTGCTCATAATCTAATTTCAAAGGCTAATTTTATTCTCAGTTCATACTACAAAGAACATAGATTTAGAATTGGACATAACATTAGAAGTCATCGAGTCCAATCACTCATTTTACAGATGAGGAAACTGAGTCCCAATGAGGCTAAGTGACTTGACCTGGATCACATAGTAATGGAAGAGCTAGAATTTGAATCCAGGTTCCCTGATTACAATTCTTGAATTTTTTCCATTGTATCAAATTATACCATATGCCTTTGCTAGGCATAAGTTGCTTCCATAAGAAAGTGTTGATTTAGCTTGTCTCTTAGGTATGGAATCCCTATCTCCCCCAACTACTACATAAAACAACTAAGCTGTAAAAGGGCACATGTAAACATTTAAACATTCAAATTCAACTCAACAAATATTTACTGAGTACCTACCATATGAAAGGCACTGTAGGGGATAGATTAATAAAACATCGTCTTTGCCTTCCAGGAGATTACAGCATACTAAGGGAAAGAACACATTCACGTGAAAATTATAATGCAAGTCAGAATATGATAAATGCTAGGAGATATAAAAGGCAAAGATATTAGAGAAGATCAGAAGAGGGGAAAAAATCAGCATGGGGATCCCAGAAATTGCAGAGGTAGTAATTTTACAGAATCACAGAATTTCAGAGTTAGATGGGACTCTCTAATCTAACTCATGCCTCCCCTCAAAAAAAAACCCCAAAACTTCCCACAAAACTTCCAATAACATAATCATTTAACCAACATACATTCATTAAATGCCTTCTATATACCAGGTCTCATTCTAAGTGTTATGGGTACAATGACAAAAAAGGAACTGTGACACTTTCCCCTAGAAAATCATATTTATACATACACACCCACATATATATATATACATATATGTGCATGTGTGTATGTATATATATATATGTGTGTGTGTGTATAAATATATAATATGTATAAACAAAACACATACAAACTAAATAGGGAAGAAGAGGGAGGACAGGAGATAAAGGAGAGAGGTAGAAAGGAAAATAGGAATGGAGGGAAGTAAAGAAGGGAGGAAAAAAGAAGGAAGGATGGAAGGAAGGAAGGAAGGAAGGAAGGAAGGAAGGAAGGAAGGAAGGAAGGAAGGAAGGAAGGAAGGAACAATCAAACAAACAAAAATTACAAATGTCAGAAGGACTATGGGAAAAACAAATACATTGATGTAGTTTTGGTGAAGCTGTGATGGGTCTATCCATTCTGGCAAATAGTTTGGAATTATTCAAAAAATTCTCTAAAGCATTCATGCCCTTTGACTCAGGTATACATACTACTACTATGCCTACACCCAAAAGAGATGAAAGAGAGAGTAAAAATAATACTATGTACAATCTTTTAATAGCAGATCTTTTGTGGCAGAAAAAAACTGGAAACTAAGGAAATGTCTATCATTTGAGGAATGGTTGTGTAAATTACGGTATATGAATATGATGAAATGTTATCGTGCAGTAAGAAATGAGAAAAAAGATGACCTAGAAAGATTGTATGGATTGATTCAAAATGTAGTGAGCAGAACCAGAAGAATGATTTATACTATAACATAAATATCATATTGAACTTGAAGTCCTTTAAATACCCCATATATTTTTCAGCACAAGTGCTATCTCACAATATATCCTTTTCTTTTGACTACTGAAGCTTATTTTTTGAAGCTGAGCAAATAACACTTTTATGTTTATCCCTCCTCAATTTCATCTTAGTCTACTGAAGTCAGTGCCCTAGCCTGTCAAGACCTTTTTGTATCCTGACATTCCCATCCAGTGGATTAGACATCACCACACTCACCACCATAGATCTAAGCTTCGAAGCAAGGGTTTTTAATTTGGGATGTATGAATTTGTTTAGTTTTCTATTTGCTGATAACTGTATCCCAATATAATTCATAATCCCCTTTGTCATCCTATATATTTTATTGTATGTATTTTAAGATATTATTTTGAGATTGACTATATTGGTGTCACTAGACTATCAAAGGTTTCCATCACACACACACACACACACACACACACACACACACACACACACACCCAAAAAAAGTGAAGAAGCCATGCTTGAAGAACGGGTTGGATTTGACAGCTGGAGATAGGAGGTAAGGGATAGCAAGAATTGTTGGGCTTTTGATTCCAGTAGAAGCCATAGAGGATGGGAGATGTTTGGGAAATAGCAAATAAGTTAGTGTGGTTAAAATATTGAATAAGGATCACTGAGAGATGTTTGGAAAATAGACTTGGGCCAGTCCATGGAGGGTCTCTGTTGAGCTCAGGACTTGAGTCTGTAATTGGTAAGCAATGAAGAACAATAGAAGACTTTTAATAATAACTAATATGTATAAAACACTTTAAGTTTTTAAAGCACTTTACATGTATCATCTCATTGGATCTTCATCTATAAGTGCTATTGTTATCCCCATATTACAGTTGAGGAAACTGAGGCTGATATGGGTTAAGTGACTTGCCCAGGGCCACACAGCTAGTGAGTCTCTGAGGCATCATTTGCCCTCAGATCTTCTTTGCCCCATATCTAGAGTACTTTCCAATGAGACATCTCACTGCCCTTTGATTGACTGACCCTGACAAATCCCTATGTTTTTTAATCAGGTCATTGAAATGATCAGAGATTTGCTTATTGTTAGAGCTTCAATTAAGGTTTAGACCAAATAACCTCTAATTTCACTTTCCTCCCTGAGATCCTATGAGTTGATATGGAAGATTAATCAGACAGCAATGTGTAAGTTGTTTAGAAAGGGAAAAGACCGGAGGCAGAGAGATAAATCAGGAAGGGGGGATCGTACTGAGCTCAGTAAGTAGTTATGAGGCCTGGATTCTGGCAGTGACAATGGGGATGAAAAATGGGGAGCAGATGTGAAAGATATTTCAGAAGCATAATTGTAATGAGGTTCTCTCTGCCTCAGGCCTAGAGATGTTAAATCTGTTAGCTAAACCAGTTTATCTGGCACTGAGTTGCCCTGAGCTTGTATCACAATAGAAGCAATTGGCCTCATTACTAGACTTAGATTTGTGTGGGGGCAAAGGGGAAATGACTTCAAAAGTTTCTGGAGCTTTATATTTGGTAAAAAGCCTTAAGGGAGCAGGTATCACTGAATTTTTAGGGATGGGAACTGGACCTGTGATTTTATTGGACTAGGGAACTTCTTCTGAGATGCAAGTCAACATCAGCATGTCACCTGAAGCCTAATTATCTTAGTGAGTCTCTTTGAGCCCTGAGAAGTTAGGAGACTTGCCCCGGGTCTTATAGTCACCATGTGTTAGAGGCAAGGTTAAAACTCAGCTCTCCCTGGCATTCAGGCCAGTTCTTGCTAATAAACCATACTTTTTTTTTGTTAATCCATACTAATTCAATTTTTTATTTTTTTAAATATTTATTTTCAGTTTTCAACATTCATTTCCATAAGTTTTAAATTTTCAACTTCTCTCTTCCCCCTTACTTCCTTGAAATCTGATATGTGCACAACACATACATTCCTATTCAACACATTTTCACATTAGTCATATTGCATAGACTAATTATAATGAATGGGAGAAACCATGAGAAAGGAAACAAAACAAAACAAAAACAGAAGAGAAAAGAGTCTGCTTTACTCTGCGTTCCAACTCCATAGTTCTTTCTCTGGATGTAGATGGCATTTTCCATCATGAGTCCTTTGGAAAAGTTTTAGGTCCTTGAATTGCTGAGAAGGCCTAAGTCTGTCAAAATCAGTCCTTGCACACTGTGGCTGTTACTGTGTACAATGTTCTCCTGGTTCTGCTCACTTCACTCAGCATCAGTCCATGTAAGTCCTTCCAGGCTTTTCTGAAGTCTGTGTGCCCATCATTTATTATAGTACAATACAGTACAATATAGTATAATTACATTCATATACCATGACTTATTGAACCGTTCCCCAATTGATGGGTATCTCCTCAATTTCCAGTTCTTGGATACCACAAAAAAGGTGCTGTATTTTTGTACATGTGGGACCTTTTTTCCAATTGTTATGATCTCTTTGGAATGCATCCCTAGAAGCACTATTGCTGGATCAAAGGGTATGCAAATTTTTATAGCCCTTTGGACATAGTTCCAAATTGCTCTCCAGAATGGTTGGATCAGCTCACAACTCCACCAACAATGAATTAGTGTTCCAACTTTCCCACATCTTCTCCAACATTTATCATTTTCCTGTTTTGTCATGTTAGCCAATCTGATAGGTATAATATGGTATCTAGAGTTGTTTTGATTCCCATCTCTCTAATCAATAGTGGTTTAGAGTATTTTACATGACTATAGATAGCTTTAATTTCTTCCTCTGAAAACTACCTGTTCAAATCTTTTGACCACTTGGGAAATGATGTACATTCTTTTAAATTTGACTCAGTTCTCTATGTATTTTAAAAATGAGTCCTTTATCAGAGACACTAGTAAAAATTCTTTCCCAGTTTTCTGCTTCCCTCCTAATATTAGTTGCATTGGCTTTGTTTCTGCAAAAAACTTTTCAATTTAATGTAATCAAAATTATCCATTTTGCATTTCATAATGTTCTCTATCTCTCATTTGGTCATAAATTTCTCCATTCCCCATAAATCTGACAGATAAACTATTCCTTGCTCCCCTAATTCATTTATAGTATTAGCCTTCATACCTAAATCATAAACCCATTTGCAGTTTATTTTGGTAATGGTGTTAGACGTTGGTCTATTCCCAGTTTCTGCCATACTATTTTCCAGGTTTCCCAGCCGGTTTGGTCAAACAGTGAGTTCTTATCCCAGAAACTGGGGTCTTTGGGTTTATCAAACAGTAGATTGCTATAATGATTGACTACTGTGTCTTGTGTACCCAACCTATTCTACTAATCTACTTCACTATTTCTTAGCCAGTACCAAGTGACTCAACTATACTCTTAAATTATCCTCCATACATGGAGATTTTCCTGATTACCCCCATGTGGCCAGTGCCCTCCCTCCCAACACTACCTTGAATTCACCTTAAGTGTACGCCAGCATATTTATATGTACAAATTGTCTTCCCCTTCCTCTCCCTCAATTGGATACAAGCCCCATCGAGGGCAGGAACTATTTCATATTTATCTCTGTAATCTGAGGGCTTAGCTCCCTTCCTGACACACAGTAGGCACTTAAAAGCTCAATGTATGAATGTATGGATTGAATTCAACAGATACTTATTAAGTATTTAGTATGTGCTAGGGACAGGTGATCAGTAACTGGGGAATGGTAGAGTCCTTGCTTTTAAGATGCTTACATTATCTATTACATAGAAATGGGTTTTTAATATTTAAAAGTTAACAATTATACAGAGAGCTTTATTGAACATTTAGATAAGGGGTGGTCTTTATTGAACATTTAGATCAGGAGTGCAGAACCTGTGGCCTCAAGGCCACAGGTTCCCCACCTCTGGTTTAGATGGATGGGGAGTCAGTCTCACAGTCAAGGACAAGGGATTCAAATTCTGTCATAGGATGTCTGTGTGGCCCTGGGCAAGTGACTTAACTTTTCAGTACCCTCAGACACCTGACTACAACAATAAGCTACAGAATAGGTGCTGATTTACATTGGGAGAAGGAGTTCTTTACTGGGAGTGCCTTACATCAATGAAATGACAAGTTCATCTAAAAAATTCTATTACATATTTTCTCTTATATAAAAAAGACCTGTGAAATAACAAGAAAATTAACTACAAAATGTCCATTCCTTGGTATTGAGGATGGTATGGAATTGAGTCATTTTAGTTGTTTGGTCTTAGAGAAGCCAAGATAAATAACATCACCCTTTCCCAGGCAGGAAATAGGAGTGAACTCCATCCCCCACCCACCCCAGGTTGTTGGATCCTAGAATTCAGATTTTGTCTGCTGCTGAGACATACAGCAGAAAAACCTTTGTTGCCCAATTTTTCCATGATTTTTCAAAATAGCCGCAGAGATTCAAACCTACCCAGACATTGTTAATAACCAAATTATCACTAAAGGAAAATGTGAAAGGAAAAAGTATGCTGACAAGTAATTTAACCTTATCTCACATTCGTCCAAATAATGATATACTTTCATGCTATGAAATCTTATGTTTATAACATATATCAAAATAATCATTTATTTGATGCTTAGTATGTCCTAGGCACAATGCTTGGTTTTAGGGATGCAAGGGCAAAGAATGAAACTTGATACTGAAAAGGAGCTTATGTGCTTAATATTCTAATTGGGTGAAAATAATTGCATATAAAAATGTATGTAACATGAAGTTAAAGACAAATATGTACAAAGATATCAAATACAAATATCAAGATAGAAGACAGTATCTGATGGGGGCATCAGGAAAGATAAGAAGAAGATTAATCAGACAACAAACGTTAATTAAGCACCTACCAAATGCCAGGCATTGTACTAAACACCAAGGATTCAAGCACAAAGAAAAAAACCTACCCTACCCACAAGGAGGTTACATTCTAACAGTAGAGGCAGTATACATATGTCTACACACATAAACATGAAGTGAAAAATATTAATATATACAAAGCAATTGAATGCAAGGCGATTTGCAGAATATGATGCCTGAACTCTTTTTTTTGGAGGGGGGAAGGCAGGGCAATTAGGGTTAAGTGACTTGCCCAAGGTCACACAGCTAGTAAGTGTGTCGAGTGTCTGAGGCCAAATTTGAACTCAGGTCCTCCTGACTCCAGGGCCATGAATTGTCTCTTAAAGGAAAAGAAGGCCTAGATGAGTCCTACTGAGACACCTCAAAAAAACTGCTGTCAATATCGATTTGGAACTTTCTTTGAGATTGGAATGGTAGGGTCAAAAAGAGATGACACACAATTAGCATACACCTCCTGATATTAAAAAATGGAATGAGACATTTTGGAATCCTTACTTTAAAAAGTGGAGGAAATATAGGTTTTCTTGGTAATTTCTATCCATAAAGAACCAAGATAAATAGAATTCTAGTATTTTATTTTTCTATTGCAAATTTAGCTACAAGACAAACGATCTCGAGTTGTTTTGTGTTGTTTTTTGTTCATTTCCTATACTCGTTTGTGTTTTCCCTGGACTGTTTTTGCAAAGTAGACTTAAAAAGATTTCAAATAGAGATCTCATTGACAAAGTCATTTTGCATGTGCAGTCTTGTCCCCTGTAAAGGAGAGAACCGATGAAAAGGATGTTCCAGTCATTTAAACACTGTTTTCCTTTCATGGAGCTTTTTCTGTGAGGCAGCAGGAAAAAAAATAGGCAAATGGAGGGTGTTTAGAAACTATGATTGGAACTTATTGATCACCTTATTTCTCAGTGTTTAAAAGGAAATGTAGAAGAAATGAAATTTCAGGCAAGCTCGAATAATGACTGATGGGTACAATTCCACCGCGGGTCTCTGCACAAAGTTTTCATTAAATGCCTATAAATTGCTTGCATCTGGTTTTTGCTCCTTGGGACAAGCCTGGTTTGGAAAGAAGGAAGATGGTATTTGCTGTCCTTTAGAAGCTATAATTTTCCAAGCTGAAGTATCTTCATTTAATGCAACACGAACCACATCCTCAGGGGCCATTTTAAACAGATGTTCAAGCAGCTTTAGATCTTCTCAAAGAGCATTCATTCTGATTTTTGATTCAAGTTTTTTTTTCTTTATTTTTAAAGCAAGCTGCCTTAAGTTTCAAGTGCCATGAGTTGTATTGCTTAAAAGGATTCGATTCTTCCTTTGCTAACCACTTTCCACTGGCTATTTGAATATTTCCATCTCTATTGTCATTATTATTGAGAGATGGGCAGTCTGGGAGGCATTTGCTTCCCACTCTTTCTAGGATTCAAAACAAACCTTTCAGAGACCTCTAAGGATCGGATTTTGCATGAGATCATTGTAACAGTCCTATTGCTGGTGGATTGTCCCACTTACTTTCTCATTATAACAATTTCTGTTTGATTCTCTCAAAGAATCCTTAACAGCTCTGCCACTTTTGACTTGTAGGTAAATCAAGGGCCAATGGTTTAAAGTACATGTCTAGAGAGCATTTATTAAGTGGCTACTATGTGCCAGACACTCTTCTAAGTACTGGAAGTAATTGTAGCAGCCAACTATAGTAATCCTTGATAATTGTTTCTGTTTGAAATTACCAAAATGATTCCATCTTAGCTAGATTTTTTAAATTGTCCTAATAGCTCTGAATCTAATTTTGCATGATTGCATAGACAAGCAACATCACCTCTGTAGGGCTGGTAAGCAGGGAATAGCGTGAGCTCCGTACGGAGACCCTCCAAAAACTTATAAAAAATGGCTCTGAACCAATTCTAGAACGGCAGAACCCACAGAACAGCAGAGGGAAGCAGGGCTCTGGCCCAGGACAGCCTGGATGGTCTCTGGGTGAGGTCTATTCCACACGGAGCTGGGAGCTGGGAACGGAGTGGAGCAGAGCCCAGCCTGAGCAGCGTGGACCATCCAGACCAGAAGCCGGGCGGAGGGGGCCCTAGCACCCTGATTCAGCGAGCTGCGGCAGTTATGAGACTTCTCAACCCACAAACACCAAAGAATGCGGAGAAGGTTAGTGGGAAAAGCTGCGGGAGTGGAAGGAGTTCCCGGTTCTGCTTCTAGCCCCCGGGGCAGCGGAGGTGCGGCAGCTACAGCTGTTGTTACTTCCCCCTCCAGGCCCACCTGGTGGGAGGAATTAAGTGGCGGATCAGAGCAGGGGTGCACAGCCAGCCGAAGATCTAAGCCCAGTTCGGGTTGGGGGTTCTTGGGGAAGGAGGAGTGCTGGTGTGGTGGAGCTGGCACCTCCCCCCCAAACGTGGAACATAGAACTCGTTAGTCTACAAGCAGTCATACCCCACTGAAAAACTCAAGGGTCAAGTTAGTTGCTTGGGAATATGGCCAGGCAGCGAAAACGCACCCAGATTCAGTCTCAGACTTTGGATTCTTTCTTTGGTGATGAAGAAGACCAAAACATACAGCCTAAAGAAGACAACAAAGTCATAGAGCCTACAACAAAAGCCTCCAAGAAAAACATGAACTGGCCCCAGGCCATAGAAGAACTCAAAAAGGATTTGGAAAAGCAAGTTAGAGAAGTAGAGGAAAAATTGGGAAGAGAAATGAGAAGGATGCGAGAAAACCATGAAAAACAAGTCAATGACTTGCTAAAGGAGACCCAAAAAAATACTGAAAAATACACTGAAGAAAACAACACCTTAAAAAACAGACTAACTCAAATGGAAAAAGAGCTCCAAAAAGCCAATGAGGAGAAGAATGCCTTGAAAGGCAGAATTAGCCAAATGGAAAAGGTGGTCCAAAAGACCACTGAAGAAAATACTACTTTAAAAATTAGATTGGAGCAAGTGGAAGCTAGTGACTTGATGAGAAATCAGGATATTATAAAACAGAACCAAAGGAATGAAAAAATGGAAGACAATGTGAAATATCTCCTTGGAAAAACCACTGACCTGGAAAATAGATCCAGGAGAGATAATTTAAAAATTATTGGACTACCTGAAAGCCATGATCAAAAAAAGAGCCTAGATACCATCTTTCAAGAAATTATGAAGGAGAACTGCCCTGATATGCTAGAGCCACAGGGCAAAATAGAAATTGAAAGAATCCATCGATCGCCTCCGCAAATAGATCCCAAAAAGAAATCTCCTAGGAATATTGTTGCCAAATTCCAGAGCTCCCAGATCAAGGAGAAAATATTGCAAGCAGCCGGAAAGAAACAATTTGAGTATTGTGGAAACACAATCAGAATAACCCAAGATCTGACAGCTTCTACATTAAGAGATCGAAGGGCTTGGAATGCGATTTTTCGAAGGTCAGTGGAGCTAGGATTAAAACCTAGAATCACCTACCCAGCAAAACTGAGTATCATGTTCCAAGGCAAAATATGGATTTTCAATAAAATAGAGGACTTTCAAGCTTTCTCAGTGAAAAGACCAGAACTGAATAGAAAATTTGATTTTCAAACACAAGAATCAAGAGAAGCATGAAAAGGTAATCAAGAAACGGAAATTGCAAGGGACTTACTAAAGTTGAACTGTTTTGTTTACATTCCTACATGGAAAGATGATGTGTATGATTCATGAGACCTCAGTATTAGGGTAGTTGAAGGGAATATGCATATATATATATGTATATGTTTATGTATATATATAAGTGAATGTGTATGTATGTATATATCTATGTGTATATGTATGTGTATGTATGTGTGTATATATATGTGTGTGTGTGTTTTTATATATGTATATATATACATATATATATATGTAAAAGAGAGAGAGCAGACACAGGGTGAGTTGAAGATGAAGGGAAGATATCTAAAAGAAATAAAATGAAATTAAGGGATGAGAGAGCAACATACTGAGAGAGGGAGATAGGGAGAGATACAATGGGGTGGATTATCTTGCATAAAGGTGGCAAGAGGAAGCTGTTCTGTGGGAGGAGGGGAGAGGGCAGGTGAGGGGGGAATGAGTGAACCTTGCTCTCATCAGATTTGGCCTGAGGGGGAATACCATACATAATCAGTTGGGTATCTTACCCCACAGGAAAGAAGAGGGAGGAAGATAAAAAAAATAAAAGGGGGGGATGATGGAGGGGAGGGCAGATGGTGGTGGAGGTAATCAAAACAAACACTTTTGAAAGGGGACAGGGTCAAGGGAGAAAATTCAATAAAGCGGGATGGGTTGAAAAGGAGCAAAATGTAGTTAGCCTTTCACAACATGAGTACTGTGGAAGGGTTATACATAATGATACATGTGTGGCCTAGGTTGAATTGCTCGACTTCTTAGGGAGGGTGGGTGGGAAGGGAAGAGGGGAGAGAATTTGGAACTCAAAGTTTTAAAATCAGATGTTCAAAAAAAAAAAAGTTATTGCATGCAACTGAAAAATAAGATACACAGGCAATAGGGCGTAGATATTTATCTTGCCCTACAAGAAAGGAAGGGAAAAGGAGATGAGAGGGGAGAGGGGTGATAGAGGGGAGGGCTGACTGGGGAACAGGGCAACCAGAATATAAGCCATCTTGGAGTGGGGGGGAGGGTACAAATGGGGAGAAAATTTGTAATTCAAACTGTTGTGAAAATCAATGCTGAAAACCAAATATGTTAAATAAATAAATTTAAATTAAAAAAAAAAAAACATCACCTCTGTGGGGCTCAGTCTCAAATGCTAGCTTTGCCATTGATAACCTGTTTGACCTTTGATAAGTAACCTCTTCTTGTGAAACTGCTCAGGGCTTTAAAGTGTCTTCAGTTGCAAAATGATGGCATTGGATATATGGCTTCTAAAGCCCGTTAGAGGATCTGGAGACTATTCTAAATGCACAGTCCTGCGATTTCTTATTTCCTCAGCTATAATATAGAGAGGATGAGACTGGATCACCTTTAAGCTTCCTTTGAAACCTAAGTCTATGATTCTATGATGTCACACTTCTTGAATATTTAGAATTAGACAACTTCTGTATAACAAGTTGGTCATTTTGAAACATGAGGCAGCTTGCCACAATGGATAGATAAAGAAGGAAAGAAACATTTATTAAGCAACTTCTATGTGTCAGACGCTGTGTGAAATGCTTTAAAAATATTACCTCATTTAATCTTCACAACAACTATGAGAGGCAGGTGTTATTATTCTCCCCATTTTTCAGCTGAGGAAATTGAGACAAGCAGAGGTTAAGTGATTTGTCCAAGGTCACACAGCTAGTAAGTGTCTGAAACTAGATTGCAACTCAAGTCTTCATAACTTTACACCCAGGACTCTATCCACTATGTCACTTAGCTGGCACTAGAGACTTAGCCTTAGAATCAGGAAGACAGATTAAAATCCTACTTTTGATGCATTATGGCTGTGTTCACCTGGGAAAGTCACTTTCCCTCTGAAGGTCCCCTGGAAATTCATTAAGGCTCTAGGTTGCCTATGTGTTTCAGGTCTGTCTCTGTTAAAGGACTTTCACCAACGAAATCATAAATCTAGACAAGAAAGAAAGGAAGGAAGGAAGGAAGGAAGGAAGGAAGGAAGGAAGCTGGGAAGGAAGGAAGGAGAAATGGCTTATGTATGGATAAAACAAGTGCTGAAGATTAAGAGAATAGGAGTCTATTTACTAAGTGGGGGAGGGGGGGAGTGGGAAACAAATCTGGTTTATGCTCATCATTCAAACCTTTGAGAAACTTATTCATTTGGATCAAGGAAAGTCCTGGAGGTTTCTGGAAAAGTAAAATTCTATTTATCTTGGTTTCATTCTTCTGTTATACTCAGAAGTGTCACAAACAATTCCATAGCTATAGCCCTTTGGGCATTGAAATATGGTAAGTGGTTCTCTTCAGAAATTTCTCATTCTGTTAAATATACTCTACAGAAACAATCTGCCTATTGGAATTAGAATAAGGAAACCTAGTTTCTTGCCTCTTACATTTAATAGTAACTTTTAATAGTACATTTAACAGTATCATGAACACAAATAATAAGTTGCTTAAGTGTTCTAAGCCTCAGTTTGTTCATCTGTAAATTGAAGATACCTGTATGGCTCACCCACAGAATTATTGTAAATATCAGATGAGATAATGTTTATTAAATACTTTACAAATTTCGAGGTACTATGTAAATGTTAATTATAATTATTAATATTTACTAGCAACAAATGTTACTATTTAATACCCCCCTTTGTTAGATCAATTGGGCAATTTCTAAAAGTCATTTAATTCTTTAAAAAGCACATTTTATCAGCATGATTCAATGGAAAACATGCTAGCTTTGGAATAAGAAGACATATCTTCAACTCTCAGCTCAATAGTTTACTACCTCAGTGACCTTCAGTAAGCTACTTCACTTCTCTGGGCCTTGATTTCCTCATCTACAAAATGAAAAAAAATTGAACTAGATTATTTCTAAGGTCCCTCTTACCTCCAGGATACAATATAAAATCCTCTGTTGGGATTTCAAAGTCCTTCATAATCTGGGCCTCTTCTTACCTTTCCAGTCTTCTTATATCTTACTCCCTTCCATGTATCCTTTGATCCAGTGATACGGGCCTACCTGCTGTTCATCAAAGAAGAAACTCTATCTCCCTACTCCATGTTTTTACACTGGCTATCCCTCATGCCTGGAGTCCTCTCCCTCTTTGTCTCTGCCTTCCGACTTCCCAGAAGTCTCAACTTAAATCTTACCTTCTACAAGAATCTTTTGCAAGTCCCCCTTATTGCTATTACCTTCCTTCTATTGATTATCTCCAGTTTAACCTGTCTATATCTTGGAGAAGACATTTTTGAGAGTCCCTTGGACATCGAGAATATCAAATTAGTTGATACGTAAAGAAAATAATTCAGGTTGTTTGCTGCAAGGTCAAATATAGAAGCTGAAGCTTAAATAATTTGGCCACGTAATGAAAAGATGGAAGTCATTGGAAAAGACCTTGATGTTGGGAAAAATTGAAGGGAAAAGGAAAAGGGGATTGCAAATGATAAAATAGATAGATAACATCATGGAAATAACAAATATATACATATAATAATGACATAACAACATATATATGTATTATATATATATATACATACATATATATATATATATATATATATATATATATATATATATATATATATATATATATATATATATATAACAGGACAGAGATAATGACAGGATAAGAGTTAATGAAGGATTTAAGGGCAAAAAATGATATGGTCCATGGCATCATGAATAGTCAGACACAACCGAACGACTGACCAACAAAAACAATTGCTTCCCTGTTATCTCCCATATTAGTCTCATAAGCTTCTTGAGAGCAGGGACTGACTTTTGTTTTTCTTTGTAGCCCTAGTGCTTAGCACAATGTTTAGCACATAGTAAGTACTTAATAAATGCTTGTTGAATGACTGTTGTCTTCCCAATTAGATTGTATGCTCTTTGAGAGCAGAAATTTTCCCTTCCCTTTCTTTTTATCCTAAGAGCTTAGCACAGTGCCTTACACATAACAAGCACTTAATAAAAGCTAGTTGATTTGATGTCATTCTATGACTAGATCAACCCACAGAAAAAAAGGGGGGAAGGGGAATTTGAATCACCAGGAAAAAGATCAATGAAAATAACAAATTTAAATAAGCATTAAGAAATTAATCCTTGAACATGTAAAAAAAATGATTGCTGGATTCCGATAAAAAAAACTAAATTACAAATGAATGTTACTTTATGTTTTCACCTTTTAATGAGACATTTAGCCGGCGTGGTGGTGCTATGGATGTGGCCATATGTACAAAAGGCTGAGGAGTTAGGTCTACTACATCTTAAGGGCGGAAAAATATAAAAAGAAAATCTTTGTTCAATGATGCTATGCCCTAAAGCTACTATTTTGTTTCTCTCCTTCCTTTTGCTGCTAAACTTCTTGAAAAAGTGATAGGCCCCATTTTCAAGAAATATACCTACTGCCAGAGCATAGAAATGAAGACAAAATACAGTGGGACTATCACTTTCCTGTTTCTAAAAGCTCTACCTCGCCTTTTAACACAGCCTAAGATTACATTACCTTTTTTGGCTACCACACCACGCTGTTGATTTATATTAAGTTAGCAGTTCACTAATACCCCAAGATATATTTTATTCAGAATGTCTATCTATCCCATTTGTAGGTGTTTGAAGTTGATTTTTATACCCAAGGGGAAGAATTTATATTTATTCCAATTTGATTTTGTTCCATAAATTTTGTTCCAATATTCTGCTGGCCTGTCATGTCAGCTTCCCACTCCAATACCCTTTGAAAATAACTTTATTGAGGGTCAGGTTGTCATTTATATCTAGGTTTCCTCAAAAAGAGGAATAAAAGATACTCTATGCACAGACAGAAAAAATGTCATAGAATATTTCCAAATATGTGTTACCAGAACAAATCAAAAAGGACTTGGGTAACAACTTGTAACTACCTTTAAAACACGCTGGGAGATTGATACTTAACCTTATCAAAACAAGAAGGAATTTGCAGTACTGCTAATTAGACATTTCACATTTCACCTCTGCTTGGCACTATCCTTATAAATCTGCTTATAAAAAGGCCTAGCCAGGTCTATGCTTCTTCTTTACAGTGGTTGTCTTTTCCAAGAGCTCTGGAAGGTGCCCTCATTACCTTTAGTTGATCCTGAAGCCTACCATATGGTCCCTTGACCTCAGTCTCTTTCCCTCTCTCATCTATCCTTCACGGAACTTCCAAACTAATCTTCCTAATGCACTCATTTTATGATTCCTCCCACAGCCTAAGAAATTTTCATTTGCCCCATCCTGCCTGAATGATAGATCAAACTTCCTTAGCTTGTTTTTTAGGGTCTTCAACAATCTTTTTTTTCTCACATCAAATTCCTTCCAGTACTCCTTCATTCCACATACTGAATCTTTTCATCAATTTTATTTTATACTCTCTCAACTCTGTTCATTTCCTACTTTAACCTAGGATTCGGAAAACTTTGGATCCCAAATTCTTGGTTTTCTGAGAATCAGAGGCAGATGAATATAAACAAAAGTAGCCTAGTACTCGACTTTTTTGTTTTCATTTTAGAGAATGGATTTCCTTTGGGGCCTATCATGAATGTGACTTCTTTTTTTGACACTTTTTCTAGAAAATATTTTAAGTCTTCATAGAACTTGTCAACTTTGGCCTCTTCAGCATCAGTATTTGGAGCATAAACTTGTATTGCTGTGATGCTGAACACATTAATTTGGATTTGAACAGATAGCATGTCATTTTCAAGATTATACCCCAGCACTGCTTTTCTCACCTTTGGTGAGGGCCACTCCATTTCTTGTAAGGGATTGTCTTGCTCACAGTAGTATACTTAGTGACCACTGAATTAAATTCACTGATTCCTGTCCATTTAGATTCACTGACACCCAAAATATTGATGTTTAATCTTTCCGTCTCCTGTTTGACCATATCTAGCTTACTTTACTTTGTAGATCTTATATACCAGGTTCCTACACAATATTAATCTTTACAGAATCAGACTTTCCTTTCATCACTAGACACATACATAGCTGAGTTTCCTTCCTATTCTTAATAAATACCCCTTTGAAAAAAGTTAATCGATGTCAATTGGCCAATTAACATTGAGGAGAAATCAAATGATAAAATTGATTTTGAAGGGATATTAACTGGTATCATCTCAGAGCAATTGTGAGTGATTCAAAGGGCAATGGAGAGACTCATAATAGGTACAAACTATAGTACATTTCCAATGGTGGCCTACACTCAAGTGGAATAAAGATATCATAGAGAAAATGGATGATCAGAAAAAGAAATAGGTGGGAGAACGAGTTAGTCATGTGGTGTTAGAAGGGTAAAAGATAGATCCTAGTTTCCTCATCTGTGGAAAAAAGGGGGGAATGGACTTGATGGCTTCTAAGTTCCTTCTGTCTCTAAATCTATGACCTGATGACCCTAAGATCCATTGATACCCTCAAAATGTACTCTTTTAATAATCCTACAAGAAGGCCTTAGGCCTGTGGGGTATATCCTCTGGTGAAGACTTTCCAAAAAATATGCAAAAGAACTGTACGAGATAAGAATCCTCATATTGGTTACCATCTGTACTGCTAGAGGGAAAACGCACACAAATGAAAGCACAGAGTCATTGAAGCATTAAAGTATTCTGTTAAATGTTTAGTTATGTTTAGTCCTTTGAAAATTCTCCTGGAAAGAATTTGAGATAATAATTGTAAAGTGCTTAGTGAGGCACCTGGAACAGAGCATACACTTAATAAACACTTTATTCCATTAAGCCAAATCATGTTTATTTCTGACTATGCAGATAATTCTTTATTCATTTTATACATTATTGGACCCAAATGAACAATTTAGCCTCATAGTGAAGACTCGGAAAACTTTGGATCCCAAATTCTTGGTTTTCTGAGAATCAGAGGCAGATGAATATAAACAAAAGTAGCCTAGTACTCAGCTTTTTTGTTTCCATTTTAGAGAATGTATTTCCTTTGGGGCACAGAGAAATAAAAGGGCAATCCTAACCCTCCTCAGTGAGGCATCATCCCTTGGAACACTGAAAACACTAAAGTGCCTATAAATCAGAGCAATCTGGATAGACTTGTCAATAACCAGGCACAGCTGACTTGGTTAGGGTTCCTAAGAGTCCAGAAGGAGGTTTCTATTGTCTCTGGATTCCAATTAGACCTTTCATGTGTTCAGCCGGAAAAATTGTGAGAGGAATCTAAATGTGTTTTTGTTTGTTCTTTACAGGAAAAAAAATATATATACACTATTGTTCAAACACATGACACAATGGAGGGGAAGAAGAGTTCTTTAAAAAAAAAAAGACTTTGTGTAACCTACTTTTCAAAGACTGCTGCAGAGGAAGAGGGGGTAAAGTAAATGTGGGTGATTAAGTCCAATCAATAGAAGTGCTTTTGTGCAACTCTACATGACAACAAAAAAGACAAGGAATACACAAGTAATAGCTTCAGTAATTTTCACTTTAGAGAAGTTTTTGACACGTTTTTGTAATGGACCTTTTGTGAATCTGGTGAAGCCTATGGATACCTTTGAACAATACTTTAAAATATATAAAACAATACATATGATTAAATACATATAATGGAAATACAGTTATATATGAATATACATGTTTACAAATGTACATACAAGCATGCATGTGCTGTATGCATTCTGTGTATATTATATACATAAACATCTGTATACAGATATAAATGAATAGATAAATAGATATACATACATACATACATATGTACATACACCACACACACATATATACACAAATAGAGGATGCAGTTTCTAGTTCCCAGCTTTGCTATTAATGACATGATCTTGAAGCTGGATGTTCTCATTTATAAAGTGAAGGTAGCATTGATTTATACTCAGTTCTATTTATTAAGCATTTGCTAAAATTGTACTGCACTCAAACTGTGCTAAGTGCTGGTGATAATAAGACCAAAGCAACAGCAACAAACACTCTGTACTCACAATAAGTTTGCATGATCTCATTTATTTTTCATACTTTGATAATATAGACATTTCTATGCAATTCTTTTCTAAAATTTTTTCACTCTTTTCACAAAGAACTGGTGATCTGATTACATATTCATCCAGGACAAAGAGTCAAAGGTCAAGAAGGACAAACAGGAGGCTGTGTGGTACAGTGGGAAGAATGCTGAATTTGGGCCAGGGTCCAAATCCCAACTCTATCTTCACCTGTGTGACCAGAAGACAATTGCTCTAGGCCTCAGTTTCCTCAACCATTAAAAAAAGAGTTTGGATCCAATGACCTCTAGGAAACTTTGCAACTCCATATGGTGTAGTGGCTGGAGTATTTTGGAGCTAGGAAAACCCAAGTTCAAACCCTGCCTCAAGACACTTGCTAGCTGTGAGATCCTGGGTAAAACAGTTAACCTCTACCTGCTTCAGTTTCCTCATCTGTTAAATGGAGATAATGCTAGCACCTACTTCATAAGATTGTTGTTGAGAATCAAATGAGATAACATATACAAAGCACTTGCAGATGTTGTATAAATGTTAGCTGTTATTAATATATCTATCAAGTCTAAGATCCCCAGAGAAATGTAAGCTAAAGGAACAAACAGGTCACTAGAACATCTTCTAGCTCTGAAACCCTGCCTGCATGAAGGAGATTTCCCAAATCCTTCACTGGACCACAAATTTAGAGCTGGACAGACCTGGAGAGATAACTGAGTCTAACTCCACTTTATAGATGAAGAAACTGAAGGTGAGAAAAGTTAAGTGATTTTTTTCAAGATCACAGAAGTAGTAAGTGGCAGGGTCCAGAACTGAAACCAGGTCATCCTACTGTGGCCTCTACTGTACCATGCTGCCTCCTTTGAATCCTTGTTGCTACTGTTCTGGCAGAGTTTCTAATTACTCCTTCAAGGAGCAATTAACCTTTAAAGTATCTATTTTATTATTATCATTACCATTTTTATTATTATTAACAATAATAATATAATATGCAAATCAAACTCATACAGCATGCAAGTTTTGAATGTAATGAGGAAATGTTCAGTTGTCTCTAATTTTTCATGACCCCATTTGGGGTTTTCTTGGCAAAAATGCTGGAGCAGTTTGCCATTTCCTTCTCCAGCTGATTTTACAGATGAGGAAACTGAGGCAACGAGGGTTAAGTGACTTGCCCAGGGTCACACAGCTAGTAATTGTCTGAGGCTAGATTTGAACTGAGGAGGATGGATCTTCCTGACTCCAGGCAGGGTACTTTATGCACTGTATCACCTAGTTGCCCAATTAATGAGAAATCACTATTGCTAAAAGCAACTATGTTTATGTCTTCCTCTTAGAAAGAGGTACCAGAAACCATGAACAAGGAACTTTCATTCTTCCCTACTGTTTGTTTTTTTTTGTTGTTGAACACAAAAGATTTTAAAGGGATGAATAATTCATATCAGCACATTCTACTTTGCCTTTCCCTGATAGCCACCCACCTGAGATTTCAGAATCAAAGAAAACTTTGACTCTCGCCATCATTATAGTCCATTGAGGCAGTCAACTTAATACAAGAAGAAAAGCACTGAAGGGACCATCACCCCAGAGTTCAACTTGCAACTCTACCAATTACTATGTCCTCCTAGCTAGCAAGGTTAGCAAGTCTGCTAGGCTTCGGGATTTTCAGTTTTCTGATGTATGGAATGAAGAGAATGAAACTTACATTGCTCATTTCCATGGCTGTTGCAAGGATCTAAAGATATTAGAAAATGCTTTCTAACCATGAAAGCTTATAGGGATGTAAATTAATGATGATTGCTTAAATTTCCAATCCAGCAGGCACAGAAAGAGTAACTTCATAGACATTTTCTTCAAGCTTCTTAAATTCATTATCTGATTGGCTTCAAAGAGGATTTGTAGGTAAATCCTACTTCTGGAAATTATTACTTACGTGCACTTTGGCTAGGTCACTGAACTTTCCTGGGCCTCAGTTGCTTTATCAGTAAAATGAATGAGATGGACTCAATATTCTTTGAAGTCCTTTCCAGCTCTGTGTCTATGAGCTATGAAAAGCTGGTAAGAAGCAAGAGTCTAAAAATCATGACAGATGAAGATCAGTTAAAGGAACTACATATCAAACCCAGTGAAGAGAAGGATTGAGTGCATAAGTCATTGAAGAGTTGCCATGGGGGAGAAGGATTTGACTAGGTCTCTTGTCCTGTGACAAAATAAGGCAGTGTGTGAAAGTTGCAAAGAGACAAATAGAGTGCATTGCCTTGGGAAATAGGAGGATGCTTTCACTGGAGGTCTTCTACAAAGGCCTAATGACCACTTGTCAGGTAGGTCATAGAGACTGATTGAGATAGAGAGGTTGATAAAGATTATTGAGGTATGAAAAAGATTAGATGAACTCAGAAGGTCCCTGACAACTCTGGGAACCTATTTCTGTGATTCCAAGAAAGCAATTATTATAGAATTAATTTTAAAATTGATTTGTTAATGTATGATGCTAAATAATGGGATGTTTTAAAAATATGGCATTTAAGAAAATTAGAATTTAAAAAACAGGGCTAAGTTACAAAGTAAAAACATCATATGACCAAAAGTTAAGAATTGCCCTGGCCTTCTATATAAAGTGTTGGTCTTTAGGTAAGAAAAATGATATCATCTTCCCATTATGCTGGAGAGCAAACTAGGTGAGTTGCTAGAGGTTAACTAGGTGGTTCAACAGTTAGAGCAGGGGGCCTGGAGTCAGAAAGATCTGAGTTGAACTCCAGGTTTAAACACTTACTAGCTGTGTGATCTTGGTCAAGTCGCTTAAATTCTGACTGCCTCAGGTTCCTCAACTGTAAAATGAGGACAATGGCACCTAGGTCACAGGGTCATTGTGAGGATCAGGTGAGAAAACATTTGTAAATCACTTAATAGGTGGCAATATGTGGCCTGGCACGTAATAGGTACTTAATAATGCTTACTCCCTTCCTCAACTCCAGATTGGAGATGGGGCATAGAAGGACATCAAAATGGACCATGTGAGTAACATTGCTTACAGAGTGCAAATGGCTATGCTCACATTTATCTATTATGCAAATATGATTCTTTCCAGGAGAAAGGGAGTTTATGCCAGTTATTTCCCTGAAGATTCCTTTTTAAACCATATGTTCCATTTCAAGAAATTCTTTTCATATTGCAAGATCACATCCATCTCATTCATTACCATCACCCCCTTGTAAACCCTCTAGGACCTTCTGGAATAATTGAGTAATTCAACAAATTCAACAATGGCTTCAGATTTCCCATAGCTAAAGTACAGTTCTTTACAATGTTCATTTTCCATCCTTTTTTTTTTTAGATGGGAATTGTGAAATTAAAAGCAGGAGAAAACACACATCTGACTGAATTGGGACTCATTTTGGCATGGAAACCAGTTTTTTTTTGTGAGCAAGGCAACATTACATCATTCTCCATCCGTCTGTTTTTAACCTTCTTAATTTTTATCTTGTAGTTGTATATACATCATTTGATATATTATTACACTCTATCCCATCCTTTTCATGTTTAGTTAATGTTCTAAAATATAGCTGGCCTTCAGGACCCAAAATTATGTATATCAATATTTACTCAGTTGCTATTTAATCACATGAATAAGAGTTAAAGGTTTAAATTATAATGACAATTCTGAGAATTGTTTTGAATTAGAACAGGCTCGATCATATTTCAAATACTATCATTATGATACCCTTTGCCTATGTCCAAATGACCATAAATACTCTGAACGTTCTGGGATACAAAAATTTCCTTCAGTTTATTCACTGAGTCATCTTAATTACTATATGAGCTGAGCGGTGAGCTCAGTTCTGCTGGGTCCCAGCCAGATGGCTCTGCATTTTGAATAAGCTCTAGTGAATAGAGGTAGGCAAATGGTTTGACTCAACTCAATTTGCCTATAGTCATAAAGGCCCACATTAAGAAAAAATACCTGTATCTCAATAGCCATATTTTCCTAAACAAGTGATATAGGACAAAAGGCCTTGTGGAATCTTGCTTAAGCAATATTATAGTTAGCATTTATATAGTGGTTTAAGGTTTGCCAAGCACTTTACAAATATTATCTCTTTGGTAATCACTACAACCCTGGAAGGGAGGAGCTGTCATTATCTCCATTTTACAGATGAGGAAACTGAGGACAATAGAGACTTAATGTGGCAGGCCCAGGGTCACCCAATTAGTGAATTCCTTAGGTTGGACTTGATTTCTGGTCTTCATGACTCTGGGTCAGGCACTCTATCCACTGAATCATCTAGCCACCCTATAAAATTTACAGCAAATAACTATAATTGCTAAATTTTGTAATAACTGCAGTGAGATAACAAGCTGGCTGTTACATATAGAGAGACAGATACATAGAGACAGAAACATAGAGAGATGGAGAGAGAGAGAGAGAGAGAGACAGAGACAGAGACAGAGACACAGGAAGAGAACAAAAAAAATCAGTCATATATCGTAGGATCAGAACTTAAAGAGAGCTCAGAAAGGATTTAATCCAAACTCCGAATTTCATAGATGAGGAAAATTTAGGGGCAAGCTTGCAAAGTGATGTACAAAGTGTCAGAGGTGGGATTTGAAGGTAGGTCCTCTTACTTTGGAGCCGATGGCTTTTCCACTATACCATACCCAAAGAGACAGCCTGGCATAATAAATGGAGACCTGACTTCTAAGTCATCAATACCTGGGTTCAAATCTTGCCTATTACACCCCTGGTTGATTGATCCTGGTCACGTCACTTACTTTGTCAAGGGGCTAGGCAACTCTAAGGCTATTAGGTGAGGAACAAATGCCTATCTGTGTCAAGAGAGGGACTTTCCTCACCAGGAAATCCCTAAACCAAGAACCTTACAGGTTGAACGAAAATATTTAGGTTTGGGGCAGCTAGGTGGCAGGCTAGGTGAGTAGAGCACAGGCCCTAGAGTCAGGAGAACCTGAGTTCAAATTTGGTCTCAGACACTTGACACATGTACTAGCTGTGTGACCTTGGGCAAGTCACTTAACCCCAATTGCCCTGCCAAAAAACAAATTTAGGTTTAAGTCACATTCCATCTGTACAGACAAATAAGAAATAAACTATAGAGAGGGGCAACTAGAAGCCAGGTTTTTTTCTGACTCCAAGAATATAGATAACAATATAGATATTTAGATGCTGTATATATCTTGACATACATATATGTGTGTATGTGTCAGTCAGTTCTCTCCTCACTATACCACGTTATTTCATAGATAGATCGATAGATAGATATGTGTACATATATGCTTGCATACACACAGTATGTATACACTCAATGTGTGTTCATATATATCTACATTGGCTCTGATTGATATATTATACATGTTTTTGTGTGTATTTGTGTCTGTTTATATGTGTATATATACACATTTGGATACATATGTATAAATACACATATCAATAAGAAGTAGGGTGTGGTAGTGAGTAGAGAACGGGCCTTGGAGTCAGGAAGACCTGGATCCAAACTGCCATGTGCAAGTCATTTAACTTTTTAGTGGCCCCTGCAGATTCTCTAAGAATGTAAGTTAATAAAGAAATTGTCAATATACATTTGTTGAGGTAGTTTCCAGCCACTAAGTTTCTCATTCTGATGAAATGAGAGCTCCAGATGAAGGCTATATAAACATACACATACATAAATACATACACACATACATATATACATGCACGCACACATATATACATACACAAATATGTACAAACATACATGCATATGTGTGTGTTATGTGTATGTTTGTGTGTATAGGTACATATATACCTATACACACATATACATTACATGTATATATAAATATATATGTGGCAGCTAGGTGGTACAGTGGATAGACTGCCAGGCCTGGAATCAGGAAGATTCATCTTCCTGAGTTCAAATCCGACCTCAGACACTGACTAGCTGTGTAACTTGGGCAAGTCACTCCACCCTGTTTGCTTCAATTTCCTCAGTCTGTAAAATGAACTGGAGAAGGGAATGGCAAACTACTCCTGCATCTCTGCCAAGAAAACCCCCAAAGGGGTCACAGAGAGTTGGTCACAACTGAAATGACTGAATAAGAATGAAGTAAATACTACATATGTGTGTTTATATGTATATATACAGATACACACATCTATATGCACATCTATATGCATATACACATACATACACACAAATAAACATACATATTAAACCTTGTAATTCAGAATTATTAGGATATGGGATGTTTTTCTTGATGTTTATGTTTTTGTAATAACTTTGTGCTCACTCCTGACTTTTCGTATGTGAGTAGGCCTCACCATTGAATGAGAACAAAAGGCAAACCACAACCTGATGATGATAAAATAAAGCTTGTTTTGAGCTCAGTAAAATTTTAGAAAATCAGAGCACTATCCTGGAGTCAAGAAGACCTAGATTACAAACCCTGCCCTTGAGGCTTGCTAACTATGTGCCGCTGGGTAAGTCACATCTCTTCTTTCAGCTCCAGTTGCCCCATCTATAAACTGAGGTGGGTTCAATTAAAGTGTCTCCAACATCCCTTCTAACTCTGAGTCTATGATGTTGCCATCTTATGATCTTATTATGTATCACCTCTGTAAATAATATATGCAGATACAGTACAGGAGTAGGAAAAGCAATGGCTCTGAAGATGACTTGGTGTTGAATCCCATCTGTGTCACTATTTGGGTGATGGTGCACTAGTCATTTAACCTCATCTATAAAATTAGCGAATTGGATTAGATGGCCTCTGAGATCCTTTCTAGCTCCAGATCTATGATGCTATGAATCCATTTTCTAAGATCATAAAAAGGAATGTATAAGCTGCTTTTTCATCATACTAGACACAAAAAGATTTAGATCTAATTTTATTCCCATCCTTCTAAACATGAGAGGCACTATCTTGTCCGTATAGATGGATCCTTATATTCTCTAAAAATGTCAATTTCCCACTCAAGCGTTATCTTTTTGTAGTAGGCATTTTCCCCAATTTTGATTAAATGGAGCAGCAATTTCAGCTTTTGGAATGACTTCTAGTATCATCTAGATGGCCCAAGAGACTAAATCAAATACCATGAATTTCATTACTAGCAAAGTACAATGGAAAGAGAATGGAATTTGGGGGAGTTGGGGGATCTAATTTCAAATCCCAGCTCCTTCATAGACTACCTGTGCCTCTTAAACTCCTAATCCTCAGTTTTCTCATCTGTAAAATGAGGGGTTCGGATTAGATAACCTTAAAGCCTGAAAGGTCTTTTGTTCTTTGATGCTCCCACCAGCTACAATCAAGAAGGATTTTTAACCCTATTTTATAAAAGAGGTAGAATCACACATTCTACTAATTCAGAAACTCTTAACCTTGTTTGTACCATATACTCCCTGGGGAATCTAGCAAACCCTATGGATAACTTCTCAGAGTAATGGGCCCCTATGTGAGTGAATGGGTTTAAAAACATTATTAAAGAAAATGCTTAATTTTGTTCAAAAGTTAGTGAAAGAAATGATGTCATCTTTTCTCACATCCAAGTGCAAAGCTTTATGAAGTAAGTCTATTCAGTCTATTTCCACTCCCGTCCAATTAAGAAACATTCTAATTCTCCTATTAATATACACAAGAAGGGGAAATAATAAGCATTTATTATGTGCCTGCTAGAAGCCTCGGTGCTAAGCACTTCACAAATTTTTCCTGTGATCCTTATAGCAGTCCTGTGAGGGAAGCACTATTATCATCCCCATTTATTTGAGGCAAACTTTGTTAAGTGATCTGCCCAGGACCATACAACTAAAAGTATGTGAAGTCAGATTTGAGCTGAGATGTCAATTTAAAAATGTGTTGTTTCAGCTTTAATTATATTATAGCATTTTTCCAAAACACAAAATGTCGCCATGGATATTACATTGAACTTGGAGTTAGGAAAACATTGACTCAGAGACTCAGAATCCAACACACATACACACACACACACACACACACACACACACATACTAACTATGTGACGATAAGCAAGTTATTTAACTTCTCCCAGACAACTCTCCAACAACTATCTGCATTGATAAAATGAGTTGGGAGCTCCATTTCTACTCTCAGCACCCCTCTATAAAAAAAAATATTTTCTTGGGCCCATCTTTTCAATACTAACATTTTACTAGTCTTGCTATATAGTATCAAGAGACAGAAGAATAATGATTCTATCTAAATTAATGTATTTATTCAGCACCACATCGATCATACCACCAAAAATTATTTTATAGAACTAGAAAAAATAGAAACAAAATTCATCTGGAAGAATGAAAGGTCAAGATATCAATGAAATTGATGGAAAATATGTGAAGGAAGGTGTCTTAGCAGTATCAGATATCAAACTGTATTACAAAGCAGTAATCATCAGAACAATCTGGTACTGACAAATAAATAGAATAGTGGATTGATTGAATATATTAAGTACATAATACATAGTAGTAAATGACCATAGTAATATAGTGTTTGAGAAAACCAAAAATCCAAGCTTTTGGGACAAGAACTCACTGTTTGACAAAAACTGCTGGTAAAACTGGAAAGCAGTTTGGCAGAAATTAGGTGTAGACCAACATATCATACTGTATTACCAAGGTGAGGTCAAATGGGTATATGGTTTAGGTGTAAAGGATGATACCATAAGCAAATTAGGGGAGCAGGGAGTAGTTTACCTGTCAGATCTATGGAAAGGGAAAATTTTTCTAACCGAACAAGAGACAGAGATCATTACAGGATATGAAATAGATGATTTGATTACATTAAATTAAAAGGTTTTACATGAACAAAACCAACGAAGCCAAGATTAAAAGGAAAACAGAAACTTAGGAGAGAAATTTTAAAGCAAATTTCTCTGATAAAGTCCTTGTTTCTCAAATATATAGAGAACTGAATTAAAATTATAAGAATACAAGTCATTCCCCAATTTAGAAATGGTCAAAAGAGATGAATAGGCAGTTTTCTGAAGAAAAAATCAAAGCTATCTATATACATATTAAAATGTTCCAAATCACTATTGATTATAGAAATGCAAATGAAAACAACACTATGCACCTCATACCTGTCAGGTTATCTAATATCACGGCGGGGCGGGGTGTAACAACATGAAGGGGATGTGTTAAAATTGAGACACTAATTGACTTTTGGTGGAGTTAGGAACTGATTCATCCATTCTGAAGAGTAATTTGAAACTGTGCTTAAAGGGCTACAAAACTATGCATACCTTTTGACCCAAGAATACCACTACTGTATCCCAAAGAGATTTTTGAAAAGGGACTTACTTGTACAAAAAAATTTATAGCAGCTCTTTTGTGGTGGCAAAGAATTAGAAACTGAGCCATCAATTGAGGAATGGCTGAACAAATAGTAGTATATGATTATATAATAGAAAACTATTGTGTATATAAGAAATGACAAGCAGGAGGATTTCAGAAAAAACTGGAAAGATGTATATCGACTGATGCAAAGTGAAGTGAGCAGAATCGGGAGAACATTGTAAACAATAACAGCAGTATTGTATGGTTATAAACTGCAAATAACTTAGCTATCCTCAGCAATACAATGATTGAAGATAATTCCAAAGAGCTCTGGATGAAAAAGGCTATCCATCTCCAGAGAAAAAAAATGATGGCGTCTGAATGTAGATGGAAGTATACATTTTTCCCTTGTTTCTTTTGGTCTGTGTTTTTCCCCCACATCATGACTAGTATGGAAATATGTTTTTCATAACTGTACATGTATAACCTGTATCAAATTGCTTGCCTTAGCTATTGTTGTTTCTTTTTTTTCGGTCTGTGGTTTTTTTCAAAACATGACTAATATGGAAATATGTGTTTCATGAGGGTACATGTATAACCGATATCAAATTGCTTCAATTCTTGATGGGGGAGGGAAGGAAGGGAGAGAAAGAATTTAGAAGTCAAAATTTAATGTAATTTCTCTCTGTCTCTCTCTCCGTCTCCCTGCCTCCCTGTCTCTCTGTCTCTGTCTCTCTCTGTCTCTCTGTCTCTCTCTCTGTCTCTGTCTCTCTCTCTCTGTCTCTCTCTCTCTCTCTGTCTCTCTCTCTCTCTCTCTCTCTCTCTCTCTCTCTCTCTGTCTCTCTCTCCCCTCCATATCTTTTCTGTCTCTTCTTTCTTCTGTCTGTCTCCCCACACATGCACACACACACACACACACACAAACACACACGTATGTATGTACCATGGACCAGATTAGGAGAAGTAATCCAATGTATAAGAAAAGAATACTGTCCTTGAGGTAGGTAATCTGAGTTCTAGGGCATTTAGGTCTTGTAATTTAGGTGGCTGTACAATGGAAAATAAACATATACAAGATATGTTGTCAAGAGGGGAATAGCAAAACAGTTAGGATAGGTTAAATGAATGCAAGAGAAAAGTCAAAGCTGACATCAAGAATATGAGCTGGGAAAATTGAGAGGAAGGTGCAGCCCTTGACACTAATCAGGAAGTTGCAAACGGGGAGAATTTGGAGGAAAGGAGTCTGCTTTGGACCTGTTGAGTTTGAGATATCTAAAAAGCAGTTTGGAATATTGGATATAAGTAGAAAGAATATAAATGGACATATAGATTTGGGTTTCATCTTCATAGAGATGACAATTGAATCCAGGAGCTGATGATACAACTAAGTAAAATAATATAAAAGGAGAACAAAAGAGCCCAGAACAAATTCTTTTGGGGAAACCTACAGTTAAATGGTCATCACCTGGGTGAAAAACTACCTAGCAAATGATATTGAGGTATGGTCTCATGCACAGAAAGAGAATAAGGAGAGAGCAATGTCATCAAAAGCCAGAGAAGTGAGTATCCAGAAATATGGTCATGTATCAAAGGCTACATACAGATCAAAAAGCATAATTGAAAAAAAATCCAGTAGGTTTAGAAGGTAAACATCACTGGTGACTTTAGAGAGAGCAGTTTCAATAGAAAAAAAGAGACTGGATACCAGATTACAGAAATGAACATCAAGGCAGGATATAAAGGGTTATACCTCTTCCATATGCCAGGCCAAGGCCAATCAATCCCTCCTTATTTCAAAGCAAGTCAGAGTTTGTGTTTTACAAGGCTCCTAAAAGAATTCTTTCAGGAAAATCAAGCCCCTGCCCCAGTAGAACTCATCTTTCCCCATCTCTGGCTCCCCCATTGACCATAAATCCAATCTGTCCCCACCATTAGCATCTTCCTTCCCCAAAAGCACCACAACTCTAGGTCCAGCATTCTTCATTAGCGAAATACAACGGCCAAGGTTACCTCACTCACAGCAAGCACCTGAAAAGACCTTAGCCTAGAAAAGGGCCAGGGTCTCCCAATGCATCCTGGGTCATCTCCAGTTATCCTGATAAATATCTGGTCACTGGATCCAGATGGCTCTGGAGGAGAAAGTAAGGCTGATGACCTTACACAGCCCTCCCTCACTCAAATCCAAGTCAACTGCAAGTCATGTCGTCATTTCCCTGATGTCATGGTTCTCTTTGAGAATGAAGGAAAAACACAACAATGGCCTATCATTTCCCTATTAAATTCCACCTACAATGGGGCAAATTTTCCTACCTTTGGGCAATTCCTTCACCCTAGACAAAGTTTTGGGTTTCCCACTACCTGCCCTAATTATATATCTGCTTTATGTAAATAATCTAGTCTTCCTGGAGTCCAATTCTTTCATTGGATGATATTTCCCTTAACAGAAGAGAAAAGGCTAAACTAGAAGATCTCTTCAGGACTCTTCATGTTCTAAGACCTCTAATTCTAATAATATTAGCATTAGTGTGTAGCAAAAACAACACTAAATCTGGAGTCGAGAAAACAAGTTATCTGTTTGCCTCAGTTTCCTCAAATGTCAAATGGGGATAATGATAGCACCTACCTCCCAGGGTTGTTGGGAAGATGAAATGAGATAATATTTTACACTCTTAGCACAATACCTGGAACATAGTAGGTTCCTGTATAAATGTTAGCTATTGTTATAGCACAGACTATACTATTTACTCCTGGGGTACCTTGAGCATGTCACATGACCTCTATAAGATCACCTATAAAATTTACATTGGACTAGGTGATCTCTAAGGTCACTTAAAGCTTCAAATCTATGAACCTTTGATTTGTAATATATGCTTGTGAAGAATAACTTCAATGAAGGTTATCTTGCCCTCAGCCCAGTTTATTGAATAGTAGGTTCACTTTTATTGATAGATTGAAGGGACTATTAGAACCATAGTTTCCATTGAATGGCAATTCCTCTATAGAAGTTGTCTCAACTTGATAAGCATTTAGAGTATTCACTCTCTGACAGGAACTATAGTGAAAGCTGTATAATAACTCTTTTAAAAGAATATAACTTGGAAACTCACCATTATTTAATAGAATTTTAACCAAAAAAAGACATGGAACTAAACTCAAGTCCCTTGAGTAAAAAAATGAATATATTAGGGAAAAATACTGGAGTGGCCTTGGTCTCATTCATTTCCTTTTAGAGAAATTCACCCAAATTCCCATGTGTCTGTTTTTCCTTGCTGATTTTTCCAATGTGGAGGAACATTAATTATGTTCATGTACAGGAGAGTGTTTTAGTCCAACAAAGTACACAGCATTCTCTAATAAGAATAGAAAGCACTAGCATAGTGTAATGGATTAAAGAGCTAGACTCAGATTCTAGAAGATCTGAGTTCTAGCTCCTTCTCTAATATACTGATTATGTGACCCTGAACAATCCACTTAACATCTCTAGGCCTCAGATATCTCATCTGTAAAATGAGGAAGTTGTATTATGGTCTCTAAGGTCCCAACTGAAATCTATGAGCCTATGATCCTAAGACTAAAATCATATAAACATCAACTCTTAATATGAATAATATAAATGGAATACTATTTTGCTATAAAAAATAATGAGCCGGTGGACTTCAGAAACACCTGGAAAGGCATATGAATTAATGCTGAGTGAAGTGAGCAGAACCAAGAGAACATTGTACACAGTAACAGCCACATTGTGCAATGACTCACCTTGATAGATTTGGCAGTGCAAGGACCTAAAACAACTCCAAGGTACTCATGATGGAAAATGCCATCCATATCCAGAGAAAGAAATATGGACTCTGAATACAGATCACAGCATACTATTATCTCCCTTTTTTTGTTTTGTTTTTATTCTTTCTCATGGTTCCTCCCATTCATTCTAATTCTTCTATACAACATGACTAATGTGAAAATGTTTAATAAGAAAATATATAGAGAGCTTATATCAGATTGTATGCTGTCTTGGAGAGGATGGAGGGGAGGGAGGCAGAGAAAATTTAAAACTTATGGAAATGAATGTTGAAAACTAAAAATAAATTAATTTTTAAAAAATATGGATAATATAGAATCATATTGGAAGGATATAGGTTGAGATAGTAGCTTCAAATATTCAAAGGACTCTCATATGGGAAAGTTACTAGCCTTTTTCTGTTTGATCCTAGAGGGAAGAACCAAGAATAATGGATGGAAGTTATGGAGAGGGCTATCTTGGACCACTGTAAGCAAAACAATCCTAAATAGTACTATCCAAAAGCATAGTGGGTACTATGGGAGGGGGTGGGGATCCCCCCTAACTAGAGGTCTTCAAGCAGAAGCTGATGGCATTGGTCAGATATTCTATGGAGAGTATCTTATTAAAGTGTGTGTTGGACTAGGTACTGCTGAGGTCTCTTCCAACTCTGAGATTCTATGATTCTGAGCTTCCTATATGATGAGAAAATATGTGTACATATATGAAGAGAGAGAGAGACAGACAGACAGGCAGATACAAACAGACAGAGACAGAGAGAGACAGAAACAAAGAAAGAACTATCAGTAAAGTAGTTTTAACATCAGGAAACAAAGTGGTAATGTGCAATATTTATCTCACCTTGGAATCTTTGGGACTCGATAAATTATATTTAATATCTAATTATTAAAGACTTGCAATGTGCAAGGCACTGTGTTTGTTAAATATTAAGAACACAAAGCAACCAACTAGCTCCGTCCTTGAAAAGCTTACATTTTGCTCAGGGGAGAGGGGATGGTGGAAGGCATACAACAAGTATACAAATAAGCCTAATCCTCTATAGGAAGTGGAGGTAGGCAAAGGAGAGATATAACAAAGAGCTCAAGGAAATTTTGATAAGGGAGAGGGTACTAATACCTGAGGGGGATCAGTAAGGAAGGCTGAATGTTGAAGGAAGATAGGAATTTTGAAAGGCAGAATTGTTTGTATTTCATGACAGCCTGTGCAAATAGATGGCATTTTGAAGTTGAGAAATAGCTAGTGTACTCATCTGGCAGTAATAATAACAATAATAGCCATTGGACATTTGGCAGTAATTACTAATAATAATATCTAATATTCATACAGTGTTTTAAAATGTGCTAAGTACTTTACAAATATTATTTCATTTTATATTCCAAACAATCCTGGGAGGATAATGCTGTTACTATGGCTATTTTACAAGTGAGAACATTGAGGCTGAGAAGGAAAAGTGATGTCATACGACTAGTCAGGGTCTGTAAAAAGAAATTGAACTCAGGTATTCCTGACTTGGGTCCAGTGATCTATCCACTGTACCATCTCACTGGCTCTGTAGACCTATTGAAGAGGAATAATGGGAAATAAACAATTGCATGAAATGAATTAAAATTGTAACTAGTTTTACATACTAGACTAATCAAGGAATCAGTAAACATTCATTAAGCATCAGTTTTGTACAAGAAACTCTGCTAGATGCTAGGGATATTTCTCCCACCCCACCAACCACGGAATATAAAGGTACAAAGGAAATATCCCCAGCATTTAAAGAAAGGACATTCTATCAGGGAAAATGAAATACAAACATATGAATAAATACAAAATATCTACACAACAATTTGGAGTGAGGCATGATGATATGGAGGAAAGGCCTCATGTAAGAGGTGGTTCTTGATCTGACGTATGAAGGAGCCTAGGTATCTAAGAGATGAGAGTGTGGCCTAAGGCACAGAAGAAGGAGATTGAAGGTTTTGTGTGAGGGACAGCAAGTTGGTCTGTTGGGCAATAAAATAGAGTGTGTGAAGTGGAGGAATGGGTAATAAATCTAAAAAGATACTCGGGAGACAGATTAAGAAGGGATGTAAATATTAAAGGTAAGAGTTTATATTTTATCCTAGAGATAATAGGAGGTTATTAAGTTGTAGAGTGATACAGTCAGATCCAGGCTTTGAGGACATCCCCTTGACAAGCTATGTGGAGGATGGATTGTAGAGCAGAGAGAGTTGAGTCAGAGAGACCAATTACAAGGTTATTCCATTAATTCAGGCAAGAGGTGAATGATATTTTAAACTAGGATAATGATTGTAAATGGAGAGAAGCAGATGAATTAGTGACAAGATCTGAAAGTAGAATTGTCAGTTATTTGGATATGCAGGGGTGAAGAGGGAAGAGTAAAAGATGCTCTGATGTTATAAACCCAATGGAAAGATTATGGTGGCATAAATGAAACAGAGAATTGTGGAGGGAAGGCTATTCTAGAGAAAAGACGGTAAGTTTGATTTATGATATATCAATTTTGAGATGTCTACTAAATATCTAGGTAGAGAGGTCTTCCAGGAAGTTAGAGATATGAGACTTACAAAAGTTTGTTTAATGACTTGTCCAAGGTCAAACAGACAGTAAGTAACAGAGCCAAGATTTAAAAGTAAAAAGTTTTTTTGAAAAAATGGGACATAATTAAGTATGGTTTTAGGAAGCTGAAAGTAAAGCCCATATATGGGGAAATATTGTAGCTGAAAGACAGGAAAATGATTTATAGTGCAAGCTTCATAAGGAGATAAGGGCAACAGGATCACAGATGTGAGTGGAGTTAGCCTTGGAAAGGAGAAGGGTCACTTCATCCTCAGAGAATGAAGCATAGAAGGAGAAGATGAGTGAAGATAGGTAAGAATTTTTTAAAGATATAAAGTGGACGATATGAGGATGAGAAAGTTCATAAAAGATGGCCTTGAACCTCACATTTAAGAAAAGGACAAGATCAACTGCTGAGCCAGAGGTGGTTATGGTATATATAGTACATGGGCATTTACAATACAGGTGATAACACTCTTAGTGGGATATCTGCTAATAAGACATTCAGAGAAAGTTAAAGAATACTACGTAGTAAGCTTTTAGTTGAGATTAAATAATATAAATTTTGAGTAGATCCATTCACCAGAGTTGTGGGTCTTCCTTCAACAGCAGTCAATAAGTGCAAGCATTTAATAAATACCTGCTGTGCTCCAGGCATTGGGGATACAAGAATGTTTGGATACAAATTAGGATAGATGACCTAGGCTGGATTTGTGTAGCATGAATGGGAGACCATTAAGAGGGCTAAGGACTTAAGAATGGAGTAGTGAATTGTTGACATAGTTAAAGTCAAAATGAAGGGAGCAAAATGATGACTTGGGAGAATGTATTATATAGGAAGGACAGAGGCAAGATCACAATGAGAATGAAGAGTACTTTGAATGACGTAAAGGGAGAGAAAGAAAGATAGGAGGTTGTGATCAAAGAGGAAATTCTCAGAAGGGGATTCAGGCTTCAAGAACAAAGAGGTGGAACAATTTTAATGATGATGAGGTCTGAGTTGCTACCATCCCTGTAGATTGGTGATGTAAGGTGAAGGTCTCTTTTCCACCAAAAAACACTTCTTCTCCTCCCTAGTAAGAAAATGGACCTGATACCACTGATCAAAGCCTTTTCCTCTCTTCTATACTTTTGTATTCACATGTCCTCCCTCCTCACCTCCATCTCTCATAATTCCTAATTTCCTTCAAGGCTTAGGTTTGGTACTACCTTCTACATGAGGCCAATCCTAATCTCCCTCACTACTAATGCTTTCCTCCCAAAATCACCTTTTATTTATTTTATATATTTTGTACATGCCTATATGTATACATATTGTCCCCCCAACTAGACTATAACCTCCTTGAAGCAAGGACTTTTTTTTATTTTATCTTTGTATTTCCATCGTATAGCACAATGCCTGGCATGGAGTAAGTACTTAATAAATGAATGCTTTTTGATTGGTTGATGGCAAAGAAAGGACACTGGAGGCTATTTAGACTCCAAATATTTGAGGAAAACCAAGGGACAACTTCAACTTTAATTACCTTAAAGGTCTGCCATTCTTAATGTCTGTGGCCAAAGCTGCCTTCAGCTGAACATGGAGGGGGAATGTTTGTGAAACACTACTCTATAAATTGTTGCCTTGGGATGAACTTTTAGTTGACTCACTATAGGTCAGATCTGTGGTGGTTTTTTGACCTTACTCAGCATGGAGCCCCACTGACTTTGCACCCATTACTATTCCCAGGAGGTTCTTGATTGCCCTCTATTCCTCTACGGAGATCAGATATAAACTGCTTACTGTCTTTTAAAACTCTTTAGAACTGAATTTGAACCTGACTTTTCAATCTTATTTATATGACTCCCCTAAAGTGCTCTCCTTTCTAGTCCATGGGACACAGAGTGCTTGGGATATAACAAGGACTTAGTAAATGCATGTTGACTGACTGACTGACTCCCTGATGTGGGAAGAAGACACATCATTGTGTCTGTGTGTCATTTAAGGCTGTGTTTTTCTTCCTAGCCTGTGGGACCTATTAGCTTCATTATTTGTTGGCTTTACTTCAGGATCTCTTGTCCAAATCTTTCTTGGTTTCCTGGAACAGAACAGTATACTTGGAGCACCTTCTCTTTCCCTTGAGGCAGCCAACCCCACTTTTGGATCACCTTTATTGTTAGGATGTTTTTTTTTCTTTTTATTAGTCCAAAGACTTCCACTCTGCAGCTTTTCCCCAACATTCTTAATGCACTCTTCATGATCCCAGCAAGACATACCTAATCTTTCTGCCATGTGTCAAGCCTTCAAATATTTGAAAATAATGATCATGTCCTCCCTAAATCTTCTCCAGCCTAAATGCCAGGAAATAGTCTTGATTTTCCACTCTATCTGGTAACTCTTCATGAGACATACTCTAGTTTGGCTATGGTCTTAATAAAATGTGATACCCAGAATCACTCACTCAATCCATCAGTTCTCCACATATGTTCTAACAAAGGCTGAATATACTGGAACTATCAGTCTGCAGTCTTGGTCACTATGCCACTTTTGATACAGCCTAAGCTCACATTCACTTTTTGGCTGCCATCCCACATTGTTGATTCATACTGATCTTGGAGCCCACTGAAACCTCCAGATCATTTTTTCATGCCAAGTGTCTAGCCATGTCTTTCCCATCTTCTACTTGTAAGGTTGATTTTGGGGAGTACAGAGTTTTATGTCTATTAAATTTTCAGTTTGTTAAATTTAATCCATTCTTCTAACCTGCCAAAATCTTTTTTGGATCCTAAACTTGTTACCTAACATATCCATTACTTCTCCCAACCTCACATTATCTGTAAATTTGATTAGTAGGACTGCTAGGCACAGCTAGGGGCTACAGTCATTAGAGTCAGGAAGACCTAAGTTTGAATCTGATCTCAGATACCTACTGGCTGTGTGACTCTGGGCAAGCACTTAACCCCTTTTGTCTCTGTTTCCTCAACTGTAAGATGAAGTAGAGAAGGAAATATCAAACTACTCCAGTATCTTTGCCAAGAAAACCCCAAATGCGGGCATGAAGTGTCGAACACAGCTGAAAAATGACTGAACACCATGACAGCTATGTCTTCATCCAAGTCATTTATAAATGGTTAAACAGAAGAGGCCAGGGACTGATCACTGTGAGACGCCACTAGAGTACCAGCAGCAATCTCACCTTGAAATGCCTCCACTCCTCAGCTGTCTCTTTCTGATCGGTGAGTCCTTAACCTGGAGCACAATTTCATGAGGTTCCTGGGCTGTATTCATTTCACTCCTGACTTCACTTCTCTACTCCTCACTTCAACTTCTCTGCACTTTTTGACCTAGTAGACTTGCTCCTATGGTGGTACCATCCCTCCAATCTTGTCCTGGACTCCAGGTTTTAGCTCTCTTTGCATATCATCTTCTTCCATTAGAATGTAAACTCCTTGAAGGTATGATTTTTTGTCTTTCATTTGTATTCCCAGTACTTCGTAGGGTCCCCAGGAAATGGTACACACTTAAGAAATGATTTCTCTAACTACATTTTTACAATTTTATATCAACCAATTATAATCGAATTTTGGGCTTCCATCTTTCGACCATTTCTGAATGCTTCTAATTCTATCATCTTCTAATCACAAAGATAGCATAGAAGACTTTCTCAAATTATGTAGCCCTACGTATGCCCTAATCAATCAAGCCAGAAACTCTATAAAATAATGGAAAGAAGGTCAATATGGTTTGATCTTTCCTGGATGAAGCCACACTGACTTTTGGTGATCACCACATCCTTTGCTTAATTTTTAATACACAATGATTTTAATACCATATCCTTGAATTTTGCCAGACATCCAAGTCATTCAGGAGACATTATGTATCTGACCCTTTTCCTATTTTAAAAACTGGAATAATTCTTGTTTTCCTTGAGGTCTATGATAGCTCTCCCTCCCATTTGCCATGGTCTATCTAAGATCACTGGAAATATGTGTGTATGTGTATGTGCATGTGCATGTGTATGTGTATGTGTGTACATGTACATGCACATGTATGTGCATGTGTATATGTATGCGTGTATGCATGTACACATGTGTATATTTATATGTGTGTATATGAATATGTGTGTATGCACATATACGTGTATATATGTGGATATGCATGTGGATATGTATATATACACATGCATATATGCACATACATATATGCACATATACATATACACACCTATATGCATATATGTGTACATACACATACACACATACATATACACGTGCATATGCATATATGCATGCACATATACATATACATGCACATATACACATATACATGTATACACTTATGTGTATATATGTATGTGTGCATATGTGTATATATGCATTTATATGTATGTATACATATATACACACATGTGTTTGTGTGTGTAGGCTGTTGGGGGCAGTGATGTGTAAGGGGGTGG
Source organism: Trichosurus vulpecula (assembly GCF_011100635.1). Taxonomy (NCBI): domain Eukaryota; kingdom Metazoa; phylum Chordata; class Mammalia; order Diprotodontia; family Phalangeridae; genus Trichosurus; species Trichosurus vulpecula. The sequence continues at coordinate 231,329,536 of NC_050577.1, read as the reverse complement.
GGTGGGGATATGGGGGTAGGTATGTGTATCTATGTATATATGTCTATGTATGTGTGGGCATATTCACATATACATATGCATATGCATATGTCTGTGTGTGTGTGTGTGTGTGTGTATGATTCACATTTTTATTTTCTGATAATTATTTTTGTTCTCTCCATTCATATTGTATGGGTCATAAATGCAATAGCTGATTCATTGGGTTCAGTGTGCATCTTCTCTTGATACATCTCCTGGACCACCTTCTTAAGGGTGGTGATAATCACCAAATTAACCAACAGGTCAGATAACACAATTTGGATATGAAAATGTAATAAATAGAAAACAGTATCCCAGACCTAGTGTGGCCTATAGAACATATTATTATCTTCAGCTTATGCAACATTTTTGTGTACTTTTTCATGTCCATGAACTCCATCTTCTAAGCCCTGTTCATCCATGGAGAACTGGTTAAGCTTGATAATGTCCTCATTTACTTCTACTCAGTTTTAATAACTCTTTCTCATTGCCAACAGCCTTCTCACCATGAAGATGCCTCCACCTTTTGACCCTCTCTTCTGATTGGTGAGTCCCCAGCCTCCACAGACCACCAATTCTAGAGGTATGAGGCCAGACATTCTCAGTTCCTTCCCAACTCCATAACTTACCCTCCAGACTTCTCTACCTCCTCCCTTTTTCCTAGTTCCTCTTTATCTTTTGTTTTATTAAATTTAAATAGAAGCACCTTGAGGGCAAGAACTGTTTTTGGCCTATATCTCTGTCCTCAGTGTTTAGCCCAGTGACTGACCATACTAAATGCATTATCTTTCTATCTTCTGAAGGCATACTTGGAGGCAGGGGGAAGCATATATGGTGCATATCATATAATAACAAGGAACACAAATAAAGTCGTGTAAGAGAAAAGCGCCGACAATGCAGAGAAAATGAGATAAAGAATGAAATTCCCTGGTTATGTAGGGTATGATTGCTATTTCACAAGTAGGTTTTTGATTTGGAGTAAAAGGCCTCTCACCAACTTGCTAAGTTTCTGCCATATAAGTGAGTTACTTTCAAAGGCTACAAGGGTTTCTCTTATTAGGAGTTATATTTTCTTCTGAAACCCCCAATTCTCAAAGAACAGCTAAAATCCCAAGACTATTTTTCATTCATTCTATACACCAACAGTAAGTAGGGATGAAAGCACCTAGTAGAGGGGCAGGCCTAAACCTCTCCCTTCAATCCTACTGTGTCCATATTCCTTTACCTGACTCCTTCTAGCAGATCTATCTACGAAAAGCCTTTGATGGGTAAAATAAATTGTTGTACTTTATAAAGTATAGACAAAATTTGACAGCATACTACAGGGAAAACCCATTGATCTTTTAAATGAATTTTGTACATATTGGATGTAGGGAAGTGCTTTTGAAAAGTCTTAGCAAGCACAGAGGCATGATGACCACAGAAGACCCTTAAAATCTATAAATTTATCTTTTAGGGTAGATGTATTATTCAACAAATTTTGGTCCAATTCCTCAAGTTTCCCCAGTTGAATTTTAGTACTGCTCCTCAAGCTAAAATTCTGTTAAGCTACCATTAAACAGGGGATATTTTGCACTTTTACCTGATTTTAGAGACTTCCTAATCCAGAAATGAAATATAAGAGGCTATGGAAGAAAGATGGAAGAATAAGGAGGAGCTGAAGAAGAAAGATGAGGAAGAGGTAAAGGGGAGATACCATGAAACTGGGATTCTAAGAGTAGACTGTTTTCTCTGGAAAGGGCTCCAGAGGTCATCCATGTCCTGTGAGACCATGCTATAAGGATTAGGAAGCTATAGCTTTTTCCCACCAAATATGTACGTATACATATATGTGTGTGTATATGTATATGTATATATATATATATATATATATATACATAGCTCCTTGAGAAACAGGACTTCCTTGGCCTTTTCATTAATCCTTTTCCATTCTAGGAGCAAAGAGTGGAGTGTCCAACACTGAGTGTTTCAAAGGCTGGGAGGATAAATCATAGAAATCCATGAATCCATACCCATGTTGTTGCAGCAAGTCCAGCACTGAAGATTCTAGGATCAATTATCTAGTTACTGTCAGGATTCCAGCCACACAGAAGCCAGAATTGGTGTTGCCTTTGGACATGAACTTCATGGGATAAATGGCATATAGTAATTAAGCTAAATTGAACCTATCAAGTAATCACTCCATGAATACTTATTCAGTGTCTGCTATGTGTCAGGCAGGCAGTTAGGTGGCACAGTTGGTAGAGTCCTGGGTCTGGAGTCAGGAAGGCTGATGTTCCTGAGTTCAAATCTGGCCTCAGACACTTACTAGCTGTGTGACCCTGGGCAAGTCACTTAACTCTGCCTCGGTTTCCTCATCTGTAAAATGAGCTGGAGAGGAACATGGCAAATCAATCCTGTATCTTTGCCAAGAAAACCCCAAATGGGTCAGGAAAAGTTGGACACAATTGAAATTGATGGAATAACAACAACACTGTGTGTCAGGCATTGTGCCAAGTTCTGGGGATAGAAAAGAGTCAAAAGACAGTCCCTGCATTCAAGGATCTTACAATCTAATAGAGGAAACAACAAGCAACAGGTATGTACAAACAGGCTACATATTAGATGAAAGGGAAGTAAGTAAGAGAGGCAAGGCATTCGAATTAAGAGAGGCTAGGAAGGGTTTCCTGTAGAAGATGAGATTTTACTTGGTACTTAAGGAAGACAAAGAAGTAAGTATCATCCTCTCCCTTACCTCTCCCAGATTAAGGTGAAGTATGGGATGGATTATGTGCACAACGTGTTGAGGGAAAATATCTGTATCTTTGTTCTTGCTAAATCTTTGAAGTCAATATTGTTTTGTAAAAACTATCCATTGTTAAGTAGTTTAGTTAAAGCATGCTGCTAGCACCAGGACCCTAAAATGGAGAAAACATAACTGATGGAGGCTCAAACAGGTAATCATAAGAAGAGACAAGTGTCCCTTGGAGAAGAGTAGGCAAAGGATACTCTAGAAATACCTGCTCATGTCTACCTGCCAGCCCCATTCAGAAAGACCCATATGGACATATATAACCCACACGGGCATGACATAACGCAAACCCTTACACTTGATTTATTATTTATAGTGGAAGGACACTTTATATAGATCACTTGATATCATAGTTTCTTTCAATTCTTCAAAAACTCATGGTTCCAAACCCACCTGGAACTTGAATTGTAAATTTTAACCAAGTTTAGTCACTCATTTTACCCAATAACTAGGCTGTTAATTTCATGGTGCACAGTCTGGAAAGTTGCTGACACATACAGACCACAGCAACTAAAAGCAGATGGATGAGGATCTTTGATGGGGATTAGGGGAACGAGTTCTTCTCTACAAGGGATACGGCAGCACCTTTTATTCCTACATCGTTCCAATCAGTGTTTGACAGAAGCAATTACATTCCATGTGAGTCCCAAAGCAGGAATCAAATCATCTGGAGAAATCCATTACAAAAGCTTTTAAACTAGTCCCCAAACAGAATGGATGGTACATTGCTATAATGGTGTGTATTTAGCAAGTTGAATTCATGTCTAGCTTGGTCAAGCCCTAGCTAAGAAACTCCAGTGAAAATCTAGGTGCCAAGTAAGCATGGTTTTCCCTTCTGATTGAAAATATAGCCTATAGGGCAGTCACATGTTGACATAGTTGCTACACAAAAGAAAATTTAAACAAGAGGCTGAGCTTATATTCACTATTGCAATCATGTACAGACACTATATCTTTGGTCAATCAAATACTGACAGTGGGGATGGGGTGAACAGCAGCTGTCCCTTATATATGATATTTGATTCATGGGGTTTTGTTTGGTTTTGTTTTGATTTGATTTTCATTACTATGGTCAATTCAATAAAAAAGTATTTATTAAATAGGTATAATATTTGAAACCTCAGAGTCATCCTTGAATCATCACTCTCCCTCATCGCCAAAATCCAACTCCTTCAACCTTGTCTTGGGTTACTAGGCTTTGTCTCTAGAGAGCAAAATTAATATTTCTCCCCTCAGGGCTCTAGTGGTAGGCCAGAGAGTTTCTTGAGTTTCTAGTATTGTGGTTTATAAACACCTCCATTTACAAAAGGAATTTATAGTTAAGGCATAGTGATAACAGTAGTTGAAACCAACCCACCAACCCCCTTATAGAGGAGAATACTCTCCCCTTGTACACACAAACTCTCTAAGAAAAGCATACTCAAAGTACAATGATAGAATGATAGTGAGGCATATATGTAGAAAATTCATCTGGCTAAAGGGTTTCCTTCTGAGTTCTCCTTCCAGAAGTCTTTATTTTCTCTCTTCTTGGAATTATCATGAGGTTCCTCTTAGGTGTAGCCCTCAGCTGGGCCAAGCGGATCAATGTCTTTCTGGAATGTGTAGAAACCATGGAGACTGATTTTCTGCTTTTATCCTCTGTTGTTTGCCACTACTGCTCTAGAACCCTGCTATAGACTGTTTGTCAACCAGGATCTCTGGTGGATGTCCCTGTCACCTGAGCACTCTCTTCTCAGATTATTCATTCACTTAAAAGCAGGACAGAATAAACACAGAAGAAACAGAAGTAATATGTACTCATGGCACATGATAAGCAGGTAGAAGACTGGGCAGCGCCCCTTCCCCCCACCTGGCACCTCATAGTAGTTGTGTCTCACTTGCCACCTTGCAAGTAAGACTCAAAAGAGGCCAACATACAGAGGTAGCTATGTGTATGTAGACATATACACACATACATACATATATAAACATATATATATACATATATATATATACTATATATACACTATAATATACATACACACATACTTAGTTCTGGCTCAGATATACATAGTCATCCCTCCTGGCTCCTCAATAAATAAGAATACTCAGCATTACCATTTAGTGTCACAGTATCAATCATGTGTGGGTGGAAAAATAGGTTCCCCCACCCTCCATTAGTTGCATTGCAAACAGGCAAGAACAACTATGAATGTTCCATAACCCCCAGATTAATATGACCATGTTCTAAGAACCGGACTTTTATTGACTATTTCCTTTATTACAAGATCTTTGCTAATCCTCCTAGCTATTATTAGTATCTAGTCCAAAAAAAATCTCCTATTTTCTTTCATGTATATTCTTAGATATTTTGTTTCACCTGATAGAATGTAATCTTCCTGAAAGCAGGAATTGTTTTAATTTTGCTTTTGTATTCCCAATGTCTGACACATAATAGACAATTTAAAATGTTGTATTTTTAATGGATTGATCATCTTCTCTCCCTAGATCAGACCAAGAAGTCAAGTAAGTAGGTGCATGAACACAAAGATGTTCTGATGTTGAGAAGTCAGAGGATGTCTTGCTAACTACTCAATCATATAGTATCAGAAATGTAGGAAGATGAGGGCCCCAGAGCTGGCTCTTCTCAAGGAGGATTGGGATCAAAGACTAGAGTAGGGTTGAGTTAGTAAGATAGAAAAAAGGAAAAAAAATAAGTGAAACTTTCCTGGCTGCTTCCTGTGGAGGAAGCAACTATTCCTTTCACTATCACCACATGCTATAGACCATTATTGTTCAAAAAGCCCCACCTGATTAGATCTGAGACACCATCAAGGGCCCAAATAAATGGGGGCCACTGAGACAGAAGAGTGAGAAAGAACCAATATCGCTGACAATAATGTTGATTCTCTAATTTCTTCCTCAACCCTGGCTCTTCAGTGAGATGTCATTGGAAAGGGATGAGAATTTCCTTCATTCTTAAAGATTTCAATATCCAGCACTTTCTGCTCCCAATTCATCAATTAATTCAACTCTCATGACTTTCATCTCTATTCTACCTTAGCCATCACGGAATCATCATACCTTAGTTTCACACCATGACCCAAAAGTGCGGCACCACCATGAAACTGAAATCTGTAGTTCTTCCTCTTCTATCATTCTTTTTTTCTTCTATATCTCTCCTCTTCTCTCTTGTTCTATACATCTGGATTCCACTACATTTTTGAACATCCTCTCCCCTTTTGAACCAATATTTTAGGAAAAGGTGGGAAAGTAGTTGGGTTGAAAACAGAATATCGAGTTAGAGAGAATATCTGGTTAAAGAAGGATTTCATGCTTCAATTAGGGACTGAACTAGATGACCTATAATATCCCTTTCAACTCTGACTACATCATTCTTTGACTAAATCAATTTTACTAACCAAAATGTGCATGTTGAAGTAGAGATTTTGAGAAAATGCCTGAGTCTGGGAAAGTAAACTCATGACTCTGAATCACCACCATCTCTCTTCTTTTTTTTTAAATATGAAGACTTGTGTCTACAGATTTCTCCTGTTAATTTTTTGGAGCTCAGTGAATTGAGCATCTGGTCCAGGAGGTCTATAGCAGCACTGCAGGTAAATTAATCATATTCTCAATATAAATCCCTATTCAATGTTCAAATGTTTAAAAACAGAATCCATATAAAATAGGGTCACAAATTTTATAATAAGGTACAATATTCATCATAATCTTGAAAATAGATGCTAGGATTCATAATGATGAAATAAAATCTTCATTTATGAATATTTCATTTACTTGAGAAGTTACACAGAGAGACTCTAACTTTGCCATTTCTTTTAAGTTTCACTCTTTTTTCTACTGCTAGATTACAGAGAGAAACACACACACCAACCTTATTACACATAATGACAAAGTCAGGCTCTGCCAGAAGGTGACCTCGTGCTGAATTATTCCTCCAATATTCATTTATTATATTCAGATTTTTGTCAGCATCAGCAAATGCATTCTAATTTATTTATACATGACAGAGTGTTTCACATTGACAACCTGTTTAGAAGTCTAAAACTATTCTCAGGTAAAACATCTGAACTCACAAAAATTTTAATTACTCAAGGAAGGAAGAAACTTTTAAAAAGTATTTTCAACTTAGTCTAGTGAGTTGACAAGATGTGTAACTAATCCAAGTATGAAATATTCATATGTAGATCTCATCATCAAATAAAAATGAAAAGCTTTCTAGAATGCACAAGACTACTTAGGGGAAAAAGAAGGAATATAGTTCTGTTTTTTTTTTCTTCTTGGAATAAAAAAACAGAAAAAATTTAAATAAAATAATATCCAAGTGTCAAGCTATCAATTTAATGAATAGCAGGAAACACTTATTAAATGTCTACTGAATGCAAGGTACAATGTTAGGCCTTGAGATGCATAGTAGAGCAAAATGGAAAGAGTTCCAGATTTGAGAGTCAGAATATATGGATTCAAATCCCAGCTTTATCATTTACAACCTTTAGGTTATTTAATCTTTCTGGATCTCAGTGCCCCCATCTAGAAGATGATTTTATGGACCTTTCTATCTAAGATTATATGAGAAACAAAGGCTATAAAAGAAATAGGACTCCTCCAAATGGACCTTATAGTCAAGTAAGATATAGCTAATGCAGTGAATGACAGAATCAGAATCTTTCAATTCCCAGAAATCTCCACACACTTGAAGAGATGAGTCAAATCTAATGAAACAGTTGTTTTGTAGTAAGGATAAAGTTCTATACCCAGGTTCAAAAATTCAAAAATATAAACGCAGAATATAGAAGGATTGGCTAGATTCTTTAAGTTACCCTGTAAAGGGACAAGCCATCCCCACCAGCTACCACCAACTGCCACCCAGAAGGCAGACAAGTCAGACTTACTGAAGCAGAAAGGCATTCATAGGGAGAGACAAGAGGCAGCAAGGGCCAAGCAGATCAAACTACCACACCACCCTGACAACCATCTCCACCCAGACCTTGTTGGAAACAGCCTAAGACTCTCCACCCAAGAAGCTTGGAAATCACAGTGTCCCCCAACCTGTCAGATCTGTTTTCAGACCAGCTCCTGTAGTATCATTGAAGTGAGAAGTCATTATGGAGAAGGGGCCCACTTTCCTCATCAGCAAAACCAAATGTTGACCAACTGCCACCCACAAGCAGATAAACACAGTAGCCCAGGAATGGCAGTACTCCACACCACTGATCTCATTTCCAGCCAAGTTCTCATATCCATCAATCAAGGAGATGGCTTTTATGGAAAAAGGGTCAGCCATATCTACCAAGTGCCAATCTACTGCCACCCAGAAGGCAGGTGTGCCAGCAAAGTTGGCACTCTGAGGCATCAAGGTACTGTGGGGGAAAGACAAGAGGCAGCATGTGCCAATCAAGTTAAACTGCCATCTTGATCACCATTTGCCCATCAGACCTTGATGGAAATAGCTCAGAACCCTGAACCCAAGAGCCTTAGGAACAGCAATGCTTCCAGCCCAGGGTCTACAACCTTCATCCTGGGAAGCAACCCTTGAAATGCAGTCTGACAACTGCTCCTTCAAGCCTATAGCCATATCTTTTGAAGACCCCCAAAACAAAATTTTTGTCAACAATGTCCTGGGAAAAATTGAATCAGAAATCAACATCCAAAATGGACATGATTTTATCAGTGGAAATAACATTTAAAAAGAGGCATTATTATCTTCTTTGCTGCTATACCCTAAGGACCTTTCCAATTGATTTAACAACTGAAACCTTCTATAGTTTTATGACCCCATTAGAATTAAGGACTGTCTCATTTTTTCTATTTGTTTCCCCAACACTTAGCATAGTGCTTTGTACGTAGTAAGCACTTATTAAATACTTCATTCATTCATTCATTAGTGATACTTTATTTTAACCAACTACAATTTCGATATGATTCAACAACATGACATAGTGGCTCCACCCTACCCAAAATACTTTATTTCATCATTTCAGGTTCCTCTGATTTCATTGAGGCAGGCCTTTCACCAGTTCAGATTCTAACTTCCGTATAACTTTGAAGATTGTCTTTGAAAGTTGTTGTGCCCAGAACTTTCACCATCTTACAGACCCCTTGGGGATGGATCTCCCCAAACTGAGCAACACAGATCCTTAACTGAAAAACAATGCATCATTGGGCCAATGTCAAAACCACCCTAGCTTTGTAGGACCTTTAAGCATGAATTAATAAACAAATATATATTAAGTGTGCAGTGATTATACTATGACTTTCTCTCCCAAAACCAGACTGCTGCATCTTCACCTCAGGATATAAGGGTAACTTTCCAGGTATGTGGAGTATCTGTTCTACAATACAATCAGTTCCAGATCTTTCCATTCATGTTTCCCCACTTTTAGCATTCACTGATAAGCACCCCAGTTCAATGTATCCACTTAATCATATTTGATTTTTTTTTAAATTTACTTCAAAAGTATAGCAACAACAAATGAACAGACATTTCTCTCAATACTTTGGAGACATACTCTCCACTATTCCACCTCAGACTCTCAGGGAGTAGGCTCTCAACTTAGCGCATTTCCTATATAGCATTAGTACCACAAGGTTCCTATCCTGATGTGACCTGACTTGAGAATAAATATTTTCACGGCTTCAGATGGGATAGCATCTCAAAGTTTACTTTTTTCTCCTTAAGCCATTGATGCTACACTGACTTTAAAATTCAGATTCTGGATCATTGGGATTTTGGAACAACTTTTGAACTCTCAGGGACAGAGGATTTTACTTAAGACCTGTTTCTTAGAGCCATATTCATTCAATGGTGAGACGTCTCCAAGGCCTCTCCCTTTACAGCATGGTCTCTTCCTGGATGCCATGAGTCAGAGTCACCATATGCAGTGAAGAGAGCTGGACAAAGCTAACTCAGTCTTTCATGAAGTCACCTCAGTTCTGGTGAAAGAGCCAATCTGAAAAGGCCCAACCACTTTGGGCCTTTACAGAATACATGTGTAACATGCCCCACAGTTATTATAAGGTGATTTCATAACATGTCATCATAACTTTCCCAGAAGCAGGCCTCCCAGTTTCTCCACATGGGGAAATTGCATGAGTCAAGCAAGATGATAGAGTCTGTATTTCAGGCAAACCCTGGTTACACTTTCCTCTCCTGTTTGTAAAAAGGAAAAAAAAAATGTTGTCCTTGACAAATTGTCAGGGGTTCATTATGTGTTCAACACATTGTCCATGTACCTTGCTCCATAATGCTCTTCTGGGATCTCTAGGGAAGAATGATCATGGTCTTTTCATATGCTTTGCCAGTGCCACACAGAAAAGAGTCTCGAAATACTCAATGTGGCATAATCTTATACAGGCCCACACATATAGTAAAAAAAATAACCTGGCCTCCAAGTCCAAATTCTGCAGATTCAACAACCAAGAGACATGCAAAGGTTACAACTTTATTAGTACTCACCTAGTGCATAACTTAGTGCTTGAATGGCCTTCTTCAACCTAAAAGAGAAAAAAGAGGCAAAAAAAAAATTGGTTCCCTGGCTCATAAGAAAATGTGGTCCCTACAGAACCTTCAGAGCTTCCCAGACCACGTAGTGAACTCCCTGAAGGGATTTACAACCTGGGGTCAATCACATGTCACCCCTCACAGAGAGAAACCAAACAAAATTGGATTGGTGCCTGAACACCAGAGCTGAGTCTCAGGGGGTTGGGGTTCTTCACCCTCTCTCCCTTTACCACCAGGGTCCCTTCCTTTCTGCTCTAAATCCACATAGTACTAGTAGTTTGAAGAATCAAGAAAGGGTATGTGGAAGATGGGAGACTTGAAGATGAGCGTTGAAGAACATTGGCAATTCTGAGAGGCCAAAGCCAGGAGGAAACACATTACAGCAATGGGGACCAATGCAAAAGGAAGTGGAAGGCTATGTATGAAGAAAAGATAAAAGGCCAATTCGACTGGACCTTCCCTTAGGGTGTGAAGGGAGACAATGTGTAATAAGGCCAGAAAGGTAGGTTAGATACAGGTTGTGAAAGGTTTTAAATGTTGGACAAATTAGATTCTATTTGATCCCAGAAGCAATAAAGATCCAATGGACTTTATTGAAGAGGGGACTGCAATAGTCTATCTGTGTTTTAGGAAAATCACTTTTGGAACCTGTGTAAATGGTGAATTGGAATGCAGCAGGGGTGACTGTGTTTTTCTATTTGTATTCTCCACACTTAGCACAGGGCTTTGCACATAGTAAGCACTTAATAAATATTTTTTCATTCATTCATTTATTTCTAAGCAAGAAATCGGAGAATGGTGTAAATTATTCTGAGTAAAAGAGAGCACAGGCTACTGAAGTTTTCTAAGCAAGTGGTAGGAAAGATCTGTGTTAAAAACATGAAAAGAAAAAGAATGAGAGAGGACAGACACAAAACAAATTAGAGAGACAGAATTAATATGTCTTGGTAACTTAATAGGTCAAGGTAACTGATGGCACATGAGAGGCAAAAGAGGGGAAAGATTTAGAAATAATACCAAGGTGCTGGACATGGAAGACCCAGGTGAATGATGGTAACTCTAACAGAATAATAAAGTTGTAAGAACAAACTTTTTTGAGGGAAATAGCCTAAGTTCAAGTGTGGACATGTCTCTGACATGAGACACCCAATTAGAGATAGCTATCCATCAGGCAGTTTGTCATAAGAGTAGGCCTGGTGGTCTTGAGACTACCATGATAGTTTCTCCTTAAGGGAGACTGTAGCTTATAGAATCTATTCATGGAAATCATTGTTATGAGAGTGTATGCCTGATGTCTTTGAGACGATCATGACAGTCTCTCCTTAAAGGAGGCTGTAAACTTACAGAACACCCTCATGAAACAATACTAACAATAACATTTTTTGAAGGTTGGTACAGCTATGTCTCCCAAGTAACACTTTGTCTACCACCAGATTGTTTTTCCTTCAGATGTGCAACCTCCCAAATATTTTGTCTACACCAGCTTGCTTTTTCTTCCTGATAGCAATGCCCCACCCCAATAATATTTTACTTTGATCCCTGATATGCAATTTGGCTAGGTCCGAGGAGGCCATCCAAAATCATAGCAAAAAAACACCGCTATCAGGAGAGTACTTTGGACCATACTGTGCTCTCTAGCAGGAGTACCCTTTTCCCTGGAGCACCCCCTTTCTACTTAATGGATCCAGGTCTGTGTTCCTGTATTAGGAGGGCAGAGTTTATAATCTCAAAGAGGATCATAAACATGTCTGAAAGGTTCGGAACCGCCGGATATAAGAAACTCTCAAAGTAGAAGGCAGAAGAATCAAAACATATACTTAGGCTCCACAGTAACCAACCCATGAACCAGCAACCCCATTTTGATATATTGATCAAAAGCTTCCAGGCCCAATAAGTACACCTTGAAAGAGTAACCAGGAGGCTACAGAGAAGCATGATTGCGTAAAGCAAAATCATGCTTCCCCCTCTATGGTAAAAAGATTACCCACTGGCCTGAAGTCTTTGTTCAGCTTCCTCCCGTAGGTCAGCTCTGCTACTGGCAGCTCCGGCTGCAGCTGCGGCTGTAGCTGTAGCTGTAGCTGTAGCAGCCTCTGGCTCCAACGGGAGCTGCTTTTAACCATCCAGCTTCTGCGGGGGTGTAAGGTACGCCAGGGAAAGCACAGGTTCTTTCAATCTGCTTAAGCAAGGTGAAGGGGTTGACCAGGAAAGCACAGGTTCTTTCCATCAGCTTAAGCAAGGTGAAGGGGTTGACCGGGAAAGCACAGGTTCTTTCCATCAGCTTAAGCAAGGGAAGCAAGGTGAAGGGGCTGACAAGCTTACTCCAGTCCAACATACAAACAGCATTCAGTTCAGGGGAAAAAGCCAAACTAGTCAAGGCCACTTGTTGACTAAGTGCTAAGGAGCCCATTTTTGGTTGCCAACACCCTTCTCCACCCCTTGTTATAGGATACATAATCTAATCAGCCATGTATCCTAGAACATACATTGTGATCCAATTACAAAGGAAACTAAAACATATCATTCATAATAAAGCAAAACATATCATTTGGTGACATTCCTAAATATTGGTTTATGATTCAAATGTGATCCACCCCTAGGTCCCAGCAAGATAATCTCTTCAATCAATCATCCCAAAAATAATTATTAATAATTCAAATGTCCACCCCTAGATCCTTGTATCCATTACATAGGATCAATAATATCATAACAATAAAACAACACAGCAAGGATAACACAAAATAAGTAAACAGAACACTCTCATCATTCCCACCCCCCTTGAATAATTGGGGCTCAAAATCTTGGGGTAAGGGGTGAAGGTCTCATTTTCCGTAGCTTCTTCATGCTGAAATTGGATGTAGAGATGGCCCTGCCCCAAAAAGTCCCATTCCAGAGGTCAGTTCTTTAACGAGCTGGCAGGAATTCCAAGAATGCTATGTGCTTAGGCAGTCACCAGAAAGTGCAGGGTGCTTAAGCCTAAAGGAAACAAAACTAGCAACAACGTTAGCCAAAACAAAGGACAAAAAGAGTAGACAAGTATGGACTATTATTCTTCAAATAAAATCATCTCAAGTTTGGTTGAGATTTCAGTTACGCAAAGATCCAACATCAGAGCCAAACTCAGGTGGGAAATGTTTCTTTTCAAAAGGAACATAATGAAGAAGCCAAGAGGATCCCACCCTAGATAGAGACTAGGATTGTCCTCTCAGCCTTTCCCCAAATGTACAAGGAAACACAATGGGAAAATTAAACTAAGAGGATCCCATCCTAGATAGAGACTAGGATTGTCCTCCCAGCCTTTCCCCAGATGTACAAGTTTTCATCCGTTAATCACACAAGGTCACCTTCACTCTGAGTGGCTTGTGGGCTTGCAGGAGCAGTTCTTATTTCCCTATTTCTCCTGTTATCAAGTCCTTTATCTCTGTACATTCTGTATAATTCATTGGTTGGAATGCCATCTATCATTTCAAAACCTACCCCTGCTCTCAATAGAGCAGTAAACATTTCTTTCCTTGTTACTCTCCTTTGGCGCCACGTTTGCTGGTTATTCACCCTTCTCTCTCGAGGAGATCTATCCCTTCCCCAGTCACCTAAGTCATGTAACTGTAAAATCTTATTTATCACTGTTGTAAGACGGCTCCCTACTTCTCCAAGTAATAAATTCAAAATTAGTTGTTTATAAGCAGGGGGAGCTGTCCTAATTATTAAATTCCTATGAGGCAGTCCCATTGGATCATTGTAATATTTGTCTGCAGTTCCTATCATAATGGCAGTCTTCATTACCTCCTCCTTTAGTCTCATGATACAATCTCTAAGTGAATACCAGGGTCTGTGCTCAGTGGGCCACATAGAATCAGTAGCATATCTCTTATTGCATCCCACAGCAGCTAATGCCAACAGAGTAGTCCTGCTATCACCATCTCCTTGCTGATGATGTTCCCTAAAAGCTTGTTGAACTAGAGGATCATGGCTGATACCTATGAATCTCATGCAGTCTGTCCTATCTACTGATATTCCACTGGCCCCTTGATCACTGAGTCTTACCATCCAAGATATCAATGGTTCTCCTATTCTTTGGCTGAATCTACTCAAAATATCTGTGACCTCTTGCGGTGAGAAATCTTCCTGAATTTCCCTTGTAACTGAATCTTCACCTCGGGTTTCTGTCTTCCTCCTTTGTATGGGTCGAGCCCTTGTCTGATCATTTAACCATCTCCTATTCTCTGTGTGAGGGACATCCTGAACCCCAGTAGTGTTTTGTGTCTCAGCCCCTAACGTTGTCTCATTTTCCCCCCACTCACTTCCTCTGCCACCATGGCTAGGACGAAGCAGGCAGTCAGGCTCTTTCTGGGCTGGGTTGAAATGCACTCTGGGCTTTTTTGGTCTCCTGTTGCTCTTAGCCACATTAATAGAAAAGTTCTCATTTGAGTCAGTTTGGTCTCCTGCTATCTGAGATTCCCCTTCTTGCTGTGGGGTAGGAGTACCCCCATGTCTTTCACTTAATCTCAATCTTTCGTATACTAGCCGGTAGGCTGATAACACTACCCAGCTTTGCCTAGATAGTGATGCCCCTGACTGAATCCCAACTTCTTGTAAACACTTTTCCAAATCCCTAGGATCTCCTCTCCGTAGCCTTGGTTCCCAGTTTTCACAGGGTCCAGCTTTTTTAGCCAATTCTTTTGCTAGGGAGGAATAAAATGGATCCTCCCATCCTGGGATATTCATCTCTTCCTCTGAAATTGTTCTGCTTCTAAATAGAGATCTTATACCTAGCGATCCCATCCTCGTCACCAAATGTATTAGGAGGGCAGAGTTTATAATCTCAAAGAGGATCATAAACATGTCTGAAAGGTTCGGAACCGCTGGATATAAGAAACTCTCAAAGTAGAAGGCAGAAGAATCAAAACATATACTTAGGCTCCACAGTAACCAACCCATGAACCAGCAACCCCATTTTGATATATTGATCAAAAGCTTCCAGGCCCAATAAGTACACCTTGAAAGAGTAACCAGGAGGCTACAGAGAAGCATGATTGCGTAAAGCAAAATCATGCTTCCCCCTCTATGGTAAAAAGATTACCCACTGGCCTGAAGTCTTTGTTCAGCTTCCTCCCGTAGGTCAGCTCTGCTACTGGCAGCTCCGGCTGCGGCTGCGGCTGCGGCTGCGGCTGTAGCTGTAGCAGCCTCTGGCTCCAACGGGAGCTGCTTTTAACCATCCAGCTTCTGCGGGGGGGGGGGGGGGGGGGGGTGTAAGGTACGCCGGGGAAAGCACAGGTTCTTTCAATCTGCTTAAGCAAGGTGAAGGGGTTGACCAGGAAAGCACAGGTTCTTTCCATCAGCTTAAGCAGGGTGAAGGGGTTGACCGGGAAAGCACAGGTTCTTTCCATCAGCTTAAGCAAGGGAAGCAAGGTGAAGGGGCTGACAAGCTTACTCCAGTCCAACATACAAACCATTCAGTTCAGGGGAAAAAGCCAAACTAGTCAAGGCCACTTGTTGACTAAGTGCTAAGGAGCCCATTTTTGGTTGCCAACACAGTTCCTCAATACAGTGTTCCCCTTACATGAGTTATACCCTATGCCAATGTATATATCTAGTCTCCTTTTCCTCTCTCCCTTTACCTCTCTTCCCCCTTGCTTGCAATAAACCTTTGCATTGAACTGATTTTCATAGTTATAGATGTTATTCTCAACATCCAAACTCACTAAGGGGCTGTTTTTCTGGCCCAAGGAGCCTTTTCTTAGTCATAGGGACTTAATCTATTGACAGATATAGACTATGACACTGTGAACCTCATTGTAGAAAGCAATGGTCAGTAAGAGAAACCTACATCCCCCCAAAAGGGACTGACTCCCTTACATCAGAGGATTTGTCACAAACCAATTGGCACAATGATCAGGGTCTCAAAACACAGAAATGCAGACTCCATTATGCTTGATGCTCAGAGTAGACTATGCTTGTGAGTGGCCACTGCACTTCCAAACTGAAAAAGCTAGGAAGACTCAAAGAAAAGAAGAAACATTTTTGAATAATATTTTCCCAATCATATGTAAAAGCAATTTTTAGCATTAATTTTTTTTAATTTAGAGTTCCAGATTCTCTCCCTTCTTCCCTCCCTTCTTCCTGAGATAGTAAGCAATTTGCTATAGACTACACATGTGCAATCATGTTAAATATGTTTCCATATCAGTCATGTTGTGAAAGAAAATGCATACAAAAAAGACAAAAATAAAGTGAGAAATATTTTTCTTCGATCTGCATTCAGACTTCATCAGTTCTTTCTCTGGAGGTGGGTAATATTTTTCATCATGAGTTCTTCGGAATTGTCTTGGACCATTGCATTGCTGAGAACAGCCAAGTCATTCATAATTGATCCTTATACAATATTGTTGTTAGTGTATACAGTGCTCTCCTGGTTTTGTTCATTTCACTTCCCATCAGTGTATGTCTTTCCAACTTTTTTTTTTCTGAAATCCACCTGCTCATCACTTCTTACAGCACAATTACATTCTATTACAATCATAAGCTACAGTTTGTTGGGCCATTCCCCAATTGATGGACATCCCCTCAATTTCCAATTCTTTGCTACCACTAAAAGAGCTGCTATAAATATTTTTGTACAAATATATTATTTTCTCTTTTTAAAAATCTCTTCGGGATACAGACCTAGTAGTGGTATTCCTAGATTAAAGGATATACACAGTTTTATAGTGCTTTGGTCATAGTTGCAAATTGCTCTCCAGAATGGGGGGATCACTTCACGACTCCACCAATGGTTCATTAGCATCCCAGTTTGTCCAACATTTATCCTTTTCTTTTTCCGTCATATTAGGCAATCTGATAGGTGTGAGGTGGTACCTCAGCGATGTTTTAATTTGTATGTCTCTAATCAATACTGATCTAGAAGAGCAAGGACTAAGAAGACCAAAAACAAAAAGACAATTGGTTTTGACAATTAGGAAATCAAAGGTGACTATAAAGAGAGTAAATGTGAGAAAATTATATTCATCTTCATAGACTTCCGTCTGATGGCGCTCTCTCTCTCCCAAATAGCTTGCATCTAACTATTTTGTATTTGCTCTATATTTGTTCTATATATTCTTATGTATTTCCTTGTCTCACTTATTAAAATGTAAGTTCCTCTAGACAAAGAGTTGTTTCATTTTTGTTTTTCTTTTCTTTTTTGAAAATTTGTTTTTCTATAGCCTAACAAAAATATTTGTTGACTGATTGGTTGAATGATAGGAACAGAAACTGGATATTAAATAAGTGATGGCTAAGGAGAAAGTAGGCAGTGGGAAAGTGGAAACACCAGGTGTAGACAATGTTTACCACAATGTTTACAGTAAGTAGGCATGAAGGGGAGAAGAAAAGGGGAAACCTAGATAAATGGAGTGAAATCAAATGAAGGTTTTTGTTTTGCTTTTTGTTTTTTTTTTTCTAAAACTGAGGAAAAGATGACAGAGTAGTGGTGGGGGTTGCTAGAGAAGCATCCTGCGGGAGGAAGAATATGGGATGAAGGCCACAGTAAGAGGCATTATTGATTGGCCTTGGCAAGGATGGAAGACAAGGGAACAGGAGATCAGATTGAGAAATTTTGAGGAGCAGAGGGAGCTAAAGTCACATGACCTCAGTCTTCTCAGTGAAATTGGAGGCCAAGTCATCTGCTATAAATGTGGCAGCTGTTGATATAGTTGGGGGCTTGAGAAGAGAGAGAACAGACTTTTCTCTGAGGAATATAGTAAAGTCAATAAAATCAGAGTGGGATTGCCATATAGCACTGAGAGCCCAGCTGAGGTTTAGGAGTATAAATTTCTGACAGATTGTTCTCCCTGCTCAAACCTCCATGGATTTGTAAGATTGAATTTTCCACATTTTATTTGCCAAAAAAATTGAGCTTTATTAAAACTGCTGAACACAAACATTATCCAGAAATTAATTTCAAAAATGTGTGGAACAACTTTTTAAAAAATTAAGCAGTTTTTTTTCTTTCTAATAATCCTTTCTTTTTTACTTTTAATTTGATTTTTACTCACTGGGAAATATGGTGTCTTATACACTGTAGGTGCTCAAAGAGTAGTAGTTGATTGAATGACTCTTAAATTGTAATTAAAACTCAGAGCTGGCTGATTTGTCCTCAAACTTTGGACTTGCTCAGCATCTTGTTCCTTGCCTCTCTCTCAGAGGCTAATTATCTTCTTTATCTCATTCAGCCACAATCTATTTGCTCTGCCTAAGTGGATCAAGCTAATTGAAGGGAAGCTGTTAGTTTGCTTTTTCAATCTCACTGCACTTAGGGCCCCAGTTCCCTTTCTCTACACCAAGTAGAATAGCAAGAGAATCCAGAGTTATTTGCCCAACCACCTGGGGAAAAGTGAAGCTATGCTCTTCCTTCCCTTTTTAAAGCTGGAGATAATTAGTTTATCCCTTTCTTAAGCTGGAGATAACTAGTTTACATAGAGTAGTAAAGTTCATTTAGATCAGAGAAGTTGACCCCACTCAAAGGAGAGTTGGAGGGAAGGAAATATTTATTAATTGCCTATTATATACTGGGCATTGTGCAAAGTGCTTGATAAGCATCATCTAGTGATCTTGGCAACACCTCTGGGATATAAGCACTACTATTGTGCCCATTTTACAGTTGAGGAAACTGAGGCACACAAAATTTATGTAATTTGCCCAGGGTCATAGCTAGCAAGAGTCTGAGGTTGGATTTGAACTGAGACCTTTCTGAGTTCAAGAGCACTGCTCTATCTAGTTGCCTAGCTGTTGGATGGGAAGAAAAAGTAGGTGAGAAAATTGAAAAGAAAACATTGACTGGAGCTTTCTTGACATGGGGAGAGTCAGTCACTTACCAGGAAAGCTGGACCCCAGGTGGAAAGTTATTCCATTCCATTGATATCCTTTGCTCTGTGGGTAGTGGCCAGTAGGTAGGTAGTGCAAGTGAAGTGTGGTTGGGACTGTGCCAAAACAGTACATGCTTATGCTGTCTGCCTCTTGATACAGAGTTAATTAACTGAGGGTGCAAAATAAGATGTAGTTTTTTGAAGATGTTCATTGTAGAAATTTGTTTTACTTGGCTAAGTGTATTTGTTAAAAGTTTGTTTTTTTTCTTTTACTTTTTTTTTAGTGGGGGAGATTTTTTTGTTCAATGAAAGCAATGAGATTAAATTTGAAAAATAGTAGGTAATCAATTGATAAATGCAAATTGAATAATTGATTGTTGACTTTCCATTTTTTTTTCTTTCCTTGCCTTTGTAGACTCATCCTCTCATGCTTGGAATGCATCCCTCCTTTTGTGCTCCTCTTCGAATCTTTAGGTTGCTTCAATCCTCTCACTTCAAACATCCCCTTTTACATAAAGCCCTTCCTGATCTCCGCATTTGAAAGTTCTTCCCCTCAAATTGCCTTGTATTTATATGTGCATGTATGTCGTTTTCCTTGATAGAAATTGCTTTAAGTTAGTTTAATTTTTGTCTTTAAATGTTCACATAGTTGGCACATAATAATGCTTATTATTTGGTTGGTTGATTGATAAGGGAGTCCTTTCCTTTTTGGAAGAAAGACAGAATAAAATTAACATAAATGTCAGTATGGGTAGAAATTATGGAGCTGAAATTTCAGAAAGGGTTTCTTCCTTCTCTCTTAATTGTAAAATAATGTCTTCATCCTCTCCCAAAACCGCTGTGTCTCTACCCCCAATCCCAAACACAGAATCAATTAATCAATCCCCACATACAAAATAAGGATTAATTGGATAGTATTTACATCCATCCGGGAAGAGAGTTTGTTGTTTTCTTCATATATAAGGTATCTCAAAGGTCTTATTGCATTTTTAGCTACTAAAGATTTAAAACTGCACTAAGATTTTTGGAACACCCTGTAAAAGAGTGGGGAATGAATCATTAATCCTCGAAAATTTGGAACTTAACCTCCTGTAAATTTATGGGGTTTAGCTAATAGGAGTGCTTTATATTAGTGTAGTAGTTTATGGCACTTACAGAAAACTCTGAAAGCAATTCTCTAAATACTTCCCTTTGTTACTGTTGTTCAGTTCAGTCTGACTCCTCATGACCCTAGGGACCATAATACACCAGAACCTTCTATCCATCACTATCTCTCAAAGTCTGTCCAAGTTCATGTTCATTGTTTCTATCACACTATCTAAACATCACATCCTCTTCCTTCTTTTGCCTTCAATCTTTCCCAATATCAGGATCTTTTCCAATGAGTCCTCTCTTCTCATTAGGTGGCCAAAGTATTTGGGCTTTAGTTTCAGTATTTGACCTTCCAGTAAATATTCTGTAATATTTTTGCAAATGGCCAAATTTGAAATAATCAGCAAAGGCATAAAGTGACACCTTTGAAACTAATTTGAAATTTAGTTCACTTGTGATCCTTTAGCCTCTTGACTCATAAACTTTGAATGGACTATTTGGGCCATAGATACATTTATGAGCTTAAGGGAATGTTGCTTTATTATTGACATTTCTATATGATTAAAATTTGATATTAAAATTTGATCATAGGAGTAAAAATATTTAGAGTGATAGATGCACCTCTAAAGGTTGGTAAATAAGGTATAGGCATCTTTGAAAAGATCCTAGGCTTTTACACTTAGAGATCATGTGGCTTACAAATGAGTAAACTAAGGATCTGAAAGTTTAGAGGACTTTTCATGGATCAATAATAATAATTGGCTTTCATATACACTTTAAAATATTATGCCATTTTAGCTTCACCACAACTCTCTGAAGAATTAACAGATAATATCTACTCACTTTACAGATGGGGAAACAAACTGAGAGAAGTAATAACTTGCCCAGAGGGGACACAGTGTTTGAGGCAGAATGTCCTCCTGATTCCAAGTCTTCCAGATTCTACCTCCATAATATCTCTCTCCATTCACCAGGCAAATGTCCTCATTCACATTCTCATCACCTCTAACATGATTATCCCAGTAGCCTCCCAATCCATTTCCCTGACCCCAGTTTCTCCCATCTCTAATTCCTTCCATACATAGCTGACAAACCAACATTCCCAAAGCACCAGTGCTGTGCAAACTTCAGTGAAGACTTGATGTCTCCAAACAGAGTAAACTTCCCCATTGGGCATTTATAGTCCTCCATGAGATAGCTCCAACCAAGCTTCCCAGACTTATTTCATGTTATTGCCTCTTATATACTCTAATTCCCAGTGAAACTGGATTATTTAGTGACCTACAGAGTTGACATTCTATTACCTACTTCCATGAATTCCCGTGGCTGTCCTCATAATTGACATTCAGTCCCTCTTCACCTCTATTTCTTGGAACTACTACCATCATGAGACCTTTTATGATCCTGAGAGTTGTTATTTTCCAAGTAGAATACACACAAGGACAGTTCTTATTTTTGTCTTTGCATCCTCAGTACCTGGCATTAGAGTGTATGGGGCTCTCAGAGCAGACTAGCACCTCTGGTGTGAGGATTTGCCCAAGCCCTTTTCAGGGCTGCTCATCCACTTTTGATGTCTACCTACCACTCAACTCTCACCTGTGGCTCCAAGAAGCTATAGCATGTACAGTGGCCAAACATTGATAAAACCATGTGGGCAGCCAAGCTAAACCAAGTTGAGGGTAACCAACAAGCCTCAAACCCATCAGTGAATTAAAGGGATGTCTACCCCAAGAACATAAAGATTCCCCTCCTCTCCCCACCCGCACCCCTGTAGAATGGATAGATGAGAACAATTTGTTCCAATAGCGATAAAGATGATGTAAACAGGTGCTGTGGAATATTTAGAGCTTGGTCAGATATCAAAGACATCAAGGTCATCCAGGCCATTTCCAGTTGTCCTGACTTTTGTCTCACCGCTGGACTTTGATTACTCTGGAAGAGAGAGTGAGGCTGATGATTTTGTGTGGGGATGCCTCACTTAAATCCAATTAACATGGAAGTCAAGACATCACCCCATGATGTCATTGATTGTCTTAGAAAACAAAGGCCAAGTAACAACACCTGGCATTGTTCTTGGAATATAGTAGATAATTAAGTTAATGTTGAATGAAACTGAACTGAATTGAATTAGGGTACTGTGTCTGGATCTCTCTTTTGCCTTCACAAGTATTATTTCTTTTCATTATTTATAAACACTACCCCAACACTATAATATTGCCAACTCTTTGAGGGCAGAGATTGTGTCACATTTCTTTGTGACCTTAATGCCTGTCACAAAGTAGTCACTTAATAATGTTTGTGGAATTGAGTGATGGCTTATGTGTTAAGCTCTATTCCTAGGCTCTGTCAAAGATAGAAGGGCTGGAGGCATCCTCAGAGACAATGGCTTCCTTTTGTCAATTACGTCCTTTAAAGCAACCATACAAATGTATATTCATTGCCCAGAAGAAAATATTTAGAACACCATTAAAACAAAACCTTGAGCAGAGAGTTAAGCTGCTTTTATAACCATATATGTAACTGTAAATAACTTACCAGGGGAATAAACCAATGTGTTAGTTTATCTAAATTGCAGATCCAGAGGTTGATTTAGCCTAAATGGCCTTTAATAGAAATTATTGGATCATACAGCTACAATCCTACTGATAAAAGTGTCATTTGCAGTGAATCTAACGAAATAATGAAGAATCACTGCTCATAATGTACTAAGGTATCTGTAACTCTATTACAATTAAGATGTCAAGTACATATGTCTTTTTCTAGGAAAAAAAGAAATAGGATCAGTTTGTTCTATTGCTAAATCTATAGGGTATTCACATAGGAATTTTTCCAATTACATAACTTGAGTTATGCTCACACCTATTTTGAAAGACATTTAATTTTAAAACTCCAATCTGTTTTAGGGATAGGACACTTATAGAATGAGTACATAGTGGTGATTTATGCATGTTTCTAACACCTTTGCCCCCACAAATTCCCACAGAGTCAAACTTATATGTCCTTCAATGTTCTCTTTTGGCAGTAATTAAACTTTTGTTTTATAGTCTATTCAAGAAAATATGAATTAAATCCACTTAGCACAGATGGATAGATATAGAAATACAACCACCAAGGGATCTGTAGAATGTGAGCTGGGTAGGTCATAATGATCTGGAGGAGTTGAATGTAATTCCTTAGCAAGGCATATGAAGGAGGCAGGAAGGAAGGAAGCCGATATATGATACTGCCAGTAGGAAATAGACAAACAGAATGGGAAGTGCACCACATTCTAGATTGTCTGGGTAGAAGCAAACCAAAATCAAAGACAGAATAAGTAAAAAACTTGGCAGGAAAATGAGAGAGGGGTTCAGGGAAATGAAAAAAAATTCATTTTTACATCATCTTATGAATATTCCTACATCTTAATTGCTTACAGCTTAATTGTTTTAGTTGCTTAACACTGCACTAAAACTTCAAGGGTGCCCTATAGACATTATTCTAATTTGAGGAAGGTTGACTTTGTGAGAAATCTGAGATTTTAAATTTGCGATTTCTACTTCAGAGAAAATTCTAGAGTGTCATTAAAGAGATAGCACTTACTCATTTACACAATAACCGGTGATGAATAAAAGCCAGCCCAACTTCCTCAAGAACAGGCCATGCCAGACTCATTTTTTGGTAGACTGACTAGACAAATAGTGAGCAGGATTCTGTAGCCAAAATATACGTGGATTTTAGTAAAGTGTTTAAAAAAAGTCTCATGCTAGCCCTGTAGGCAAGACAGAGAGAGGTAGGCTAGGTGATAGGATACTTACATGGATTGGGAACTGTTTGAAGGACTGGTCCCCAAAGGGTCATTGATGAAATGATATGAACCTATAGAAAGTTTTCTTGGGTGTGCCCTAGAGATCTATGCTTGGTCCTGTGCTCTTCAACATTTTTATCTGTGATTTGAAATAAGACCTAAATGGGATACTTATCAGATTTGTGGTTGATACAGGTAGGTGGCAAAGTGAGTTGAATGCTGGACCTAGAATCAAGAAAGCCTGAGTTCTCAAGCAATAGTTGTATGACCACCAGCTAGCCAGTTAACATCTGTCTGCCTCAGTTTCCTCACCTTTAAAAAGTGGGTAATAATAGCATCTACTTCCCAGGATTTTTTTGAGGATCAAATGAGATGATATTTGTGAAGGGTTTTGGAAGCCATAATGTGCTATATAAACATTATTGCTATTTTTAATGAAAATAATAGCTATAGAGGTTGGACTTTAGATTCATGATCCACAAAGATTTCAATGGGCTAAAATAATGAGCTGACTCCAATAACATGGATTCTAATAGAGTAAATGTAAGTTCATATTTCTGGGTTCAAAAATTAACTTCACATGTTTGAAATGGGGAAAGAACAGTTAAATAGAAATTCATCTGAGAAACATCTGAGGATTTTCTAGCGGATCATGGGTTTAATGTTAGGCAATAACGTAATAATGTGATGAGGCAATCACAATAACTATTGCCATCTTAGGTTGCATTAAGAGAATCATAGTATCCATAATGAGGCAAGTGATGCTGCTGTTGTATTCTGCCCTGGTCAGAACCCATATGGAGTACCGTATTCTTTTGTAGGTACCATACCTTAGGAAGGACAGTGACAAACCTGATAATGTTCAGAAGAGAGTGATTATGATGGTAAGGAGACTGAAAAGCATTCCGTAGCTGAATAGATTAAGGCAACTGGGGACATTTCTCTTAGAAAAGACCCAAAGAGTCATGGTAGAAGTCTTCAAATACTTGAAAGTCTATCACATGAAAATGAAATCATACTTGTTATACTTGTCCCCAGAGAAATGACCTTCAGAAATGGGACGTTGCTGCAAAAAACAAATTTAGACTTGATTCCTAGACTTGAAAAACTTCCTAACAATTAGATCTATCCTGAAGTAGAGCCACTTTCTTCCCCATGGTAGTGTGTTTTGCTTCATAGAAGGTCTTCTAATTAAGAATGGATGACCACGTGTACAGGATATCATGAAGACATTTCCCTGTGTAGATTTAGGTTTCACCTAGAGGGTCCCTGATATCCTGTCTAACCAAGATTCAATGATTCTTTGAAAATTAAGGCAGTTCTAGTACTCTTAGTATTTAAGTTATCCCTGAAGATAAAGAGAGAAGAACAATAGCCTAAAAATACCATTAAATCTCAAGATTTGGAAGGACCATTGGAAGCCATTGATTCCAATTTATATCTCATTTGTTGATCCCCTCTACTTCTCTGACAAGTGAGTATCCAGGCTTTTTCTTGAACAACTCCAGTAATGGGAACTTACTAAATTACCTGATGACCTATTCAGTTTCCAGACAGCTCTTTCTTTCATATATTCCTAAAATCTGTCTACCTACAACTTCCATTCATTGTACCTTATTATCTGCTCTGGAATCATATGAAATAAGTTTTATTTTTCCTTCCTGTGAGCATTCTTATAAAAAAATAAAATGGGAGGAAGGCATCTAAACTTGTGATTCCATTAGTTTGGAAGAAATCCCAGACTAGAAATCTTACTTATGCAGATTATAAATTCCTTGAGGGAAGAGATTAAGCCACTTTTGTATTTATATCCCCAGTAACTACAGCAATACTTTGCACATAATAAGTAATTAATAAACCCTGCTGGATCTGTTGACTGATCGAACTATAGTTTATGAGTAATTTAGAAAGCTATCTGAGCTTCTGAGTGATTAAGTGATGTAAACAAAGTATAATAGATCAATCATAAAGTATTTAATGAGAACCTACTGTGTGCCAGGAACTGGGGATACAAAGACACTATTGAAGTCTCATCCTTTAAGAAACTTCCATTCTATCATGTTTTCTCAAATACTGAAACAGTTTAAGTATATACACAGAATAAGTACATGTTAATTTGTTTAAGGATTAAATTAGCAGCTGGAGAATCAGAAGTCCTCATGTAGAAAGCGTTGGCAGAGGTGAGGAGGGACTATATTCTAGACCTAGGATGAGGGAAACACAGCCTATAAAAAGACATAGAGGTGGAAGACCAAGTGCCTGTTTGAGGCACTTCAAAAAGACAAAAGGAACAAGAAAACCGGTTTGGTAGGATCCAAGAATGTGCAAAGGAGAATAAAGGATACTAAATTTCATGGATGATAATGATTACAAAGATAACATGTATTTAAAGCAAGACTATTCCTCTCTACTAGCCCTTTGGGGTTTTTCAACTATCAGTCAGTGAATAAACATTTATTAAGCACCAACTATGCTCCACACATTATCTTTTGCATATTTAAAATACTTAAGGTGTCTCTTTTCCCAGTCTTCTCTATCTTAAACATGCTCAATACCTTCAATTCACTGTCATATAGTATGGTTTGGAGCTTGCTTATGCTTTGGTTTTCTATGCACTAGGCATGCTGCTGTTCATATAAGTCCTTCTCACTACACTCAATTCCAGGTGTGATCTGACTAGCACAGAGTACAATGTAACTAGGTATCAACTCTTTGTCTCTGCGTATCTCTTTCTGATTCTCTCCTCTCTCCATTTGTCTCTGTCTCTGTCTCTCCCTGTTTCTGTCTCTGTCTCTCTGCTTTTGTCTCTGTTTTTCTGTCTCTGTCTCTGTTTCTGTCAGTTTCTCTCTGTCAATCTGTCTGTCTCTATCTCTCTGTCTACCTCTGTCTCTGCCTGTCTCTCTGTCTCTGTCTTTCTGTCTTTATCTCTGTCTCTGTGTCTCTCCCTCTGTCTCTGTCTCTCTCGGTCTCTCTCAGTCTCTCTCGGTCTCTCTCTCTCTCTCTCTCTCAATCCTCCCAAAGAGATTTCAAGTTTCTGTTGGTTTTTCACTTATCCTTGCATCAATAAATCACAATTACTCTTTCCATAAGATGCATCACAGTGAAATAAAAAGAGCAAAAACTTTAAAGTCAGACAAGCTGGGTTAGAATCTGTAATGCTAATCAGAGCAGGATTTTTGCTGTTCTCTTTTGGGATGTTAAGGCTATCAAGTGCCTTTAATGAGTCTGGCTTTTGTTCAAATGGAGCAGGTAAAGTGGGATCTTTTTTGTCTTGGAGTGTTTCTCTGAACTAAGGGAGTCACTGATTTGTGTATGATGTGGTGCTAGCAGTTGAGGAACTTTCGCACACCCTGGTTTCTCACACCTTAAATGCTAAGTTGGCCCCAGGCCTCAGGGTCATGAACAAGTATAAGAGCTCTGAGGTTGGCATTTGACTTTTGCAGATACACTCATAGAAAGAATGATGAGACTCTGGGCAAGCTGTTGAAACAGCCTCCCTGGCTTTGATAACCCAGATGTCGGTGCTTCTCTGGCAAATATATATTGCTATAGATAGACTGGTTTGTGTTATTTGCTCTATTTATAATGTATTCTTGTAATTTCTGTTTGTATTTGCGCTGAAGTTCAAAGGGCTGATCTTTTCCCACTGAACTAAGTAAATGATATACGTATGTTTAATTGAACTGAGATTGTTAACCTCTTAAAGTTGCTTTCCTTAGAAAAGCAGATCAAAGAGCCTGTGTTCGCAGCCTTTCTGTGTGCTGGTGTTATTGGTCTTACACAGCCACAGTCGCTGCTAACAACATTGTTATTACAGAATCCCACCTCTGTACTTGTAAGCCATGTGACCTCAGACATATCACTTAATAGCTCTAGTTCTCAGTTTCCTATTTATAAAATAAAGGATTTGGACTAGATAACCTTAAAGACTGCTTCTAGCTTTTAATCTGCAACTCTCTGATCTTTAAGATTCATGAAGTGTACCCCGTACAATAAGCACATGAATTCTGTAGTACAAAAGTTATTACCCCCATTTCACAGTCTAGGAAACCTTAGCACACAGTTGTTGAATGATTTGCCCAAGGTCACTATGGTAGCAAGTGTCTAAGGAAGGATTCCAACCCATATCTCCTAATTTCTCCCTAGCCCAGTTTGCGTTCCACCACTGCTTCTTTAAAATAGAATAAAAAATTGGAACTGGTTTGATAAGTATGAACTAACCAGCCCTGCATTTGGAAATCCTCTGGATTCTACCAACAAAAAGACTGAGCACTGAACAAGTGTGTTGGTAAGCAAAATGGCCTTTGTTTTCTTTGAGTAACTCAGTGTATTTCATTAAGCCTTACTAGGTGCTAAGCCCCAGGCCCAAAGCCCTATTAGGTGTGGAACCTATGTGGGTGTGGATTGGTGACTGGGGTGGGGCCCAAGGTGGGGCTGGCTAAGGGGAGGTGTTAACTCCAGAGCCATGCCCTATTAGGTGTTAACCTAATCTACGTGGATGTGAACCTCCCAGGGTCCTAAGGGGAGGGGCCAACTCAAGAACCAATCACCATTCAGATGACTTTTGATGACGTCTAAAGTCCTATGAGAAGAGAGGACAGAGCTATTTGTGCAGGGCTCTTGAGATGGTGTTGATAAGCTAAGGAGCCCTCCAGCTTGTAAACCCGGATGCTGAGACTTTGTTGGACTCTGGTAACTATGTATTGGGATTTGAATCAGACAAGGTCTGTCTGTTGATGTTTGTAATTTATTTGTATTTTATTCTGAAGTTCAGGGTGCTGGCTTTTTCCTCTGAACTGAGTGAATGATATTTATATGCTGAATTAAAGTAAGCTTGTCAACCCCTTCACCTTGCTTTCCTTAGTTAAGCAGATCAAAAGAACCTGTGCTGTTGGCAGCTTTCTGGGTGCTGGCTGTGGGTGGATCTTATACCCCCACAGAAGCTGCTAGCCAGATTGTGGGAACAACAAGGCAGATAGATCCCACTTATCCTTCTCCTTAGTGGGAACAAGGTCAGATAAGATGCAGGAAGCAATGAAGATAGTCGAATATAGGCAGATTTTTTGGAGAGCTGTAACTCAACTGCCTTTGATGAGTTAGTATTAGCACAGATCCAGTCTCAGAGCTCTCAGCCAAAAGGGTACACACCTGTTCCAACAGAAACTTCATTTGAAAAGGGCAAATTCAGCAAATTGTTTTAGCAGGATTTACAAAGCTTCAGTTAACAAATTCCTCATAGAATCCTATTAACTTGTACAAATCCCCAACCCCCAAGGTGATGTTTAGAATGAAAGTTCTGTCTGCTTACACTGCATTGAGTTCAATCTAGTAAACCACCATTTAAGTACTTAAGTTGGTACTTAAAGAGAATGAGATCAACTTGATTAAAAGTCCTGCTATTAAGTAGGATATAACTTGGGTTGGGGGGGGGGGAGTTGCCCTTGCTTTTATTGTTTTAAACAGCCCTAGTTTGTGTTAGTTTTTGTTTAATTGGGAAAGTGATAGTTGCACAGATTGAAGAGGTGACTTGACTATTAGGAGAATAAATATAATATTGAAAATTGTAATTCATATGAAACCAGGCATCTAACCTGACAGGAAGCACATAAGGTTTTCCCCATATCATCAGTAATTTGAAAGGTACCTGGCATATGTTGTCGTTGTTTAGATGTGTCAATCATGTCTGATTCCCCATTTTGGTTTGTGGTGGGTTTTTTTTTGTTTTCTTTGGGTTTTAGGGGGAGTTTTTTTGCAAAGATACTGTAGTGATTTGCCATTTTCTTTTTCAGCTCATTTTATAGATGAGTAAACTGAGGAAGAATTAAACAACTTGCCCAAGGTCCCATAGCTACTATGCATCTGAAGCCAGATTTGAATTTATGAAGGTGAGTCTTCCTGAATGCAAACCCACTGCTCTCTCTACTCTGCCACCTAGCTGCCCCTGGCATATGGTCCATGCTTAATTAATAGGCATCTAGGTGGTGCTGTGATTATAATGTTGGACCAAGAGTCAGAGAGACCCCTAAATTGGACCTCACACACTTACCAGCTATGGGACCTCAGCAATTCCTTAACCTTTGCCTGCTCATTTTTCTTACCCATAAAATGACAATAATAAATGCACCAATATCCCATGATTGTTGCGAAGATAAAATAAAAAAAATTATAAAAGTATAATATAATAATAACAATAATATACCATAATAATGTATTATTATAATATATGATAATAATGTAAAATATAATATAAAATAAAAGTATTTTGTATAAAAATAAAATATTTGTAAAGCACGTTGTAAACCTTAAAGTGGTATATAAATTTTATCAATTGTTAAATATTTATTGACTTATTTTATATGCATCGATTAGTGGAAAGAACATTGAATTCACTTCAGAGAGCTGGCTTTTAGGCCTGCAAGTCACTTCATCTCTTCAGACCCCAGTTCAGATAACCAACACTAAAAATGAAGAGGTCAGATGAGACAAACTTTAACATTTCCCACCCCCACGCCCAATCATCTGTAACATCTATGAATGTTACTAGTACTCATTTACCAAAAAAAAAAATATCGTGAACTCAACAAGCATCAACCAATAAGAACATTTCAATATATAAAGAAAAGAAAAAGAAGATCTTATTCTCTTACAGTACTTTCTTACTTACAGGATTTTATGTGTATATAAAATTTAGTGTGATAACAAAATTATACTTAGCTGGCATAGATTAAGTCTGATAATTGAGTTCTGATTATGAAAATTCATTTTAATTTGTTAGGATGAATTGTCTTCTTACAGATTCTTTTGCAACAAGGTGTCTCTTATCCATACATCAGTCACTTAAGATTCCTTGGCAAATACAATAGAAGTAACCATGCTCAGCATCTCTTTGATAATAAATACGAGACATGGAGTGAAACAGAGATATATATGCACACTAAGTATAGTCTTCTTTGGGATAGAGGAGATAGAACTCCAAGTCCAGATAAAAGCAGGTCACCCAGTGGGTAGTGAGGTCCTCCAGATGTTCTAGTTTGTAGTTAATGTACAATTGTATCAAAACCTAACAGCCTCCTGGAAGAGATCTGTAATCGCACAAATAAGTTTGCCCTGTTCACTCATACAAGAAAGACCAAGTAAATGGAGAATGTCTATTGCCCAGATTTCCATAGGTATTTGTATGGGAATCCTTTAAAGCATGACCATCAGTATGTATATCTGGAATAAACAATAGAACTGGACAACAATCAGGCCCAGAATTGAAGGTGTAGGGAGCAGGCTGAATTGCCTTTAGGAAATTCTAAAGGTCCTTTACTGACCCAAAACTGCCCATAAAAGCCAAGACCCATCCTTTAAATACTAACATTATTTGAATTAATATATGGCAGTAAGACATGGAATAAAATTGCCAACAAAGAATTAAAAAATGAGCATAACATAAGAAGCTATGATGAGTCTTATAGTAGGTAGATGCAGGCTCCAACATATTACCAATGAGGAACTCCAGAAAAGAGGAGGAGTAAAAGACACCATCAAGTAAGTATATGATGGAAAGGGAAGTGACATTGGTTACATGGCAATAATGGGGAATGACAGGGATGAACAAGCCAGAGTGCTCCACTGCTACCCCTTCCTCCAAAACTTGAGGAGAAATCTAGGAAGGCCTCCAACAAGTGGGGTGAATGCCCTATGGCAAACTTATGGTAGGACCCTGTCTAGAATAGTACAGTATGGATAAGGCATATATGGGCTACAATCTGCAAAATTGGAGAGATCTCCCAAATTAATGAAAGAGCAGATCCATCTGAGAATTTGAGAGTAACAAATGTGTCCTGCTTTTATGTATCTGCTTCTGAAATTCCTTCTGCTCTTTTCTATTTTGCTAATTGTTTCATTAATCTTCTTTTCTTTCTTTTTTTAATCATTATTACTATTCAACAACTCTCTTCCACAGAACTCTTCCCTCTCAAATATAAGCCCTCATTTGCACAGTTAAGCAAATCAAATTCACACATTGGCTGTGTCAGAAAATAAATGTCTCATTATGCACCTCTAGTCCCTCACTTCTGCCAAGAGATGCAAAGCAAGCATTCAGCCTTCTGAAATTATTATTGGTCACTGTATTGATCAGAGGTCTTAGAATTTTAAAAGCTGTTTTCTTTTGCATTGTTGAGATCATTATTTCATTTTTCCCTCTCCAAGTTCTGTTCACTTTATGCAGTATCATTCCAGAAATCCTTCTCAGCATTCTCTGGATCTATGCCTTTTGTTATGTCTTCTGGTACAATGATATCCCATTATATTTATATCTCACAGTTCGCAGAACAAATAAGGAATAAACCTGGAACTTAAGTTCAAGTCTTCCTTTTTGGTACTACTTCATCATATGGCCTCATGCAGAATATTAGAGCTGGACATGGCTTTAGAAACTATATAGCCCAAGCTCCCTAAGATCTTATCATTTTAAAGAAAAAATTAATGATTCAAAATTATGCTATCTTAAATGTTACAGTTGCTTGTTCTTTTTTTCTTTTTGGAAGAAGGGGTATTCTTCTGATTTAATTAGTATAGGGAGCTCCCAGTGAAGAAACTCTGTCTCTCTGCCTCTCTGTCTCTCTCTGTCTCTCTCTCTCTCTCTCTCTCTTTCTCCCCTTTTTTCTCTCTTCTTTTCTCTTTCTCTCTCAATGCAGTTATTTTCTGAGAGATATTGAGAATTTGAGTCACTTGCCCTTGACCTCATAGACAGTATGCATCAGAACTAGAACCCAGGATCATTCTAGTGCCAAGGTCAACTCTTTATTCATTGGGCCAAACTGCTTTGTGTTTATTATCTAAATTAAATTAAGTTAAATATGCCTTTCACTGAGGAGGTGATCAGAGAAGTCCTTAATTGGCTGGACTGAGGCACCTCCCATTCAACTGTGTGTACCCTCAGGCTCCTGGAATCCTTATCAGGATGACACTATAATTACAAATTGGTCCCCAATGACTGGAAGTTGTGTTGAAAATAATTAGCAACTGAGTCAGGAGGATGCACGCACACTGCAGTCTATAAATGAGTGAGGAGAAATAACTCCAGCTCTTTGAGGTACTTCTATTTGGGGGATTTCTCTTAGTGCCTTGACTTACAACAAAAGGTGGAGAGGGAATATTTCTCTCCTCTTCATTCCCTTAGAAGCAATGGTAATTTGCTTGAGAAGCATGTGCAATAACAATTAGTTTATGCTTGCTGGGGCAGGCTAGAGAGAGGAACTTCAACTCCCTGGATGTCTTCTATCTTTGTATTTCCTTCTCTGAGCCCAAGACATTGACTAATAATCCTGAGAAATGGATGTTTCCAGCCTTGACAGAATCTTAGCTGATTCTGAGCGTTTCACTGTCCCTAAGTTATTCGGCTGCCCACTGGGAGATTATTTCTTTAATAATATGCTTCTCCGATGAGATGACCACTACTAGGAAGACCCCATAGCTGAACCACTGAAGAAAGTAATACCCTGGCTGGCCACAACATCTGGACTTTGTTAGTCACTCCCACAGTCTGGGTCTATGGAAAAAGAAAATGTGAAATAACAGGTCTACAGTATCACAAAAGATCATTCCATTCTGATAGGAGTATGCTGAGTCCAGTGATTTTGTTTCTTTCTTTGTTTCCTATATGCATTCTTTGAGCCTTTTTGGACTTGCACATTTTCTGTGGTGGAGGAAATAAACATGTCTCCTATAACTGATACCCGTATTGTACTCTAAGTACCTTTCCTAGAAGCGACAGATACCAGGTTTTAGGATACCTTACACATGAGCCGTCCTTAAAGTTTTAGAGATTTCCACAAAGTTTAATCTATGATAAGAACAGAGCCAGTGAGAAAAACCTTAAATACTCTCTTTGAGGTCTGCTTCTCCACACATACCTCCAGGAGGAACCCAGGTGCATTTGAGCCAGTGTCTCACTAGGCCACAGAGTACATCCCTTTAAAGGGGAGATTCTTGGCTTTTTTTTGTGTGTTCTGCCCCTTTGGCAAAAGTTTGGTAAATTCTATAGGTACCTTCTCAGGAAAAAAAATTTAAATGCGTAAAATAAAAGGCATAAGATTACAAGGGAAACTAACTATCTTGAAATAAAGTTATCTATATGTTAAAAAAACAAAGTTAACAAATCCCAGGTTAAGAACCTCTAACTTAGAAGGTGTCACTGTCAAGTGCATTTATGGGTCTACTCATCATTAAAAACAAACTGATGGGCCGAAATATTTTTTATGCATACAGGCAGTATCAGATAGTACAAAGACCACTGCATTTAGAGACCAAAGATCTGGATTCCAAGAAGGGGTTGACCAGGATAGTCATTGATGTCATTTCCAAGTCTAAAATCCAATAAAGTTTCTTTGAAATAGAAGTGGGATCCAACCCACATTTTTTTACATCCTTGTGCTATTCTGTTGATGTATTCAAAGTATTCGAGGTTCATTACTATAGTAATATAGATCCTAGTCAGCTACTTTCTCTGCCAATACAAGATAAGATCAGACTCTCCTAAGCCATTATGCTGCAAGAAGTAGAGAAGAAATGAGAACTCATGTTTCAGAGTAAATGACTAGATCACCTCTACAATCTCTTTTAATGCTAAGATATATGATTACCGCTTACTATAGGCAAGCTCACAGTGCCTCGCTTTGGAAAGGCAATGATTAAATGAAGACAGATTCATCAGGAAAATCCAATTCAGTAGCTTGGTTATCCCTAGAAAGAAGTGATAGTGAGCCATTTTTGTGGTTGTTCTTCTTTGTATATTTATATGTTTGTTGATGAAAAATTCATAATTTTTAAAGGAAAAGAAAATTGGAATAAAGAATTATCTCTTAAGCTTCATAAGTTCCCAAAGTGGAAGATACCACCCTGGGGGGGGGGGTGTTGAAATGATCCAGAGGAGTGGTAGTAGACTTGGGTACAACTAGGGGGAAGGGCGGTTGAATAAAAATAAGGTGGTATGGAAGCATAAAGAAAGAAGAAAACATAAGAAAATTTTGAAAAACCATTCATACATGTTTCATCTGTTGTATAACAGAGCTGAAGTCATAGTAATTGTGTTGTTTTCCAAATAAACACACAAAATGCAAATTATAACAGATCAGTGGTCAAGTTCAGCTATAGGTCTTAACAAGCAATGACATCAGGCAAGCAAGTGGTAAGTTGTCAGGAAGTCCAGCATGCATCTTCAAGAATATGTGCAGATGGCTTTGGGGGCAGAGCCAAGATGGGGGCTGGAAAGCAGGGACTTACATGAGCTCCCTGCCAGGTCCCTCTGAAAACCTATAAAAAATGGCTCTGAACAAATTCTAGAACTGCAGAACCCACAAAATAACAGAGGGAAGCAGGGATCCAGCCCAGGACAGCCTGGATGGTTGCTGGATGAGGTGTATCGGGCACGGAACTGGGAGCAGAGTGGAGCGGAGCCCAGCATGGGTGGCGGCAGGACCAACCAGACCGGGAGCAGGCAGAACAGGCCCTAGCGCCCTGAATCAGTGAGCTGCGGGAGTTACCAGACTTCTCAGCCCACAAACACCAAAGACAACAGAGAAGGTTAGTGGGAAAAGCTGCAGGGGACCAAGTGAAAGTAGTTCCGGGTTCAGCCACTGCTCCGGGGGAAACGGGGGTGGTGTAGCTACAGAACTACAGTTGCTTCTGGCCGCAGGCCCGCCTGGTGGGAGGAATTAAGTGGCAAATCAGAGGAGGAGTGCAGGACCTGCTGCAGATCTGAGTAAGGTCCAGGCTGGTGGTTCTTGGGGAAGGAGGAGTGCTGGTGTAGCAGAGCTGGCTGTATAGAAATAGCTCTGAAATCAACAGTGCATCCCTTCAAGCCTGGAACCAAGTACTCTTTACTCTACAAGTAGTCATACCCCGCTGAAAAACTCAAGGATCAAGTACGTTGGCTGGGAACATGGCCAGGCAGCGAAAATGGACTCAGATTCAGTCTCAGACTTTGGAATCTTTCTTTGGTGACAAAGAAGACCAAAACATACAGCCAGAAGAAGTCAACAAAGTCAAAGAGCCTAAATCAAAAGCCTCCAAGAAAAACATGAATTGGTCTCAGGCTATGGAAGAGCTCAAAAAGGATTTAGAAAAGCGAGTTAGAGAAGTAGAGGAAAATTTGGAATGAGAAATGAGAATGATGCAAAAAAAAACCATGAAAAACAAGCCAATGACTTACTAAAGGAGACCCAAAAAAATACTGAAAAAAATATTGAAGAAAACAACACCTTAAAAAATAGACAAATGCAAATGGCAAAAGAGCTCCAAAAAGTCTATGAGGAGAAGAATGCCCTGAAAGGCAGAATTAGCCAAAAGGAAAAGGAGGTCCAAAAGACCACTGATAATAATACTGTCTTAAAAATTAGATTGGAGCAAGTGGAAGCTACTGACTTGAAGAGAAAGCAAAATAATATAAAACAGAACCAAAGGAATGAAAAAGTGGAAGACAATGTGAAATATCTCATTGGAAAAAACACTGACCTGGAAAATAGAACCAGGAGAGATAATTTAAAAATTACTGCACTACCTGAAAGCCATGATCAGAAAAAGAGCCTAGATATTATCTTTCAAGAAATTATCAAGGAGAACTGCCCTGATATTCTAGAGCCACAGGGCAAAATAGAAATTGAAAAAATCCACCAATCGCCTCCTCAAAAAGATCCCAAAAAGAAAACTCCTAGGAATATTGTTGCCAAATTCCATAGCTCCCAGGTCAAGGAGAAAATACTGTAAGCAGCCAGAAAGAAACAATTTGAGTATTGTGGAAAAACAATCAGGATAACACAGGATCTAGCAGCTTCCACATTAAGGGACAGAAGGGCTTGGAATACGATATTCTGGAGGTCAATGGAGCTAGGATTAAAACCAAGAATCACCTACCCAGCAAAACTGAGTATCATGCTCCAAGGCAAAATATGGATTTTCAATAAAATAGAGGACTGAGGACTTTCAAGCTTTCTCAGTGAAAAGAGCAGAGCTGAATAGAAAATTTGACTTTCAAACGCAAGAATCAAGAGAAGCATGAAAAGGTAAACAAGAAAGAGAAATCATAAGGGACTTACTAAAGTTGAACTGTTTTGTTTACATTCTTACATGGAATGATGATGTGTATGATTCATGAGACCTCAGTATCAGAGTAGCTGAAAGGAATATGCATATATATGTATATACGTATGTGTGTATGGATGTATATATGTAGGTATGTATGTGTGTGTATATATATATATACACATACATATATACATGTGTGTGTGTGTGTATTTATAGACAGAGGGCACAGGGTGAGTTGAATATGCAGGGATGATATCAATAAATATAAAATCAAAATAAGGGATAAGAGAGGAATATATCAAGAAAGGGAGAAAGGGAGAGATAGAATGGGGTAAACTACCTCATATAAAAGTGGCAAGAAAAAGCAGTTCTGAAGGAAGGGAAGAGGGGGCAGGTGAGGAGGAATGAGTAAATCTTGCTCTCATCCAATTTGACCTGAGGAGGGAATACCATACACACTCAATTGGGTATCTTACCCCACAGGAAAGAAGGAGGAAGAAGATAAAAAAGGGGGGATGATAGAAGGGAGGGCAGACAGGGGGAGGAGGTAATCAAAAACAAACACTTTTGAAAAGGGACAGGGTCAAGAGAGAAAATTCAATAAAGGGGAATAGGTTAGGAAGGAACAAAACATAGTCTTTCACAACATGAGTATTGTGGAAGGGTTTTACATAATGCACATGGCCTATGTTGAATTGCTTGCCTTCTTAGGGAGGGTGGGTGGGGAGGGAAGAGGTGAGAGTATTTGGAACTCAAAGTTTAAAAACAGACATTCAAAAACAAAAAAAAAGTTTGTGCATGCAACTAGGAAATAAGATACACAGGCAATGTGGCATAGAAATTTATCTTGCCGTACAAGAGAAGAAAGGAAAGGGGGATGGGAGGGAAGTGGGGTGACAGAAGGGAGAGCCGACTGGGGAACAGGGCAACCAGAATATATGCCATCTTGGAGTGGGTGGGAGGGTAGAAATGGGGAGAAAATTCATAATTCAAACTCTTGTGAAAATCAGTGCTTAAAACAAAATATATTAAATAAATTAAATTTAAAAAAAATAAAAAGATGATCCACTTCTATGGTGTAATGTTAATGGAATAGGAAGATCTTCCCCAACCATTAATAGACCTATGTGACCACATGTGTCCCCTTTTTTCCTGGAACAGGGGCCATGTTCTCAGGTCTAAAAGAACACAGGTATTTCAGTCATGGATACCTTGCTGCTTTGATCTCTGGCGCAGCTCACAGCTATTAATGATACATCTTTAGTTACACAGAGCTCTTTTGGGGAGGAACTTGCCTAAGGGAAAGCTTGCTTAGGGGAAGCTTGCTTGTAGGAAGACTTTCACACCTTTTGGTACTAAGCTAATTAGGCACTGAGTCTGAGCCTATTAGCCAAAAGTGTATATATATTCGGAGGTGAGATTTTGCTTTGGGGACTTGCTCAGGAGAAGGAAATTTTGATTCCCTAGATGGGACACTGAGTAGCCATTTGTTAAGAGCACCCCCCCCAAAACACACACACTACTCAGATGTTTGTGTTCACCTTATCCGGGGGTGTATGTAGGTGGTTATATTATTTTGTTCAGACAGTTGGAGCCCTGACTGTTGAATCTCTGTGCTAATTTCTCTGCTTGTATTTTCTACTTATCTGTAGTTAAAGCAAGATTGTTGACCCCTTAAAAAAAAGAATGTGTACAGGTAATGACTTGTTTACAATATAACACTATACAATTACATGATGCAATATCATCAAAATTTCAATGCAGGAAAAAACCCATAAATTTACAAGAAATTATTAAGTTAAAGATGCATTACTTAAAAAATATATTTTTTTGAAATGATGCAAATTTAAAAAAAAAACTGTTAAAGGGTTAAAGAGGGTAGATTTCCAGAGAGGCACTTAATAAGTTTTTTTAAAGGGGGTTGTAGGCCAAATCAGTCTGGGAATCTCTGATCTAGTGCAATTCCCCCATTCTATAGGTAAAGAAGCTGAGACTCAAAAAGGTGAAACAACATGTCCAGTCAGCATCCTCCAGTTTATAGAACTAGAGGTGTCTTTCCCCTGTAAAATTTTATATGTTGAATTATTACAAAATAGTGAATCTATCACCTTAGCATTACTCACTAAGTCTTTCATGCGTACCTTGTTATCCTAAAGTTTTAAGTCTAAAGCTACATTATACTTTGGAGGGCAAAAAGCTAGTATTCCATCACTAGGGATTTTTCCAATGAATGAATATATTTGTCTCTAAACCTATACCAGTGGGAGTGTAGGGTAAAGCATACATTAAAGTTTATTGTAATTAAAGGCTTGCAAAGATTTTTGCAGTCACCATTAATTGAAAGCACACAAATGAAATCTCCCTACACCAACAGACATGCAGAGAAGAGGGGCTCAGCGGTCTTATTAAGTTTGTTGAAGAATAAGCAGCCTCAGCAGAGATCAAGCAGCATAGTTAAAACATCACCAAATGCTTTCACCAAACTGTAATTAAATCACAAAGCTAATTTCCTTTCTTTCTTTTTTTTGTTAGGGAAAAAAAGGTCAGGTTTTAACGAAGGCATCCCATTAAAACTAAATTGCCAGGTACAAAGATATGACTGGAGCAGATGGCTGAGTAGCTATCAGACTCTGAAAACAACAGAAGTTATTGTGTTAATACAAGTGAATTTCCTGTTAATTTGGAATATGGAAAAGCATAATCAAGAATGACAGTGGACTAGTTTGACCTTACTAAGCACTAATATTCTATAACTATTTGTGGAAAATTACCTTTTGTAAAGAACAATTTCAAATTGCTTTAGGTATTTCCATGTAATTTGCACTGATGCCATTTAAAAATTCAAAAATTAAGCTTATATTAAAGTTGGAATGTATTCTTGTCTGATTATGTAATGGTTCCATATGTGTTGGCATCAAGACCATCCAACCTTTTGTAACTTATGAATATTAAATCCCTTATATTTCACCCAAAAGTCCATTTAAGCTCACAGTGGAGATAGTTGTCACTTTTAGCTATATGTGTTCTGATTTTATGCCTACATTCAAATCACAGACTAGGCAAAAAAATGGCCTGCCAATCCAGAGGACAAAGTACATGTTGGTAAGAACTATCGAGTGTAACTTTGCTATACTATCATACATGTACACACATTATATATGTGATGTGTGTACATAGGCATATATTGTAAATATGTATATATGTATTTGCATGTATCTTGCCTTATATAATGTATAACAGAAATATATACATATACATGTACATTTATATATGTAAATATATTTATGTTTTTATATGTATATATAAATATATTTCCAACCAACTAGAGCAAAACAAATCAGTGCATTGGTCATATCTGCCAATGCATGACATATTACATAACTGTAGTCCACTACCTCTCTGCAGACAGGCAATAAGGATGCTTCATTGTCATTCTTCTGAAGCCATGATTGGCTAGTTAATCTGAATATGCTGAAGAATCTTGAGGCTTTCCTTTACAGTACTGTGGTAATCATTCTCCTAATTCTGATTGTCAAAGGCTAATTAGTTATGCCTAGGCCTGTACTTAAAGCCTTTGTATCTTGGAAGAAGTTAGGAGAGCTTGGGCTCCTCTGCCATTGCCTTCAAGGACTCTGGGTGACTTTAATGTCACAATGAGATATTAGAGTAGTACTTTAGCAGAGACTTAAGTTTAAGGGTCAATCCTAAAACCAGAATGCTGATTTGAAAAGATCCTGATTTTCCAGTGTGTTTGTTTTCTAGCTGGTTGAATTGTTCTATTAGAAGAATTTTAGCTCTTTGTTGAATACCTCAAAAGTGGCACAGTAGAAGGAGTGATGATTTTGGCATCAAAGAACTTTGGTGCTGCCATTAACCTGTGTGACCTTGAACAAAGGTTAACCTCTCTGGGCCTCAGTATATTACCTGTAAAATGAAGCATTTGGACTAAATGAACTGCAATATCCCTACCAATTCTAAATCTATAATCATATAATTCAGGGTTAAAAAATATACCTTTGGTTATGGGGGAGGAATACACACAGAACTAGCAGTGACTTTTGATATCATCTTTTCCAACCTTCCCACTTTTCAGGTAACTAAACTGAGGCCCAGATTGAGCAAGCTGATTGTCCAAGGTAGCAAATGCCAGAGTCAATTTTTGAGCCTAGGTCTTCTAGCTCAAGATACAATGGGCTTGTCCCTATGTCACACTTGTTTACTGTATGTGTCTATGTACGTGTGTATATGTATGTGTGTGTGTGTATGTATGTATGTATATATGTATACATACATATGTATACATATATATACACACATATATATACACATAGTATATATACATATATACACACATATGTCTCATATCATATCATGTTGTATCATGTCATATATCACGGCATACTAGCACATGTACTAGCACCAAAACAATATGAATTATAGGTTTGTTTTGTTTGTCATAGTTAAAAGTGTGTTGGTAAATGTTTAACAATAGACTCTCCAGAAAAGTTGGGGTGGGGTGACCTGTATGCATGTATACATGAAACTTTTCAATTTAATCTGCATTATTAACATTTTCTCCATTACTTTCTTAATTCCAGGCAATTAGCAAATCAAGCCCTGATGTGTAACCTTTGCTGATTTCTAAGATTTAAATGCTCACACTGAACATTTAGCAATAGGCTCTCCCCAGCTGGTATGGGCTGGCTCCAGCACAAACCTAGATAGTGTAGTATAGTGAATTTTTTTTTACCTTTTTTATGTCATGGACCCCTTTGACAATCTGGTGAAGACTATGCATCCTTTCTCAGAATTTTTTTAAAAGGCATAAAATAAAAAAATAGGCTTGCAAAGGAAGTCAGGGGTGTAAAACAGTTCTCAAAATATTAAGCAAAAAATAAGTTCACAGATGGACCCCAGGTTAAGAACCCCTGCTGTAATGGAAACATCACTAGAATTAGCATGCTCCAAGTTCTACACGAGGATTCAGGAGATTAATTCAGCAAGAGTAACAGGGGAAATCTGCCTATAAAAGAGTTCCTGTGAAAAAGGATTTGGGGACTTTAATGGGTTGCAAATTCAACACACACACGAGATAGCCAAAAATGATAACATAAATTTAGGCAAAGTATAGTGCCTAGAAGAATGGAAATGAGGGTTCAATTATGTTCAAGTCTAGTCAAAATACATCTGGAGTATTATACTCAGTTCTAGGCAACATATATTAAGGAGGAAATTTACAAAATGGAATGCGTCCAGAGGAAGATGAATTGCATGGTAAACAGACTAGATATCATGGTACGCAAAGGTCAGTTGAAGGAATCTAGTGAAGAGAAAACTTGGGAGGATCCAAGTTGAAGTCTTAAAAGTTACTATCAAACACAAGATGAGTATCCATATTAGAAACAGTTGCTCTTACAAAACTACTCCATCAATTTATAACCTTTTCAAAAGGTTATAAAAACTTTTCAAAAGTTTTTTTTTCAGGAAGAACTTACCCGGCTAAAATAAAAGCCAGGGACCTTTCTCCATGAAACTAACTCTTCCAAGTTCATCTGAGTCCATCATATATGTGCCCTATTTTCCATATAGTAAAAACAAAGTGAATACCACTCTCCAAGCTCCATATTTTAACTTGGTTACTATAATATCAAGGGTGAAAACCATGCACAATTTTTTGGCTACAAAGAAAAGGCACCCGGAATATTTACAATCTATTTTCAATGCTAATGTAAAAATACGTGTAGAAATATGACCTGTTGATTCATTCAAGAGAGAAATGTTTACTCATATTACTGGTACATTTGAGTCTCCGTGTTACTCTGATTTTAAATGATTCTTTTCTCTTACCTATTCCTAGGTTCAATGGTTACTGATATTGTACAGTGGTTTGAATAACATACTTGTAAAACTGAGATTGTAATGAGACTAGTGCAGAAGTTAGATATGGACAGAGATGATGTAAGAAGTCAGCTAAGTGACTCAGTAAATATAATACTGAGCTGGAGTTAGAAAAACCTGAATTCAAATTCTATCTCAGACACTTAAGGAGGTCTGTGATTCTGGGTGAATCCTTCTCTGTGCTTTGGTTTGAACTTACTGCCCTCTAAAGAACCAGACTTGGTTGATTAAAATAAAGGAATCAAATCTGCCTTCTACCTTCCAGCCTATTATGAATCTATTCAATGGTTTGCATGGTTACCTACTACAAGCTTTTCATGTGAGAAACTCTTTTTAAAACTGGTACTTGTTTTTTTTTAAGTAATTCAATATGTCAAAAGGTCTTTCATTCACTCATGGTTTTGTACAAGAGTCGGCTCTGTTAGTTAATTGCATAAGCTGAAGAAGAAATTTTAGTTCATAACATCTGGCAAACAATATCTCATTCTTGAAGAAACTTAATCTGTTGTGGTCAGTTTAGGGAAGCTCATTATCTGGTTAAAGACAAAAGTCATGCTTCTTTACATTCCAATTAACCAACCAGCTTCAACCTGCCACAACTGCCTTAAATCTGCCCTACCTGGATTAGTGTCCTCTAGCATCTTGGCCTTTGTGCATTGGACATCCAGAATCTGTGGCCCTTGTTCCAGGACCTTAGGACCCAGTTGATTGGTGTTTGAGTACAGACTGGCTCACTTAGCCTTCCATATGGACTAGCTAGACCCAGAGTCCAGACCATCACCCTCATATCTTATTAGCAATCCAGTCTTACACCCAGGCCAGTTTGTCACCTTCCACTTCTATTCCCCCAATCTGCCCTGTTCCGCTTATTGCTCTTAGCACAGTAATTATATCTATAGTACCTTTAGCTACTAAAATGATGTATTAATTGACCGAACTATATATAAACTCAGCATCCCTGTGGTTTCCCAGTAAGGGGATACACAGAGGTGTGTGTATGTGTATGTGTGCATAGATAGATAGATAGATAGATAGATAGATAGATAGATATAGATATAGATGTATATATGTGTGTATAATATATCTGTGTATATGTGTGTATCTGTGTATGCATATCTATGTATTTGTCTATATGTGTATATGCGTATTTGTATATATGTATATTTGTGTATATATACATACATGCACATGTACATGTATGTATATGTATATGTATGTATGCATTTCCTTCCCTTCAGAAGGTCTTCTAGGGCAGGAACTATCTTGCTGTTATTGTTGTTTTTATATATTTATATCCCTATTGTACAAAATAGTCTTTCATAGCACTATATATATATATATATATATATATATATATATGTGTGTGTGTGTGTGTGTGTGTGTGTGCATATATATATAATGTATATAGAGAGAGCTTAATAAATGTTTTATAATTCACTCATTAAACTTGACCATATCACTGCATATATCTAGTTATGACTACAGCAAAAGTTTTAAATCTTATGTCTA
Organism: Trichosurus vulpecula; assembly: GCF_011100635.1. Classification (NCBI taxonomy): domain Eukaryota; kingdom Metazoa; phylum Chordata; class Mammalia; order Diprotodontia; family Phalangeridae; genus Trichosurus; species Trichosurus vulpecula. Next base: position 231,285,029 of record NC_050577.1, on the reverse strand, counting down.
ATTTTTAAAGTTTTATTTTAAAAGTAAAGTTTATTTGTTAATTTAAAAAATTATTTAACTTTTGGTTTATTTAATCTGATGAATAAAACTAATGTACATTATGATCAATGATTTGTTAAATGTTTGCCTTAAAGAAAAACATTTTTAATTCCATGGGTGTGTGCCATAATGTGATGTCCTTTAGAAGCCTGTGCGGGAGATAGAATGCTAAGTATGGGAAACAACAAGTAGACCATTTGGTTAGACTATAGAATATATGTTAATGGCATGAAATAAGTTTGGGAAGATAAACTAGAGCTAGGCTGTGAAGAGATTTAAAGGTTAGGGAGAAGATGAAAAGAAAGAATCTCATTGGCTTGTATGAGTTCCACTACGTATTCCCTTATGAACTGTGTCCTAGGATACTAAAAGGACTAATAGATTTCATTTTTGACATGTTAAGGAGGAGCCAGAAGTCTCAAAGTCAAATGTAGTCCCACAAAAAAAGGAAGAGTATGGAAACTACAAATTGTAGTTCAGTGAGTTTGGAATTAGAGCCATTTAACTTGGAGAAAAGAAAACTTAGGAAGGAAGGAAAGAAGCATTTATTAAGTGCCTACTGGTGCCAAGCACTGTGCTGGACACTTTATAAATACTCTCTCATTTGATCCCCACAACAACCCTGGGAGTTTGGTGCTATCATTATGTTCACTTTACACTTGAGAAAATTGAAGTATGTAAAGCTTAAGTGACTTGTTTAGGATCACACAGGTAGTAAGTGTCTGAGGCTAGATTCAAACCCAAGTATTCCTAACTCCAGAGAAGGCAAGTCAAGGAAGAGAAAGAAGGAAAATAAAGGATAAGGAAAAAAAAGAAGAGAAAAGAAAGAAGAAGAGAGGAGAGAAGGGGAGAGAAGAGGGAGGGAGGAGGAGAGGAAAAAAGAGAAGGGGAGGAGAGGAGTTTCACAGTTTCCTGTGAAATTATCTGTCACATCCTTTTTATGACACGATAATATTTCCTTACATTTATGTACCACAATTCATTTAGCCACTCTCCAATAGGGAGATACATCCTTAGTTTCCAATTTTGGGCTCCTGTGGAAAGAGTTAATATGGAAAATTTCTTGTTTTTTTTTTTCCCACACATTCTAATTCCTTATATGAGATGGAATCCACAGTCTGTACAAGGCGTGAAAGTAGAAAAACCACCCAAAATGCAACTAAGGTATAAGCTAATAGACCGTTACATTTCAATAAATATTATCCAAAATTTGTAAACCAAGTGACCAGAAGGATATATTTTGGTTTACTAAAACCATGAAAAATGTTCATTTAATTACACATAAGGGAGAAAACAGTTTTGTGCAAAATATGACACAACCATAGTAACTTTAACCACAAACATTAAAGTATTATTGGCTACAAATTCTAAATTGTTGGATAGTAGATGTTGGTAAATCATATGTTTACATTTTTTTTCTTTTTTCTTATTTCAGAAGAGAATTTTCATTTGTTATTTTCCAAGATGATAAATTCAGAAATATAATAATTTAAATCATTGACATGTTGGCAAAATAATATCAGATAACTACACCTAACAGGATGATGAAAACAGGGAAATATAGATAGGCAGGCAGACAGACAAGTGATGATGATAATATAGATAGAGAGATAGAGAGATAGATAGATAGACAGATAGATAGGTAGATAGATATAAAGAGAGAGGGAGGGGGAGATAGAGACAGAGAGACCAAGAGACAGAGACAGAGAGCTATAGCGAGAGAGAAAGAGACAGAGAGACAGACAGACACAGAGAGAGTGAATCTCTATATGAAATACACATTTTATAGATAAAGAGACTAAAGCCCCCAAGGGTGAAGCTTGCATAGGTGTTAAGTGACAGAGCTGGCATTTGAACTCAGATTCTGTAACTCCAAGTTCAATCCTCTTCCTACACCATAGATCTTTTACTTATTTTTCATTCCTATATCATTCAGTTTATTTTTCCTTGATTTGACCCAGTAAATACACCATATCATAGCTCACCTTTTTTGTCACTTTAAGGTTTCTATATGCACATTTAATCTTTTATATTTGATCAGTGTCGATGACTTTGGGAATCAGATTAACATATACTATGAGGCTGGAAAACAGCTGACACCACAGATGACATAATCAAGATTCACAAAGGAGTGTGATGAGGATGACCAGAGGTCATCAAATCGCATAGAACTCTGCCATCGGAGTAGTATTCTTGTTGCACCAAAACATAGAGCAGGCAATAGGCAGCTAGGTGAAGCACTGGATGGAGAAGAGGACTTGGAATCCAAAATATATGCATTCACGTCTCGCATCAAATACAAGTTTTGTGACTCCAAGCAAGTTACTTAATATCTATCTGCCCTAGTTTCCTCATCTGTAATATAGGGATCTGAATAGCATCTACCTCTCAAGGTTGTTATGAGGATCATATGAGATATTAGTTGTAAAGCACTATGTACATGCTAGCTATGATGATTATAATGATGATATATATTGCTATCCCTACTGCCCCTCCCTACACATACCTGTAACCTCAAAGTCTCTAACCTTGTCTCCATCAAGAAGTAAAGGATCCCTGGGAAACAAGCTCTGTTGCTGTAGATCAAAGGAGCAATGTTCCAAATTCCATTTGGATCTCTGGGGCTGATTAATTTTCAAGGGTTTCAATTGATGAATTATAACACACAAATCTACCTACCTTTTACTAGTGACCCAGTATCTGCCAACCATATTTCCCTACTCAAGTATCCTCATAGCATTCTAAGCAGTCCTACACTACCCTAGACACTCCAATCCATTCCCACCATTCTTCAACCCATTCTGCTATGCCCTTTGAAACCTAAACATATCTTCAAAGCTCAACCATTTTTTTCAGCCAAAGAAAAACAGAATTTATTAAAGATTTGTCATATTGGGTAGACTCTTAGGGAGCCTAGGCATTTGTGATGCTAATGCCAGCAGGCCAGATTGAATCTAAGCTGAGCTAGATTGAATCTGAGTGCCTTCATGGAGACAAGATGAGACATATACAGAAAGATTATGGGAGGGATCTTGGAGTGGTCAAATAGTCTGGGGTGACTAGAGGAGGGTATAGGGAGGGTCTTGAGGAGGAGTCTAAAGAGGATCTTGATAGGACTGGGGTGACTAGAGGTCAGACTCCAGGAACCAAGAGAATGGGATTTTGATAGGATCAAGGGTAGGAAGTAGCCAGAGGCAATCCAGAGGTAATAGACAATGCAGGGCTAGGCTAGTTTAAGGGTAACAGAAATTTTGGCCTAGCAATAATGGAAGGCTTATCGCCTCAGGCAAAGGCCAGATCAAGACAGAAGATTCAAGGAGAGTTCAAGAGAGCTCCCAGATTCTATAACCCATCATTTCTCCTTTAAACAAAAGGAAAGCTCAACCCTTTTAAGCACCATTACTTCCACTGCCTGTTTGAATGAAAACTTGACTCTCTCCTGAATACATCACATCCTTTGTATTCCTTTCCATTGGAAGCCAAGAGTTTTTTCACTAGCCTCAATTCAGAGACAGGGGAGAACATACTCTTTGCTCTCCATGGCTATTTCCTATAGAGCCACCCCTCAAAGACCTTTCTCCTTTTGAAAGTCATTCTACCTCATCTCGTTACTCATCTTTGTTGATATCATGTCATTCTCCCAACTTCCTTATTGATTTCTTCTTTCTCTCCTTCACATCTCCAGACATTGTACCAGAGGACTTCAATATTCATGTTGAAGATCATTTTAATAATCTGACCATCTGATATCGTTTGATCTATTCAACTCTAATGACATATTTCTCTACCCAACTTCAGTCATATCTTAGACCTCAACATTTCTCAGAACCATAATACTTCCAAGATTCAGAACTCTTCAATTCCACTCTCTAATCATAGACTTCTATCTTTCTACTTCTTGTACATTCATATTAAGTCCATACTTTACCTTTATGATAACCTATGGTTTCTTGACACCCCCTGCCCCACCATGTCCTGGTGAGGTAGCATGGCACAGAGAGTAGAGTGCTATACTTAGCATCAGGAAGGCTTGAATTTAAATCTAGTCAATTAACTTCTCTGGGATTCAGTTTCCTTGCCTCCAAAATAAGGAGGTTGGGGGCAGCTAGGTGGCACAGTAAATAGAGCACTGGTCCTGGAGTCAGGAGGACCTGAGTTCAAATACGGCCTCACACACTTGACATCAGCTGTGTGACCTTGGGCAAGTCACTTAACCCCAATTGCTTTGCCTTTCCCCTCCAAAAAAAATACATAAAATAAAATAAGGAGGTTGGATTAGATACTCTCTAAGGTCTCTTCCAGCTTTAATCTGGGATAATTTGATTTTAGTCTATCTGATCTGCTCTTGCTTGTATACATAGTCATTTTCATGTTTTGGTGGACATTCCCTTCTAAATTTTTGCTCTATAATTTTCTAACATTCCTAGATCTGGAAATATTTATCCTTTAGTAATCCCTATCATTTTTTCTCCACTCATAAACTAAGGCTTCTGAGCATCAAAAGACAAATTCACAAGATATAGCTGATTTCACACACTCTAAATTTATGCACAACCTCAACCAGCTGAGCCCTTGATGCTGCCCTATAATCAGTTTAATCTGTTTATCAAACTCTGACATCATTCCCTATGATAACATCTTCAGGCATTTTCTTCCCTTTTCTTAGCCCCAACCACACCTTTGCCCCTAACTGTTATTATAGATAAACTATCCTCCTATTTCATTCAGAAGATTGCAACCAGTGGATAAGAGATGGCAATAGCCAATGTTGGAAGCACTGTCAGAAGACAAAGGAGTTGGGAAAGTTATGCATTGGTCTAAATGCTCTGAAAAAAAAGCAAGATTGAATGATAAGGAAAAGTTAGTAAATTGTTCATACTGTTTGGCAAAGCAGTATATATATCCCAAGGATGCCAAAGTCAGAAACAAAGCTCTCATGTGCACTAAAAAAAATATGCATAATAGCACATTTTTAGGTATCAAAAACAATTGAAAAAAATGGGATGATTAAGTATGACTGAACAAATTGTGATATATAAATCCAATGGAATATTTTTGTGTCACAAAAACAACCTTAAGAACTTAAGAAGTCTTATATGAACTCATTTAGAGTGAAGAAAATTAACCCAAGAGAATAATATACATGATTACAATGCCATAAAGGAAAACAAAAATTTTAAAAATCAGAATTCCAGTAGTTTACAGAGACCTGGGAATGAAATATTTTTTCTCCATTTCTATAGAGAGGTGGTGGATGATATGGCCAGAAATAGATAGATAGATAGATAGATAGATAGATAAAAAAATAGATAGATAGATGGATGGATTGATAGGTAGATATATGAAATTATTAACACATATAATATGATACAATATGATATAATACAATGCAATACGATGTGATGCTATGTGATGCGATGCAATGCTATATGATATGATACAATACAATACAATATAAAATACAATATAATATAAATGCATATATTGGTATATATATATCTGTATATGTGTGCACATATATGCATATACATAAATCTGTGTATATAAATATATATGTTGTCAGACATAATCTTAATTTTGTTTAACTGCTTTTCATTGTTACAAGAGATTATATTGGTAAAGGAGTGACAATAATGTAAAATATCAATAATTTTTTTTACATTTTTGGTAGGTTCATGGATTCTGCCCTTCCTCCCACAGGTCCTAGAAGAGGAATCCTTATGCCTGAAGAAGGTTAATACTATCCTTGGTCTATTTCTCTCTTGCTTCCTCTAGAACTTGACTTAGGAGATCATTCCTTCTCTCAAGCATTACCAATTGCTTTGCCACTGCCTCCTTCTTATCAACCTACAATCATTCTCAGATCTCCCAAAACTTTACAAATAAAAAAGTATTCCTTCAGTTATTCTAGCCAATCTAATTATTATTTTATAACTCTCTTTCACTGCTAAACTTCTTGAAAAAAAGTTTCTGATACCCAATGTTTTTTAAATCCCCACTAACATTCACCTCTTGGTAGCAGCTTAAAGCAAAGTATCCTCTGAATATCATTCAAATGCTAAGATTCTATTAATTCCCAACTAGATTATAAGATCCATGAGTTCAGAGACATTCTTCTATCTCCCTTAGAATTTCTGAAATCATAAATTCTTCTAGGCAAAGCACTGACTTGGAACTCATTGTGTCCTCCATACCTAGCACACTGTCTGGTACATTGATCAATGAATTACTGCTGGAGGCAAAGATGGACTAACCCAGCCTTGGCACACATTAAGTGTTTAATCAATTCTGTTGAATTAATGAGTGAACGAATATATGAAAGATCTTTTCTTGATTAGGGCAGCTACATGGCACAGTAAGTAGAGTGCTGCATTTGGAATTAATAAGATAAGTTCAAATCTGGCCTGAGTGTGAATCTAGCTGTGTGACCCTCATCAAGTCACTTAACTTCTGTTTGCCTCAGTTTCTTCATCTATAAAATGGGATAATAATAGCTCCTACCTTCCAGGGTTGTTATGAGGATAAAATGAGCTAATAATTGTAAAGCACTTAGCACAGTCCTGGCACACAGTACGTACCATATAAATCTTAGTTTATTATTATTATTAGCCATTATTACTTATTCTAAAATTTAAATTTGTTTATACTCTCAGAGAATAACTCATTGAGCACCAGATAGCCAAGAAATTCATCTCCCCAAAACATAGCACCCCTACTCCCATCCATCCTAGCTCCTGCTGACAGAACTTTTCATTCCTACTTTTCATCTCCCATATATAAATAAAGATTGCTTCTGTGAAATTTTCTTCCTTTTGAATATTTTTAAAAGCTCTTTTTATGTCAACTGGCTATTTAAGTGAACCAGAAGAAAAATACCCGCTGTTCCCTTTGAAAAAACTAAATAAGAGGCATGCCAAATAAAAAAGAAAGAAATGATGCTTTCCTTGCTCTACAACCACCTGGACATTAAGAGCTGACATGAAGAGTTTAATATGGTAGTTCTCACTCCAAACTGGCTTCTTATTTAATGTGAATTATAGATGATAAAAATAAATTTCAAATGTCCTGCTTTTGTCAGCGTCACACCTCAAAATGATTTCCATAGCACTATTGTTCATGTGGTGTTTCATATTTCCTGACTTTTAAAAATACATTCTCCAGGGAATGTGGCTGTTACCTTTTTGCAATGTGGTTATAAGTAGAACATAAAAGAAACAGGAATTGAAAAAAAGAAAGAAAGAAATGTGGCAGGTCAATACAGTAGTATTTCAGCATTAGAAATATAGGCTAGAATTTTCAACTCATTTGTGCTCTCAGACGAAATGAGTTTGGTGTTCAAAGGTCATTTATCCACCTCGCAAAGACAACTCACAATTCTCCACAATTGGAGGGTTTGTGCTAGAGGTGATGGACAATATTATAACTCAGAATTGAGCAAAGAGGAAATCTATAGAATGGTCCTTTGTGTGATTCTTGTCAAACACTTTTACACTATCATTTTTGAGAAGAATGAAGCAGCCACAACTTCCTGGTCCTCTCCGGATTAAAACAACGTAATAACAACAACAAAAAAAAACACAACACACACTTCATTAGATTGTCTAGCATTTTCCAATACTGGTACAAATGATATGCAATTAAGAACATCTGGATTAATTTATCTTTGTGCTGGCTCATTCTATTAGTGTTTCTGAAAGAGATTGAATTTTGTTGATTTCTAAGTTAATGTTATGGTCTAGGGAAAAACTAGTTACACTCCTCAGAAATTTGCTAAGCCTTTTCTTTTTCTTCCTTCCTTCTTTCCTTCCTTCCTTCCTTCCTTCCTTCCTTCCTTCCTTCCTTCCTTCCTTCCTTCCTTCTTTCTTTCTTTCTTTCTTTCTTTCTTTCTTTCTTTCTTTCTTTCTTTCTTTCTTTCTTTCTTTCTTTCTTTCTTCCTTTCTTGCTTTCTTTTTTCCTGCTGCCATTAACTTGAGTCTAAAGAGAGTGGAATCCTTTCTAACCTGCTAATGCCACCCCCCCATTAATTACCAAAGCAGAGTATCTCCAAAGGAGAAAATCATGTCATATTTTGAGTATGTGCCATGTGACCACGGTAAGTCCTAAAGAGGTAATACTTGTACTGCTAGGAATGAATAGTTTCCTCATTTGATGTAGGGATTGTGCATATCTTCAAATCCTGTGTGATATCAGTCTATATCTTTAACTATGAGGGCATTTCAACTTGATCTAATACGCAAGTTTTCTCTTGCAAATAAAAAATAATATTTAAAATAAGACTACACATGAAATAAACAAAGAAACAAAAAAACTAGAGTAGAGAGGAAAAAAAAGAAGGGGAGGATGAGTTGGATCACGTGCATAGTGAAAAGAATAGTGTATTTGGAGTCAGAGGAACCTAACTTCAAATTCCACCTCTATCATTGTGTGAGATTAAGCAAATCATTTAAATTCACTGAGCCTTGATTTCATCATATATAAAATGAGGGAATTCAACTAGCTAACATTTAAGGTGGCTTCCACCTCAAAAATCTATGATCTTATGACAAACAAATGTGGTACAGAAGGCAGACAAAGATGAAGATTGCTGACTCCTCCATGTTGCCAAACATCAGCCCTTATTCTAATGAGAAAATATTTTTTACAATGTAGTAATTTTCAAGTTAGATAAGTACAGAATAATTTTTTAATACAGAAAAAAATACCACACATGGAAGAGAAGTTGGTACAAATGGTCAAAATTATCTTTACCACTTTCAGAGGCTACTATTGAGCCAACTACACTTGCATTGATCCTGCATGCAGCATCAGTTCAATTTGTGGCTCCCCCTCTAAGAATTCCTCAATGTCTCTGCATAAGCCAGGTGTACGAAGATTCTGGAGCTATGTAGATTGTAGATAGGGTAGATCGATAGACAGATATACAGACAGACAGAAATAGGTAGAGATAGGGGAGATATAGATAGATAGATAGATAGATAGATAGATAGATAGATAGATAGATAGATAGATGAGACAGACAAACAGAGGAGACAGAGGAGAAAGACAGACAGATAGATGGATAGATAGATAGACAGACAGAAATAGATAGAGATAGGGGAGACAATAGATAGATAGATAGATAGATAGATAGATAGATAAGTATATGCATAGGTACATGTAGGTGTATATGTATACACATGTGTGGGTCTTTTTTGTGTGTTTGTGTTTATGACTTGAGTTTTATGGCATCATGTCAGGAAATAGATTGAGGAAGGGGAATTATTTTCCTCATTTGAAACCTTTTTCTTTCTTTCTACCATAGATTCATTTCAAATATTCGCACTAAGTAGGCCAGACTTTGTATATAGGAAGCATTCCTTCAGCAAATAGAAAACTAAGTCTCTGAAAGATGAAATGATTTACTCAAGCCAGGTGTGGGGAAGATCTGTAGCCTTGATGACACATGTAGTCTTCTAGGTCCTTGGGTGCAGCCTTTTGACTGAGCCCATGCTTTACAGAACAAATCCTTTTATTAAGGAGATTTATTCTGTGAAGTTTGGATTCAGTCAAAGCGCTGCACTTGAGGATCTAGAAGACCACATGTGGCCTTGAGGCCGCAGGTTTCCCACCTCTGCCAAAACAGTAAGATTAATTAAAGGTAGAGCTAAAATAGAACCCAGGCAAATTGATTCTAATTTAAGTTGTACTGTAACATCCCCAAGAGAAAAGAGGTAGCAAAACTGTAAATAATACAAACAGATGATCTATTACCACCATAAAAGTAAGGTCTTATAAAAGAAAATTTTTTTTAAAAATTCAAGTGCTGAAAAAATCCTCAACAGTACAATCTCATCCTGGAAAAATTGAGACCCAGATAGGTTGAGCAATTTGCTCCTTAGTCACAGAAGCAATAAGTAACAAAGTCAGGAGTTAGCCCAGCTTCTCTGAAACCAGATACACGTTCCTTCCCACCACTATTCTAACCTCGATTTAGTTATTAAAAATCTACATGAAAATAAGCTGAGAACTTAGTTTTGAAAAGTAGTGCTTTATTCATCAAGTCTTTATAGAATGATTCCTGTGTATTTAGTACTGTCATATTCAGCTCTATTAACACTCTACAAAAAAAAAATTATTTCTTTTTTTCTGATAAAAGTTGCTAGAACATGTGCCAGTACCATTTTAAAGGCTAGGGCATGACAACCAAGTCTTTCCACATTTCCTGACTACAAAGACATTCTTTATTGGTTAGAAATATCTCTTATTATGGATTTGATTTAATTTTGTGACTTGTTAGAGGGATCTTTTATTGATGTGAATACACATCCACTCCATTATTGGTTGTGTCTCTATCTGATTAAACATCAGACAATCCCAACAGACCCTGAGTGTTCTGCTCTGTAGGAATGAAATAAAGTTTAAAATAACATATGTAGTTAAATTATTTTGACATTTTACCCTGAGTACAAAAAGCATAGTGGTTCTGGAGGGTTGAGCTATAAACCTCTTAAGAAATGGATTTGCTTTATAACAGAAATATTGATAAAATCATAGCTATAGAACTAGAAAACAGTACCAGAAAAAGCAACTGAAATAAAATAAATATATATTACATAGTAAAGACGTATTTCAAATATCTAGAACACAAAAGTACTTTATACAACATAGTGTGCTCATATTGTCTTGAAATTTCCAATCCAGTCCAATCCTGTATTTATTAGGTGTGCTAGGAACGGAGAAAACAAAGACCAAATGAAAAACAGCCCCTGCCCCAAGGAGCTCACCCTCTACTTAGGTAACAGAAGCTATAAATAGATGAGTACATAAATGATAATTTGATGATTTCAGGAGGGAGGCAGTTCTAACAAACAGAGGGATAGTGTATAAATAGAATAGTACATGGGTGTACTGTCCTCTATCTTCCAAAGTACATCATCATGCATTTATACAATTCATCTGATCCCATATCTTTAATAAATTATTATTTGTATCTGAGTTTCTTAATGTAAGGATTATAAACTTAAAAAAATGGTGACCATATTTCAAAATAATTGGTTTCTTTCATAATCTTATGTGTTTTATCTAAACATTTAAAAATGTTATTGTGAGAAAAGGTCTATAAGGTTTCACCAGACTGCCAAAGGTCCACCACATAAAAAATTTAAGTGCCTCCGATTAGACAATTCATATACATGTCTATATAAATATATGTCCAAACACTTATACATGAATGCATTCATGTGTACATACACATTTGTATATGGATATGCATGCAGGTATATACATACACAGATATGTATTGTTGCAGGCCTGCATTGCACACCCATGTGATATGCACGCATATGTGGCTTTGTGTACACATTTTGTGTGTGTATATATGTATGTGTGTACGTGCTTGTCTATATATGTGTATGTGAATGTTTTATACACATTCAGGTATAGACTTCATAAGTATATGGAGCTCCTGTTGAGGAAATATCTCTACTAATCCTTAAATGTTCTGCAACTTCTAGTTTAAGCTGTTTGGTGCACCAAGAAATTAAGTGTCCTGACCAGGGTACCACTGTCAATATGTGTCAGTGTAGGTCGTCCTAATTCTGAGGCCAGGTCTATATCTACTAGACCAGCTGCCTTGTCAAATCATCCATATATAATGGACGTTTCTTAATCTAAGGTCTGTGAACTTAAAATAAGATAGGACTGGGCCTGTGATTTCATTAGCATAGAGAACTGCTGTTGAGCAACCTTCCTCTCATGATGCCAGTTAGTACTTTCTCTGAAATTTCTAGTTGTACAGCATGTCCTGAAGGACCGTGTGTTTAAGTGATTTGCCCAGGATCACAGAGCCAATATGTGTCAAAATGAGGAACAGGAACCCAGGCCTTCCTGATTCCAAGGCTGGTACTCTATCAACTGCATTGTGTCATCTGTGTAGCTCTAACTCTATCTTTATCTCCAGCTTTAGCTCTATATAAATCTATAGTTATGGCTACAGAGACAGTCAAGGAAGGAAATAAGCATTTATATAATGCCTACTATGTGCCATGTTCTATGCTAACTGTTTTACACATATTATCTTCTTCTTCACAACAGCCCTGTGAGGTAGGTGCTATTACTATACCCCTTTTAGAGTTGAGGAGGTTTATAGTGCCCGAAGTCATTTAGCTAATGTATCTACAATGGCATTTGAACCCAGGTTTTTCTGACTTCAGGCCCAGAGCGCAATTCATGGCTCTGGATAAGCTGCCTCAAGCCTATGACTGTATGTAAGTCCATATTTCTGTCTATAGCTAGTCCAAAATAAAATTTTTCAAAATTACATAAGATTCTAGTTTCTTTACGTAGCTTAGTAGTATCTCTGTGATTATTGAAATCCTATTCAAAGTGGTACAGTACCATGTGAAATGTGGCTTGGGTTGATTCATTTTAAGTTGATCAGTAACATCAACTCCAAGTTTCCTTAAAGCTCTAAATTTATGGACCCACATGTACAAAGAAGTATTTACAGAAGCTCTCTTTGTGGTGGCCAAGAACTGGAAATTGAGGAGATGCCCATTGATTGGGGAATGGCTGAACAAGCTGTGGTATATATGAATGTAATGGAATACTATTGTGCTATAAGCAATGATGGACAGGCAGACTTCAGAAAACCCTGGAAAGACTTACATGAACTGATGCTGAGTAAAGTGAGCAGAACCAGGAAAACATTGTACACAGTAACAGCCACAGTGTGTGAGAACTGATTTCACAAACTTAGCCCATCTCAGCAATGCAAGGACCTAAAACATTTCCAAAGGACTCATGATGGAAAATGCCATCCACATCCAGAGAAAAAAACTGTGAAGTCAGAATGCAAAGTGAAGCAGACTATTTTCTTTTTTGTTTTGTTTTCTTTTTCTTGCTCATGGTTTCTCCCATTTGTTATAATTCTTCTATCCAACATGACTAAGGTGAAAATGCGGTTAACAGGAATGTATGTGTTGAGCCCATATCAGATTGCATGCCAACTTGGGGAGGGATGAGGGAGGGAGGGAGGGGGAGAAAATTTAAAACTTATGGAAGTGAATGTTGAGAGCTAAAAATTAATTAATTAATTAATTAATTGGGGGAAATTTTTTTTAAAAAAGCTCTAAATTGATGATCCTCACTATCATTATACTGATGAGCAATGATTTGAAGATATTCTCTTTTTCTTCTTTATCCTCCCTCTTTCTGGCCTTTTCCTTTCATAGCCAACCAGAAAATGAATTAATCCTGCCAGATTTCATTGGCTTAAAACACTATCGATGCCATCCTAAGCCTGCCATTGTTGACCAAAGAAAGATTTCACTATATTCAACCCTAAGGATGTAAGCTGAGAAATACCATACAATGTGATGTCAGTTCTTCTCTCCTCAGGTACTCTTGACATGTTGCTGTGCAAAATTCTTCCCTCTATCAACCTTTAGATGGGCATAGACTTCCAAAAGTCGATAATTTTGTATAGTTCCTTACACAATTTTTTTGGAAAATTCAAGTAATTTCAGTGGCATCAAAGATGACCTGCAACAGAGTCTGCTGTAAATAATATCACTTTACGTATAAATATGTTATATATTGGCTCCTCTTAATAGTTACTTGATAGCTAAAACTGTAGAATTTTGAAATATCTATTTAATCCAAAACTATGCTTAGAACAACTTGTTCATTGTGGCATTCTGTAAATTATTATTGTTAAGCCCTATCCGTGGTTTTAAAAAGAGCCACTTCTTGAAATATTTTTTCCCTTATTTTAAAATTTCTGAATGAGTGTTTTAAAGAACTTATTGCCTATGCAGCTCAAAGAAAAGCAAATATTTATGAAGGGAAAATATTTAACAATAAGAGCTGATCAGTGGCTGAAAAAACAGCCACATTTTAAAAAAAATATTGCCTATTAAAGGGCACTCAGTGACCACAAAAAAAGCTTTTTAATCATATTTAACTTTTAAAAGTAGTCAGCATCTGGAAAAGAAACTGCTTATAAAAGAATTTAATACATACAGCTGCCGAGTACTTCTTGGGAGTGTTATATTTAAAGCTGAAATGGGAACATCTGGGGGGAAAATCTTGTAAAATCATCATTAATGTTCTATTTCATATGTTAAATATTAAGACTATATTGGTCTACATGTTCAAGAAAGCAATTAATTTGAAATAGTTATATTGCAGCAGCACTGGGTATCAGAAATTGTTGGGTAATTTCATCAAAGATCCATAACCCAATAGACAACACTTTGGAACAGAACAAGTCAGTATCTAAAGGTGTAGGTAGCAACACCTCAACACTCAAACCTGTTCATGACTAAGCTAAAATCAATCTCTTGAAATGCTTTTCTGCAAGTACTGTTTTTGACATTATCAGTTACTAACATTGTGGTGGAGAAGAGGTTGTTGCTATTTTAGTGATCACATTGGAATGTTTTGTCTGCATGGCATTTTTATTCTTCCTCCTCAAACTCTTTTTGAAGGACCCCATAGAACAGCAAGTTTTTTTTAGCTTTTTGGTCTCAGAATTCCTTTGCAACGTTAAAACTTATTGAGAACAATTCCCCCCCCCAAGACTTTTTGCTTGTATAGGTTATAGATATTGATAACCTATTGGGAATTAAAATATCTTAATATTATTATAAAAATGCTTTTGACCTTACAGACCCCCTGAAACTGTCTTCAGGACTTCCAGAGGTCACCAGACAACACCATGAGAACAGCTGCCTTAGAATATTTTAGGAATACCCTTTCAAATGCACAAAATATCTTTGTTTTCTATAGAGAATGTGTGCAATGGTTTCTGGACCGAGATGAGACCTTGCTTGGAATCCTGCCCTAAACATTCACTCCCTGTGTAACCACTGGCAAGTCACTTAACCTCTATGTTGATTCATCTGTAAAATGCGACCAATAATACTCATACTACCTATCTCCAGGGTGGTTGTGAGGAAAGAGCTTTGAAAACCTTAAATGTCTATCGATAACAGGAGTTATTATTCTATTCAACACCAATGTGGTACCATGTGCCACAATGTGAAAGAGAATGATCAGTATAGTGAAGAGGATAAAAGTTATGATAAACAAAGACCCATTGGGGAAGTTATAGAAAGGAGATTCCAGTTCAAGAATATGTGGGACTAGAATACTTCTTAGATCTCTTCCAGCTCAGCTCATTATTATTCCATGGATATTAAAGCATTCTAGCTTGTGGCAAAAAATGATTTGGAAATATCATAAGTATTATTTCTGTAGTCAAATGTAGTTTAAAATATCAAAAGTATATGAAAGCTGCGTTCCTCAGTTCACCTCCTTTAGATGAACTATCAAGTTAAGATTTTGATCTGGCCTCCTGCCTCAAAGTCCAATCCTCTTTCTTCTCTGACATTCTATGTGTAGACCTCCCCAGGTTGCAGGAGAATCCACTGGGCACTCCTGACCATTTCCCTCATATATTTATTGCCATGAGATAGGATTTCTCGATCAAAAAAAAAAAAAAACCTCATAACTAAAAAATAGTTATTCTCCCTCTACATGGAGAAATATTTAAATAAGAAAGTAGCTTCCCAACACTCAATTGCTGTGGCTAACCACTGCTGACTGAGCTTGACTGAAAGATGGACTATATTACTAGCTGTCACACCAAATATAATTCAGTGCTAAAGGAATATCCAGGGGGTATATGTGTGTGTGTGTATGTATATGTATATATGTATGTATGTGTATGTGTAGATATTACCTGGATTATGTATATATGTATATTGTATATGTGTATATTATATGTGTGTCTATATATGTATACATGCATACGTATATGCATATATATGTGAATACATACATACATATATATGTATTCATAGGTATATATACACATGTATATTGTGTATGTGCATGTATGTATACATATATAATGTGTATATGTGTGTATAGGTGTGTGCATAAAATTTCAGAATGGAAATAATACTTTTTATTGTTGCTAAGATAAGCACATATTCCAAATACATTGGGCTGGATGAGGACTTGGTGAAAAGAAGGATTTAAAAGTCTGCAGTATCACAGAGTTAGGAGTTTCCTTTGCCACACATGTATCTTACACATTTTCCTCAATACCATTATACATAAATATGTACTCAAATTTAGCCTACTCTGCTGTTTAATGCTATATGTACTTGTGAAAGAATGCACCCCAAGTATGTAGGGTTAATGAGTTTTAGCTACAGTTTTTACTTTATAATCTCAGTAATTCTCTTTCTCAGAACTAATTAAGTCTATTGGCTGATTGTTGATATGAAGCCCATCAGTGAGGGTTCTTGAGTTAGATAGTTTTTAAAATAATCACTCATATAGATACCACAAACCCCCTATAGACTCAAACTGATGTCCATGACAAAGGATTATCCAGCCTTTGATTGATGACCTCTAGTAGAGAGGAAATCCACTCTCTCCAGAGAGAATGCATCCCAGTTTTAGACATCTCTCATTGCTGGTTCTTCCTGACATCAAACCTAAATCTATTTCTTTTTGATTTTTGTATGTTGCTTTGATTTCTGACCCCTAGAGGCAAATGGAGCAAATTTTATACTTCTTCCAAGTTATAGTACTTCAAATAATTTAAGATGCTGTTGTGCTCCCTAGGTCTCAATTTTTATTTTTAAATTTAAAATACTTTATTGATATATTTTACTTGAAATAATACACTCCCCCCAAATGGCAACGTGCCCCCAAAACAATGAAGCAAAACCACCTAATAGTTTGATTATGACACATGCTTGTCACTCCATTGTTTTTTAGTTTATTAAGTATTAGTAGCAAATAGGGGTGTAGGTTTTAATTTTGAGAGTATGATACCAATATGGTCTATAGCATTTACCATAAGTTTTTTTGTCTGCCAATACATATTTGTTTACCTTGATAGAGTCTTTTGAACTGTTTCCTTCACTCTGTGTCACTTCCTAAACCTCTTTGCAAGTTTCCCTGAATTATTAATACCAGCCATTCTATTCTGTGCATTAACATTTCATTACATTCAAACACAATAGCATCTTCAGCTATTCCCCAACCATTGGGCATATATTTGGCACCAGGTTTTGCTTTCACAAATAATGGTGCTCATGTAATTTTGTATATGCAGGTCTTTTCTTACTGTCAATAACCTACTTGGAGTATTCCTTCTCCATCTCTGCCTCTCGAAATGATGTGTTTCCTTCAGGACTCAGCTTAAGCACTAATTTCTTGATGAATCCTTTTCGAATCTTCTGAGCTAGAAATTCCACCCCTTCCAAGGTTGACATACATACATACACACATACATACACAATGCATGCATGTATATGTACGTATATACATGCATGTGCATAAATGTGTATATGCATATTATAGATATGTGTATATATATACATATACAAATACATATAAATGTAAAATAAATTATATGTAAATAGCATTTATATAGATAATATTTGTAAGATACTTAGCATAGGGCCTAGCATATAGTAAATTTTATATACAATATATTATAATACATTATGTAACTATTCATTACATATAAATATATAATTGTTTTATTATACAAATATTTGACATACAATTATTTCATTATGTAGACATTTAAATATTGTTTTATATATACACATATTATTTTATTACATATTAATATTTAAATTAATTTTATCAACTAATTATAAGATAAATATATAATTATACATATATAATACATAATTCTAACATTTATATATATACCACACTAATTTCTACTATAATTATAATCATAACAACACAATTAAAATATGTTGTTATATATAATTTATATCATAAATTATCATATTATACTTAAAGCCTACTATATGCTAGGTTTTTTACAAATATTATGTCATTTGATCTTCACAACAGGCTTAGGAGGTAGATGCTATTATTATCCATATTTTACAATGGAAGAAACTAAGGGAGACAAGTTAAATGACTTGCCCCAGGGCATGCAGATATTAAGTGTCTGATGTCAGATTTGAACTCAGGTCTTCCTGACTCAACACCCAGAACTCTATACATTGTATCGCCTAGTTACATATATATGCATGCATTGTATATGTGTTATGTGTGTATGCATGTATGTATATATGCATACACACATACATGCATACGTGTATTTTAATATTATGCACGTGTGTATGTGCATGTATGTATGTGTGCATGCACGCACAAACTTTGTTGTCGCTCCAAATAAAGCTTCTAGATGGAAAAGATTATTTTTATTTTATATCCCCAGTATTTAACATAGTTCTTAGTATGTTTGGTTTTTGTTGTTGCTGTTCAATTGTGTCCAGTTCTTTGTGAGCCCACTTGTTTTGTTTTATTCTGTTTTGGTTTTGATTTTTTGGCAAAGATATTGAGGTGATTTGCCATTTCCTTCTCCAGTTCACTTTACCGATGAAGAAATGGACGTAAATGATGTTACACAGCTAGCAAGTGTCTGAGGCCAGATTCGAACTCAGGAAGATGAGTCCTCCTGACTCCAGGTCTGGCACTCTATCCACTGTGCCACCTATCCTCCCTTCCTGGCACATGCTAAGTACTTAATAAATGCTTGTCTATTGATTGATTGAGGTATCATTTTTTTTTACATAATTCCAAGTTGGTTTCTAGCTCAGCCAAATTGTAGCTGCACCAGCAGTGAAATCATGTACATTATCTGTTGTCCTTCAAATATTTCTCACCTTTGACTCTTTGCTCATTTCGCTGGTGAGATCATGCCCCAGGGTTGATTTAATTTAGATTTTTATGATAGTGATTGTGAAGTATTTTTTCAAGAAGTTGTTGATCATCTGACTTCTTCTTTTGGAAACTATTTCTTTATCTCTTTTGACATCATCCTCTCCCCCACCAAAGGGATCCATACTGTTCCATACAAAATATACCCAGTTTCTTCAACAGATCCTAAAATAGCGTGGTTGATAAATTGATTGATGCCCATCAAGAAGGAGGCATAAATGTCATGATACGCTTCTGTAAAAATAATGTTCCTACTTGCAGGTACTGTGGCTGTGTAAGGCCAATAACACCAGCAAACAGGAGGGCTGCTAGCAGAGGTTCTTTGATCTACTTTTCTAAGGAAAGTAACTTTAAGGGATTAACAATCTCACTTTAATTAAACATACATATACCATTCACATAGTTCAGGGGGGAAAGCCAGCACCCTGAACTTCAGAGCAAATACAAACAGAAATTACAAACAGATTAACAGACAGGCTTTTATCTGTCTGACCAAATCACAATACATACATAGTTACCAGAGAGAAGCACCAACATCTAGGTTTTCAAAGCCAGGGTGGGGATGGGAGGGGTGGGGGGGACTCTTAACAACGGCTGCCTAGAGTCTGGTCTGGCAAAATCACAAGAACGCTCTTCCAATGAGTGAGCCCCAAGCAAAATGCTAACCTCAGAGTATTTATACACTTCTTCATGGTCAGAGGTCTTCATACATCTCAAGGGTTTCACACCTCTTGAGGGTTTTACACCTTTTGTGACCTAACTGGCAAAAGGGTGTGGGCTTTCTTATAAACAAAGGCACGACTCTACCAAAAGCATTCAATTGCTTTAGTGCTGAGAAGCACTCCAAAACAAAAGACAGCAAAAAGTCCCACTTTGCTTGCCATTACAACTTCTCTGTCCTTAATCTTATCCTATTTAATATTTGCTTTTTTATTAATAATGAAGTCATAGATGGGATTCTTATCAAATCTGTGAGTTTCTCACAACCAAAAGAGCTAACATTGTAACAGTTTTTGAAAAACCTCACTATTATGGACTTATGTTCTCTTCTATCAAGTTCCCTCTGCTTTGAACCTACCTACTGCTACACCCCCTTTCTGGAGTACTTCATAGCACAAAACTTGCATGTCTCATGCCTCTTATAACTTGGACCTGCCTGGCCTGTTTACAACAACAGTAACATGTGAGGTGGAAAGTCAGCTGAGGAAGAAGACCCTGCCCTCTTCCTAAGGAACCTGTAGCTATTGCCTGTCATTGCTTTCCTGTAGTATAGAGATAAGATCTAATCCATGAACTCAACCCATCAACTAGAAGAAGTAGTGAAAGCTTTGCACATTCCTGGGTATTCTATGCCTTAAAGTGGTATCTCCTAAGATAACAAAAGCAAAAACAACCACCACAACAAAAGCAACAATATTAAAAGCTCATCTTTAAATAGAGCTTCAATATTTGCAAAGCACTTTACAAATTAATATTATTTTAATTAGACTAAATTAATATTAATCTATTAATTAATATTATTTTAATATTCATTTTATCCTCATAAGAATCCTGGTAAGTAGATTCTATTAGTATCCCCATTTTACAAATGAGGGAACTGAGACAGACAAGTTAAGTGACTTGCTTAGGATAACACAGGTAGTAAAAGTCTAAGGGCAAATTTGAACTCAGTTCTTGCTGACTCCAGACCCAGCTCTCTAACCATGTGACCTGAAGACCATCATACCTAAGACCTGACACTCACCTTATGACAACTAAGACCTAATGACACCCTTTACCCTGAAAAGTCTCTTTCCTTGTTCCTATATGCTAGGGCCAGGGCTGTCCAAAATGTGGCCCACAGGCCACATGCACCCACAATGTAATTTATGCTGCCCACCTACAAGCATAAAAATTTACATAAATGCTTTAGTAAACAAGGCTGAGCTATCACAGAGCTGTCACTAAAATGGCAAATCAAAATACATTGTCTATTGTTTCAATAAAAACCTAAGGTTGGACAGCCCTGTGCTAGGCAATGATGTTCTATGTCCTCATTCCTATTAAGACGTCTATGTTTTCAAGCAAAAGAAAGATTTGATTTTCTATTTCTGGTTCATAATCCAACTAACTGGCTTGCTTAGCAATTTCAAAATCATTTGAATACTTCCCTGTGACCACAAATACACAGACACAGACATAGGCACACACACACACACACACACACACACACACACACACACACACACTCACATATACAAATACATATAGTTCCCAGCAACAAATTAAAACAAAAAAAAGGATAATGCATGCTTCGTTTTATTTGACTCTTGGGTACTAATTACAGCTAGTTTGAAATTAATTAGCCACCCCAAGTGTCTTCTTACAACCAATCAAGCAGCAACTTTACTGTAATATCCTTTATGAGCAAAGCGCAACATTCAGTCAGGTTAATGCTTTGACATTTGCTATCATTCATAAGTTCCTATTGAGAGGTTATCCCCAGTTTCCAGTGGGGACTTATTTAAATTAATCATGGAACATAAGCACTAATTTGTATGCTCAAGGGCTAAAGAGATTCAGGCAGTAGATCTCGAGAAAAGATGGAAATGGCCCTACATGAAATTTAACATTTAAGATTCTTACAATCTGTGTAGCCTCGAGCAAATCCTCAGGCCTCAGTTTTTACATCCATGAGATGAGGGAGTTGGCTTCTGATGTCTATAATTCCATAATCTATGAATTTTCAGGATCATAGGAAGCAAATTGTAATAATTGTATTCCAGAAATGGCTATAGAATACACAGACTTTTTTTAATTAAGTAAAAAGGATTTCCTGCTGGGGCTGAAATGAAATTTCTGTAGTATTTGAACCCATTTGTGAAAATATTGAAAAGCTACACCTTCCAATTGGCTTGCAAGATTGAGTGACTGACTTCAGAGAACAAATAAATTCAACAAAAAATATTTGGGATTGAAAATTGAGTATCGTGATTGAATAAGCATGGCTTAATGATGAACATCCTTCACTTTGACCCAAGTTGTAAGTTTTTTTAATCTTCTCAAATCAGCTAAATCAAGAATAGAAACAAACTGAATTTAGAGCCAGAAAGAAACTTAGAACTTTGAATCACTATACTGAAAAGTTTTAAACCAAGATTTTCAAAACTGTTGGAGACTATTACTCTCACTAAAAATATTATTAGTAATAATATTTTTGTGAAAGGAAAAGGCTTTTGTGTTATTAATAAATAAAAAATATGTTTTCCTCTTATCCTTTTAAATATTTTTTAATAATTCATATAATTATTGGTATGGTAGTACAGATATATAATTTCTAAGTAAATACGTATACAACTATATAGGTGTGTGTTCAATTCTTTTACTCATAGGAGCATGTGATCAAAATTTCAGAGACCAATTTCCTAAAGCATGATACAGTTGCAAATAGATTAACATTCACTCAGGACTTTTGGGTCAGTACCACACATACTAGGATATTTCGCATCTGTGAAATGGGCCAGAAGGCAGACACTTGTGGTTAGAATCCAGAGTTGTGATGGAACCAACTAATACTGGCTGCTGATTGTTTAATTTTCAGTATGAGGACTTCCACTTTAGAAATCAACAAAGACTACAAATTAGGTTTTAAAAATTATTTTGGTGATTGTCTAGACTTAAGAAAATGGTGGGGGAAATGTTAATAATGCAGATTAAACTTAAAAGTATGTCATTCATACATTTTTGAAGGCAGGTTATTAAACATGTACTAGCATATCCAACCAGACATTTCTGTGACATTCTGGGAGGTGAGATTCCTTTCGTTGAAGCTCTATGAATCTGAATGTTTTCCCTTCAAGGAGCAGTTATTCTTCATCTTTATTTCTTAAGATAATGTACTTCCAAAATAATAATATTCTTAAAGATAAACTGGAGTTAACAACATTCATTTCCAAAATACCATACACAAAATACCATGGAGATCTATCTATCCATCCAGAATCAGATGCTTCTTAACCAGGAGAACCTGTGGCCTCAAGGCCACATGTGGCCCTCAGGGTCCTCAAGTATTGCCCTTTGACTGAATCCAAACTCTACAGAACAAATCCCCTTAAGACGAGGATTTGTTCTATAAAACATGGACTCGGTCAGAAGGCCACACTCAAGAACCTAGAAGGCCATGTGTGGCCTCGAGACCAAAGGTTCGCTACCCCTGTAACCTAGACCATCTCCATCATTTCCCTTATGCAAGTTTTCACATGCTAGCTACCATAACAAACTTAATTGTTCTTTTTATTAGAAACACACAATATATACCTGAACTTATACATAGATACATTCAGCTATAAAATTTTCTGCTTAACTAAAGAAACTTTAAATGACTAAAGTTACAGTTTTACTTTCTTACAGTAGAGGTGTCAAATTTGAACTGTTGAATTAGAAAATCCAAATATTCTTAAATACATTTTAATTAAATAATACATTCGGGATACTGTTCCTTATGAAGCAATGTCTAGAAACTTCTTCTTTATTCTTCTGACCTGAAAGCTGTTTTGAGCTTTGTTAGAAACAGGAAACCTCAGAGTTTTAGCTTAAATCAAAGAAAACCACAACCAGCTTCCAAGAGGAAGTCTGTATTGCAGAGATAGCAACTTTGGGGAGGTTAGGATTTTTTCTTCTCTTTTGCTGCTCTTTTCCACATGCCATTTTCCTATAACAGAATTTTAAAACTGAATCATGCTTTAAATAGAGATAAATATCCTTTGAAATTTCAGACTGTCTGGCAATTTTCTTTTCAGTGATTGCCAACTGGTATAATATATCCAAGGTGATTTCCCTTGGAATCACCTCTTAAAAGTCTCGCCCCCTTACTATCTTACTAGTATGTGAGTCATTGAATAATTTCTAACATTAAGTCTTAAATAGCTTTAAATATTGTTTTGCTGGGGGGAGAGGGAGGATTGCTGCTATTTTTTAAAATTTATTTCAGAGTTTGCCAAATGCTCCTAGAAATAGGGTCAACCATTAGATGTGACATTTCTAACCAGCAAAAACTAACAAATCCTGTGAAAATAAAAGATTATATTGATTTTACCTTTTTTATCAAAAGGCAGTTGAGGGTATATAAAAGCCCACTCTGTTTACACGAAACACATGGCAGACAACAGATTGGAGGGATTTTCAGTCTCCGATTGCTAAAATCATATGATCATAGATTTAGAGCTAGAAAGTACCATTTATTCATAGGGTCAAAGATTTAGAGCTTCATTTTTCATTAGCTGCTCTGCTTGGTTTCCATCCCAGGAATCCATGCCTTCCCCAGGATAAAGTATAAACCTGAAATCCTATCAGTATGGAGATTGATCCGGCCTTGATACCCAAAACCTCAGCACCTGCACTTGCCTCTCCCCTCTGATTGGAAGGATGGAGGGTGGAGTAATAAACTCTCTGAAAGCATTCCTTTTAGAGAGAGCCCAGAACTTTCCAGTTAATTCATCAGTGGTTCTATTTAGACTCCATGAACATCATTCATGCCCCTGCCCCAGGCAATCCTTGGAAGGTACCTCTCCCCACACTTTTCAGCTTTTTCTTTGTGTGTGTGTGTGTGTGTGTGTGTGTGTGAAAGAGAGAGAGAGAGAGAGAGAGAGAGAGAGAGAGTGAAAGGAAGCTGTCTTTTTTTGTCTTATTTGTATCCTCAGTGGTTAGCACAGTGCCTGGTACATAATAGTCACTTAATAACTGTTAATAACTGTTTATTGACTATTGTCTACTGACTGGAGCTAGAAGGGCTATCCCCCTCATTCTACAGATGAGTAATCTGAAGCACAAAAAGATTAAGTGATTTGATGGGGTCACATAACTAGTAAGTATCTGAGGTGGGATTCTATCCGGATCCCCCTTCTTAAAAATCCAAGATCTTATTCACTAGCACCAGACATGCTGCTTCTAGTCCAACTTTGCATTTTGAAATGTAGAAAGTAGACAAGAAGAGGTGATTTGCCCAGGGTCATAGAAGTAATAAGTAGAAGGAGCAGCATTTCAAATCAAATCCTCTGCCTCTAAACCAAGCAGGCTGCTCATTACCCAGCCTGCTTTTATCTGTCATGGAGGAAAATGCCTCATTACTTCTTATGAGTTCTCTGCTCTTCTCTTTCCTGCTTCAACAAAGTAGTTCTCATTTCTCATCTAAGGTAGCCTGTATAAAATGTTTTCCAATAGCTTGTTTAATATCCTATCTACTAAGCTGGAAAGACAGACTGTGCACCATACTATTTTCACTGATAAGGTATAATTTTTGGGAAATGGAGAAGTCATTTGTCTCTGGAAAAATATTTTTTTGTTATTCTGTAAGGGATAAGCTAAAAGCCTACTGATTTTTTATGAGTAAAATATTATGTAATATTTCTTTTAAAAAATTCATTGAGTTTAACATGGAATAATAAATTAGTAACATTTATTAGCAATACTTTCCATACATTATCTCATTCAATCCTCACATTAAGTATGCATTATGTAAGCACTGTAAGGAATATTATGATTATTCTTTTATAGGTGGGAAACTGAGGCTGAGAGAGGTTAAGTGATTTACCTGGGGTCACAAGATCCAAATTCAGTTCTTACAGACTACAAATTCATTGTTCAATCCATTAGCAAAAATATTCCTTACTTCCCCAGAAGATAAGAGGGTTCTTTCTCAAGATATGTCTCTCTCCTCTATTGCCAGAGGCCACCTTCCTTAGAGGTAACTCCTCCCTGTTTCTCTATTACATGCTACCTTTTTCAAAGAGCACCAAGGCATGGACAGTCCTTTGCCAACCAATGGCTATCAGACCCCTAATTCCAACAATTTTGATCAGAAATCATAATGTCTCATAAAAGGGTAATTAAATGTAAGTTCTTTTAAAGACTGTTTTCAGACACTATTACTCCATTGTCTCTATTACCTGTTCTTATATCTTCACCGATTTTGTAACTTGAATGAAAAGAAAATCAATTGATTAGGGTTTTCCTATCACCTCTAATACACACAAAGATACTGTGTTTATGTATACTTGTACCTACCTGTATATGTGTTATCCCTCCCTCAATCAAATAGAATGTAAATTTCTTGAAGGTGTGGATTGTTGTGAATTTTCTTTTTGTATCCCCAAGACCTGTTAGGGTTCCTGGCACATAGTGGGTATTTAATAAATGTTTGTTGAATTGAACACTATCTTGCACTTTTTGCATTCCCTGGTTGTTCTTTCTGGATTTAATTCAATGGATTAATTAATTCTCAAAGACTTTATGTATTTTAGAGCTAGTTTGAGTAAAATTTCTCTTCTCATAATTTCCTATCACACTTTCATAAGACTATATTGAAATAGAGATTATTTTTATGGATTCATTTTGAATCCTACTAGTTTGCTAAAACTATTATTATTCATCTCAATTAATTTCTTCATTGATCTGCTGGGCTAATCAAAGTTAGCTACTTGAAGAAAGGCTTAGTAGTATCCAGGAAAGAGAAGGTGGTAACTTCACTGCTCCTCTGTACTGGTCAGGTCACATTGAGAGTATTGTGGTCAGTTGTTAGAAAGTCCCCATTTTAGGCACCACATATTGAAAAGGAAATTATATCTTGGAAATTGTTTAGAAAAGTGTAACAAAGATAGTGAGGTGTCATAATAATAATGTGGCATGTGAGACTCAAATTCCAATTTCTCAAACTTTATCCTCCACCTAATTTATTTTGCCTAGAGAAAATAAAACCTCTTTTTCATTTCTTCTCATTACCCTGCATGCCATGTGAGGATATGGCAAAGGAATAGGACGTGGTTAACCTGGACAAGAGAAATCTTGAGAAAATGATGGTTATCTTTAAGTATTTAAAGGACTACCATGTGGGAAAAGGAATAGGAAAGATATCAAAGAAAGATTTTTAAAGGAAACCAAGGACACTAAAAGATGTCAGTTCTTACCTTGTCTGTTTTTACCTTCATCTCTTTTATTCTACCTAGAGAAAAGAAAACCTTTGTTCATTTACTTTTCTTAGCCTTCATGCTATATTATTGTTCATCCTTCATTCTTGAAGAGGAGCAATGACATAAGGAAGGTGATGTCCTGGGAAAGACCTTGATTTAGGAAGGCCAAGGTCACCCACGACATCAAGGGCCATTGCCAGTCATCTTGACTTTTATCTTGCCATTGGATTTTGATGATTCTGGAGGAGAGAGAAAGGCTGACAACTTTGTTCAGCTCTGCCTCCTTAAATCCAACTTATATAAAATGAAATAAGAAACTTCTAGTAAATCAAGCACTTGGCTCTCTCTCCTATCTTTGTTGATATGGGGGACTGTGGCTGCAGAATACTGCATATACTGGAAGACTCAGTTTTGCTAACTGATGTTTTTTATAGTATTTTTTTTCTTTTTTGTTATGAGGGATAACCTTCTTTGTAGGGATAGAGCCCCACATTCAGAAATAAAGTTAATATTAAAAATTTTTTAAACGTTAAATCAAGCATGTAAGGAAGAGAATAGCAAATAGTAGTATGGCTAGAAGTTTTACAACAAGCATATGATAATTTTTATCTTCATCAGAATGTCAAAATAGCCCTTTAAAGAATCAATCAATCAAGATTGATTAAGGACCTACTACATGCCAGGCCCTGAGGATATAAAAAGATGCAAAAGGCAGACCCTGCTCTCAAGGAGATTATAACCTAATAGGGGAGACAACATGCAAATGTGGACAGATAGATAGATAGATAGATAGAGATATGTGTGTATGTATGTATATGTGTATATCTATGTGCATATATATATATGTATATATATGTATGTATATATACAGAGAGAGAGATGTATATGATTACAATGTGAAGGCATATGGGGATAATGGTTAACCTAGAGAAAAGAAACTTAAAGGCAAAATGCCATCTGTATTAAATTTACTGAACATTTGCCATATGGAAGAGGAAATTGGCCCCAGAGGGCCGAACTAGGAGCATTAGATCAAAGTAAAAAAGGCCAACATAGACGTGACATAAGAAAAACAATTCTTAATAATAAGAGCTATCAGAAAGTACACTAGAGGTCTCTCTGTCAGTGATGGTCTTCAAGCAAACACTGGATGACCACATCAAGTATAATGTAGAAATAGAGTATGGACTAGGTGACTTCTGATGTCCCTTCCAACTCCTAACTTCTGTGATTCCAATGCCTACAATTCATTTTAGTGGCTATTTTGGGGAATTTGACAACTTGGAAGCCTAAAACTTGTTTTTAATTTGTAAGTAGAGTAGAGGTCTTTGCAACTAATTACACACTCAGTTTCAGCAAGGAGGATAAAATGAACCATTTGCATGTTTCTTAGACTAAGGGGATTGCTAATGATAGCCAATAGCAAGATGGCAATGCCATTGCTAAAGCTCATCAACCCAACTGGCTAATATCCATCAAAGATCAGCAAATGAATAGATCACATCTGTGTCAATATCTCCATTCAACATAAGGGTGTATTTATTTCATTTATCCCTACCGTCCTCATTATAGGCTTCCAGAGCATTGCCACAGTGCTTACTAAGCCTCATAAAGTGATAAATTGCACTTATGTGCTTGTGTTCCCAAGCATAATTGCCTCTTTTATCTCCCAACAATCCTTTGATTAAAGAAAATAATCATTAGGTTGAAAGTAGAGCTGTCAACTTGGGTAACAATTTATCAGCCACTTGATGGACATTAACCTAATATGTATACTTCTCTAAGAGACTATGCATGCTTTTCTTTTAAAGGAAAGGTAATGCTCATCTTGAAATGCCTGTAGTATTCTACCAAGTATCACTTCAAAGTTTCTAAAGAATAGAGAGCTTGTATAAGGCTCTAAAATATATAGCAGGTAAACTTTTTAAAATCATTAGTCTTAGGAGATGACAGATAGATACATAGATACAGAGAGAGAGAGAGAGAGAGAGAGAGAGGGAGATGACAAAATAAGGAAGACAGAGACAGAGAGAACTTTATTCTTGGAGAGCAAAGAAAACAGAAAGCTTAGCTGAGCCTAGGTATGCTCTGAGTGTAAATAGCTTCACATAGGAATATAAATAAAAAATTTCACCATCCCACACAAAGATACAGCATCAACTTGTACTAGAATATTGAGTGACCATATTTCACAGTGACAATAGTGCTTTACCTAGAGTCAAGACAGTCATATAAATCAATGAATTAATGATCATTGATGTGGGTATTCTCTCCAATGATGAATATTGCAGAGAACCAATATATACCTATCCTGTGTGACTCTTGTCAGTTTCTTCTCATGAATTTACAACAAATGGTTCATTCAACACTAGAGGGTTTTTTTGTTGAATTTTAAAGTAGTTTTTATTGATGTGTTTTACATAGCCTGAATTTCTCCGTTTATCCCTTTTCATACTTCTTCCCAGTGAGTCACCCCATATAACAACAACCAAAAAAATAATAAAAAGCGGGAAATATCAAAGATCCAATCAAAACATCAAAAGAAAGCTGACAATATATGTAAAACTCATGGACCCTCCCCTTCACCTCTGCAAAGTACTGAGAGGAGGTCTGTCCTAATATCTCTCTTTTGAGGGGGCCATGTTTATTCTTTGTAATTTTGCAACATTCATTTTTGATTGTGTTGTGGTGGTTGCTCCTTGCATTTGCATTATCGTAATCTGTTGTATTCTCTTAATATCAAGAGGTTACTAAGAGAGCACAAGGGCTGCTCAGCTTACAGCAGACACTCAACAGCTCTAGGACCAAAGGTAAGTTGCTTAATCTCTCATCACCTATTATAGGAGCAATATTTCCCAGATTCCTGCCTGCCTCGAAGGCTGGTCTAACGTTTCCCAGGACCCCTCCTCAAACAGTCTAGGCTAATTTGTTTTTGCTTGCTTACTTGTTTTCCCTTAAAAAAGTGTTGAGATCATCTCCAGATATCACTTCTTAGTTACACAAGGGCACAAAAAGGCCAGCCTGTGAGGAGTCAGAGCCCTCAGATGTATGAATCCTGCTGCCATTCCAATTACTTCACCATACTCTTCTAAACAAGCACATTTCCATATAGAAACAGGCAAATGTAGGATACGATTTACCCATTGCTCTGTACCCTTTTCATCCTATGGTTAAGTAAAGCCTCCTTTTGTTAAGTTTGGCCTTATTTTGTTCCAGTCTCAAACCTGAACTACCAGACCAGCCAGAGTTAGGCCTAAGTCATAACATTTTAAAGGAGGCACTAGATACCTAACAGAATTAGGATTTTAAAGCACTCTGTAAGCCATGACCTACCATGTAAATCACATTATTGTTATTCTATCTATGTATTACATACAGAACAGAAAAGAATTTCACTGGGTCCAAGACGTGATAGAGCTAATAGAAGCAATGCAATGTGGTCAAAAGCGCATTAAGTTTGTATTCTGCCTCTGACGTTTACTAGCTATTTGCTCAAGAGCAGGTCACTTAACCACTCCGAGCCCCAGTTTCTTCTTCTGTAAAACAAAGACAATTACATCCGAAGTACTAATCCATTAAAAGTTGTTGCGAGGATCATATAAAATGATGTGTGAAAAGTACTTTTTGGAACTTAAGGTGATACATAGAGTTCAGCTGTTATGAGCGTGATTGAGGCAGATACTACATACCACATGGCTTGTAGATGAGAAAATTTCCTCTCCTTCAAAGTTCTCCCCTCTTCAGGACTTTCTCTGAAAGGTTTCAGTCTTCAGAATGAAATCTCCTAGAGGGAAGGTACTGTTTCTTTTTTGTCTTTATATCCTTCGTGCCTAGCACATAATAGGCATTTAATAAATATTTGTTGGTGGATTGATTCAGAACCTTCAGGATTTACATCTGAAAAAGTACTAGGTTGAATGGAAGATCAAGAGAAGAGGACCCCCTTATCTTTATACTTAAAGGATCCATTGCAATATCAAAGCAAGTTTTAAAAGAAGAATGGTTCCTTTTATTTCCTTTGTAATTGACTCTTTCTTCCCATATATAGGACAGAATGTGAGGGGATAAAATTTGGGATTATAATCATGGTTTTATACCTGTAGTAATCAAAATGTACAAGTGTTCATTATTTTCAAAAATAGGCATCTAATAAGGAAATACTTGGAAGAAAAATAAACACACCCTCAACTTCTCTAATTTTATCCTCCACCTTTTTTGATCTATCTAGGGAAAACCAAATCCTCTTCCTTTTCATTTCCCTAGATATTAACTTAATGTGTTAGTATCTGGTACAAGTCTTCTGGAGTTTTTTTGAAGTTTTTTAAATTTTTTATGTCAAAGAATAATGCTGTCAATAATACCAGATAGATAGAATCATGGATTCGAAAGTTCTTATTCTCACTTTGGTATCTACCTAAGTCCAAGAAAGGTGAGTTCATATAACATAAAACACTCTCAAATACTATCCAGTGAAGTGAATTCTCTCTTATCCAACATGACAGGGGAAAACACGATAATGTGGACTAATACCTTTTTTAATTAAAAGTACTTATCATGTACAGTGTATCATATACACTTAATCATGAAGCTATAGTATGTATATGTATATATATATATAAATGTATGTATGTGTGTGTATATATATATATGTGTTTGTATATGCATGCACACATAGGTATATATGTATGTATGTGTGTGTATAAAATCTTTCTTTCATGATCTATCCAGTGCCATGGTGTTTTCATTGTAGCCATCAACTTTGATTTCATTTTAGTATAATCAGGACATCATTTGGGTCCCTTAGACTCCTTTCTTCTGACAGATGAGCTGATTTCAACCTCACAGGCTTCCTTCTAATAATTTCTATGGCTCCTGTTTTCTAAATTTGAATCCTTTCTATGCGTGGGTCCTCTCAGCACATTCAGATCCCTGAAACAAGCTTCTATAAAGTATTTTGACTATTGAGCAAATTAATTTCTAGGCACATTAAGAAGAGAAAGAGGACTTATTCTCCTATTGCATCTTAGAATCCCAAATTTCCTTCAAAACTCAAGTGCTAATTTCTGCATTAGGCCTTATCTGATATCACCAAGGTGTCAGAGCTTACCTCCTCCTCATTACCTTGAATTTTAATAAGCTATCCCAGCCATCTCTTACTAGAATAACAAGAAAAAAATAAAATATTGCAAAAAATTGATCTATTTATCAATAATGTCATTACATATGGTATATTCAGTGTTTCATATCCATAGTTCTCTCACTGCCTTTACAAAGAAGGGAGGAGGGATATGGTGCTTTTGTTAAAAAAAAGTAGTATCAAATCTTTTTTTTTTTTTTGGCCATGATATTTTTGTGAAGTATATAGTCTTTTGATATGGGATAAGATACAAATCTCATCTTTACTGTTAAGCTAAGAACACAAAGTCACTTCAAAGGGAACAATAAGCAGTTATTTTAATGATTTCAGTAAGTCTGATTACAATGGGGGGCTATTTTTATTAGTTATAATTAATCTTCAAGGTAATAAGGAGGGGGGAAGCCCTGGTTTAATTAATTGCTTATAACCAATCTGTTTACATTTTGCAAATATTTATTAACAAATGCTTATCAATTGGTTGATCTGAGTCTGTTAATAAATGAATTTTACTGTTTCCTTCTTTCCTCGACTATAATACCAATATAACAACAATGTTGCTAGCAGCTGCTATGGGGGTGAAAGACCAACAACACCAGCACAAAAAGGGCTGCCAGCACAAGTTCTTTGATCTGCTTTTCTAAGGAAAGCAACCTTAAGGGTTTAATAATGTCACTTTAATCAAACATACATATATAATTCACTTAGTTCAGGGGCAAAAGCCAGCACCCTGAACTTCAGAGCAAATACGAACAGAAATTACAAACAGAAAATATCAACAGATCAAGTAACACAAACCGGTAGACAGGCTTCTAGCTTTCTGTCCAACATCTCAGTACATAGTTACAAGGGAAGCACCAACATCTGGTTTTTCAAGCTGGGGGTCTCCTTAACAACGGCTACCCAGAGTCTTGTTTGGTCAAATCACACAACACTTTTCCAGTGAGTGAGAGTCTCAAGCAAAACACTAACCTCTGAGTTTATATACCCTGTTCAGAGTCAAAGGGTGTCCCAACCATGCAACTGAAACCTTGTGAACAAGGCTTTCCCTTGATGTAAGCAGGTCATCAAAGACTCCCAATTTAATCAAAGACACAAAGGCCAGACTCATTAAAGGCACTTGATTACCTAAGTGCTCCAAAAGAGAAAACAGTAAAAAAGTCCCACCTTAATTACCATAACAATCAGTCTCTGGCTCTATGGAAACAAAACTCATAACACCAATAGGGAAAGTTGCTGCAAAAGGACCTTTTGTCATAGTTCTTAAGATTCCACAGTAGATCTGCTCACTTCCTTATTCTGTGGTCCTTGTTACTAGTCTCTAATGTCTCCCTGTCTCTAAGCCTACAGTTTGGCCCTTGATATATACCACCAATTTTTCATAGCTACCACATCTCATGAGATCTGGCTCATGGACTCTTCACTATTTGTCCAGTGGTCCACTTTTTGCCTTAAATTGTCTAGGCAGTTTAAAATTTCACCTAGGTGCCATAACTCTATGGAAGCAATATCCTTTCACTCTTGGCTTCTTCTCAAGTAGCCCCTCACTCTCTTCCTTTCTGTCTATATACAAATTCTGCACGATTCAAGCCTCCTCATCCTTTATACATGCCCAGGGATTTTCTTATAAGTGTGTGTTATATTAGTTGTATAGCCATTCCAACTAGTTCTGATTGACAGATCAGGCTTCTTGTCTTGCCTTTTCACAGTGTCCCCTTTACACTGATTATAGAAGTGCAACTGAAGAAGACCTTAGAATCTGTCTAGAGCAACTCTCTCATTTTACAGAAGAGCCAATTAAGGCTGAGAAGTTAAGTAACCTGTACAAGTTCACAACAATAGCAGAGCCAAAGTGAGGTCTCTGACATCAAATCTCTTTCTATTATTGCCTTTTCATATTTTTAAAGTTAGCTTCATTGATACTTTTTGTCTATATATCATCTTCACTTCTGAATAAATCCTTATCTCCTTTCACACCCAGAGAACTATCTGGTTTTTGTTGTTGTTCAGTCATTTCAGTCTTCACTGACTCTTTGTGACACCATTTGGAGTACTGGAATGGTTTGCCATTTCCTTCTCCAGCTCATTTTATAGATGAAGAACTGTGGAAAACAGGAGTAAGTGACTTGCCCAGGATCACAGAGCTGGTAAGTATCTGAGGCCAGATTTGAACTCATAAAGATGAGTTTTCATGACCCTAGACCCAGCACAGTCCACTGTGCCACCTAGCTGCTCAGCCACCTCTTACAAAAATGAAAAAGAAAGAAAAAAAACAGTATTGCAAAAATAAATAAATATAGATCTATTTTTCAGTACTATCTGACAGTATGTTCAGTGTTTAATATCCATAGTTCTCTGACTGTCTGTGCAAAGAAGGGAGGAGAGCGATGTTGCTTTTTTTTCTAAAATAGGATTACAATTTTTGGCCATGATATTTTTGTAAAGTATATAGTCTTTTTGTATGGGATAAGAGGCAAATCTCATGTTTATTGTTAAGCTAAGAACATGAAGTCATTTCAAAGTGAATAATAAGAAGTTTTTAAAGATTTCAGTAAGTCTGATTACAGTGGGGGGATAATTTTTATTGCCTATAATTAATCTTCTCTTTGGAGTAGAATTACCAATGTAACACAAATAACTTATTGAAGCTTTGTATAATGCCGTTTTCAAATGGGGTTGAATGCCTCTTTGACAAGATGAAACATCACAGACCCCTCTTTAAAATGAAATTCGATTTTACTGAGAAAAATGGAATCACTCTCCAAAAGAGAGAGAAGATATACTCTGGGGCCCATTTTCAATCTGTCTGAATGGGCCAGAACAAAGGACAAACTTAGCAATTGTCTGGTTAACACAATTGATGGAGCCAGTCAAAGTGAAGGTGCTTGACATAATTTTCTACCTGCAATGAAGAAATTAACCAGAAATTTGCCAGATTTCCACTTCTCCTTTATATAGTAAATGAATTAATGAATGAAGGAATAAAACATTTACCAAGCACTCACTATTTTTCAATCACTATGAGAACTGCTGGGGATGCAAATAAAAAGGGAAGATATTCAAGTATAGATGGAGCCAATGACATAAAAGGAAATCATTTCAATAGAAATGTAAGCTCTTATAGAAATGTGAGTTGGCCAATTCAGTCGGGGAGAGGTGAGGGGGAGGACTATTTCTGCATTCTTCAAATATTCTGCCCAAATACAGAAAAGATAAAAAGTGTGGGTAGACATCATGTGGAGAAAATTTATCTTCTTTACATACCAGAATTCTGATCTCTTACCTGCTAGTAACCCCCCTCTAACACTAACTACTTAACTGAATTGCATGTAACTTTTTTATTTATTTTGCATATATTTATTCTAGATATACTCATATATGGATCTATTGTTTCCATCAATAGGACATAAGCTCCTTCAGAACAAGGATTGTTTCATTTTTCAACTTTGCATCTGCAGTACAACCTATGCGGAGTAACATGGGTTAGTGGATAAAGAACTGGTCCCAACATCAGGCAAACCTGAATTCAGGTATCTCCTCTGACATATTCTAATGGATGTATAACCCTGGGCCAGTGACTGGACCTCTCATTGCTCTAGGGCCTATAGTCAACTCTCTAAGACTATACATTGCAAGAAAGGTGTCAGCCTACATTGACAGAGGGAGTTTTCTGACCTGAGAGTTCTCCATTTCAATGAAACTACAAGTCCAGTATCTAGCACAGTGCTTTGAATATAGTAAGCACTTAATAAGTCTTTATGGGTTGACTGAGTCTTTCTAGGAAAGAGAGTAAAAATGCCCATTTTCAACCTTTCATCCCATGAATTTCTATTAAAGAAAAAACCATGATGAATGAGTTGCTATGTATAAGAAATACATTTGTGGCCATCGGAAACTTAAATCAGGGCCTTCTTTGCAGGACGAGATTCTCAATGAATGCTAAGAAAATTGATAATTATTCTTTTCTTTAACTATTTACTTTAGGATGAAATGGGATTGGGATTGGATTTTAAAATGAAAAGAATTAGTCATGACACTGACAGTAGTTGACTACTTTGTCATCATTGTATCAATACCTATTTAAGCTCAACTCAGAAAATAAAATGCATTCAAAAAACATTTATTAAGCACGTACTACATTCAAAGTACTGTGGCAGGAATTGGAAATTCAAAGATGCACACACACGCATACACACACACACACACACACACACACACACACACACACACAGGAGATAGTCCCTACCCTCAAGGAGTTTATTCTGGTAGATCCTAGAGATAATGTAAACATAATAAAAAGTAAGCTTCAGCTAATTAGGTTTCATTCAGTTGGAATCTAAGGTCGAGAAAGGTTTCATGCAGATAAGAAATGTGTTTTTTGCTGACTTCTTATATCCCTTTTCTGATTACTGTTGGATGAGAGGGAAGAGGCTGCTGCTTCTTTCACTGTATCCTTTTAAATTGGATTACACATGAGCTGTTTGGGACAGAGCTTATCTTCAGAAAATGGAGAACCTGGTGAAAACAACTTATAAAAAGGAAGAAAGTGCTGATGAGAGCAGCTAAAAAGTACAACCGAGTTTTCAACTTGAAACATGTTGTTGTAAATGTATAACCCACATTTCCACCTCTCATAGAGGAAAAATTTCTGTATGAGAAACATAAGTGGATGGAGGGAGAGATGGAAACTTGGATTTGAAGCCTCTCCCTCTATTAGTAATTTCTAGGTGCTGGCTGGGATTTAATCATAAACATAATTAACATCCCTGAAGACTCATAGTATCATAGATCTAGAGTTAAAAGGAATTTTTTTATGAATTCTAAGAAGATAAGCTATTTCGATTATATTGTGTGCACCATAAATTTCGTGAGATCAGCTAGCTAGCCTTTAGAACTAAATATCTTCTCTTAACTCCCACAGCATGAAGTAAAGTGTTCTCCCCAGACTGGAGCTTCAGAAATCTTCTTTGAGTTGAATGAAGAAAGATACCAATGTAGTCCACAGCCAAGGTAGAGTGGAATAACTTCATATCATGTTAGATGATATTTATATTTCTTGCAAAGAAAGAAATGTAGGGGAAAATGTTTCTTGTGTAAACACATTTTTAATAGCAAAATCTGAGCTCCACACAGTATCTTGGTTTTCTGAAAGGAATTTTAATATGAACTGTGAAAACTATTAAGTGTGGCCCCGTGTATAATGGACCAAAATTTAATTCCAAAAGACCTGTGTCTGGTACAGTTGCTGCATGACAATAGCCAACTCATTTATGTACTCATTGCCCTAGGTAACTCTCTAAGACAATAAATTATAAATGAGTTGGGATTTGCAACAGGTGAAAATTTTTTCCTAGAACAATAAAATCACAAGTTTATCTACCCTTCCTTAACATAATAATATGTTAATGTCTATTAAAAAAAACTACAACCCAAAATATTCAATTATTTTCCATTTGAATTAGTATTTCAAAATATTAAATTATCTACTTATGTATGGCTTGTTTATTACATTTATGCAAAAGTGGATATTAATCATAGTCAAGAAATAACTCAGTAGAATAAATTGCTCAACTAAGAAAAGTTATTAATCACCGACTATATAGAGGGTAATGCACTAATATGCTACTCCAAAGTCTCATAGTATCAGGGAAGAAACCTTGGATTTTCAAAGGCAACACTTTTTGTAGTTGCAAAGAACAGTTGATTGGGGAATAGCTAAGCAAAGTGTAATGGAACATTATAGTGCTTTAAGAAATGGTGAATGATAAAGAATACTGAGAAGCATGGAAAGAATTACATGAACAGATGCAAAGTAAGGTAAGCAGAAGCAAGAACTTGGGTTCAAATAAGATGTATGAAAAAACATCTCCTTACATTCTTTGCAAGGATAGAGCATATTTTGGTGTGGGAAATTTTGATATTTGGTCATGGTTAATATGTGGTTTAGTTGTGCTAAAGAGTTTGGGTTTTTTGGCTGTGTTTTATTCTTTATTATAGGAGACACCTCTCTGAGTGAGTGAGGGAGAAGTATGTATTTGAAATGAAAGACATTTAAACACAAAATATAGCATTCAAACTGTTTGGAAAAGGGAAAAAAGGTGAGTAGCGGAATCACTATATAACATTTGAAAAGCATTGTAACAATATGGAGATTCTGAAGCATCAAAAACACTTTTCAAGGCCCTAAGGATGCAGAGATGCAATAAGGCCCTCAAGGGCCTTCCACTCTAATGGATCAAATAAGATATTTTGTGATGATTTACAATAGAAATTAACACTTAAGTATTTAGTGATATATAAACAAAGTTCTAAGAGAGAAATACAAGGTATGCAAAGGAATTTCTATAACACAAGGAAAGAGAAAATCTTCTCTTTGAGGGCAGAGATTATGACATACTCTTCTTTTTCATTATCCAAAGACCCAGTTGCTGGAATTCCTAGAATATTCT
This sequence comes from Trichosurus vulpecula, assembly GCF_011100635.1. NCBI lineage: Eukaryota > Metazoa > Chordata > Mammalia > Diprotodontia > Phalangeridae > Trichosurus > Trichosurus vulpecula. The sequence continues at coordinate 231,246,714 of NC_050577.1, read as the reverse complement.
AAACACTCAATAAACATTTCTTTTGGGACATGTTACTAATAAGATTTTCATATCCAGGGAGAGCGGAAATAGAACCAATAGCTAATTCAAAGAGGAAGAAGTCTTGGCAGATAAACAAAATGTTAAAGGGAAAAATAAAATGCTTTCCTTTCCCCCTTGATATTTTAGAATAGTGAGCCTTGCAGAAGGTCTAATTTCTAACTTCTAAGAGGAATAATCAGACCACACAGATTCATATGCAGTAGAAATTAGTGACTGGTGCTTTTCACTCATTTAAACAGCCTCCAACTAAATTGAAAAAAATGTGTAAATGATGCTTAATAATTGCCCGCTTCTTGGCACTCAGCTATTCCCTAACTACTTCTAAGCACACTAAACACATCACTAGATGGAACTTACTAGGGATAGGTTAGCTCAGAGCTGGCTGCATTCACCTTTGGGAAAATCCATTTGGTGTAATATCTCTTGCTACTGAGTACTCTCAGCCTCATTTTATGGCATTAAAATAATGGTGGATTTCAAGAAAATAATAAACAAAATATTCAAAGCCTTGGGAGCACAGCATATTATCAGAACTGTAACACAGTTCTTGGTTAACAATTTCAAAATAACATAAGGAAGGTGGAGAAATTAGAGGTTCAAAAAGTTTGTGTGAAAAGAATCTAGGGTTCTTGGTGGTCAGCAAGCTCATTCTGACAATCAACAATGCAAAAGTACAGCCATGAAAATAAAATGATCTTAGTCTTCACCGAGAGATCCATACTATCCAGAAAATGGAAGATGAGTCCCATAATTTACTCTGCCATGATCATACATTACATCTAGAGCATTACGTACTGAGTTTCACATTTTAAGAAGAACAGTGATAAACTGGAAGCAAGAGAAGTATAATCATGATAATGAAGAGTCACTAGGATTTGTTGAAGGAACTGGGATTGTTAAGTTGAAAGAAAATGAAGACTTAGGAAAGACATATTCTCTGTCTTCAACTATTAAAATGGCTAATATGGGAAAGAGAGATTAGAGTTGCTTTAGACAAAAAGGGTAAAACTGGGAACAATGGAATAGACTTTACCAAGAGGCGGATTTGTATGCAATGTAAAGTGGGGAGAAAAAAAGCCTTCCCAACAATTAGAGCCTTCCAAAAGTAGAATGCACTGCCTCAGGTGGCACTTGGTTGCTTCTCACAAGGTTTCTTCAAGCAAAAGCTGAATAACTATTTGTCAACTACATAGTAAGAGAGATGCTTATTTGAGAGCAGGTCTGACCATATAGCCTCTGAGATCTCTCCAGGATTGAAAGTCTATAATTCTAGGAACTGGAGAAGGGTTACAGATAGAAAGTGATGATGTGTTCAATTATCTTAGACTTGCACAAAATAACGATGAGCAAAATGAGCAGAACCAAGAGAACATTATATACAGTAACAACAATGCTGTTTTAAGGACAATTTTGAGTGAATTAGTCATTTTGACTATTATAAATACCCAAATTAACTACAAAGGATGTATTAAGGAAGATTATAAATAGATGTATAGAATAATTTTACATACACACACATATTTGTGTCTGATAATTAGCCATCGTTAGGGTAGGGGGTTGGAGAGGGAAGGAAAAAAGGAAAAAAAGAAATTTACATGATAACTTTATCATATATTTAAAGGAAATAACAAGTTGTATATAATAGATTTTCAGTTTGATGCTCAATCATCTTTTTAAAATTTTATTGTTATGGAAATGCTTATTTTATTCTATAAATTAAAATATAATAAAAAGAAAGGAAAGAAAGAAGGAAGGAAGGAAGGAAGGAAGGAAGGAAGGAAGGAAGGAAGGAAGGAAGGAAGGAAGGAAAGAAGGAAGGAAGGAAGGAAGGAAGGAAGGAAGGAAGGAAGGAAGGAAGGAAGGAAGGAAGGAAGGAAGGAAGGAAGGAAGGAAGGAAAGAAGGAAGGAAATGGGGGGAGGCATATAGAACCACTGGCCAAAATGATCTTCTATACCCTTAGTTTAGCCAAAGAGTATGAAGATCAAGTTAGAAGGAGGATGGTAGGACCTAGCTTGGGAACAAGGGAAGGAAGACAGTATGGTGTAATAAAAGAGTACTGGATTTTGTGTGAGAGGATCTATATATTAATCATAGATATGCTATTTAGTACCAATATGACTTTGAGCAATTAACTTCATCCACCTGAGTCTTTTTCTTCATCTATGATATGAAGTGGTTAAACTGGTTTACCTCCAAGATTCTTCCTAGTTCTTGATCCTGTGAAAAATAACCAAAAGAATAGGGACTGAATCTTGATTTTATTGGTCTAAGGAAACTCCCAGATGAGGAAACACCATCCACCAAGGCACGTTGGTACTCTATCTGTAACTAATAGTCTTAGACAGTTACCTAAAGCACTAAAGAGTTCACTGACTTGCCCAGGGTCACACAGAAAATATATGCCCGGTGTGATACTTGAATCCAGGTCTCCCAAACTCTGAGACCATCTCTCTATCCACTACACCATTTTGCCTTCAAAATAACCATAATAGAAGATGAATCTCATATATATATATATATATATATATATATATATATATATATATATGCACACACATATATACATATATATGTATATATATATGTATTTGTATATATATGTATATATGTATATGGATAGATATATTTCTCATTCCCTTTAAGTTTGCTGATCCCAAGATATTGGTAGCAAGGTTGGTTTGGGCAGTGATATTTTAGATAATAATGATGGTAGATAAATGATATGTTAGCCTGTAAGCCCATACTGCTCTCCCATCTATTTTCTGTCCATTAAATTTTCCATGTCAGTATTTGCAATATTCCACATGTCCATTTACTTTAATGACTATAATCTTTAAAGAAGGAAAACATTAGTTTATGTTTCAAATAGATAGCCTCACTGTCCTACAGTTAAAACTTCCAGATGGATGAATAGGAATGCAGAGTGGTTTGGCTTCATTCAATGCCAACTCTGGCCCAAGAAAAGCACTCCCTCTGAGTATTTTGTGGGTCCTCTTCTGCCTGTGTCAGCTGGGATATATCAGTAAAAGCATAGCTAAGGACAACAAGATAATGGGAGATATTAATATTTGTTGGAAGGACCATTGCCAATTGTCACTGGAAGAATTAAACAAATAAATCCATCAGTTATATTGGCCTGTCAAAATACTGAATCTATTCTTTTTCTTCAAGGTTTAAGTGACATTGGAACACAAATCTTCTGAATGTATACATGTGTGTATGTGGCTTTAAATTGTTTCTATCTTTGTGTCTATCTGTATACCTTTTTAAAGTAATTTCATTTTTTAAATGATATGTCTACTGGCTCAGTAATGATGAAGATTTATAATTTTGTGTCTCATCATCTCTGAATATTTTTGTAGAATCACAGAACATTAGAAATAAAATCTAAGAGGTCATTTAGTACAACCACTTCAGAAACTGAGGCCTAAAAAGATAAAGTGTCTACAGTCACACAGGTACTCACAGAATCACAAAATCTAAGTGTTAGAAGGGAATTCAGAAGTCATCACAAAATCTAAGTGTTAGAAGGGAATTCAGAAGTCATATATGAACAAGATTCTACAACATCTCTGAGAAATGATCTTCTAGCCTTCACTGGTAGAACTCAAAAAAAGAGGTAGAGATTATTCCCAAAATAGATTCAAGAATAAGGAAAAGGAACCACATGTACAAAAATATTAACAGCAACTCTTTTTTGCTAGAGCAAATAAAGTGGAAATAAACACAGTGCCCATTGAGTGGTGGATGGCTGGACAAATTGTAGTCTTTGAATATGATAGAATACTACAAAATTATGAAAGTAATGATGTCAGAGAAACCTGAGAAGATTTGTATGGACTGATACACACACTGTAATAAGTAGAACCAGGAGAAAAATTTATACAATTACAGCAACAAAGTATGGGAGAAGAAAACAATTTTGAAAGACTTGAGGTCTATGATCATTGCAAATGACCAAAATTTTTATATACTTTCTTTCTTGAAATCAAGCTGTATGTAATGGAGATTTGTGGCTTTGAATGTAATCTTTTGGGGGCTCTTCCCACAACATCCTTTTGAAGAAAGGGCCCAAGCCAACCATGTCTCATTCTTCCCCAGGCTACTATCTTGACCTCTACTACTAAGCCCAAGCGCTTCATTCTGGAGCCTTATTCCAAGCTTGGAATCCATTCTTGTAAGTCTCCTCTGTCTCTGTTAGGTTCTTGCTTTGATTGGATGGCTCCTCCAGAACTCCCAGGCCAGTCATCTTATTCCTCTGCAAGCTGCACTCCTGATTTCCTCTACCATCATCCCACACTAGGTGCCTTTGTCCATCACCTCCCCTCTTTTCAGTTTCTTTTTCTGTGTTGTCTTCCCATTGTCTCTTAGAGAACAGGAAATGTCTTTCTTGCTAATTGGGTTTGTATTCCCAGCCTGAAACATAGTAAGTGCTTTATATATGTCTGTTGGCTCATTGGATGTTGTGTATGGAAATATTATTTATTGTGTGTGTTCATTAAGTTCTGACTCTTTCAAAAGACACCAAAAAAAGGAAAACAAAGCTGGGACTCAAAACTACATCTTTTGATGTTGGTGTTCTTTCTACTATGCCAAATTATACTGTGCTTATCTTTCTGAGGTCTTTGATAAAACATTATTTTTAAACATCTAGTCAATAAATAATATTATCTTAGACAGTAGAGACAGCATTCCAAGAGGGAATAGTGCAGCGAAGAGACGATACGAATCCAATCTAGAAATCAGGAAGGACGAAAGGAAAAGAAAAAGCATTTATATAGTGCCTACCATGTGCCAGCCATTTTGCTAAGCACTCTATAAATATTATCTCATTTGATCATCACAAAGTAAGTACTTTTATTAGCTCCATTATATAGTTGAGGAAACTGAGGTATATAGAGGTTAAGTGATTTGCCCAGGGTCACATAGCTAGTAAATATCCAAGGCCAGATTTGTATTCAGGTCTTTCTGACTCCAGGCCCAGTGTTCTGTGCACCGTGCCAGGAAGACCCAAGTTTGAGTCTGGCCTCTGACACATACTGGTGGTGTGACCCTGAGTAAGTCAGTTAGGGCTCTCTGGACCCCATGTAATTCTTGAGGACTCTAAGTTGTTATCCCACTCTGTTGCCATCTGGCAGAACATGTTTTCTCACTGAGACTTCCATATACCAAAGAAATCAAAGGTCTCACACACACACACACACACACACACACACACACACACGCATGCACACACACACACACACGCACACATACACATACACACACAAACTCCTTCCTTGTGTGATTTATGATTAATACAAAATATGTACTCAACAGTGACAGAAAGCTAGAATTTAAGTCAGGAAGGCCTGGATTCAAATCTTGCCTTAGACAAACCCCACAAAGTCCACAGCTTCTAGGCTATGAGATCTTAAGCAAGTTACTTAACCATCTCTGTGTTCCAGGAAGCTACTTGTCTAATAACTAAAATAAGGTTACAATATGTTCGGATATAATCAGTCAAAAAAAAACATTTATTAAGTGCTTACCATATGCCAGGAGCTATGCTAAGCATTGGAGACATGAATGTAATGGGAGACTGGCCACAGAGCCGATTCTTTGTGAGCATACAAGGAGTGCTTCTGATGCAAAGTCCCACCCACATGGTTGAGGCTAGAGAGCCTGCTTCCCAGAAAGTAATGACAACATGTAATGGAAGTACATTGGAGAGATTTTAAAGCATATGTAGATATTCCATAATTGGTTCCAGCCTACTAACAAAGCAGCAATGGTCAATAGATTCTTTGATGGGCTACTATTGTGGGATAAGAATTTGGAGCACTTTTAAAGACCTCCTTTTTCCTCCCTCTTGATTTGAGTTCTCTTTGGCTGGTTTCTTCCTGGCTATTGGCCTTCTGACAGAAGAAGGGAGACAATGCTGTGAAGAGAAGCTGTCCTATTTGAGCCTAACATGTGGCCCCAAGAATGCAAGCCTCGATTCTCTGTCTTCATGTTTATTTTAGTAGAAATTGGAGGCTATACCATTGTGAGTTCCAAAAACTCCAGGAGAATCAGCCATGAGACATTCCAGGAGTCAAGTCCATGATGGATTTTTTAGCCAGCCTGGAATCAATGCCCACAGGAGAAAGGAATGACCTTTGGGATCCAGCCCAGTAGCACCTTTGATGAGGACTTATCGCCCAATGATGACACATTTGAATGTGAACTTCTTAGGATCACTGCTATATCCAAACCATGCTAAGTCTGAGCCTACTCTTTCTGGAGAACAAGGTAGTATATGGGAGACTGTGTCCCTTAAGTGTTAGTGGAGGGGAGGAAATACTTCAACTTTTATTACTGTCATATCTTTCATGTAAATATCCCTTTATAAGAGCCAATCGATATTAATTGGTTAAACTAGGTTGCTAGTTACTGGTGGCTAACAGTAGAGAGAACATATCTGGAACGGGGACTCCAGCTGACTGCAATAAAAAAGGTACCCCAATACTTCAGGACTACCTCCCAGAACTTTAAGAGATAAGTGTAGCTAGCCTGGCTCTGGGAGATTAAATCCAGAGATCATATTCACCACAAAAAGAAATTTTTACAAAGTTTCTGTCCTTGAAAAACATATATTGTAACAGGAAAAACAACATGCAAGCTAGCTAAATAAAAAATGTTGCTCATCCTTTGTTTTTGAAGAAGACCATTGATTTCATGGGATGGTATCTTGACTTGCTCATGAATTGGATTTAAGTGAGGTAGAGTTGAACAAAGTCATCAGCCTCACTGTCTCTTCCAGAGACATCAAAGTCCAGTGGCAAGACAAAAGTTAAGATGACTGGAGATGGCCCAGGATGTTGCAGATGTCTTCATGTCTTCCATTTCTGCCCAAGCTCTAAGCCCTCCACACCTCCTACTTCAGCCACTCTCATGGTCATCAGAATAAATTGTTCTTAGGGGAAGTCTTTGCCTGCTTACGGTAGACACTCCCCTACCTCACTGATAAGTTTGAGGCCTGTCAGTTACACTCAACCTGATTTAGCTTGTCTGCCAAGATGGTTTTACCAGGGAGGGGCTGCTGTGCATGCTATAGGTGAGAATTGAGTTACAGGTAGACACAAAAGGTGGATAAGCAATCTTGGAGAGGTCTCAGCAAGCCTTCAAACCAGAAGTGCTAGTCCTCTCTGAACACCCATACAAGGTAGATGGCAGGTAACCTTAAAGGGGAATCATCTAGAAACTGGAGGGTAGGGCAGAGAAGGTAGAAATCTTCAGACATTTGAGTTTACTCTTGAAAGAAGCCAGGGACTCTAAGATTTGGAAGTGAAGAAGGAAAACATTCTAGGTATAGTGGAACAAAGCAAGAACAAAAGCACGAAAAATGGAGATGGAAGGTATTGTACAAAAAAAGACCAGTAGTGCTGGATTGTAGAGAACAAGGAGTGAATTAAGTCCAGAAAGGCAGGTAGGGGCAGGTTGTGAAAAGCTGTAAATGCCAGTTATCACATTGGAAATCCTCTTCCCTGAGGAAATTTCCACTAAGATGTATGCAAACATTTGTTTTTGTGTCTCTTACTGCCAAATTATCAATGGTCTTTGTTTAGAACATTGGATATAGAACCAAAATTCACAAGCACACAAGTGTTTTTGGAGGGTTTGCTTTGTTTTGTTTTAAATCAGAGCCCTTAAATCTTCCCCTCTCCCAATTAAAAAGCCAATAGCCTGAGAGTTCTCAAAGAGATATTGCACAGACATCGATTTTAAAGGAAGCATCCTAGAAGTTGCCCATCGTTAAATTCTCTTACAAAATCCCATAGGATATGAATGGTCTAAAAGTTCTTCCCATTCCAGAATAATGACAGTTCCTCTCATCTGTTGCCCTGAAACAATGAATGTACAGGATGAGGCGTATCCCGGATGAAGTTTTACATCAGGAACTTCTGACTTTAACATAGACAGATGACCTTCAAAGGTTGCAATGGCATTTGTGATAACAGGTATATTAAATTTTGTTCTGTAACACCTAAAATGAGTCTCTTCAGGCATCCATTTGGCTAATCTTTTATCAATTAAACTGCTACAGAGTTTGTTAGAATTTTCTTGTACATGGAGTCTCACAGTAACTCAACTTATTTTTTTGCTTAGCTGCTAAAGGTTTGCCCCAAGTATACATGTGATTAGTTTAAGATCTCACAAAAGGTGACATTTTGTCTTTAATTGGGAGTCTGAAGAATAAAAATATTTTGGTAGTAAAGATAATTATCTAAGCAAATAATTGAAAAAAAATCATAATATATGTTCAAGCTTCATTGCCAAAACAACCACAGAGAGAATGGAGACAACAAAGCATTGGGGAACATCACAGGGGGCAGAAGGACATAAAGTAGAATAATAATAATTCACACTCAAAGCGATTCACCTTATGTGACTTTGGATGTCATTTCACCTGTCAGCCCTCAGTTTTTTCATCTGTAAAATGAGATTGAAGAAGATGAACTTTCCTTCCAGTTAAAAGTTTATATTTCTGAAATTCTCTATGAATTTTGCCCTCTTCTACCTCATGTGTCATATATCACTCTGTATGTGATAGTTTTAATGTCTAGTGACTTCCTGATGAAATCTAGATGTCATCTTCCCCCAACAGAAAGGATCAATTGAAAGCAAGACCAGTCTCTATCTTTCTATTATATCCCTAATGCCTACCACATCTGCCTAGAATCTAGTAAATGTTTAATAAACATTTTTATTCATTCATGGACCTCTCCTTTGCTATTACTACATTCTCCTTTGTTTCATGCTTACTCAGAGGAAAGAATACTGGCTGCAGAATTACAATCCCAATTCCCACAACTCCAACAGTGTAACCCTTGGTAACTCATTTAATTTCTCTAGGCTTCAATGTCTTCATCTCTTAAAAAATAAATAGGAGAGGAGTTATATTAGATATATTTAAAGTCATTTCTGGTCCTTGGTCTAAGATGTTGTATGATCAAACAACAAGAAATTATTAAGCACCTAGTATGTGTCAGAGGTGGTACTAGGTCCTGAGGATACAAAAACAAAAATAAACAGCCCCTGCCACCAAAGAGATTATATTCTATTAAGGGACATGACATGTACCTACATAAGTATATTACAAAAATATATACAAAGACGAATTGACTCCAGGAAGGGAAGCTACTTCTAGTTAGGGAAATCAGGAAAGGCCTCACTTAGGAGGTGGTGTTTGAAGTAAAGTAGAGGTTGGCAAAGAGGCAGAAGTGAAAAGAGAACACATTTCCAGAACATAGGTTAAGCTGTACAAAGGCAAAGAAATATGAAATCAGGGGTGTTTTTGTGAACAAAGTAAGAGGGCCAGTTTGGCTGGACCAGAGTATGCACTAAAGGAAGTAATATAAGATAAATAATAGAATATAATAAAGAAAGCAATATATAATAAATAATAGAATATATAAAATACAATAAAGTAAACAAAAGGAAATAAATAATGGAAAATATAGAATATAATGAAGGAAGCAACATATAATAAATAATGTATAATAAAGGCAGTAATATATAATAAAAGACGTCAGAATGAATTATATATAATAATATAATAAAGGAAGAAACAATGTATAATATAAAGGAAGTAATAATACATAATGTAATAAAAGTGGTAAGAATATATGAGTAATAGCATATAAAATAATATGTAATAACCAATAATAGTAAAGGTTAATTGGAGCTAAGATAGGAAGGGATTTAAATGCTAAATGGGGGAGTTTCTATTGTATGCTATAGGTAATAGGGAATCACTGGAGCTTCTTGAGAAGGAAAGTGTCTAGGTCTGACCTGCATTTTAGGAGTATCACTATGGCAGCTGAGGAGAGGATGGATTAGATAAGGGAGAGAATCAAGGCAAGACCAATTCAGAGCCTACTGCAATAATCCAATGTCAATGTGAGGAAGTCCCGGACTAGGGCAGGAGTTGTATAAGTGGAGAGGACTGCGTGGGAGAGAGATTGTGAAAGTATAATTGACAAGACTTAGCAACCAAATATGGATGTGAGATGAGGTTTGTGAACCTCTGAGTGAATGTAAGAATAATGGTACTCTTAACAGAAATAGGAAAGTTCAGAAGACATATAGGTTTTGAAGAGAAAGAAAATTGATTCTGTTTTGGACATTTTGAGTTTGAGATGCTTATAGGACATTCAGATGGATATGTTGGTAATATGGGACTATAGCTCAAGAGAGAAACTAGAGCAAGGTATTTGAGTCTAGAATTCATTCTCAGAGGGACAGTAATTCAACTTTTGGGAGTTGATTAAGAAAGAAGTTAAAGAGAGAAGAAAGGTCAATGACAGAGCCTTGGGAAACACCAACAATTGAAGGCAGGATGTAGATAATGATGCAGAAAAGGAGTCTAAGAAGGATAGGCCAGCAAGGTAGGAAGAGAGCCAATGGAGATCAGTATTATGAAAATCCAGAGAGAAGCAAACATTCAGGGTTGAAAAAGTGGTCAACAATATAAAATACTACTGAGAGATAGATAAGGCTGAGACTTGAGAAAAGGATTGGGAAAATAAGAGATTATTGGTAAATTTAAACAGAGCTATTTCACTTGTGTGATAAACTCAATATTTAAGATAATGTTTTTTCTGTTAAAATTTAGAAAATCAATATGCTAATATTATCAATGAGTCTTTAATAAGTTATAATGGAAAGATATAAGATTAGTAGTATTTTTAAATTCTTTATACAAAAATATAGATTTTTCTTTATCAAATATATCTGTGTTCTCATCAATTAAGATTTTCTCTCCCACAATGCTGATGGCAACTCATATGTGACTTAAGTGAAAATATTTTGGAGACTCTCTTCATTTTCTCTTGATATCATGAGGATTCTAGTAGATAGAATGCTGTTATAATCTATTTGTCGTTCTTTGTTTTTATCTAGACTAGACAGCCAACAGAATTTATTAAGCACCTACTATATATCAGACACTGTAAGAAGTGCTAGGGGTACAAAGAAAAGTGAAAAAAACAATACTCTCCAAAAAAAAATCACAGACTAATGAAGAAACAACATATAAACAAATATGTAATAAACAAGGTAGAGATAGGGTAAATTAGAAATAATCGACAGAAGGAAGGCACTATTATTAAAGGGAACTCAGGAAAGGCTTCTTGTATAAGGTCAGACTTTAGCTGAGACCTGAAAGAATTTAGGCAAGCCAGGAAGCAGATAGATAGATGGTAGATAGATAGATAGATAGATAGATAGATAGATAGATAGATAGATAGATAGATAGATAGATAGATAGATTTTGGGAGAGAGAGAGAGAGAGAGAGAGAGAGAGAGAGAGAGAGAGAGAGAGAGAGAGAGGGAGAGAGAGAGAGAGAGCGAATTCCAAGCATGGGAACACAGTACATGAAAATTCTGGGAATCAAGAGATCGATTGTCTTGAAAAAGGAATAAAGAATGACAAAATATATGGAGGAGATGAAAATGTAAAAAGACTGGAAAAGGATGGGGACAAATTTTGAAGGACTTTAAACACCAAATAGAAGATTTTGCATTTGATCCTGGAGGTGATAAGCAGCTTCTAGAGTTTATTTAACAAAGGGATGACATGGTCAGACCTGTGCTTTAGGAATATCGTTTTGAGAGGACAGACTGGAGTAGAGGGTGACGTGGCAAGGATACCAACCTGGCTATTGCAATAGTCCACTTTCTTTTTTGACCATACATTTTTTGATGACATTCTTAATTCCAATTCTTCTTCAAAGTTCTTTGTTTTTTGGACATTTCAGCTGGATCAAGCCAATCTTTTGACCTTCCATTGCCCTCTATTAGATGATCATTTTTATTTCCTCAGGCACCAGTGTCTTCTCCACCATATGACATTAGTAGAATATTATTATTTAAAAGATAGCCTTTTTTCCTTTGGGGATGTTTAGGATCTTTAAATTATGAAGATTCCTCAGATTCTTAAGCTTGCCCTCCTGTTTAATTCCTGGGCCAACTAATTATCCATATGAACTGTTGATTATAAACACACAGATACATACATACACACACACACACACACACACACACACACACTGATGGAAAATTCTGTAGATTATACATTTAAATGCACGTCATAACCTAGACAATAGACATCACTCATGCACTTGGTTTTTCCTGTGGGAATGATTAGAGAAAAAGGTTTTTGAGTGCTTATTCTTCCAAGATACTTGGCAAAACTTTTGGAGCTTGAGGCAAGCAACACAATAGCACAATGTCATCCATAAACAGGAACATCTGGAGGACCTCATAATCCATAGGGAATCCCTCTTCAACTTGGACTCTGTACTGGATCTCCTCCATCCCAGTGGTGAATGCTTTTAGAAAGCATAATATCACCCTGTTTTATACCTTGCCTGGTATTTATGATATGAGGGTTTTCAAACAAGGTTATCTCTACATAGAGAGTAGAGTTACTTTGCTCTGAGCTACATAGAAGTTGGAATGTATAAGAAACAATAACTTCTTAAATTTCTCTGTAATTTTCTTTAAATGTGTGGTCTGTCATTTTGTCTTCTTTGGCTAGAGAACTTGAACATGATACAATCTCTAATTTTGTTCTTTCTTTAGCTACAGGCACAGCAGGTTGCCAGGTCAAGAGAGGGAACTCTGCCTACTCAAGACTCTAACCTTTAAGATGCATAATGGAGGAGTAAGAGAAGGAAGAAGATAGGGAGTGAATATGTTCAGATTTCCTGAGAGCCAGGTCCCCATCTTGACCCTATGGTTGGTCAGTTTTACTATTCACTCTCCAAGCAGCTTCTCTTCAGTCATCTTGCTTTCCTCTCCCAAAGACCAGAGACCATGCTCTAGGGCACTCAGCTGTTTCAGCAGTTCAGTTCCCACCTTGCAGCCCCTGCTACCCGGAGGGCAATGCCTCACCATGCCTATTATTTTATGCAGACACCATCCATGCTTTACTCCACAGTCATTCTCCCATTAGCCTCCTTGATGCCACATGTTTCTGCTGTGCTTTCTTTTCCCCTGTCCAGTTCTAGAACCACAAATAGTATCAAAGTTATCATTTTTCCTGCCAAGAATAAGTCAAACTTCCCAACTGTGGCTCCATTCACTATCCCTGTAATCTTTCACACCAAAATGCTTCTCCTCGATGACCATCTACCTCCATTTATTGTCTCCTTCTAAGCTTCTGGAAACCAAGGACTATTTTTCCTTTAGTATTTGTACACAATCACATTTGTGTATTTGTATATTTGTACCTGGATTTAACTTGGTGTATAGTAAGCACTCAATTATTTTTTTAATTCAATCATTCATTCATACTTTCAAGCCTCAACTTTTAAAATTACTTCTTTTTTTGATTCAGAATGATCTACTTTAATGTTTTCTTAAGTCTGGTTGGTTTTTGTCCTTCATTCTCAAAGAGGACTGAAATGACATCACTATTCTAGAGTCTAGTTTCAGTGTGGCCAACTGTGGCTGATAAGACCAACATGAGCTTGGAATGTTCTACCACAGGTTGGGAACAAATAGTCCATGTTAACATTTGGGATGTATTCTCTAAATTTGCATATCTTGCATTTCTTTTGAGCTATTTCAATTCTGCTTTGCTCATAGAACACAGCATCTTCTCTGATGTGGACAATGCCATGAAGAGTGGTCCTGTGCCAGTGTCTCCCATGTCACACAATCAATTCTGAAGTTCTTAAGAAAGACCTTGAGAGTGTCCTCATATTGCTTCTTCTGACCATTCTGTTATGCCCCACAGATAGATTAGAATGTATTAACTGTTCATATTATAAAATCGGGCAGCTGTATAGGTCAGGGCTTTTAATTTGTTTCTTTGTTTAGCTTCTTTTTCGAGATTTTTTATTTTTAGTTTATAACACTCAGTTCCACATAATTTTGAGTTCCAGATTTTCTTCCCCCTCAACCCCCCTACCTCCCCAAGATGGCATGGAATTCTATATATCTTCTACATATAACTTCGCATTGAACTTATTTACACAATAGTCAAGTTGTAAAGGAGAATTATGACCAATGCAACGAATCATGAGAAAGAAGAAACAAAACCAAAAAATTTAAAAAAAAAGCAAAAGAGAAAAAAAAACAAACGGAAAAAAGCAAGCATAAATTGTGCCTCAATCTGCATTCAGAATCCATAGTACTTTCTCTGGACGTAGATAGCTCTCTCTATCATGAGTCCTTTGGAGTTGTCTGCACCATGGACTGCTGAGAAGAGTGAAGTCTATCAGGGTTAGACATCACAGAATCCATATATCTGTGGTTGTGTATAATGTTTTCCTGGTTCTGCTCCACTTGCTCAACATTCTATAGGTTTTTCCAGGTTATTACGAAGTCTGTATCTTCCCCATTTCTTATAGCACAATAGCATTCCATTACCTTCATATACCACAACTTGTTCAGCCATTCCCCAATTGATGGGCATCTCCCTGATTTCCAGTTCTTTGCTACTACAAAAAGAACCGCTATAAATATTCTGGTACATATGGGTCCTTTTCCCACTTGTGTGATCTCTTTGGGATACAACCTTAGAAGTGGTATTTCTGGGTCAAAAGATATGAACATTTTTGTAGCCCTTTGAGAATAGTTCCAAATTGCTCTCCAGAATAGCTGGATCATTTTGCAACTCCACCAGCAATGTAACAATGTTCCAATTTTCCCACATCGTCTCCAGCATTTATCATTTTCCTGTTTTGCCATTTTAGCCAATCTGACAGGAGAAATGTGGTACCTAAGAGTTGTTTTGATTTCAATTTCTCTAATCAGTAGTGATTTCGAGCATTTTTTCATATGCCTATAGATAGCTTTAATTTCTTCCTCTGAAAACTGCCTGTTCATATCCTTTGACCATTTCTCAATTGGGGAATGACTTTTATTCCTATAAATTTGACTCAGTTCCCTGTATATCTTAGAGATGAGGCCTTTATCAGAAACACTGGTTGTAAAGATTTTCTCCCAATTTTCTGCTTCCCTCCTAATCTTTGTTGCATTGCCTTTTTTGTACAAAAACATTTCAATTTAACATAATCAAAATCACCTATTTTGCATTTTATGATGCTCTCTATTTCATGTTGTGTCATGAATTCTTTGCTTTTCCATAAATCTGATAGGTAAACTATTCCTTGCTCTCCCAAATTGGTTATACTATCAGCCTTTATTCCTAAATCATGAATGCATTTTGACTTTATTTTGGTATATGGTGTGAGATATTGGTCTATGCCCAGTTTCTGCCCTACCATTTTCCAATTTTCCCAGCAGTTTTTTTGAAATAGAGAATTCTTAGCCCAGAAGCTGGATTCTTTGGGTTTATCAAAGAGTAGATTGCTAGAGTTGTTGACTACTGTGTCTTGTGTACCTATCCTATTCCACTGATCCACGACTGTTTCTTAAGCCAGTACCAGGTAGTTTTGATGACTGCTGCTTTATAGTACAGTTTAATATCTGGTATGGCTTGGCCACCTTCCCTAGCATTTCTTTTCATTAATTCCCTAGATATTCTAGACCTCTTGTTCTTCCAGATGAATTTTGCAATGATTTTCTCCAGCTCTGTAAAATAATTTTTGGTAGTTCTATTGGTATGGCACTGAATAGATAAATTAATTTAGGTAAAATTGTCATTTTTATTATGTTAGCTCAGCCTAACCACAAGCAACTGATATTTTTCCATTTATTTAGATCTGACTTTATTCGCGTGAAAAGTATTTCACAATTATGTTCATAGAGGCCCTGAGTTTGTCTTGGCAGATAGACTCCCAAATATTTTATAGTGTCTACAGTAACTTTCAATGGAATTTCTCTTTCTATCTCTTGCTGTTGGGTTTTGTTAGTACTATATAGGAATGCCCAGGATTTATGTGGGTTTATTTTATATCCTGCAACTTTGCTAAAGTTGTTTATTATTTCAAGTAGCTTTTTACTTGATTCTCTAGGGTTCTTTAAGTAAATCAACATATCATCTGCAAAGTGATAATTTAGTTTCTTCTTTGCCTATTCTAATTCCTTCAATTTCTTTTTCTTCTCTTGTTGCTACAGTTAACATTTCTGGTACCAAAGTGAAGAGTAGGGGTGATAATGTACATCCTTGTTTCACCCCTGATCTTATTGGGAATGCATCTAGCTTATCCCCATTATAAATAATGCTTGTTGATGGTTATAATTTTTAAGGAAAGCTCCATTTATTCCTATGCTTTCTAGTGTTTTTAACAGGAATGGGTGTTGTATTTTGTCAAAGGGTTTTTCTGCATCTATTGAGATGATCATATGGTTTCTGCTAGTTTTGTTGTTGATATGATCAATTATGCCGACAGTTTTCCTAATACTGAACCAGTCTCGCAGTCCTGGAATAGATTCTACCTCGTTGTAGTGTATTATTCTAGTGATACGTTGCTGCAATCTTTTTGCTAATATTTTATTTAAAATTTTTGCATCGATATTTATTAGGGAAATTGGTTTATAACTTTCTCGGTTTTGGCTCTTCCTGGTTTGGGTATTAGTACCATATTTGTGTCATAAAAAGAATTTGGTAGGACTTCTTCACTTGTTTTACCAAATAATCTATAAGCTCTAGGAATTTATTATTCTTTAAATGTTTGATAAAATTAACATGTAAAACCATCTGGCCCTGGAGATTTCTTCCTAAGGAGTTCATTGATGGCTTGTTCAATTTCGTTTTCTGAGATGGGGTTATTTAGGAATTTTACTTCCTCTTCTGTTTACCTGGGAAATTTATGTTTTTGTAGATATTCATCCATATCCCTCAGGTTATAAAAGTTATGGGCATACAATTGGGCAAAATAATTCCTAATTTTTTTTTTGATTTCCTCTTCATTGGAGGTGAATTTACCCTTTTCATTTTTGATACTGGTAATTTGATTTTCTTCTTTCTTTTTTTAATCAAATTGACCAAAGGTTTATCAATTTTATCATTTTTTTCATAAAACCAGCTCTTTGTTTTATTTATTAATTCAATAGTTTTCTTCATTTCAATTTTATTAATCTCTCCTTTGATTTTCAGTAATTCTAATTTAGTATTTAATTGGGAGTTTTCAATTTGTTCTATTTCTAGCTTTTTCCGTTGCGTGCCCTTTTTCTCTGTTTTATTCATGTAAGCACTTAGAGATATAAAACTTCCCCTAAGACCAGCTTTTGCTGCATCCTGTAAGTTTTTGTATATGGTCTCATTATTTTCATTCTCTTGAATGAAGTTATTAATTTTTTCTACAATTTGTTCTTTGGCCCACTCATTCTTTATAATTAGATTATTTAGTTTCCAATTAATTTTTAGCTTATTTTTCCATGGTTCTTTATTGCAAATAATTTTTATTGCATCATGATCTGGAAAGTATGCTTTGACTACTTCTGCCTTTCTGCACTGGATTGTGAGGACTTTATGACCTAGTACATAGTCAATTTTTGAGTATGTGCCATGTACCACTGAGACAAAAAAGTCCTTTTTATCCCCATTCAGTTTTCTTCAGATGTCTATCATACCTGCCTTTTCTAAAATTCTGTTCACCTCCTTAACTTCTTTGTTGTTTATTTTGAGGTTAGATTTATCAAGGTCATAGAGGGGGAGGCTGAGGTCTCCCATTATTATAATTTTGCTGTCTATTTCTTCCTGTAACTCCCTCAACCTTGCCTCTAAGAATTTGCATGCCATACCACTTGGAGCATATATGTTAAACAATGATATTGCTTTATTGTTTATGGTGTCTTTCAGCAGGATGTAGTGTCCTTCCTTATCTCTTTTAATTAGATCTATCTTTACTTTTACTTTTGTCTGAGATTAGGATTGTTACCCCTGCTTTTTCACTTTAGCTGAAGCCCAATATATATCACTCCAGCCTCTTACCTTTACCCTGTGTGATCTCCCTGTTTCAAATGTGTTTCTTGTAAACAGCATATTGTAGGATTATGGTTTTTAATCCATTCTACTATCCGCATGCATGTTAGGGGAGAGTTCATCCCAGTCACATTCACAGTTATGATTACTATCTGTGTCTTTTTCTCCATCCTATTTCCCCTCTGTTTGTGCTTTTATTTCTCCCTTTCCCCTTCCACTCCTCAACGAAGTTTTGTTTTTGACTGCTGCCTTCCTCAGTTTACCCTCCTCTTGATTCCCCTCCCTTATCTTACCATTTTCCACTTGCTTCTTCTTCCCTCCCTTCTGACCACCCCCTCCCTTTATTACCCCTTTTCCCTCCTAATACCTGTAGGACAAATTAGATTTAAATACTTATCAGGGTATGTTATTCCCTTCTTGAACCAAATCTGATGAGAGTAAAGCTCAAATACTGCTCTTCTCCCTCCCTTCTTTCCCTCTACTATAATGTGTTTTGTGCCTCTTCAACTGAGGTAATTTACCCTTTTCTACTACCTCCTTACCTCTTCTCCCAGAACCCTCCCTTTACATCTCTTGATTATGTTTTTTTATCTTTATATCAGTTATTTTATACAGACATCCACAGTCTATGTGTATCCCTTTCAATTTTCATAATAACTGTACTATTCTCAAGATTGACATATATATAACATACATAAGATGATATAATCTTATATAAAGATGTAAATAATTTGCCCTTACTGATTAATAAGTTTTGTGGGGTTTTTTCCCCCTGTTTACCTTTTTATGTCTCTTTTGAGTTTGTATTTGAAGATCAAATTTTCCACTGAGCTCTGGCCTTTTAATCAGGAAGGTCCGGAATTCCCTTATTTCGTTGAATGCCCATCTCCTTGCCTGAAAAATTATGCTCATTTTTACTGGGTAGTTGATCTTGGTTGTAGTCCCAGCTCCTTTGCCCTTTGGAATATCATATTCCAATTTCTCCTGTCATTTAATGTAGAAGCTGAATGATCCTGACTATAGTTCCAAGATACTTGAATTGTTTCTGACTGCTTGCAGTGTTTTCTCCTTGAGTTTGTAATTCTGAAATTTGGCTATATTATTTCTTGGAGTTTTCTCTTTCAGGGGGTGATCGGTGGATTCTTTCAATGACTATTTTACCCTCTGATTCTAGGACCACTGGGCAGTTATCTTTGATAGTTTCTTTGAAGATACTATCAAGGCTCTTTTTTTCATCGTGAATTTCTGGTAGACCAATAATTCTTAAATTGTCTCTCCTGGATCTAGTTTCCAGGTCAGTTGATTTTCCAATCAGATATTTCACATTTTCTTCTATTTTTTCATTCTTTAAATTTTTTTTTACTACTTCTTGATGCCTCATAGAGTCATTAGCTTCCACTTGCTCAATTCTAATTTTTAATGAGTTTCTGTCTTCATTTTGCTTTTGAGTCTCCTTTTCCCCATTGGTTGATTTTACCCCTCAGTGTGTCATTTTCTCTATTTAGATTCTGACTCTCCATAGCCATTTCGCCGATCTTATTTTTTAAAGACTTGATTTCATCAGTGGTTTTTCTTGCATTTTTTCTATTTTTTCTTTTACCTCCCTAATTTGGTTTTTAAAATCCTCCTTTAGATCTTCCAGGAATGCTTTTTGGGCTTGAGACCAGTTCACATCCCATTTTGAGGTATCAGATGTGGGTATAGTGTCAATGCTATCCTCTTCCAAATTGGTATTTTGATCATGCCTGTCTCCATAAAAAGAATCAATGGTCCTCAGTTTGTTCATGTTCTTCTTCATGTTGGTTAGCTTTTTCCTGGCTTTACAATGGATTTCTGCTTTTGAGGCTCAGATATCTTGGTCCCCGGTTTCTTGTTCTAGGGATTGTGAGTCTAGTTACTGAATTTGTGTATTATAACCTTCAGTTGCCTGAAGTGTGGGAGGGATCTGGCTTCCTGAAGTCTCCTTTTCCCCTGGGGCTGCTCTCCAGCACTGTTGCTCTTCAGCAATGGTCTCAGCTGTTTGTTGTCTGTGCTGGTGTCTGCCACTTCCTATGCCTGTACAAAGGTGCATCTGGGCTGCTGGTGTTGACCCCTGCTGACTCTGCCCCTCTGGGACTCAGGAACTCCCACTGCTTGGCCACTGAAGTCCCACTTCTGTCTCCTCTATTCCAGCATTTTTTCTGAGGAATTCTCTGGGTCAGGGAGGGAGAGATTAGAGCCATTTACCTGGCCATTATGTCTCCTGGAAGTTCAAGAAGGCAAGTTTCAAACCTTTGGATTGCAAGCCTCAGGAGTAGATGTCTCACAGCCAGAGGTGTTGGGCTGCTGCCTCTCATCCCTTCAACAGACTCCCATCCTGTATTGAGAGGCCTAGGGATCTCTGTTGGTTTTGGGTGCCCAGCTTTCTCCCAGCCTGGATGGCTGGCTGATTTCCGCAGCTGCTTCTGCTTTGGTGCTATCTGGTGCAGCTCTGCATGCCCAAGTGTTTTCCCAGCCTACAGATGTGTCCCATCGACCTTCCAGACTCTCCTGGCTTGGATTTGCCCCACTCAGACTGCTAGTGGCTTCTAACTCTCTCAAATCTGCTCAGATTCATTTTTTAGAGATATTTGACAGAACTTGTGAGAGAGCTCCAGTAAGATGTTGCTTTCACGTGGCCATCTTGCCTCCCCCGCTAAAATTACTTCTTATGAAATGTTTTACATTCCTTCACTCAGATGTACAAAATCTAAAGCTTATACTTGTTTGGCTGCGGTTTGGGGGTACATTCTATGGTTACTTAACAGAGACCTTGAAGGTAAAAGGAACAGAGTTGGGCTATTCTTCCGAGTTCTCATTGACAAGTGAGGTACTCATCTCCATAGTTTGGTATAATCATACATCATATTCCTATTTATTTTTCTAAAAGAATATACTTTATACTTGTGTAGAAGAGACAAAAACACAGAAGGATAGAAGAAGAAATTTAAAAACATCAGAATTTCAGAATGGGGAAGATGGTTGAAGAGGAGGATAGGCAAAAAACAAAATTACAAAATAATTGCTCATAGGGTACATCTGGAGCATTTATTTTATGGGATTCATTAAAAACTACCCAAGGGCCCTCCCCTTCTATCCCATCATCTATTATTGTGCCCCCATGCAAAACAATTGGCCTCATTTATCACAGTCCACCTAATCATAGAATCATTGTCATTTAAATCTGGAAGAGACCTTAATCTAACTAGTCTTACTTTATAGGTGAAAAAACTAAAATCCAAAAGTTCATGAGTTTCTCAAAGTCACAAGCTTAACCAATAGCAGTATTAGGAGTTGAACCATTTTGATTTTTTCAGACTCCTTAGTCAATTCGAAATAAGCCTAATCTCACTCTTAGCTATTATATCATTTAATTGTCTCTGGACTTCAGTTTCCTTCTCTGAAAATGAAGGCAAGTAGTTGGTCTCCAAAGTCTCTTTCAGCTCTAAATCATGTGACTTTAAAATCCTGTGCCATGGCAACTATGATAAATAACTGCTTTGTCTTTATGTGGTGCTCCCCTTTCTGCTATAGACATGTTATATGAGGAAGGATTACACTTATTATTTTTGTTTCCAGGGGTAGAATTAGGACATATGTGTGGAAACTGAAGACAGAGTTTGCCTTAATACAAATAACACTTCATCCTATCAAATAAGCATATATATAAAGGGAGAAGTATAGTGCCTACTGTGTGCCAGACACTGTGCTGAGTGCCTCACAAATATTATCTCACTTGATCCTCACAACAAGTCTACAAATAGGCTCTCTTATTCTCTTTCTTTATTTTCCATTTGAGGAAACTGAAACAAACAGAGGTTAAGTGACTTGCTTAGGGTCACACAGCTAGTAAGTATGTGAAGCCAAATTTGAACTCGTCTTCCTGACTCTTGGCCCCAAATTGCTATCCATTGGATCACCTAGCTACCCAATTTATTAAGGACTTATTATGCATAAGGCACAAGTATTAAGTACTGGTAATAAAAATGCAAAATGTAAAGCCAGTCCTAACCTCTATTAGTTTATATTCTACTGGTTCAAATTCTGTCTCTGCTACTTACTGCCAGAGTATTCTTGGGCAGGTCAGTTAATGTTTTGAGGCCTTGGGCAGGTCACTTAATATTTTGAGGCCTTGGTTTTCTCATCTATAAAATGAATGCATTAGACTAGATATATTCTAAGGTCTCTTCCAACTATAATTCCATGATACTAAGCCTCTTCTTTTTTTGCCTCATATTTTGTTATTTAATATTCTTAGTTTTCAACATTGATTTCCACAAGATTTTGAGTTACAAATTTTCTCCCCATTTCTACCCTCCCTCCAACTCCAAGATGGCATATATTTTGGTTGCCCCATTTCCCAGTCAGCCCTCTTTTCTGTCACCCCACTCCCCTCCAATCCCCTTTCCCTTTACTTTCTTGTAGGGCAAGATAGATTTCTATGCCCCATTGCCTGTACATTTTATTTCCCAGTTGCATGCAAAAACAACTTTATTTTTTTGGGCATCAGCTTTCAGAACTTTGAGTTCCAAATTCTCTCCCCTCTTACCTCCTTACCCACCATCCCTAAGAAGGCAAGCAATTCAACATAGGCCACACATATATCATTATGCAAACCATTTCCACAATAATCATGTTGTGAAAGACTATTTCCCTCCATCCTATCCCGTCTCCCTTTATTCATTTTTCTCCCTTGACCCTGTCCCTTTTCAAAACTGTTTGCTTTTGATTATTTTCTGCCCTGATCTGCCCTCCTTTCTGTCATCCTCCCTTTCTTATACCCTTCCCCCTACTTTCCCATGGGGTAAGATACCTGATTGAGTGTGTATGTTACTCCCTCCTCAAGTCAAATCCAATGAGAGCAAGATTCACTCATTCCTCCTCACCTGGGCCCTTTTCCCTTCCAACAGAACTACTTTTTCTTGCCACTTTTATGTGAGATAATATACCTCATTCTACCTCTTCCTTTCTTCCTCTCTCAATATATTCCTCTCTCACACCTTAATTTCATTTTATTTTTTAGATATCACCCCTTCATATTCAAATCACCCTGTCCCCTCTGTCTATATCTGTGTGTGTGTGTGTGTGTGTGTGTGTGTGTGCGTGTGTGTATTCCCTTCAACAAACCTAATATTGAGAAAGGTCTCATGAATCATATACATCATCTCTCCATGCAGGAACGTAAAGAAAACAGTTCCACTTTAGTAAGTCCCTTATGATTTCTCTTTCTTGTTTACCTTTTCATGCTTCTATTCATTCTTGTATCTGAAAGTCAAATTTTCTATTCAACTCTGGTCTTTACCTAGAGAAAGCCTAAGAGTCCTCTCTTTTATTGAAAATCCATATTTTGCCTTAGAGTATTGTATTCAGTTTTGCTGTGTAGGTGATTCTTGGTTTTAATCCTAGCTCCTTTGACCTCCTGAATATCATATTCTAAGCCCTTCAGTCTCTTAATGTAGAAGCTGCTAGGTGTTGTGTTATCCTGACTGTGTTTCCACAATACTCAAATTGTTTCTTTCTGGATGCTTGCAGTATTTTCTCCTTGACCTGGGAACTCTGGAATTTGGCAACAATATTCCTAGGAGTTTTCCTTTTAGGATATTTTTCAAGAGGTGATTGGTGGATTTTTTCAATTCCTATTTTCCGCTCTGGTTCTAAAATATCAGGGCAGTTTTCCTTGGCAATTACTTGAAAGATGATATCTAGGCTCTTTTTTTGATCATGGCTTTCAGGTAGTCCAAAAATTTTTAAATTATCTCTCCTAGATCTATTTTCCAGGTCAGTGGTTTTTCCACTGAGATATTTCACATTGTCTTCCGATTTTTCATTCCTTTGTTTCTGTTTTATAATTTCTTGATTTCTCATAAAGGCACTAGCTTCCACTTGCTGCAATCTAATTTTTAAGGTGTTATTTTCTTCAGTATTTTTGGGGTCTACTTTAGCAAGCTGTTGACTTATTTTTTTCATGATTTTCTTGCATCACTCTCATTTCTATTCCCAATTTTTATTTTACTTCTCTTATTTGATTTTCCAGATCATTTTTGAGCTCTTCCATGGCCTGAGATCAATTGATATTTTTCTTGGAAGCTTTTGATGTAAGCCCTTTGACTGTGTTGACTTCTTCTGGCTGTATGTTTTGATCTTCTTTGTCACCAAAAAATGGTTCAATAGTCTGAGTCTGAGTCTAAGTCCTTTTACACAGCCTGCGTATGTTCCCGGCCAACTACTTCACCCTTGAACTTTTTGTAAGGGTATGACTGCTTGTAGAGTAAAGATCACTTTGTCCCATGCTTTAGGGACTGTGCTGCTGTTTTCAAAGCTACTTCTAATCTACCATCACCACAAGCTCTGCCACACCAGTGCTCCTTCTCCCCCAAGAACTGCCAAGCAGGACTGTGACCCAGATCCAAGCAAGGCAAAACAAGAGCACCCTGCTTCTGTGACAGCAAAGCCCTCCTGGCACTGCCTCTCTGATCTGCACTTGTTTCCTCCCAATGGGTGGGCCTGGGGCTGGAAGCAACCTCTGCTGGAGCTCTGGGAGCAGCTACAGGAGTTTCCTGTTGCTGCTGCTGCCAAGCCACCTTCTCTGTACCACCTCCGCCACTGCCCACCCCACCCCCACTGGGGCTGGGACCAGACAGAGGACTTCTCACCCAGATCTAGCAGTTTTCCCACTAAACTGCTCCATTGTCTTTGGTGTTTGTGGGTTGAGAAGTCTGGTAACTGCCACAGCTCAGTGATTTAGGGCCCTCAGCCCTGCTCCACCCAATCCCCTGTACCCTGGTCTGCCCTGGCCAGCCCACATTGGGCAGTGCTCTTCTCCCAGCATGGTGAGATAGACCTTTCCCAGTGATCATCCAGCTTGTCCTGGGCTGGAGACCTGCTTCTCTCTGCTATTTTGTGGGTTTTGTAGCTCTAGAATTTGTTCAGAGCTGTTTTTACAGGTATTTGGAGGAATTTGGGGGAGAACTTAAGGGAGTCCCTGCTTTCTAACCATCATCTTCTAAGCCTCCTCTTCTTAACAAGAAAAACTATCCAAAAATTAAATGGGCTACCACAGGAAGCAGTGAGTTTACTATAGTTTTATTCTTTAACAAGAGGTTGAATGACTTCTTTGTGGAATGTTGCAAGGGTTTAAGATGCAGGTAGGAGTTAGAGTAAACAGTGACTGAAGACCTTTCTAATCTTATAATTGTATGTTTGGGAACTTGGATTATCACTTTTTAAATTGGGAGAATAATGATCTAAACTCTTTGGCCAAGTCATAAAAATATATAGTCTTCACTGCTAAGAAGATACTATAATTCTTATTTTATTTTATTTCTTAACACAACATTTTTTAAAGTAGGACTTTTTTCTTGATATGTCACCTGTTTCCTAACAAAAAAATGACATCACTGTTCACTTAGCATCCAGGACAATGTCTTCAAGTCTACATTCAATTAGCCTAGGTTACAAAACATTGGTTTTTGTCCCTGGAGTTTAAAGCTGTTTTCCAGCCCACACACTTTCTGCCTGGCTCTGGCTTTAATTTTCTCATTTAAGGAAAACAATGAACATCTGTAAAATAGGACTCTACAGCTGGGACAATATGATATCATCTATTCAAGCTCATACACCTTCTTAGCACTTTGCCTGTCAGAAACAGAGACAAGATAGAGCCAATCCAGCTGGAGCCAATAAACACACTACTCCTCTAGGATGAAGGTCTTTGAGTACAATGCAATATCCATGTGTTCGTGAATCTCAAGGGGCTTGGTTTGTTTTTAAATAAGTGAAAGAAAACACATAAATCTCCAAATGGAAGCATACGATGGATCTACTACACAAGCACAATCTTGAGTGTCTCTTTTCAGAGTCTGCCTAGAGCAAAATCATTTATGTTTAAAAATCAATTAAATTGTTATGCCATGTGTGTAGGAGTGATCACAAATTTCTTGAAAGGAGCATAATCTTTACAATGCTACTTAAATAAAAGAGTTTATTGCCTCAAAACCTACCTTAGAACACCCTTCCAGACACACTTCTATTCTTTTTTGGTGTAACTCTTTTTATTTTTTATATGTTTTCTCATCAGGAGAAGCCCTAATGTAGATCATCACATTGGCAAATGGATGTCCCCACTCAAGATGAACAAGTCACTTAATTTCTCTTGGATTGAGTTCAGGGGATTAGACTGAATGACATCTAAGTTCCTTTACAGCTGTCAATCTAGGATTCTGTGATCCCTGACATCTGGGTATACAGCCTTCTCATAAAAGCCACCACTACTACAGATGGTCTTATTATAATTCATCCTTTGTTTTAAAGAGGATCAATGACATCAGGGGATGACATCTTGATTTGCTCATGAATTGGATTTAAGTGAGGCAAAGTTGCACAAAGCCATCAGCCTCATTCTTTCTCTCTCACTCTTGTCAAGTGGCAAGACAAAAGTCAAGACAACTGGCAATGGCTTGGGATGCAGTGGATGACCTCAGTGTCTTCAATGTCTCACCAAGTTCTCAGTGGTCCACAGTACCTGCTGGAATGGCTTTTGGAACAAATTGTTCTCAACTGCCCATTCCACCAGGGGAAGTCTTCACATGTGTGGGATAGGCATTCCCCTAACTCACAGACTGGGTTGAGGCCTCTTGGTTAGCCCTAATTTGGTTTAGCCTATCAGTAGAGATGGTTTTATTGACACTGTGCATGCTACAGCTTCTTGGAGCCATAGATGAGAATTGGGTGAAAAGTGGATGCCAATTGGAACTTCTCTAATGGTTAAGAAATTGTTCCTTCCCCAAAGCCAAAATTTTCATCTTTATGCCATCTACCCATTAATCTTCTGTTTGACCCCAAGGAGCCAAACAGAACAAACATAACCAATCTTTCACATGATAGTCATTCAAATAATGGAATCTGATCATATCTCCCTGTAAGTCATTTCTTCTTCAATCTAATAATTTGGAGTTCTTTCAATTGATCTTTGTATGATAGGATTCTGAGGCCTTCCACCATACTTTGTCTTCAACACTAGTTGTGCTGTCCAGCTTATATATTAATATTTCCTGAAATGTAATATCTTTAACTGAATTCAATACTTGAGATGTAGTTTGACCAGAATGCAGTATAGTAGTACCAATGCCTCCCTAGTTCTACAATCCATGATTTTCCTAATGCAGTCAGAGTTTATATTAGCTTTCTCACCTAACATATCATTCTATTGATTCATATTGAACTTTTGTTCCTTAAAATCCTTCATCTTTTTCAGAAAAATTGCTGCTTAACCACTTATCCCCAAACCCCAGAACAACTCATGCTTGTAACTGTAGCAATTCTCTATCCTATGGATGATTAAATAAGTGAATGGGGAAAAAATTAAGTACCTACTATGTGCCAAACATCGTGCTAAGCACTGAAATAAAAAAGCATGAAATTCCTTGCCATTAAGTACCTCATATTTTCAAGGGGGACTACAAAATATAAGAGAGTTAAGCAGGGAGGGGTGTTTTGAGCAGGAAACACACAGTGTTATTGAATGCAGCCTAAAAGCAATTGACTGACATATCTCATCCAAAGAAGAGTGTTATATGATTACTATTTCAGAGCTAAAGGTGTAAGGGAGTTGACAGGTGATTTAGGATTCTACAGGGATAGCATAGAATGAAAATGGCATAGAGTATCAGCCAGTGAGGTAGGGACGTATTGGGCTAGTTATATAAATTAGGGCAGTTAGGTGAGACAGTGGATAGAGAACCAGACCTGGAGACGGGAAGATCTGAGTTCAGATCTGGGTTCAGACACTTATTAGGTGTGTGACCCTGGGCAGGTCACTTAACTTCTATTTGCCTCAGTTTCTTTATCTATAAAATGGGGATAATAATTCCCAGGGTTGCTGTGAGGATTGAATGAGATCATAACTGTAAAGCACTGTGTACTATCTCTAACACACGGTAATTGCTATGTAAATGTTAATTGTTTTGATGTTGTTATGAACTTTAACCAGTAAAGAGTATCCCTATAACAGGACCTTGAAAGCCAGGCCAGAAGTGAAAAGAGTAATAGCAATTCGCTGTAGGATGTTATCAAAAAAAGGAAATAAGAGAGTTTGACTTGTTCCTTTCTTGATGAAGCCATTCATCACTGTTTTCTTTTCCTAAGGTTCACTAGTCATCTCTTTAATAATGCATTCTAGAATCTTCCAGAAATTGAAGGACTGCTCCTAGGATCTAATTTGCATACTCCATTCTCTTCCCTTTTTTGGAAACTGGGAAATTTCCTCTTCCATAAATCTTCTTCCCCTCCTATATATTTTTAGTATCTGAGGATATGGACCATGTGTGCATGGTAACCTGAATTTAACAAAGCCAATTATGTCTGCCTTTCACAACTCCTTACTTATTTGAGATTTTAACTTCCTATTATCTGTGGAACAAAATAGGAAACACAATAATTTCTCAACATCTCAATGGATTAACAATGTAGAAAACTCCTAACCACATGGTAGCCTAATAGTAGAAAATCTCCAACTCCTAATAAAGGAATGATAAAATATAACAAACCATGTTTGTTCACGATGAAACAGTTCCATCTACCATTGTCACAGCTACTCGCTGTCATTGAATAAGAGGGAACTTCAGTTTTGTCTAAAGGGTCACCTCAACCCAGAAGTTTGGTCTAAATAGATTTCTTTGACAATTTTCAAAGTATTTGGCCACTTACCCTTCTCTCCTGCCCTTGAAAAGGGAATGATTTTTTATCATAAATCATGACAAATGCATTCCAAATACTCCTGTTTTCTCCTTTGGCTCATTTCCTTTTTCTCTAGCCCTCCTGTCCTGTGAAACATTTAATTATCTACTATAAGTTGGCACAGGATGTTGCTGATTGGCTACATATTCTAAACAAACCTGAAAAGTTGAGAAGACCCAATCTGTACCTGAAAAAGTTAAGCTGATATTCAGCAAGAGTATCTTCCTTATCACATCAATAAATTTACTTGCTTGTTTCACCTCCTACCTTTGACCCGCAGCCATCAGATCATCCTGCTGAGTACACCTTTCCCAAGAGGTTCCATTCCTATTGGATGAGAGATTTCCATAGCATAGTTATTTTTATTTTATCCTTTAAATTCCAAAGATGATGCTCATTGGCAGAGAAAATAGAAATAATGTAAAAGTTGAACAGTTCTGCCTTCTCCCTCTCATCATTATCATCATCTTCTCCACTCTAAACTGGGAATCTGTATTCTGTTAATCTTCCTTCTTTCTTTAATACAATGTTTTTAAATCCACTCTTTTCTTGTCATTAGTCTTCCTCTCTAAAATCTACTCATTATGAGTTTTTCCATATTGGGTGCTATTTGTAAAGGACCATGCCCCATTTTTCTATTAATTTCCCATGTCTTTACCTCCATTTTTTGTATATGTCTTCCCAAAATCTAAATTGGGTCATGAAACCCCCTTTCCCTTCGTCAAGCAAAACATTCCCTGTTCTTTATATTGATCCTCACATGGAATAGTTTCATCACCCTTCATTGTCCTGATTATCCTTTTCTGAATACTCTTGAGTGTGTCACTGTCCTTCCTAAAATGTGTCACTCGGAACTGAATATAATTCTTCTGCTGTGGCTAAACCAGAGAGGAGCATAGGGGGATTGTTGCCTCCCTCGTCCTAAACAAAACTCTTCTTTTAATGAAATTCAAGATCTTAGCTACTGTTGACTTCTCTTGAGCTTGCTATTAGTTATAACACCCAGATCACTGTATGAACTTCCATCTGGTACTTGAGGCTGGCCAAGATCTTTCTCTTGAACCCTACTTACTCTAATGGTTTCATTTGTCTTATGTAAACATCATGTGAAAAATGTTATGAAAAATGAGCAGAGATCTATCCTGTCGATGCCTGAGTGGTGCACCTGAGCCAGCTTGGTAATCAGATAACATTAAGATCAAGAGATCAATGTAAGACATTAATTTAACAACTGAAATTGCATGGAATTGACTTTAGATTCTAATTCCTATCATTTATCACAAAATAATGAGAATACATCCCCAAATTATAGAAACAATAGGTTATTTTCCACAAAGGTGTGCCTAATAGTGATCTGTGATCAGACTCTGACTTTCAGAGGTAAATACCATTCATCATATCATTACATGGAGAAACCTTTATTGATTGCCAAAGTTAAATAGGGCTACAATCAGATTTAATAGGCATAAGGAAAAATTGGAAACAAGAATCCAAAGAGCTTCATATGTATGAACATCCATGGTTCACATGCAACTATGGTCCTGTCTTACTTTGTGATTATCTCCTCTTCAAGGTAGACTTAGAATTGAAATTCCAAATACATTTCTGTGAAAGTCCATGTTTACTTGTATTAATCTTCATGAAATTCCTAGTTATGCATTATCATGACATAAATCTAACCATTGGTCCTTAAAGGGTAAGCCAATGAAGCATAAATTCTAGCAGGTCCTAATAAATTTCAGATATGGGGCAGGTAATGAACTGTATATCTGCCCTCTGAGATCCAGACTAGCTAATTTGAAGGGACTCATGATTATATAAATTGTTCAGCTTTAGAAATTCTCAAACCTGATCTACCAAACAGCTAAGAAATTGCAGTCTTAATTGGTAGAAAGAGTATCAACAATGATAAAATCATAGATCCTTGCAATGTTGACTACTGGTATTGAGCCAAATATTTTGAATGGACTCTTCAAGTGGATCAACATCCCAGTTAAACAAATAAAGAAACTGAGGCATATAAAAGTTACATCCGCAGACCATTCAGTAGAAAAAAAGCATTCTAATTTGCTCAGTATTTAGTCACTCATCCCACTGAATCTCATTATCTCAAACTGAAGCATCTCCATTCTAGTAACTAGCTTCCAACAACATGGTGTGCCTTAGCATAAGAAAACCTGAGTTCAACTCCTCCTTCTGACACATGCTAGCCATGTGATAATGGACAATTCATTTAACATCATAGTTCTCCCAAACATCTTTTTTAGGACATGCAGTTGTTCTTATTCCTCCCTCATTCTTGAAGAGGACAAATGACATCACCAATGATATTCTGATCATTTCCCCAGTTTCCAAATCAGTACATATTTGTATGTATTTATCCATTCACACACACCTACATGTATGTACCTCTGTATCTGTATACATATATGCATATATGTATATGTGCATATATTTTTGTATATATATATGTATGGAATATGTAGGCTGTAGACTGTTGGACTTAATTTGTTCATTTGTTCACTCATTTTCTTGATGCTCTGTACTTTTTTTCTCTTCTTTTAATTTAATATTTTACTTTCCCCAATTGCATGGAAAAACAATTTTTAACATTCATTCCTCAAAACTCTGAGTTCCAAATTATCTCCCTCCCTCCCACCCTCTCCTTGCTTCCCAATCATTAAGAAGACAAGCAACTTGACACAGGTAATACATGTGCAGTCATGCAAAACATAATTCGCTATTAGTTGTGTTGTATTCATTCATGTATTTATTCACTTACTTGTTTAGTTATTTTGATTATGACACACTATTCTTTACCACAAGTAAAGTCTGAAGATGGTTGAATGCTTCAGTTGCCAAAACTAAAGAGTCATTAGACCTATGAATGAAGAGCTATTTTGTTGAGCTCTATGTGTGCTCACAATCTAACATGTTTTGGCATTAGGATATATATTGTGAAGGGTATGAGTTGTGTATTTTGCTGATACAATACTTGTCTATTGAGTTTGTCCTTCAATATGAACTGGGCCAGATAATACAGAAAAACAAATTGAGAGTAAGTTGAATAGGAGGAGGAAAACAGGCAGCATTGCCTTCAGGAAAATGCACAATTTTTTGGTCCTCAAGCTTCCTACAAAAACAAAAGCAAAGGCCTATTTTTTTCTTTTTTTTAATAGATTTTCATTGCTATCTTTTCTTTTACATAGGAGACTTGTCCTCTGGTATTCTCCTCCTTCCTTGTCCCTGAGGATCATCCTCTATAACAAAGGTTTGTTTTTAAGAAGAGGAAAATAAGTTTGGTGAGACTTTTCAACACATCGTAAAAATTTGATATATTGAGTCTCAGAAAATTACTAGCTATGTCACCCACAGCAAGTCTTTATGGCTCAATTTTTCCATCAGCAAAAATGGGAATGATACCAGGGTTGTTGTCAAAAGGAAATGATACTAAAGTATAAATAATTAAATGCTAGCTATCATCATTTATTTATTTTTTTATTTGCTTGTTTGTTTTTTGTTATTGTTATTATTATATTAAATGTTCCATGCCAGTAGATACTCTCCCAACCTCTTAAAAGAACAAGAGATTTCTTCTAATATCTTTTCTTTGGGAAAACCCTATTTTTTATATATTCATATTATTCAATTTTGTTTATTTTGTGGTTATTGTCGCATTTACCTTGATGTAGTCACTACTTATATCATCTTCCTGGCTCTGTTCACTTCACTTTGAATCAGTACGTATATAACTTTCTATGCTTTTCTGTATTTACCATGTTCATTTTTTCTCATAGAACAACAATATGCCATTTCTTCACTTACCACAATTTAAGTCATTCCCCAATAAATAAGCATTTTTCCCCAGTTATTTTCTAATACAAAAAAGGAGCTATTGTTAATATTTTTGTATAAGGAACTTTTCTCTCTTTTTTCCATGACTTCTGGGGTGTATATGCCTATCAGTGGAATACCAGGTCAAAGCAAATGGAAAGTTCACTCACTTCATTTACAAAATTACTAGTTATTTTCCAAAGTGGTTGTGCAAATTTTCAACTCTTCCAATCAATGAATACATTATACAG
Source organism: Trichosurus vulpecula (assembly GCF_011100635.1). Classification (NCBI taxonomy): domain Eukaryota; kingdom Metazoa; phylum Chordata; class Mammalia; order Diprotodontia; family Phalangeridae; genus Trichosurus; species Trichosurus vulpecula. The sequence continues at coordinate 231,213,968 of NC_050577.1, read as the reverse complement.
TATGTTTGTCTTTCCAAAATCCTTCCAACATTAACTATTTCCATTTTTATCATCTTTGCAATTTTCTGCATGTGAGATGAAGCCTTATGGTTGTTTTCATTTTTGTTTCTCTTATTAGTGATTTAGAGCATTCTTTCATATGGCTATTACTGGCTTGCTCTTCTTTTAAAATTGTTTAGTTATATCCTTTGGCCATTTCTTTATTGGATAATGGATTGTGGTCTTATATATTTCTCTTGATTGTTTATATGTAGGGCATTAAATTCTTACCATAGGTGCTTGATACAATTTTTCTAGTCAATCACCTCCTTTCCTATCCTAGATATTTTAATTTCATTTTATATTTCAATTTCATGTTGGCAAAATGATGTATCTTTTATAATTGTATCCCTTGATTGGTTAAGAAATCATCTTCTATCTATGAAAGGTGTATGATTAACTTCTCTTTTAATTTTTTAATGGTATGATTTCAATATTTAGACCATGTATCCATTTTTAATATACTATGGAATATCATGCACGGTATTCATCTAAGCCTAGTTTCTGCCAGACTACTTTCCAGTTTTCCCAGAAATTCTTATCAAATAGGGATTTCTTTCCTGAGTAATTTATATTTGGGGATTTATTGAATACTATATTATTGAGTCCCATTGTTTCTGATTTTCCCTTGATAATCTACTCCATTGATCTTTATATGTGTGTGTATGTGTATTTAACTAGTACCAAATGGTATCAGTGATAGCTGCTTTATAATACAATTTGAGATCTGGAAGTACTATTCCTCTTTTATCCTCCCCCCCAATATTTCCTTTAATATTTTAGAATTTTTATTCCTCCAAATGAATTTTATTATTAATTTTTGTATATCAATCTGTCTAGGTCTATAAAGCATACCCTTGGTAGTTTGGTATAAAATTGCATCTATAAATTATCTTTGATAGTATTATGCCTTTTGTTATATCATCACAGCACAGGCATGAAATAATTGTGCAGAGACACAGATTATGTCACACAAGGCATAAAACCAGGACACATATGCTTGCTAAAGCTACTCATCACTATCAAAAAGGAAAGTCTTTCTGGGGTGCAAATGGAAGAGGAGCTATTGATAGATAATAAGACTTTCTTGAAGCTCCTGTTTGAAGATAACACTAAGCTGATAGAATGAAAGCCCAGGGTCTCCTCAGGGAAATCCATAGAATCAAAGAATCTCAGAGTTGGAAGGCTACAGCAGCCAATTAGTCCAGTTAATCCTTGAATAACAATCCATTCTAAAATATACCAAAATTCTCATCCAGGTTTTACTTGAAAACCACTACTGAAGGTGCACTCTCTTACTTGGGAAGCAATCAGGTATATTCTAGAGCCAGCTTATACTAGGCTTAGAAGATTAAATTTTCAGCACTGGTATTTACACCTCAAAAATTGGTAAATGCTATGAATCAGAGGTTGATTTGTTGTGTTGTTGATTGTCTAAAAATAAGAAATGATGGTGAAAATGTTAACAATTCAGATTAAAGTTTAAAATATAGCATGCATTTTCAGGCACCTACCAGCACACCACTAGAAGCAACCCATTCTGTTTTTAGATAGCTCAAGTTGTTAAGAGAAATTATCTAAATCAAGCCTTAATCTGGCCTTCTGAAGCTTCCAAACAATTTCTAGTTCTGCTTTCTGGGGCCAAGTGGCACTGGTCTAATTTTCCTTCATATGAGATCTCTTCAATCTTAAAAATGGATATCATGTGATCCCCACCACCACCACCACTAATTCCCCACAGTTTCTCTTTTCCAGGCTACTTCCAGCTCCATCAGATAATCTTCATTTTTAATGATCAGGAAACTGATCACTATCTTGGTTGACCTGGATGCTCTCCACTTATCAATATATTTCTTACAATCTGATGGCCAAAAATGGAAAACATTACTCTAGGTGTGGCTTTAACAGGACAGATTACAGATGAACTAATAACTCCCTTGTCCTGGATCTTGCATGTCCTTTAAGATAGCCT